>NC_142878.1:12435000-13067500 GCF_051225735.1 Oryctolagus cuniculus
TGTGGCGCGTGGAGTCTGCCAGCAACAGAACCTGCCAGTGTTTGTCTGGGAGCATCTTTATTTTACCCTTGGTTTTGAAAGATAGCCTTGCTGGGTATAGGAATGGTGGTTGACAGCCTTTTCTTTGACGTTTTTAGGACATCATCCCACTGCATCCTGGACACGGTGGCTTCTGACGAGCAGTCAGCTGTTCATCGTGCTGCATTCCTTTGTAGGTGATGAGTTGCTTTTCTCTTGCTATTTTCAAAATGTTCTTGAAAACAATGCTCAGCGTTCTTGAAAAAAGTGTTCAGCAGTGTTACTCTTTGTAAGGTCGACATTTTACTGTTTGTGGATCTCTTAGCGTGGAGTTCATTGAGCTGAATGTGAGTAATTTCTCAGCCAACTTGAGAAGTTTTCAGCCACATTTCTTTTCTTTTCTTTTTTTTTTTTTTTACAGGCATAGTGGACAGTGAGAGACAGAGAGAAAGGTCTTCCTTTGCCGTTGGTTCACCCTCCAATGGCCACCGTGCTGCGGCCGGCGCACCGCGCTGATCCGATGGCAGGAGCCAGGTGCTTCTCCTGGTCTCCCATGGGGTGCAGGGCCCAAGCACTTGGGCCATCCTCCACTGCACTCCCTGGCCACAGCAGAGAGCTGGCCTGGAAGAGGGGCAACCGGGACAGAATCCGGTGCCCCGACCAGGACTAGAACCCGGTGTGCCGGCGCCGCTAGGTGGAGGATTAGCCTAGTGAGCCGCGGCGCCGGCCTCAGCCACATTTCTTCAACCTTTTCCTTCTCCTCTCCTGGTATTCTCATTGTGTGTATGTTGCTGCGCTTAGTGGTGCCACACAGCTGAGGCTCTATTTGTCTTCATTTAGTTTCCTCTCTATTCTTTGCTTTGTGCATTCTCTGCTGATCTGTCAAGTCGCTAATTCTTCTGCCAATTCAGATCTACTGTTGGGTCCCTCTAGTGCTTTTTGTTTTTGTATTGTACTTCCCGCTTCTAGCATTCCTGTTTGTTCACCTGTACCACAGAGACACACGTTCTGTCATCGAGAGGTCCAGGCTGCAGGTGGGAAGCAGTGTGGTGTCTGTGGGGTTCAGGAGCTGTCCCTGTGTTGTTTTTAGGTAGCCTTTAGAAGCCTGAAGGCAGAACCGGGGAGGTGGGGTCCATGGGGCTGGTTTTCCTTGTGGAGCCCAAGCCCCACCAGTCTCAGAACAGGGCCCTCTGCTGGCACACCTGTTTACTCAGGCGTGGTCTGTACCTGAAGTTAGAGCTCTCAGCACTGAATAAAAATGCCAAGCGAAGGGAGCCCCACAGCAACCTCGAGGCTATGCGGGGAGGCCTCCTGGGTCTTGGCCAGAGGCCTCAGTACCCTCTACGGCCTGGGATCCCGCCCACGCAGCCCCTGTCCAGGGATGGCTTTGCTTAGGCAAGGATGTGAAAGCTGGGATTCAGAAGGTGGTTTTTGTTACTGAGGCCAACTTGGCTGGGGTAGGGATTGGGTGGTGGTGGTGATGAACTAGAGTTTGGGAGAAAGAGGCTAGGGAGAGGCATTGTGTGGTGCTGGGCCACAGGTCCACTCCCCTGTCTTCCCAGGGTAGGGAAAGGCAGCAACTTCCTGCTGCATTCTGGGGTCGCTGGGTTCACAGCCATGCCTGTCCCTTGGGCCAGGGTCACTGGGGAGGCCAGACTCGGTGCCCCCTGTGGTCTTTTCCATCTGGCCTGGGCGAGCACAGTGCATGGGGGTCTCCGTCACATTGGATGACCGAGGCAGGGGAGGGGCTGGATGGACTGCTGAGGGCGTGCTGGCCCTGTCCCTCCGGTCCCTCCAGGGTGTTGATCCCTCAGTGGGCTCTGCACTCCCTACGCTCCAGCGCTGTCACCCCAGTTGTGTCTGCACACAAGTGACTTGGGGATCGCTCTAGGAGGTTCATCCTGAAATGTAGGCACAGTCGGAGGAAGATGATGACAAGGTGTTCCGTGCCTCAGTGCTGGTGGCAAGAGCTAGAAACACCTACTGCCCACCCAACAGGACAGCTGAGTCAAGTGTCTTCCGCACACAATGGCAGGTGTCTGCCCCAGCCAGCAGGATTCTGTGGGTGGCAGGAGTGGCATAGGATACTCCCATGTGTGTGAAAACACTCATGTTAGTGTCCTCACACACTCACAGGCACTGGGGCACCCAGAAAGACACAGGGCGCCCAGGATGAGCTGAGCTGCCCAGCAGGTGGGAGTCTGGACTCCAAGTCTCCGCGTGACGGTGTTTTTTAGAACTACATCATCATTCCACCCCTGCTAAGCTTCCTCTCCATATCCTTCTATTATACATGTTTAAAATTCATTCACAACTTTATAAGAGCATCTCTTTGGGGAAAGTCAGCCTGGAGAGAAAGCGTGAATTATGACTTCTGTTTTTTACCTAAGACTATCCATTTTCACCCTCCTGTTTGCAAATCATTTTCATGAGGCACTTGGGAATTTCCTGTTTATTTACCGTGGGCTCCAGCAAACCCAGACTCCCACAGCTCACGGCAGCGTTGGCCGCCGCTGCTGTCTGGCTGGAGCTTAGGGTGACTCATACCAAACCTACTCTCCCACCACGAGGTTGTGGGCTGCAGGGAACCCCAGACGGTGCCCTCTAGTTCAGGGAAGCCAGCAGGGCTCTGCTTGCAGCTGGAGGACCCTCGGAACTGGCCTCTTTCTCCCTCTTGGCCTTCACAGGCAGATTCCAGGGGCAGCTGGGGAGGATGAAAATGTGCCCCAGGCAGGGACACAAATGGTGCACACAGAGGCCCATCAACACTCACAGAGTCAGACGCACTGACATTCACAGATACAAATAGACACAGACACACACACAGATACATAGGCACACACAAACATATACACAGACATACACACAGATGCACAGGTACAAAGGCACAGACACAGACAGATGCATGTAGACACACACAGACACAGACAGATGCACACAGACACACACACAAAGAGAGAGACACACTCAGCTGCAGTCATAGGCACTCGCAGGTGCACAGACACACCCAGACACACAGGGGCATGCACGTACGGCCTTGTTCAGAGAGGCTGCTAGGATACTTCACTTCTTTGCCTCTCCATGGAGGCCCTGTAGAGCCAGGCTCTTGGCTGGCCTGCCAGGGCCTGGGACCACAGAACATTTTCCCAGTGGGGGCTGCGTGGCTGTTGGCGATGTCAGTCCCAAACCTTCCGCTGCCTGTGACGGCCTTTCTCTGCTCTGACAGCCTGGTCTTCAGACGAGAGTCATTTTCCACGGCCGTGGGTGCCCAGGGCGACCTGTGAGTAGGCGGCCCTTCTGGAGCTTGGTGCCCCAGGGGACCTCAGCCATGCAGGTGGGGCCCCCGCCTGCTGCTTCTGCCCCGCCACGCTCTTCCCAGTGGGCCCACAGGGCGGCTCAGGGCCCTGGCAGCACGGACGGTGCTTTCTCTGCAGTGTTTCCCTTCCCCAGCCCCGCTCCCCCACTCCCCACTGAGAAGGCCGCTGCTCAGGAGGGGTGGCTTGGAGGCTGCTGGGCCCTGAGCTCCACGGTGCTCCAATGTCAACACCCATGCAGCAGGTCCTTCCTCCACCCCTGGGCCCGGGGAGTTGGTGAGGACACCTGTCCCTTGGGAGTCGCCCAGAGAAAGTTCGGGATGCCCAGCTGAATCTGAACTTCAGGTAGACAGTAGAAGACAGTGCTTTTTGTAGGAACATGTTCCAAATATTGCACGGGACAAACTTATGCTGGAGGTTGTAGCCACTGTTGTCAAAGATGGAGTTCAGTGGAGTTCAGTGGGCTTTGCTGCTATTTCCTAAACCTGGCGCCCACAAAAGGCCATCCCTTGAAGGCCACTTTTCCAGGTCTTCCACATGGGTGCAGGAGCCCAAGGACTTGGGCCATCTTCCACTGTGTCCCAGGCCACAGCAGAGAGCTGGATTGGAAGCAGAGCAGCGGGGACTTGAACTGGCGCCCATAAGGGATGCCGGCACCGCAGGCTGGGGCTTTAACCTGCTGTGCCGCAGCACCAGTCTGGAAGTACTTTTCATCAATAATATTACATTTTAAAATATTAGAAACTGAACATCTTTGCCTCCAATATTTATTTTGACATTAAGGAACAGGAAGAGAACAACATTGATCCAGGGAGAATTACACAGATATCAAATATCTAGAATTTTAAAAGCGTCTTCCTCTCTCATCATACCAACCAGAAGCATGCAATGCTCTGAGAGGATGCACTATGGGAAAATGTCAAATCTGGCCTATTCATTTATTTGAAAGGCGTAGCTATGGGGGGGGGAGAGAGAGGGAAAGGGAGAGAGAGGAAGAGAGGGGGAGGGAGAGAGGGGGAGAGGGAGAGAGGGAGATACACACACACACACACACACACACATATATATAACTTTTTCCATCCACTGGTTTACTCTCCAGATGGCGACAACAGCCAGGACTGGGCCAAGCCAAAGCCAGGGTCTGGGACTTCATCTGGGTCTCCCACGTGGGTTGCAGGGCCCAAGCAATTGGGCCATCATGTGCTGCCTTCCCAGGTGAATTAGCAGGGAGCTGGATCAGAAGTGGAGCAGCCAGAACGTGAACCAGAGCCCATAGGGGATGCTGGTGTCACAGGTGGCAGCTTAAAGCACCATGCCACAAGTCCAGCCCCAAGCACAACCTTAGGATCTTACTTTGGAAGGAACTAATGAGAAAGAAATTTGAATGATGAGAAGTTATGCCTTTAAGTAAGTGATATTAATTTTTCCACATATTGAAAAGTCTATCAGTTTGTTTTTGGTGATATAAACCATTTATTTTTGCAGCTTTCAGGAAGAGCCCAGCATACCTCTTATATAGATAAGAGCTTACGAAGAGATCACGTAACCATAAATGGTGACATCATCCATTCAAGTCCTTGTCCTGCTCCTTCCCCGTAAGAACACAGCACCCCTGCATACGACACGGACGACCTGTAACAGGAGTTCATTTCTACAACCGGGGGACTTCTGCTAGAATCACACATTCTTTCTTTTTTTAAAAAATCACTTGAAAATTAGAGTTACAGATGTAGAGGGAGAGACAACGATCCAGCCGCTGGTTCACTCCCCAGTGGCTGCGACGGCCAGGACTGAGTTGGGCTGAAGTCAGGAGCCAGAAGCTTCAACCAGGACTCCCACAGGGGTGCAGGGGCCCAAACACTTGGGCCATCTTCTGCTGCTTTCGTAGGTGCATCAACAGGGAGCTGAGTTGGAAGTGGAGCAGCCAAAAAGGAACCAGTGCTCCTAGGGTTTGCCAGTATTGCAGGCGGCAGCTTTACTCGCTACGCCACAGGCCCTGAATTCCACATTATCTTAAGATTTATTTATTTATTTGAAAGAGTTACACAGAGAGAGAAGGAGGGAGGGAGGGAGAGAGAAAGAGAGAGAGAGAGAGAGGTCTTCCATCCACTGGTTCACTCCCTAGTTGGCCACAAAGGCTGGAGCTGTGCTGATCCAAAGTCAGGAGCCAGGAGCTTCCTGCAGGTCTCCCATGTGGGTGCAGGGGCCCAAACACTTGGGCCATCTTCTACTGCTTTCCCGGGCCAGAGCAGAGAGCTGGGTCGCAAGTGGAGCAGCCGGGACTCTGGTGCCCTTATGGGATGCCAGTGCCACAGGCAGCAGCTTTACTCGCTACGCCACAGCGCAGGCCCCGAATCACACATTCTTTATCATCGTTTTATTAGGAAAACCCAGCTTTTCCCGATTGCTCATGCTCTAACTGTTCATAGCGCTCTCCTGTAGTCACAGGAATGCTTTCTCTGTACCGTCACACGGTGATTACAAACTCACCATCAGTGTAGTGAGAACAGATTCCTGGCCACCGGGAGCCTGGTAAGATGCATGTGGCTTAACCACTGTTGGCTACGCTGCGGCCTGCTGGTGTGTGTGTGTGTGTGTGTGTGTGCCTGTGTGTGTGTGTGTGCACTTCACCATAGAAACGCAGCCGAGGCCGGCAGGAGCGTGCACCGCCCAGCCCATCCACGCTCACGCTGCTCCTGCTTGATGTACCTTCTCCGAAACCTCGCGGTGGGAAGGTCCTTCAGTTACCCCGCGCTGCTCGGCTTGTCCCTCGCCTGCTTCCTGGAACCACAGAGAGAGCCGGGAGCTTGCTGCTGGCCTGGCTGCTGTGCCGGAGAATCAGCCCTTTCTCCCAGAGCCGTGTGTCTCCTTTTACTGGAAACTGGGATTAGAACCCATGATTTGGTGCTGGGTGTCGCTGCTCCCAGTCTCTCGGTGGCACAGCTGGGAAATGCACATGTGTGTGTGTGTGTGTGTGTGTGTATGTGTGCTCGCCCCACTTGTGTGCCTTCTGTGATTTGCCTCTCTGTCCCCTGCCTGCATGCTGAGCTAAGCACGAATCCACAGGGAAGCCTCAGGCCAGCCCCCCAGGCCTCATCCTCACCTCCCCCTTGCTGACCTGCAGCCCTTCTCCCAACATTGAGATGCCAGCTGTCACCAGATTACATTTGGAGGGGCTGGTGCTGTGGCGTAGTGGGTAAAGCCACTGCCTGTAGGGCTGGCATCCTATATGGGCACTAGTTCGAGTCCCCGCTGCTCCACTTCTGAGCCAGCTCTCTGCTATGGCCTGGGAAAACAGTAGAAGATGGCCCAAGTCCTCGGGCCCCTGAATCCTTATGGGAAGACCCAGAGGAAGCTCCTGGCTCCTGACTTTGGATTGGCGCAGCTCCAGTCATTGCAGCAAATTGGGGAGTGAACCAGCAAATGGAAGACTTCTCTCTCTCTCTGCCTCTCCTTCTCTGTATAACTCTGGCTTTCAAATAAATAGATACATAAATAAAAGTAACTGGGACTCAAACCAGGCCCTCCTGTTCCATGAACATGGGATGCACTGTCTTCACTGCCTGGGGTTGGGTGGGTCTATTTCTATTGAACGTTGTGTTTGCTAGCCTTCCTGAATGCCTGGTTATCTTGTGTTGTGAGTTGGATGTTGAATATACAAAAGTTTTTATAGGAATACTTTGAAGCATAGCATAACTTTTTAAGTTTCTGGCATACAAGTTTTTAAAATTCTGTTCATTGTTTGAGATCTCCTGGGTCATCCTGGTAGCTGCCACCAGGCTATATGTTCCCTTTGAAGGACAATATTCTTGTTTTCTCATGGAAGGCAGTTCTTGATACCTCAATTTGATGCCTATCCTCTTCTTCCCACGATGGCTGCTACTCTCGGGGTCCCTGGCCCCTGATTTTCGTGTGCTGACCTACAGAGTCTCCAAGTTTCTCTGCCTCCCTTCCAGCCTCAGCAGTCACCTCCAGAGGAACAGCCGTCCCGGACGTGGTAATGCTTCATCCCCTTGCTGCTGAGTTGATGTCCATAGCACAAGTCTCTCCTATTTTGAGCAGTTTTTATAGCTGTTGGCTGATTGGCAGATGAGTTGAGTGAGGAGTTGGCTAGCATCACTTCTACCCTTACTGGGAATGGAGAATCCTACAAGCTCTCCAGCTGAGTCGGCCGGCCTCTGAGCTGACCGCTCAACCAGGGGCCTCTGATCTGGGCTCATTCTTCATTCTGGGACCCATTTCCAGGAGAGAGTCATGCACCGAGGGAGACTTGTGCAGAGGGGACCGTGGCACCCTGGCATGCTGGCTGCACCACTGGTGTTGTTGGCAGCACCCCAGGGTGCTCTGAGGTGGGTCCTGGGTGCTGCCAGCTCATCTCCCTTGCTACCTTCATGGTGGCCCCACAGACGGCCTCTTTCTTCTTTCCAGACCATGTATTAATCATATTTGAATGGCCAAGTGGAAAAGAATACACATGTTCACTGTTTGATCATGCACAGCTTTGGGTGGCACCATGGCACCCCAGCTCTTGGCTTCAAGGTCAGAGTGACAGGGCAGTCACTGCCTAAAGCCTTGGGAGGGAAACACAGAGGAGCTCGGGGCAGGGACAGCCCCCAGCATTTCAGATCACAGCCAGTTCTGCCCCAGGGAGCTCTGTCTTCCTTCCACTCCCTGCCTTTCATTGTCTGCCCTGCGGCATCTGAGGGTCTGATGGCCCTGGCACCCCTACAACAGTGGATGGACTGGGGCTCCTCACCCAACCCTGGAAGCACCTGCTGCATGACTGACCAGACTGGCACTGCACGCCACGGGAAGTAACTGGGAGCATTAACCAAGTGGGAGAGGGCCAGGCCATGGAAAGCACATTTCCCTTGGGGTGGGGGGTGGGGTGGTTAAATCCATCACAGGTCTCTCGGGCAGAAACACTCCTCATGGTGGCAGTGCTGAGACGCCCAAGAATGGATTTTTTTTTTTAACGTGGCACAAAAAAAAGAAAGAAACAAAGGACATCTAGCTCATGGAGCTGATTCTTCTTAAGGAAGGGTTGTTTTGGAAGTGAATGCATTTGGTCTCGCTCATTTCTGGTTCTCAGCACAGGAATGCCTGCACTGGAAAGTCCCCTCCCATCGCTTGCTGGTGGCCGAGGGGAAGGAACTGCTGCACTTGGGTTGATCATAAACCAAGCACTGAGCCTGCCTTCCGATTCTGTGACTGCTAGGTGATCACAGCAGGTCGCAGATTACAAACCCTAGCAAAAATCTATCGCTGCGGAGTTGACTAACGGGTGAGTTACGGGATTTGGAAGGTAGAATGAACTTGCCGCAGGCAACTTCTGTTTCTTTTGTTTTGTACAAAGAGCAAAACATTAAAAACCCTGTTGTGGGTTTTCTGAAGCTCTTGTCATGGTGGTGGGGGTGGTGGCCTGAAGGGTGCATCCCAGGCCCACCCCCTTACCCCCAAGGCTTCAGACCCAGCCTGGTGGCCCCGACCACCAGGGGGCAGCACTTGGCCGATCATGGCTCCAACACTGCCCTAGTCCACGGAGTGCAGCCGGAGGTTCGTTTAGCTCCCCTCAGTCCAGAAGGCAAGTACCTACAATGCTTCGATGCGACTCCCTCAGGTGTGTTTGGCAAGTGCCATGCCCTTTTCTGCCAGGACGGTCACCACGTAGGTTTTCAGCTCTGACATCACTGAACAGGGCCACGTATTTTTCCAAAACACGAGAGATCGGAGGACAGCCAACCTGTGGCCTGGCAGGAAATCTCTAGACATCTTGCTTACTTGTTCCTGGCCCCGAGCCATCCTCTGAGGGACTTGTGCTGGCTGTGTGAGGCCAACACAGATGAGCATGGTGGTCCCAGTCTTCTCCAGGCCTGTCTGTCTGTTGTTCCTTCTGCATGATGTCTGTCCGGCTCGTGCGAACAGAGGATGATGCATAGCTCCTGCTCTCCTGATCCAGGTCCAGCAGCAACAGCCCCCACCAGGCACTGGAACACTGGTCATGAGAGCTGGACATCCCAAAGTTCAGACTCCTAAGCGGGGGTGATGAAGGAGGGGGCTGTGCCGGGACAGCGGGTACCCTGGGGAGAGGACGGTCCCCAGAGCTCGGTTCAGAGAGCAGAACCATCGTGTGGCAGCCTCAACGAGGGCTGTGGTCTGCAGGACGCTGCCCCGCTGCTTGCTGGGGCATCCTGGTTGAAGGGCAGGGGGTTAGGTGGGCAGCCAGGTGACTGCCCCAAGTGCCATGGAGGAAGGAACAGATCTCCCAGTGGGTGTCATGGGTGTCCTCGTGCTGTCCACCTTGGAGTGCAGGAAGTGCTGTTGTCCTGGGTGGGGCAGGCACTGTGGTGGGCTCAGTCCACTTGCTTTTGGGGTCCTAGCTCTGTGTCTGTGGCCAACGGGGTAGGGGCAAAGGGGCCAGAGGAGACGGTCTTTTTTGCCCACCTAGCTCTAGTCAGCCCTGGCCAGCTGCAGGACACGTGGCCCCCTCCTCTAACTCCTGGCTGGCTTCCTTTCTGGGACAGGACTAGCACAGACTTAGGGGCCAAATTGATCTGGTCTGCTTAGCTCCTTCCCTGCTGTGCAATCGTGGGCAGATGATCTTAGCCTCTCTGGGTCTCAGTTTCCGGGTCTGCAATGCTGCAAAGGCCATCTTCCCTGGGGGAGCGGTGAGCGCCGCTGAGCTGTGTTGGGAGAGACCCAGGTCCCCTGCAAGAACTCGCTGAAGTCTTCCCCAGCCCTTGGCCTCCAGCGAAAGTGGCCACTGTCCAGCCTACCATTGTCCCTGTCCCTCCTCATCACGGCAGTTCCTGCACTAACTGGTGGCTGTCCCTTCCTGTCTTCGTTCCCCGAGGAGGTGAAAACTGGCCTATTCCTGGGCCAATCCTCACCACTGAGGGCACCCAGCACCACTGGGCTCCAGTTGGGGTCTGTGGAGGGAGGCGCATTCTGCCTGTTGGGAGACCCTTGGTCCCCTTCTGTGTGATGAGGTCAGCAGTCTTTCCGCCAGGGCAGTCCCTGCCTCTGGTGGAGCTGAGCCCCAGGGACTGGTGGAGCTTCTCCCAGGCCACTCCCAGCCACACCCTGGGCACTGCACAGCAGGGAGTCCCCTCCATGCCCAGGCGCAGGGCATGCACTGGCCTGAGACTGCCTGCCTGGCTCAGCTGGGCACACAGAGGAGAGCTTCTCTTCTGCACCAGGGAAAAACACGTGGATCCCACCATCAGCTGTGCCTTCACGGGCATCAGAACAAATCAGAGATCCCACATCCAGGAACAACGCAGTTAAGCAAGGAGATGGGGCATAGGCTAGGCTGACCAGGACAGGGCGCGGGGGGGTGGGGGGGTGGAATGTGAGCTCAGCCTCCAGGAGGGAGGGAGCAGGGGGGGAGCAGGGGATGGGACAAAGCTCAGGTCTGTGCACTCTGCTATGGTCCTGGATGACATTGTGCTTCTCTGCACGGGCCTGACTCAGGGGTGTCAAATGCTGCGTGCCAGGGGTCCCTCTGCTCTACCTTATGGGGCTGGCGCTGTGGCACAGGGGGTTAAGCCACTGCCTGTGATGCCGGCATCCCATATGGGAGCCAGTTCAAGTCTTGGCTGCTCTACTTCTGATCCAGCTCCCTGCTAATGTGCCTGGGAAAGAGTTCTTGGGCTCTGCCACTCACGTGGGAGACCTGGATGGAGTTCCAGACTCCTGGCTTCTGCCTGGCCCAACCCCAGCTGTGGTACCAAGTGGGGAGTAAACCAGCAAGCGGATGGAGATCTCTCTCCCTCCCTTCCCCCCACCCTCCCTCCCTCTATCTCTGACATTCTGTCTTTCAAATAAATACATAAAAATTTTTTTAAGCCACTTAGGTTTTGAAAACAAAATTCCTACCTCAGTAGATACAATGTGGAGTTATAGAAAATAATTGAGTTTCAGACTTGGGTCACTTGATGACCACGCAGCTTCTTGACTAAGTATGAACTAATCTTGAGAGAAGACCTTACACGTTCCCCCAGCTGCATGAGGAGACTTCAAAAGTTCATGGAAAAATGGAACTAAAAGGTAAGTGTATGTTCAGGCAAAGAAAATGGAAATCCGTGTGCAACATGCATTCCCGCGAAATTTTTGAAGGTTGTGTGTATGGATGGATTTCAACATGTTTTGCACTCTTTTAGTCTCATTTTCCACAAATTTTGAAAAGCACCCTTGCATGTTATAGATGTCCTCCCACTCTCCCAGAGGGCCCTGTGGCCTTTCTCTAGGGTGACTGTGCCCTGGTACAGTCTTCTGGCAAACAGGAGGCGACCTGAGATGCCACTAATGTCGGGGGACTTCAGTGCACCGCGGTGGCCAGCAGCCAAGGTGGGGCTCATGGAGGTCAGACAATAAAATTCCTGTGGGCCTGGTGGTGGTCACAGCTGGGACAGCTACGCTCAGCAAGTGCTGGAGTCCCCTTGTTCCTTAGCTCTGCTGCCACGGAGTGGCTCCTATTTTGGTAGGAGTTGGAAAGGAAGTGAAAGTCCTGGAATTCTCCCTCCCTACCATACCAGTGAATCGCAGGTATCTAATTCCTACCTGCAGGGAGCTGCAGAGATGAGCGTCACTATCCAGGACCTGCGGGATTTAAGGGGGGAGGTCCCTATGTGCTCCCTGTCCTCCCCCCCCCATTGACCTGTCTGACCTCTGCAACAGGCAGATGCACCCTGGAGAAAGGCAGTAGGTCACAGCAGTGGCTGTCCCGGAGGAGGCCCCTTTGCGGGACCCCTGTCTCAGCCCTGGAGAACTGCGGCTTGGTTGTTGCTCTCCCTGGCAATCTGCAAGGACAGCTGGGGAGGGTCCCCTGTGTCCACGCCTTGCCACAGGGGGGTGTTGGTTTCCCGCTCTGTGCTGTGAACAGAGATGCCACAGGACACTGCAAGGCATCCCACCCTCACCCGATAAGCAAGGAACAGCACGTATGTGAGGGAGACCCCAGGGCGAGAGGCACACTGCACATGCACCCAGGAGCCGGCGCCTTGGTGAGGCAGGTCCCGGGGAGCATCTCAGGACTCCCTCACCGAGTGCAAGATCTGTTGCTCTGTGCCACCGTGAGCCTCTTGCTTGCTGAGACTTTGCATTTTGAGCACCCTCGGTGCCACTTGGGTGTCCTACCCCATGCATCTCCCCAGGGCCTCTAAGGTTATCGGCTTTGAGTGAGGCCCCAACACTCATCATCTTCACCCATCACTCATCAGCCAACAGGCCCAACAGTGCCCAAGCCTTCATGGCCACCAGCACTGGCGCGGAGAACGGCAGTGGGTGAATTACGGTGCACAATTCCAGGTTCCGGAACAGAGCCGAGACTTTTGCACATCTTCTTCTTCCTAGGAAACAGCTCCGGGGGCTGTCGCTGTGGCGTAGCAGGAAAAGCCACCACCTGCGATGCTGGCACCCCATACGGGCTGTCATGCCAGTTGCAGTCCCAGCTGCTCCACTTCCCATCCCGCTCCCTGATAATGTACCTGGGAAAGCAGCAGAAGATGGCCCAAGTGCTTGGGCCCCAGCAGCCACGTGGGAAACCAGGAAGAAGCTCCTGGCTCGTGGCTTTGGCTTGGCCCAGCTCCAGCCATTGCAGCCATTTAGGGAGTGAACCCAGCAAAAAGAATCTCTCTGTGTCTCCCTCTCTCTTTGCAACTCTGTTTTTTAAATAAATAAAATAAATCTTAAAAAAAAATAGAAAAGAAACAGCGCCTGGAGAGCAGTTGCCGTGTGATGAGAGCTGGGCTGAAGAAAACCCGGGAGCCCCAGGGCAGGGCGTGAGCGGGCTCAGAGGAGACACACACCCCTGTTTGTGCCACCTCTGGTCCCTGGGAATGGCCCTCGGACCTGGTGGGAGAGGTGGTTCTCTGTGCAGTGTCCCTTCCAGCCGCTAGGGGGCTCGGAGAGTATTCTTGAAAAATGGTGGGGAGGGGGAATCACCTTCAGTGGGCGGGGCTGTCACTTTGCTGCACTGAATGGCAGCCTAAGAACTCGGTCTCCACCACTGATTCCCCTAGGGAAAGTTCCCACCTCCACCCCCCAGGGACACCTGGCAATGCCTGAGACATTTACAAGAGAGAGAGAGAGAGAAACACTCTCTTCTGCTGGTTCACTCCCCAAATGCTACAGAGCCAGGGCTGGGCCAGGACAAAGCCAGGTACTCAATCCGGGTTTCCTATATGTACGTGGCAAGGACCCAAGTACGCAAGCCATCACCTGCTGCCTCCCCATCGGCAGGAAGATGGAGTCGGTAATGGAGGTGGGACAGAAACCCAGGCACTCTGATAGAGGATGTGGGCATCCCAAGTGACTTTTTAACCACTAGGCCAACCCCCCCAAACACTTTTGATCGTCATACCTGGGGGTGATGGTGGGGTGCTACTGCGTCTATCCAGTAGAGTTCAGTATCTGAGTCAAGGTTCTCCAGGGAAACAGAATCGACAGGGTTTAGGGATCTATAGAACAAGATGGAGAGGGACTGGCTTAGGTGACTGTGGAGACTGAGGTGTCCCACCATGTGCTGTCTAGGAGCTGGGGACCAGGAAACCCGGTGGCGTTGCTCCAGTCCAAAGACGCAGGCCTGGGAGCCAGGAGAGCCAGCGGTGTAAGTCCCGGTCTGAGAACCAGGAGCGCTGATGCCTCCCGAGAACCAGGAGGAGGGGTCAGGAGAAGACGACGTCCCAGCTGGCACAGGGAGCGTGCGCTCCGCCTCCTCTCGCTGCTTCTATGCAGGTCCTCAGTAGATGGCGGTGGGAGAACGGCTCTTTCTCAGTCTGCGGATTTCCTTTGGAAACACCCTCACAGACACACCTGAAAAGGAGGGTTTAACAGCCCAGCCAGCGTCTCTTAGCCCAGATAAATGACATTGCACCAGGGATTCTGCTAAACCTTTCAGTTCCCTGGAAGAAAGAACTAGCCGGCCTTAAATATCAGCAGTCACTGCTGAGAAACCGACTCACACACATTCACGTGCAGGTGGTCAGGAATTTGGAGAAGCAGGAGTCGGAGTCTGGTGATGGACGTACGTGTGCGGCTACGGGGATGGAATGGGGAAGGCACATGCGGATGGAGCTCTCAGAGCGTGAGGAGAGCAGGGAGCTATGTGGTTGCCTGCTTACGTTCACAAGACGACCTTGTGCCAAGGAGGCTTTTAAGGCTCAGTGGGTGGGCAAGATGGCAGGCTGTGTGATCCCAGTCAACCTGTCACTAGCCCTCCTGGTATTTGCTCCATGGGCCGTGTACACAGGGAAAATGGCTGCAGGATGGAGGCCGTGGACGAGTGGAACCGCGTGGATTTCCTCTCGCAAAGGCCAGCCTGGGGGCCAGTGCTGCTGTGTGTCAGTGACCGTTTGGTAGCCGAGGGATTACACTGGACCCCTGTTGTTATGGAGGAAACCCAATTTCCCCTCCCCGGAGTAGATGTACCCTAGTTTCTCACTTTTTTTTTGACAGGCAGTGTTAGACAGTGAGAGAGACAGAGAGAAAGGTCTTCCTTCCGTTGGTTCATCCCCTAAATGGCTGCCACGGCTGGCGCGCTGTGCCGATCTGAAGCCAGGAGCCAGGTACTTATCCTGGTCTCCCATGCAGGTGCAGGGCCCAAGCACTTGGGCCATCCTCCACTGCCTTCCCGGCCCACAGCAGAGAGCTGGACTGGAAGAGGAGCGACCGGGACAGAATCCGGCGCCCCGACCGGGACTAGAACCTGGGGTGCCGGCGCTGCAGGCAGAGGATTAGCCTAGTGAGCCGCGGCGCTGGCCTGGTTTCTCACTTTCTAATATGCCTGCCCCAAAGGATCACCATGGACTGAGAGAATACCTTGCCCACCATTCTGCCATTCTACACGGTGTTGCTTCTGAAAAGCATTTCAATTTGCAGCTACGGGTGTGCACAGTGGATTCACTGGGCACACATCCCATCAACCCAGAAGCAGCTGCCTGAGAGGCTGGGGACCTCCCTCCGAAGGTTCATCATGAGGCCAGCAGGAAGACAAGTGCCTGGAAGGTGGGAGCCTGATCTTACAGGCCCAGTGCCCGCCGTCCGATGGTGTCAGTCCTGTGGCCAGGACCTGCGGTCTGGGAAAGAAGAGGCGGGCATGTGAGTGCCTTTGTCACCCTTATGCCTCCTAACCAGGAACCTGTGCTTCCTCCTGGTTTAGGTCTCGGTTCCCAAGGAAGCAGGTGGCACAGTGATGTCACTCAACTGGAAGCCCAGCTTTTGGGCTTCTCAGGCTTCTGAACCCACCCGTTATCAGGCAAGAATGGAGCTGTTGCTGGCCAGCGGGGGCTGGGGGGCGATGTCTGCAGCCCAGGGCGCCTTTAATCATGCCCATTCCCCAAAATAAAAATTAGCCGTGCCCTAGAGCTTCTAACAGAAGGACTTGTGATTCAGAGCTTTCTGGAATGAAAGTCTGGATTATCTGTCAGGTGAAGATCCCAACAAGCTGAGGCCGGCCTGGGTGCCAAGAATCATGGCCTGGGTAGAGAAGAAGGAAACTGTGCATGTCACTGAGTCGGCAGCCAACTCCAGTTCTCTGGGCTCTGTAGCAGGGAGACTTCTTTCTTATCTCCTTCCTTGCTCAGTGTGTGTGCATACACACAGGGACGCATGCATGCATGTGTGCATATATGTGCTGTGTGCTTTTCTTTGCCCATTGTGTGTGGACAGATGGGAGACACAGAGGACTTGCTTTTTCTGCTTGCTTCCAGTTTCTGTTAGTGTTGTCCTAGCAACCAGTGCTTTAACACCAGTGGTTTGCTCCAATTTCCCGCACACCTCCCCTCCACCCCTCCATGGAACAACTTGCCAAATCACGCTCCATCCACCAGCCATGGCAGCAACCCCTCCCTAGAGCCCCCAGCCCAACCCTGGGCACCTCCTCCTCGGGGCTCCTGAGGCACGAGCACCAGTGGGCAGAGTCCCCTTTTCATAGCCCTGAGCCCCAACTCTATGGAGCGGCCCCTTCCAACTTGCAGCTTTGGACGACTCAGCCGCTTGGCTCTGCCCCCAGCCCTGTGATGGAGCTGCTTTCCACAGGCCCTCACGTCCTGGGAGCTGTTTCTTTCTTCCCCTTCTTTTTTCAGTCTCAGACATCTGCTTGACCATTTCCCCACGTTAAATTCTCTGTTAAAATAGCAGGGGTGGGGCCAGCGCTGTGGCATAGCCGGTCAACGCCCTGGCCTGAAGCGTCAGCATCCCTTATGGGTGCCGGTTTGAGACCTGGCTGCTCCACTTCCCATCCAGCTCTCTGCTGTGGCCTGGGGAAGCAGTAGAAGATGGCCCAAGTCTTTGGGCCCCTGCATCCACATGGGAGACCTGGAAGAAGCTCCTGGCTCCTGGCTTTGGATCAGCGCAGCTCCAGCCATTGTGGCCAATTGGAGAGTGAACCATCAGATGGAAGCTCACTCTCTCTCTCCCCCACCCCCACACTCCTCTTTCTGTGTAACACTCTAACTTTCAAATAAATAAATAAATCTTTGAAAAAAATAACAGGGATGACTTCTGTTTTCCCAAATGACACAGACTGCTGGAACTGGCGAAGGAATTGAGTCTGCTCTCGGCCTTTTGGCTAAGATCAAGTGTAGTATCTGTTCTTATCAGAAAGTCTGCTCTGGGTCTCTGACTTCACAGAACCCAAGCCTGCAGCCCAGCAGGGTAACCCGCCCAACTCCAGCTCAATGCAGGGGTCAGACTTTTTCTCCCAGTACAGGCCTCCTACCATCGCCCACATAGTCTTCTTCTTTTTGAAAGATTTATTTACTTATTTATTTGAAAGGCAGAGTGACGGAAGGTGGGGGTGCAGGGAGAGAGAGTGATGGAGAGAGAGACAGAGTTCTTCCACCTGCGGGGTCACTGCCCAAATGGCAGCAACAGCCAGGGCTGGGCCAGGCTGAAGCCAGGAGCCTGGAGCTCCATCTGGGTCTCGCACATGGGTGGCAGGCACCCGAGCACTTGGGTCATCACCTGCTGCCTTTTAAGGTGCGTTAGCAGGGAGCTAGATTGGAAGAGGAGGAGCCTGGACTTGAACCAGTGCTCCGATAGGGATGCAGGCCTCCCACGTGGCAGCCTAAGCCGCTGCACCGCAACACGTGGCCCTGTGCAGACTTCGAGGCAAGCACCTCTCAAAGCTTCTAACACAGGAGCTTGCCTTTCTCGTGGGGCTCTCTGCCTGTCGTCAAAGAACTAAGAACAACCTCGCGTTTCTTAGTAGCGAGGAACATCAGAGCCAGACAAGGCTGTTTTATGGCATTCATGCGATCCCGGGCGGGGTGGGGGGTGTCCAGCGGCCAGCGCCCTGGCGAGCATCCTTCCAACAGGGCTCATCTGCTCTCTCCCAGATGTGAGACGAAGACCCGATGTCCCATTGCCGTGGTCGGTGGGCCTGTTCCCTGGGATGGCAGAATTCTGCAGTGTCCCCGTCCGGGAGCACCAGCAAAGCTAAGCTGGAATCCTGGCTTCATGACTGACTCCTCTGCACCTTTGTTTTCTTGTTTTTCTCAAGATCTGTATCTTGGGGCCGGTGCTGTGGCGTAGTGGGTAAAGCCTCTGCCTGCAGGGCTGGCAACCCAGAGGGGCACCGGTTTGAGTCCTGGCTGCTCCACATCTGATCCAGCTCTCTGCTGTAGCCTGGGAAAGCAGTAGAAGATGGCCCAAGTCTTTAGGCCCATGCACCCGTGTGGGAGACCTGGAAGAAGCTCCTGGCTCCTGGCTTCAGATCAGCCCAGCTCTGGCCATTGCGACCATTTGGGGAGTGAACCAGTGGATGGAAGACCTCTCCCTCTCTCTGCCTCTCTGTAATTCTGCCTTTCAAATAAATAAATCTTAAACAAACAAACAAAGATCTGCATCTCTTCTACTTCCAACCCACAGGGTTGTCACGTGTGTTGAATTCCACAGTCCACAGAATGTGCACGGTGTCCATTTGGTGAGTGAGGCACTGTCTTCACCACCTTTGTCACTGTCCCCGGTGTCACTGCATAGTGCACAGCACACAGCAGGCACTCAGCCCCTGGCTGTGATGGGCCCTGGGTGCATTGCACCTGCCTGAGACAGGCTTGGGGTCCTGCAGTTCACCCCAGCCTTTCGGGGGGTGGGGCTCATCCTTTCTCTTATGGGGGGACACTGTCTCCCCTCATAAATAAAAATTCACCATAAAGCACCCCCTGCATGTTTCCAGCTGTCATCCTCTTGCCTATGGTAGCCATCTGTAGTGAAACTGCATTAAGGAAAACTTTACTCAGCTTTCATGTAGATAGGAAGTGGCATGGCCATTCTAAAAAGGAGAGGAATGATTGTTCCTCTCATGTGAATAACTGGGTTTTTCTTTTCTTTTCTTTTTTATTTTGAAAGGTAGAGTTATGGCGAGGCAGAGAGAGAGGTCTTCCATCTGGTGGTTCATTCCCCAAATGGCCACAATGGCTGGAGCTGTGCCAATCTGGAGCCAGGAGCTTCTTCTGGGTTTCCCACGTGGATGCAGGGGTCCAAGGACCCGGGCCATCTCCTACTGCTTTCCCAGGCCATAGCAGAGAGCTGGATCAGAAGTGTAGCAGTCAGGACTTGAACTGTTGCCCATATGGGATGCCAGCACTGCAGGCAATGGCCTTACCTGCTATGCCACAGTGCCAGCTCCAAACAACTGGGTTTCCATCTCATCTGAGTGGTGGAGTGGATGGATGGGTGAGAGAGCCTTCTTCCTCCTGGGCCATACAGCTTTTCTTTGAGGTATTTGACCCAGCACATGGAAATGAGTGGGCAAATAACTGGACCAACCAATGCTTTACAAACAGGTTGATTTTATTGAGTAGGCATCACAGCTTCTCTGTGTCAAGTAATGGAGAAGCTGCGTCACACGGATTACAGAGCTATTTTTACTTGAAATCATCTTCCATAAAAGAAAGAAATTAAATACAGTTCTTCTAGAAAAAGGGCCGTAGTCGTTAACTGGAAGTGTTCCAAAATGACAGCAAGATCTACTACATATTGCAAAAGTCGGTTTAGTACTTTAATACTTGACAGAGTCCCAACCCTCACCCCCCCCCCCCCAGGACAGCTCCCACAGTGCGTTTCTGCTTTGAGGATGGACCACACTGCAAAGAGCATCTGACTGAATCAGAATTAACACTCGCAAGTAGAAAAGGGTTCTGGACACCTTGGTCAAAGTAGTGTGATGGATGACCCATTTTGCCTCTGTGGTTTTGTTTTGTTTTTGTCTACAGTCATCAAATAAATGGGAGGAACCAAGCAACAAAGGTTCATTCCCAAATCAGTGAAATTAACAAGAACAAAACACAGGGAAAGGAGAGAGGAGCGGGACAGTCACCGACTTTCTCAAAGGGCGGAGCGCAGGTTCTCGGGGAGGAGCAAGTGCAGGTGTCCTCCGCTATGGTGAACTCCTACAAGCCTCAGTGAACAGAGCCAATTTCATCAAAGGTGGAGGTGAATGGCTCCCAGGCTCCACAGGTGAGGCAGTGAGCGGTTTCTGGGAGCTCCGTCCCCGTGTGGACCCCGAAGCCCCCTCTCTCCTACCAGCTCCTTTCTGTGTACGACAAACAGCCCAGCATGTCCCTGCCAGGAGCCCAGGGAAGACCAGCGTGGCTCTGGCAGCGTGGGGCTTGCCTCTGTGTGCACGTGCCGAGCCCCCCGCAGGTGCGCACAGTTATCTCACTAGCTTTGATCTTGCTCGAGGGAGACAAGCTGCCCCCCTCCCACCTGCAAACCCTAATTCCTCATTGATTTGGTGGTTCAGTGTCTGCAAGCAGAAAGCTGTGCCAACAGGCAGACAGTGCTCCCTGGGCACCTGCCACGGGGAGGGGAAGGGTTTGCGTGAGCCCAGGCTCTGTCCGGGCAGCAACACAAGGGACAGCATTTATGTGGCAAGGCAAACGCAGGGACGCTCGCTTGTTGGCCCTCTCCCTGCCCGCAGAGCATCTACAAAGGGGGTGGTCCTTATGACCACGAGAGACCCTAACACACAGTATCCAGAGAGATGGCAAGAACATAGGAGAGGATTAAACAGAGGACAGAGCTTTTGAATTAGGGCACAGTAGGACAAAGATCTGATAGGAAGCTTGTAACAGTATTTTGCCAATGACTTCTAAGAGGAAAATATGTTTGGCCAAAGGACTTAGAAGTAAACGCCAAGGTTAGGCAGTTGTGAAAACCCCTGGCGGGAGGAGGCAGCTCAGCGGCAGGGCCGGGCAGCCCTGGCTGTGGGTGATGTCACTGTGTGTGCAGTGCCAGAGGCTGCCATGCAGGGACCTCAGCCCAGGGAGGTGCGTGTTGCTTGGCTCCATGGGGTCGAGGCTCTGGCCCTCCGTGCACACTGTGGACACCCAGGGACCTGGGCTCGCCCGGCTCTGTCACTGTTGCCACCCACCTGCCCTGGTTAGTCTGGGTGACCTGCCCCTCTTCCTCTGTGGCCTTGCTCTTGGGGGCTGGAAGTGGGTCCTTCTACAGGGCAGGTGGCCTCCTTCCTGTGGGCTGAGCCATCCGCTGCCAGCTGGTTTGAACTGGGAGGGATGGGAAGACACCCAAGGATGGGTTACGAGGGCTTCTGTAGAACAGTCCAGGTCTACACTGACTGGTGGAGGGGCGTGAGGGAGCCCACGGCAGTGCACCTGACTGGGAGCTACCCCGGAGGAAACCATTTCCACCTCCGCTGCAACAGCTGAGCCTCCCCCAGCCCAGGGCTCCCTAGTGGGAAGACGGTCAGGGACACCTGCTGCCCCCAGGTGGACGTGCCCACAGCCGGCTGTCACGAGCTCCTGGGCTGGGGCAGAAGCCGAGTCACCGTTCAGCTGAAGTTCTCCATGGTCTGGACAGGCGGAGAATCGGGGTTTGAGGAAAGATGTCAAGTTAGCCACTTTCTTCAATGAATACTTATCTAGTGCCCAATACGTGACAGGCATTGCTGTAGGCACCAGGGTGCTTCAGGAACAAGACCTGCCCCCACGGAGCTTACAGCCTGTGAGGGCTTGAGGGGCATAAAATGAATACACAGACAATTACAGTCGCAGTGCTCAGATGGGGCAGGTGCGCAAGCTGCACCGGGAAGAGGGAGGGAGGACGTGCAGGGAGGTCCTTGCTCGGTGAAGGGTGGCGCTGGAGCAAAGATTGGCAGGTGGCGGAGAGGGAGCTGTGTGACTCGCTGGAGGAAAATGTTCCAGATAGAAGGAACAGCAAAGGCCCTGAGGCAAGGGGCTGCCTGGTGGCTGCAGATGGTGTGCGTGTGTCCTGGTCGGAGAAGTCCTGGGCTGGGGGCGGTCTTTGTGAGCACGTGGCTTTTGTGATGGGAGACCCTCTCTTCAGCAGACCTGCTCGCAAACAGCTGCCCTCCTTCTTAGTCCTTGCTGCTTGGGTCTCCGGCAGGTTCTGCCCATACATGTCTTATTCTTAAAACCAACAGATACTCCACCGTATGTTAAAGTATATAATTTATATGTCTCTATGTCTATATATTTATCTCTTTGAGATACTTTTGTGGAGGAATAAAAAAGTATAAGCAATGTGCATCATTTTGTGTGTATATATATATATATAGGGCTGATGGGCATCCTCTTTTTTTCAAGAATAATATAAATGCAAACATCAACAAATCCTTTTGGAAAACGAAGAGAAAGGGTTCTCTTCCTAGCGTGTCTGGAGAGAATGGCCTAGGTGCTGTCCCTGTGATGCGATGTTTTCATCTCAGCCTGGTCAAGCGAGGGTCTCCATGGTGCACGGATGGCCCTCAGGGGTCTCTCCCCTGCTGCTGCTCTCCTCTGCCTGGGGGTGGGGTTGAGAGGAGGACATGGTCTTCTGGGAAAGCAGTGACCTGTATGACTAACACATCACCTGCACACTGCTCGGGCCCTCGGAAAGCCTGCATTGCAGTGTGGTCAGCGCTGGAAGTGCTCGTGGCAGTGGGGCCTCCTGGGGTGAGCAGGGCACTCTCAGCATTTCGGGTGCCTGCTGGCCTCTCTGGGACAGACCGGCCTGGCCCCGGCCACCCATCAAGCACACAGCACTGCAGACACTCGCGGTGGGCCAGCAGCGGCAGTGCCGTGCAATGAGAGGAGAGAGCTAAGGCCACTGCGGCCTCGTTGCAATGGGCCAGTTCCATTAGAAGTGAAAGGGGAGGCAGCACCCAGAGGTCTCCAGAGAGCTACCACTGGGCTGCAGGTTCCTGGCACCAGGGGCTCCAGCCACCTATGGGGTCTTCACCTGGTGTTCCTGCCCTGGGGAACTGGACTCGCAGCCCTGCAGGGCTGAGGGGGGAGCTGATGAGGTCAGACAAGGCAAGATGTGCCAAACCATGGAGACATATTTTTTTTTACTTGTTGGAAGTGTTAGGGAAATAACACAGGAGGAATGCGATTTGTAAAGTCCACATGGAGATGACGAAAGTGAAGGATCAGGTCAGAAAGGGGGCCCCAGCCGGCAGTGGGCACCGGCAGCTTTACCCCAGGTCACCTGGCAAATGAAAGGACTCACACAGAATGCAACTTACACACACAAAGGTTTGGCAAAGTCTTTTTTTTTTTTTTCTTGCACAAATTCCCTCCACTGATAGGTACAGCCCTTTTTCTTAAATAGTGTGAAATATATTTTGCTAGGTCAAGTTTGTTTTTGCAAAATAAGCTGTGGACACAAAGGCAGGGAAGGCAATTGTAGCCACGGCCCTTCCCCAGGGACGAGGTGGGGGCCCTGCATGAGGGGTGCACCTGGGGGTGAGGTGGAGAGTCCATGTATCTTTAGCCACCAAAATCCTGACAGTAAGCTACTGGAGTTGAGAAATCATTTGGAAAACATTCAATTTGTAAAGGAATAGATTCAGACGCCACCAGGTAGAACTAGGGAAGTTCACAGTAATCTTGTGAAGGTCAAGGGTTCACTAGAGAGGAAAGGTGCAGAACCAACACCCATGAACCAGAGAAAGAAAATCAGTTTCAATTGAAAAGGAAAAGACAGTTACACAGTCCCACCTCCAGGGGGCGTTAGCACAGACCACAGAAAGCACTGAAACCCCAGGAGCCCCCAGCAGGGCCCCTGCCCACCTCCTCACCCTTCCAAGGACAACCCTGCTACAACAAGGGTGCAGAATATTGCTCTGCGGCATGTTCTGAAATCATATAAAAATAATTTCTTTGTACAGATTAAGTTTGGCTTGTAAAATTTCAACGTAATGCAGCACAAAATCTACAAACAGAATACACGAAAACACCTTTCCTTAACAGTATATTATTATTATTTTAAAAAAGCATTTACCTAGTGGATGCATGTGCAGGAAATGTGAACCTCCACAGGGGTTTAGAAGTATCTGGATCCTTCTGGAAACTTGTTGTCACTTAGAGACAGGGCTGCTTCCCACACAGGGAAGCTGGGCCAGATCGGATAGGCGGGGTCTGCCAGGGCGGCCACAGTCATGGACCCAGTTTCTAGCAGTCCTGTCTCATGAGGTCATGGGGTCATGGGGCCTCTGACCAGAGCTTCCTGAACGACATGGCCGTGCTGTCCGTCACAGGCCCAGCACACACAGGGCTGGTGCTTGCACCCCGGCACTGTGAATACTGTTTGGAGGAAGGCCAGGTGCACTTCCCTCACCAAAGGAAATGGCTGCTCTCAGTGACATGGAGGCAGAGTTACGTGCCAGCTGCCAGGTGCCCCGGCGTGGCTGGCCTGCCTGGTGACCGGCCAGGGACTGATCTCGGGCTCCTGTTCATGGTACAGATGGTGGTGGGCGGAGCTGACTTAGAGATGCCAGGAGCCAGAATAGGTCATGAGTTAAAAAAAAATACTCACACAAAAGATTACTCTGCATGTGGAAGGTTTCCCTTTATGACAACAGACCACATTTATTCTCAGTTCCCATATATTTATTTTTTGAACCTGGCAGAGAGCATGAGAAAAAACAAAAGATTTGCTTAGCTGGTTTTGGAAATTTCTTGTTGGCTGTTTTAACACTATAATAAAAAAAAAAATAAAAAAAAAACCTTACTTTATGTTTCCTGCCTGCCTGTGTGCTGAGCTTGGTGTCTGGATGCACATTTACGGAGCGGGCTTCCTGCGGCCTCACAGCGCTGGCAGCGAAGCAGCTGCCGGGAGACCCGAAGAATCAGAGCAGAGGGCTGCCACAGGCCCTCAACGGGAGCATTTACAACCACAGCCAGACCAGGTATGTGGGTGCTGGGAACGATCACACCTTGAAAGTATCATTCAGCATGAAAAGTAAAACTTGGGGGAAAAAATAACTTCTTAAAGCGTTTGTTTCATAAATAATTTCGATTCGAGGAACCACATGTGCAAAACTTGAATAAATTATCCAAAAGTCCACATGCTGTGGAATAATGAAAAACAAAAAGAATGACAGGAGATACTCAGTTGTTTTATTGTAACTCTTCAAACAGGTAAAAAACCTAAAGGCCCCTCCCCATTTCCTCTTCCCCGCGTTCTTCGCGTGGGCTGTGGGCCGCTGTGCGCGGCTCCCGCGGAGAGGGGCGCACTCCGCCGCGCCGGGCGCCTTCCCCGTCTTCCCCGGGACGCGCAGAGGCGGCGCTAAGGCTCTCGCAGGTTTGAAAGGATGCTTCTGTCGGTGAGGATTTGTACCCTTCTTACCCAGCTTCCCTTGGTGAGGCGGGTTGCGGTCCTCGGTGTCCTTGGCCGGGACCGGCGTTCTCCAGAGGTAATCTTGGAAGCAAGAGGCTGCATATTGCTGCTCGGAACAGGGTAGCTAAGGACACATTTTTGTTATTTATTTATTTCCTCAAGAAATGTTAGGAGGCACCAAAAAAAGAGACCGTTCAGGGATTTGGCTGCTCGTTCCATGTGTTCCGAAGCCAGGGGCAGGGCCCCATCACCTGGAGCCCCGCTACCTGGCTGAACCCAGACAGGTGCAGGTGGGTGTGTGTGTGTGGGGGGGCTCCTTCCCGGCTTCCCTCCGCCCCTTCCCTTTGGAAAGAGGGGCAGCCTCGTGGGGGCTCCGCAAGGGGCCCCAAGGGGTCACCGCCCGACTCCTCCCTGGCCGTGGTGGCGACTGTCGGCTGCAGGAGGCTCTGGTGCCCAGATCTGTGCGGGGGCTGCCCCGCCACAGGCAACCCCGAGTCGTGAGTTCGGACCCTGTGTGTGGGAGGCTCGCGTCCCCGGAGCTGCCCGTCCCTGCGCCCCGCGAGGTAGTTCGTCCGGGGCCGCTCCCCGCGGCTGGCCCGGCGCGCGGGGCCGCTGTCTTCCCGAAGCGCCGCGGGAGGCCGGTGGTGGGGGGCCCGCACCCCGGCCCCAGGCCGCGCGCTTGCTCTTAAACCCTGGGCGCCGCCAACCGCACACGAGTGACCGCTCCTTGGAAGAGGTCAGTCGCCGGGTCAGGGTTAAAAAAAAAAAAAAGAACCAGAAAAAAAAAAAAGGCATGTAAAACACTCCCTTCTAAAAACAAAGGGCTGCGAATTTCTTTATTTCTCTTTTCGAGGAACAAAAATACTCTGGCAATGGCTATTGAGTTTCCACGGTTACGAGGCAGAGGCTACGCCAGCACACCCACTTCCGACAGTATGACTTGTTTCCTATCCGTCTACTACCTGAGTGGCGTCAGTGTAGGTTCAGGCACCATGAGAACGTTTGACCAAACACGTACACAGCACTGACGGAGGCGGCGCCGGCCTCCGGGCGGACCAGGGCGCGTAGGAGAGAGAGCCACCGGCGGGGCGCAGAGGGACCCGCGCGCGGGCGCGCCGCGCGCTCAGGGCCGGGCCGCGCGCGCCTCGCGCCGCCGCCGCAGCTCCTCGCGGTAGCAGTAGGAGCAGTAGTGCTCGGTCTCGGCGCGCCCGTAGAAGGCGCAGTTCTCGCGCTGACAGCGCCGCTGCGCCGGCCCGGGACCCCCGCCGCCGCCCTCACCGTTCGAGCGCGCGGCCGGCGCGTCGGCGTCGGCGAACTCCAGGCCGTCGCGCGCCGCGCCGAAGCCGTTGGTGTAGGTCTGCGACTTGGGCTCGGCCGCGCTCGCGGGCCCCGCGGCGCCCGGGAGGGTCGCGGGCCCGGTGCGCGCCAGCGACTCCACCGTGTTGACCGTGCGCAGCGCGGCGGCGCGGGCCGGGCTGTAGGTCTGCGACGACAGCGAGCGGTTCTGCTGCGGGTACGTGGCGCAAGGCCGCAGCGGGCCCACGGCCGGCGTGCACGCCTCGTCCCGGGCGCCCGCCGCCTGCACGTGGATGACGCTCTGGCGCGCCGGCGCTGGCGGGCTGCGGCCCGGGGCGGGTCCGCTGGCGCCCGCGCGTCGCGCGCCGCCGGGGCCCGGGGAGGCCGCGCCGCCCGCTGCCGCCCTCGCCGCCCTGGAGCCCGCCGCAGGCCCGGGGCTCGGGCGCTCCTTGAGCTTGAGCACCAGCTGCGTGGGCTGCCCGGCCGGCGGGCCCGGCGAGGCGCGCTCGGGGCCCGGCGCACCCTCGGCGTCCGGCCTGCGCGGTGGCCGCTTGGCTGTGGAGGAGGAGGACGACGAGGCGGCGGCGGCTGCCGCGGCCGCGGCGGCGGCGGTGGCGGCGTCGCGGCGCCGCTGCTCCTGCTCGGCGCTGAAGCGCTCCTGCGCGCTGGTCAGGTAGTAGCCGATCATTTCCTCGTGGAACTGGTGCCGGTGGCTGGTGAGCAGCAGGCCGGCGAAGATGAACTTGCGCTCGCCCTGCATGGCGGCGCGCAGGATGTTGAGGCTCAACTTCACGTCCGTGCTGTACTTCCAGGCGTCGCCGCGCGGCCCGCCGCCCTTCTCGGCCGGCGACGCGCCCGCGGGCCTGTCGGTGGGCGACGGCGTGGTCTTCTCGGACGGCGACGTGCTGGCCGACGCGCCCGACTCCTCCTTGCTGCCCTTGCGCGCCTTGGCCTTCTTCTCCTTGGCGCGCTCGGGCGCGTCGCCGTGCTTGCCGTTGGCCGAGCCGGCGCGGCCCATCTTGCCGTGCACCAGGCCGCCCAGGCCGCCCATGTTCTTCTTGAGTTTGCTGCCCAGCGTCTTGCTGAAGCTGCCCAGCTTGTTGGCCACGGAGTCCGCGCGCGTCTTGTCCTTGTCCTTGCGCTGCTTCTCCTTGTCCTTGTCCTTACCGTTCTTGCCGTTATTGCTGTTGGAGCTGCTGCACACCGAGTCGCGGTCCGAGTCCAGCGAGTCGGCCAGGGACTGCACGTCCTCGCCCGCCGAGGCCGTCGGGGACTCTGGCTGCGCCAGGGGCGCCTGCGGGCAGAGAAGGCGAGTTAGGGTTAGGACAGCTGGCCTGCCCTGTGCTATGTGAGGCTGACGCGAGGCCCCTGGTATACGGGGTGCTTATGGGGAGTGGGGGGGCTGCCCTGCAGGTGTAATGGACAGACAGGTTTGCCGGCGTTTGCAGAAGGCTCTGGGAACCGCCCCACCTGCCCGTGCCATCTGGCCCTGTGGTCGGGGCGCACTGCCTCTCCTGGAACGCTGAGTCGGGACTGCGGGTAGGGTAAGATAAGGCCCCTGGCTTTGAGCCTCACAACCTGGCACACTGGAGAATTCCCGCGTCTGGCCACAATGCCTGCTTGACCACACGGAAGCCTCCCCCTCCCCTTGCTGGCCTCTGTTTATAAAGTTCAAGGCCTCCAGGTGGGGATGGCGTCTCACTTGCACAAAAGGTTTCTCCTACAAAGATGGTCTTCCTCCCGCCGGGCAGGAGGATATAGAACTCTGGCCCTCAGAACCCCATTTCTTGGATCACACACCACTGGGATTCAGCCATGGCAAGTTGTCTTAGGGGTTCCTTTCTGAGTGTGGCCATGTGAGGTGGCAGTTGGAGAAGGACTCTGGGGTAGGTCTGGGTAGAAAAGATGCTGCCATTGTCAGACTTGGCCTCCTGTGGGGGTGGACACTGGGGGTGAGACCCCCTGACCCTGCTCAGGCAGCCAGGAGGGCATGGCCGGAGGGAAGGGGCCGGGGGCCAGACCAGGATCTGAGGGTTTGTGGAGGGTGCAGGTAGCACCTACTGCTGCTCCGTGGAGAGACCATCCCAGGGGAGCAGAGGATTTGAACTAGCATCACTGGGTGATGGGTGCCGTGGCAAAGGGTCCTGTCTGAGCTGGCTCTCTAGGGCTGCTGAAGAGGAGCCTGGGAGAAGGCTCATTACCTCCCACCCTCAAGCAGGTCCAAGAGAGGGTTGACTCTTGGAGCTGAGTCACCCAGAAGGCAGGGTGCGTGGGACCGCCTAGGCCTCATCACCATCTGTGGGCGGTGATCCCATCTGTGGGTGGGTGACTGGCTCGTGCCCTCTGTTAAATGGGGCGGCGGCGGCAGCCTGCGGCAGCCCTGTGAACACTGCAGGTAGAGCGGAAGTGGAGCCTGCTCTGAGCACCGCCCAGCAGCACCCAGGTGCTGGCTCTGTGCCAGGTACTTGCAAGGCCTCCTTAGGAGCCCCAGTTCACGCCCAAGTACACTGGTGTCTGGGCAGGGCCAGTTATTTGCAAGTTGTTTTTACAAATCCCTTGCCCTGGGAGTGGACCACTGAGATTACACAAACATCGGTCAGCCTCTTGGAGCCCTGGCAGCCCCTTCTGCCATCCCCCAACCCAGCCAGCTCTGCCTCCCAGCGCGCTGCCTCGGCTTTTCCAAGGACCCACACACAGCTGGTAATTAATCTGCTCTGCGGCTGCACGTTGTGTTCTGATCCCAGCAGAGATAGCTTTGTGTTGTGACTTGCCTACGGTTTGTTTTCTGAGTGGGCGTGTTTATGCCTCTCCTGCAGAAAGTAAGGGGACACGTGCACACGTGTGCGCACACACACACACACACACACACACACCCCTCCCTGAGATGCATGCTCTGCCCGCATGCATTCGCGCTCCAGGCTGGGCACGGGGGTGGGGACTGCCGGGCTGCAGGCGCCCCTGGAGGCGAGCGGCCTGGCAGGGCTCACCCGGGTCTCAGAGGGGATCCGGATCCACGTCACATTCATGTAGCTGTGCAGGAGGCTCAGCTTGGCTTCTAGAGACAGGATGAGGCTGGAGAGAGAACACGTACCCAGTGAGCGGGCTGCCCATGCGCTTGCCGTCTGTCCGGGGGAGCCCAGCCCGTGGGGCGGGGAGGGAGGGCGGGTGGGGGCGGGGTCTTACTGGGCCAGCCGGGCGTTGTCCTTGTCGTCTTTCCCCCACTCCCAGTCCTTCCCCGGGTCCACTGCGAAGTGCAGCGGCAGCAGCTTGTGCTCGGAATCCGTCAGGGGGATCACGGCTGCAACAGAGGAGACGGGGTGCCAGGCAGCTCCTAGGCCCAGGCCCGGGAGCCCTGGCACTCCCCAGGGAGGACCAGGGGGTCTCCGTGCTGAGTCAACCCCATGGACGCCTACAGGCGCATCGGTGCCACAGGAAGAGTAGAAGCAGCAGCGGCCCCCCAGAAGCTCTGCGGTTTTTTGCAGGTGTTGAGGGGCGGCTGGAGGCAGCCCCATGGCAGGTCCCCACTGGGCACTGGGGTGGGAAGACGCTATTGCTGCTCCTGGGGTTGCTGAGGAAGGACCCTGTAGGCTGAGACATGTGGGGCGTGGCCTCCTTGCAGATGGCCTGGGGCTGGGCCCATCTGCTGACCTCTACTGGTTCATGACTTGGGGACACATGTCTGTGTCAGTGCCTGGGACCCATGGAGCAGCCCAGCCTCTTCCCGGGGTGGGGAGGGGAGCTCATCTGGGCTGGGTCCACTTAAGCAGGTGGGAAAGCCCCGGTGTCAGGGAGAGGTGAGCCCGGGGAGGAGGAGAGGCGAAGGGCAGGTAGGAGGTCTTCCTGGAGGTGCAGGGGAGTATGGAGAGGGGGCTAGGGCTCCACCTGGGCGCAGCCACCTCCTGCAGGGGTGTTCTCCAGGATGAGCGGCGGGAAGGGGCGGGAGACGGCACCCCGTGGACCCTGTGAGTGCACCACAGCCTTCTCCAGCCGCTCCGCACCGCATGGAGGCCTGAACGCCAGGGGCGCTGACCAGACCCGACCCGGCGCTGCCCTCGAGTACTGCCAGAGAGAAAACGCGAGCCTAGTGGCCCCCCGCTTCGCGGCTCAGCCAGGGCGAGCAGGCGCTCCCACTGGGGGCGAGCTCCGCCCACCGCAGTCACAGGGCTCGCTCAGAGGCAGGGCCTCGGCCACGTCCTGGCCAACAGCGAGGAGAAGCCCGGCTCCCCACCCCCCAGCACCGACCTCTGGCCTTGTGAAAGTAGCGGAGGTCCAGGTGCCCACGCACAGACGAGCCAAACTAGGACGTCCAGGACAAGGATCCCCCCCCCCCCCAATCCCCGCCACGGTTCTTAAAAATCAGGCAAACTTGGAAAAGACTGTCCTAGAACAATCTTTTAGCGGTTGCTGCAGGTGCCCTGGGGCTCTGTGGTTCGGGCTGTCCAGGCCGGGCCCAGGGTAGAGCTGCTACGTGCGGGAGGGGGCAGGCGCCCCCGGGCAGAGGCGATGCTGGGGGATGCGGTTAGCAGCAGGGCGCCCTCTGCCCCCTCCTTCGCCTTGGAGGGCGGTGGCGCTCCCTGGGAGAAGAGCCGCCTGCCAATCAGCACCCCGTTCCAGATGATTTGCGTGGGAACTCAGCTTGTGTGTGAAGCGCTGCGATTTGGGCTTATTTGTTTCGGAGAAACCACTGAAACCTGCACAGCTTCACACCCACCCCAGTCACTCTCCTCTTTCTCCCACAGGGCTCCTGGGAATTCTGGTCCCCACCTGCTGGGCTGGAACTGCTGCCTTCTGCCCCCTGCTGGTGGGTGGTTGGAAAACACCTGGTAGTACCCGAGCCGCGCGCCTGAAATGACCCAGCGGGTAAAGGCAGGTGCCGGCGCTCTGGGGACCCGCCTCCACAGAGGGCTGGGGCCGCAGGGCCCGGAGTGTCCTCGGAGGCCTCGGTCTCTTTCAACGTACACATTGACCTTTCTGTTGGAAACTCTTTCTGCAGAGGCGTAGCCACGCGGCGGGCTGCCCCCTGGTGGCGGATGTCCGCAATAGCAGGTGCATTTCAAAATCAGCTTGGAGAGGGTTTTAAAATTTGTTTTGTTTTTGACAGGACTCTCTTCCGTCTCTTAGCCTGGAAACACGGAGACATCCCCTCAGACCAGGCTGGACATTTTAGATACTTGTTTTCCAAAAAAGAATGGAGACATCTGATTTCTGTTTGGGAGAGTATTGTGTATTCCAACAACAGCAAGTCAGAGGAAGCACAAACACACAGCCTGTCTCTAGGCACAGACAGCTGAAGTCGCAGGGGGACCAGCTAAGCCCCAGATCTAAGGAAGAACCGGTGCCCCGGAGAGGTGGCTGTGAGCTCAGGCGGGGACTCAGCTGGACCCCAGTAGGAAGAATTCAACTAAAGTTGTTAAATTGCTAGGAGTGTACTGGTGAAATAACACGGAACCCTGAGGGGTGAGGATACAAAGCAAACTTGTGTGCACCTGCAGGCTCCTCACCACAGGACCCATTCTCGCGCTCACAAAAGACTGGCAAGAATTCCAAGAAGGCTCCTCCACAGATTTTTCTGTCCTGTCTCTGCTGGGGGTGGGGGTGGGGGCCAGGGCAATGTCTGTCATTCTGACGAGTGTCTGTCTCAGGCAGGCGCGGAGTCCTGGACTGTGGGAGGAAGGGGAGCTCTCCCAGCTGTCCTGATTCAAACCTGGACACGAAGACTCGCGGAAGGAAAGGCGATTCACTCAGCCTTTCTCGTCCTGCTGAAGACGTTCGGCTTCCAACAAGACAAAACAGTGAGGCTGACGAAGACACGGAAAGGCCAGCACGTGTACGGGAGACCATATGACACAGGTGTTGAGGCCGTCGGATGGGGAATCTAGCACACCTGACTGGCGTGTTACCGAGGCTGACAGGGAAGGTGATGCCTCACAGGATCTGATGTTTGATTTCAGCAGAGAGAACAGTTCTGTAGGGGAATCGAGGGGAAAGCTAGGAACGAACAAACTGATATGGACAAAGGATGACTGTGAGTGGCTGATCAGTTGGCTTTACACAGCTGAGAAGAGAGACTGCGAACATCAGCTACGCCAGTAGAAATTACCCAAACTGGAAGGAAAAAGGTGGGGGACGGAGGTGAGAAATCCAACAGAACACCCAAGAGCCTCGGGACAACATTGAGGTCGGTGTAAACACAGTCCCAGAAGGAGAGAGAGAGAACAGGACAGACGGCATTTTTCAAAAATCAGCATCAAATATTACCATAAATCCAAGAGAACACCAAACAGCAAAATTCCTGTGCACGGCTTCTTAAAACATTTGAAAATCAAAGACAAAGGAGAAATCTTCAAGGCAGCCATAGAAAACAGGCACCTTATATATAGACAAAGACAGAACTACAGCAGACTTTTCATGATCAAGTAGGTTGGAAGATAACGGAGTAATTTATTTAAAGTGCTGAAAGAAAACACCTGCTAACAGAGTTCTGTATACAGCTAAGCTATCAGTGAAATGGAAGGGTAAATAAGACTTTCTCAAATAGAAACAAGCAAATCCACTGTCTGAACAGCTACCTGCACCACAGGAAATGTTCAAGGAAATTCATCAGGAAGAAGATATTTACTACAAGAAGAAACTTGGATTTATACAACTAAGAGTGATGGAAATGGAACAAACATGAAAAGAAAATGCAATGCAGTTTTTCTTTTAAAAATTGCTCTGGGAAGTCCCATTCTACAGTGAGGATGGTAGCAGTGTGTCAAGTCTTTATGGCAGATGTAGAAGTTTTTTTTTTTTTTTTTTTTTTTTTTTTTTTTTTTTTTTTTTTTTTTTTGACAGGCAGAGTGGACAGTGAGAGAGAGAGACAGAGAAAGGTCTTCCTTTTGCCGTTGGTTCACCCTCCAATGGCCGCCGCGGCCGGCGCATTGTGCTGATCCAAAGCCAGGAGCCAGGTGCTTATCCTGGTCTCCCATGTGGGTGCAGGGCCCAAGTACTTGGGCCACCCTCCACTGCACTCCTGGGCCACAGCAGAGAACTGGCCTGGAAGAGGAACAACCGGGACAGAATCCAGCGCCCCGACCGGGACTAGAACCAGGTGTGCCGGCGCCGCAAGGCGGAGGATTAGCCTATTGAGCCACAGCGCTGGCTCAGATGTAGAAGTAAAATGATAATGGTAGCACAAATGGTGCAAGGAGGGGACTGGGAACACACAGGTAATGTTCTCACACAACACACGGAATAGAATAATATTACTTGAAAATAGAATTTTGTCATTAAAGATGTTTACTGGGAAACCACCAACAATTAGAATGGAAATTCAATAATAAGTCAACAATAGAGATAATAAAACCATTAAAAAGCTCCATTAAGCCAAAATATAATGAAAGGGAAAAAAAAGGAAGAACAAACAGATGGAACACATAGAAAAGAGCTAGGAAGATGGTAGATTATTTAATCCAACCTTACCACTAATGCTATTAAATGTAAATGGCCAATATGCCAACTGGAAGATGACAGTCAGTTTGCATAGAAAGTATACGCGTTGTGCAAGAACCCCATTACAAATATGAAGACACGGGCTGGCGCTGTGGCCTAGTGGGTAAAGCTGCTGCCTGTAGCACCGGCATCCCATATGGGTGCCGGTTTGAATCCTGGCTGCTCCACTTCCAATTCAGCTCTCTGCTGTGGCCTGGGAAAGCAGTAGAAGATGGCCCAAGTCCTTGGGCCCCTGCACCCGCAAGGGAGACCCAGAAGAAGCTCCTGGCTCCTGGCTTCGGATCAGCGCAGCTCTGGCCGTTACGACCATCTGGAGAGTAAACCAGCAGATGGAAGACCTCTCTGTCTCTCTGCTTCTCTCTCTCTAACTCTGCCTTTCAAATAAAATAAATCTTAAAAAAAAAAAAACCAAGCAAATATAAAGACACACATGGGTTAAAAGATATTCACTAATAATAAAAAAGAAAACTCTGGGGTATCCATGCTAATCTCAGATAAAGCAGACTCCAGCCGAGGACTGTCACTAAACAGAAGAGGAACGTGACGCTATGATAATGGGTTGTTCTCTAAGAGGACATAGTGATATGTGTGGGCGTGCTCCAACAGCATGCTTCAAAGTGCACATGGAGCAAATACAGTAGGCTCCCTTTATCCACAGGGATGCATCCCCAGACTCCCAGCGGACGCCTGAAACAGCGGCTGGTGCTGCCATCTATATACGCAAGTGTATCACAGCCGGAGACTTCACCCTTCTCTCAGCATCGCGAGAGCAAGTAGAGGGGAGAAAGTAAGCACACAGAAGCATCAGTCTGATGTAAAGAGCTGAACTACAGTATCAGAGAACTTGGACTCGTTGACATTTGGCGAACTCAGCAAGAGCAGAATTCACATTTTTTCCCCCAATTTCCATGGACCGTTCACCAAGATAGAACGTAGTGTTCACTAATCTTAGCACATTTAGAATAGAAGTCATAAAACGTTTGTTCTCAAACCATCACTGAATGAAACTATAAATCAGTTGCAGGGGCTGGTGTTGTGGCCTAGTGAGCTAAGCCGCTGCCCGTGACGCCAGCATCCCATACTGGGGCGCCAGTTCAAGTCCTGGCTGCTCTGCTTTGATCCAGCTCTGTGCTAACAAGCCTGGGAGGGCAGCGGAAGGTGGCCCAAGTACTTGGGCCCCTGCCACCCACGTGGGAGCATTTCCAGATATTTGGAACTTATAAATAACAAGCTTCTAATTAATCCACGGGGTCAGAGGAATCCTCAAAGGAAATTGTAAAACATTTGAGCAGAATGGAAATGAAAATATAACACATCAAAACTGTGTGGTGCAGCTTCAGCAGTGCAAAGGGGGAAATGCACAGTACTGAAATGCATAATTAGATCAGATGTAATAAGCTAAATTTCTGCCTTAAATTTAGAAAAAGAATAAGCTCAAGAAAAAGAACAGCAAAGCAAACACAAAGCAAGGAGGAAAAGAGGAGCAATAAAGAGGAGAAATCAATGAAACGGAAAGTAAATAATAGACAAAAATCTATGAAACCAAAACTTGGTTCTTAGGAAGGCCAATTAAGAGAGTGGCTTATCCAAACCACTGCCCGTGTCTTTATTTTAAGTAGTCAGGAACACTCGTAAATTAGGCTTTCTAATCATTTTAGGCCTTTAATATTACTGCTACTCGATGTATGTTTATCACATTCTAAGAGCAATTAAAAATTAAAGTTTCTATCGTGAGGTGATTAAAGAACTGGCAATTGTAAGAAACAGTACAGAGGGGTGCTGTGACTGTGTCACCCCGTTTTCTCCAATGGCAGCACCTGTTTAACTGCAGACACAGTATCACAACCGTGGCAGTAACCTCGAGATAGTCCACCGCTCCTATCCAGACTACACCAGTGTTACAGGCATTCATCTTGTGTGTGTGTGTGTGTGTGTGTGTGTGTGTGTGTGTGTGTGAGAGAGAGAGAGCGCGCGAGAGAGCGCAAGCGCGCATTTAGGCCTCATTGTATTGCATTCATACAGGGACACAGCTGGGCCAGTTTGGTGTCTGATAAAGAAGTGATTCTGTGGGATGGGAGAGGGAGCGGGGGATGGGAGGGTTGCAGGTGGGAGGGAGGTTATGGGGGGAAAAAGCCACTGTAACCCAAAAGCTGTACTTTGGAAATTTATATTTATTAAATAAAAGTTAAAAAAAGCAATTCTGCATAAAAATCACTATTTTGGATATTCTGAGAGGTATTCAGAAAGTTTATGGAGAATACATATTATGAAAACTATATTAATTTAAACATTTTTGGTACAAAATAAACTGATCTTTTAATTGAATTTTCCATGAACTTGTCCATGAGCTTTTTGCAGTACCTACATATATTACCAAAATTATAGTATAAAAGTCATTTAAGTGGAACATTTAATACTATTGATGATATATTTAGGTAAATTTCTGCTTAAAAATGGATTGGCTTGGTTTATTGTAAATGAATGTGGTACGAAAAAGCATGGTTTGTGAAATGTATGGGGAGTGAAATACAGTCATCGATTTGGCCTGTGGAAGATGAAAAGCGAGCTTAGCAGCCGAGGTACCTGTGAGTTAAGCATGGAAAACAGACTCCTAACTGTGCGGCCTGCCGGGCAGAACTGCTCTGTTCGGCCACACACCTGGCCTGTTTGTAAGCAGCAACAGACAAGGTTACAAGGTGTGAAGATCCTTGGGGCGCACGGGTGCCACCTGCCCTGAGTCGTCCTGCCAGAAGTCAGCAGGCTGGGGACGCCAGCCCTGAGTTTGGGGCACACACTGACACTGACATGCACAGTGGGCGCGTCTGAGCTGCCTCTGTCAGAGGCTCGAGGTCGGTTGTCCCTGGAGGCCTGGCCTGTGAAGGGAGGGCGGTGGCAGGCACTTTTCTGTAAAGCACTGGCTGGTACCCACTTGGGGTGCTGCAGGTCAAACAGTCTCAGTGGCTGCTCCTCAACCCTCCACCGGAGCGCAAGAGCCCGGGAGGCAAAGTGTCTGCGTTCCACGTTGATCAACAAACGTGGGCGGTGGCTCACAGGAGGCCAGTGCCCACTCTAGAAAGACACCCCCATCTTTTTTTTTTTTTTTTATCAAATTTACACGGCGGCCTAATAAGACCCATGTTAACTATGGATACACACGGGAGGCTGCAACGGTGAAGGCTGTTCAAAGGCAGTGGGGTTATTCATTTCCTGAGTCTTTCACATTGGTTTTGCCAATGCAAACATTTACACACGCCTTTGGTGGCCTTAAGCAAAAAGCATCATTGCTGGGTGTGCCCACTGGGGGGTGTCCACATTCAGCTTCCAGCTTCTGCCCTGCCACCCTGCCGCGTCCCCTCCCAGGGTGCCCCGCGGAGCTGGAGAAGGGCTTACCTTGTTCTCTTTGTTGGTCTCTCTGCTCCATGGACACCAGGGCAGAGAAATGAGCTTGATCGTAGGCCAGAACCAGAGGCGAGCAGTGGCATCTGTTGGGAGGGACCTCCAAGGGCAGGTAAATCCCCCCGAAGGGGATGGGTGCGAACGCTGCCAACACAGACAAGGGGGGGCTGTGAGGAGCAGGGCTCTGCAGCGACAAGGTGGCGGCAGAGGGAAGGGAGCCGTGACAGCGCGAGGAGCGGGCTCTGGCTGGCAGGGCTTGTGGAGGGCTCATGACTCTTGCCAGGGTGCACCTTTACATTTAAGTGGGGCTGAAGGGACACGTCACCGGGGACTCTGTGTCTGTCGATCTGTCTCTCCTAGCAAGGCGAGAACTTCTGTGGACAGGGCCATCTTACAAAAGGGCTGAAAGGGGAAATGTGGCACCAAGAGAGAACTGGCTCAGGCTGGTGACAGACGTGAAAACAAACAGGGCGAGCTGAGAGCCAGGAGGAATGCCCGGTGAGGAGCAGGTGCAATGGGGCCGGGGGTGTCCCTCATTGCCTTCCTGGGCACATCGTCCCTGGCTCTTTCCCAGCCAGCGTGCGCTCTGGAAGGCTGTGGGGATGGCTGAAGCCGGGGCATCTGCAAACACGCGCAGTGCTGGGCTCTTGCCCTGTCAGCTCTGACCCGACCACAGCCCTGCCCAGTGACTCCATGCTGGCTCCCCGCCTTTCCTCTTTCACACATGTGCCTGCAAAAAGGTGCACTCTGCTGCACTCAGCCCACCACGGGGGCCAGGAGCCCCTCTGGGCTCAGCCCTGGCTGGCTCAAGGCCAGATTTCCCATGGCCACTTGCTACTGCCATGCAGGCCAAGAGGAATCGCTGCCTCCACCAGGAAGGAAAAGGAAACCGTCACCTAGAGGAACTGAGCAGAGAACGCATCCTGTGTGTGTGGGGTGGCGCTAGCTGGCCCTCATGTGTGCTGTCTGCTCCCAAGCTGGGAGGCTGTGCTTTGGGGGGGGGGTCACAAGGGAAATGCCTGTCTTCGAGGAACTTACCTTCCCCCCCTGAGTCTCTCAACATCGTATCCGCCACCACGACAATCGGTCTTCTTAGTATGTGCGCGAGGACGAAAACGTGGAACTCCTCCAGGCTCTCGTACACGGGGTCTTCAGAGTTATCCACGCTAGGGAACGAAACAGGGGGCGCTGTCACGGCACCGAATTAGGAAGGGGGTGGGGAAAGCAGAGACCACCCTGCTGAAACCCCCCCGCCCCCGCCACGTCTGAGGTCGGAGTGCATGGAGCCCAGCAGCCTCATCCTGCCGGGCCGCCCCTCCCCCACGCCATGCACCCCTGGAGTCCCTGCTCCCACTCCCCAGCAGGACACGCGTCGTCGGGGAGAAGTGGCAGGGCTGTGGGCACCCAGGGGCTGCTTCTCTCAACAAGGATGCAGGAGGGTCTGCAGGGAGGGAGGCTTCTTCTGTTCATTTCTACCCACCGCGACGCAGGTGAAGTCTGTCCCTGAGGGACCTGGATGCTCAGGCCTGCCTGATGGGCTGGGGGGGGGGGTCCACTGGGACAGCGACCTGGGCCCGCCTCTCAGGGAAGTGGCAGAGGGCAGGGTTTCCATCTCCGAGTGGGAGGGGAGGGCCTCTGAGTGTGGCTCCGCTACTCATCCCGTGCCCAGCCTGGGCCCCTACAGGCTTGATGGCCCTCAACAGGGCCCCCCCGGGAGGAGGGGAGGTCCAGAGCTCATAGCGGGATGAGGCCTCGGCTGCATCACAGCGCCAGCTGAGGGGGCAGTGCCCAGCCATGGCCCCTGAGGTGGCCCTTGGGGATGCCTGGCGTTCACTGAGAGATCTGTGAGGACTGCGGCGGGTGGGGCCAGAGCCAGCAAACACAGCCTCTGCACCATGGATTCAACCGTGGATGGGAAATACTGCGCAGCAGAAATTCCAGAAAATTCCAAAAAGCAAAACTTGAATGTGCCCCACACTGAGGACTGCGCTGAACCCACTGGAGTGAAGTGATGTGCGGTTGGGCTCTGTGTTAGGAATCACAGGTACTCTAGAGGTGATTTCAACTCCACAGGATGGTGTGCAAATGCCATGCTGTTTCATATGAGGGACTTGGCTTGGGTTTTGGTATCCACAGAGGTCCTGGGACCAGTCCCCTGGGGGGCATTTAGGGACCTGTATACACACGTGTGTGTGTGTCCAAGTCAAACACGCTGCTCCTGTGTACACCTTTTCAAACATTCCAGGTGGTTACCCTGCTCAGTCACAGCCCAGAGCCAAGATGCTGGTGTTTGGGGGTGGGGCCAGATGCTTCCAGAAGTTGCTTGTTCATCCCTGTCACACAGTGCGCACTCACTGACTGCCAGGCAAGTGGATGGCTGAACACGGTGACAAGCAGCACACAGGGGAGAGAATGTGGAGTTACAACCTGCACACTCAGGGAGAAAAACGCCCTGCTGGGGAAGCCAGGGTGTGGATCCTCATGGCTGGACATGAGCAACAGTGATGGGGTGCTGGGTCCAGCTGCAAGAAGACTGTGAGGACAGCTCACAGCAGAGCGGCCTCTGTCCACCCCAGGTTTGGTGCTGAGCATGGGAGCCATCTAAGCAACTGAGAACCTGCTCAATGACCTATGGGGTGGCATAGGGATCCCCACTCCAACTGGGCCTTCAGTATCACAGCGCCCTTCACTGCTTGCTTCCAGCTGCTTCTTGAAGGCTTAGGGTGGGTCCTGGTTCTGTGTTCTCCCCTCAGTACTGCAGCTGTGCCCTGGTGCTTCTGGGAGCCTCTGTATTGAAAGTGGCCAGAGAACACTGGCTCTGCTCATCCTCTGTTCCTTTGAGGGGCTGCTGGGATCCTGTCTGGGATGAGGATGTGGTACCATGACCTGCACATGTGGATTACTGCAGTGAGAACCTATGGGTGGAAGTCTGCTCCCGTGAAGTCAGTCCTGAATGTTCACTCCCAGTTACAGCCTGGAGGCTGCACATCTTCCTTCTGCTAGCTCACTGAGCAAAGGCTAGACCTGGGAGTGTGAATAAAATCTAGCCTCAAAGAAAAGATAAAAAATATTCTTGGGACCCGCATTGTGGCAGAGCAGGTAAAGTCACTGCCCGTGATGCCGGCATCCCACATGGGCACTAGTTTGTGTCCTGGCTGCTCTACTTCTGATCCAGCTCCCTGCTAATGGCCTCGGAAAAGCAGCAGAAAGAGGCCCTCCTGCCATTCACACAGGAGACCCGGCTGAAGCTCTTGGCTTTGGCCTGGCTCAGACTTGGCCACTGTGGCCATCTGGGGAGTGAACCGTGGATGGAAGATTTCTCTTTGCTTCTCCCTCTCTCTCTAACTCTGATTTGCAAACAAGTAAATAAACTTTTTGAAAACAGTTTTGCAATGCTTAATCATTGGTGTTTACAGCGAAGAAGACAACATGTGACGTAAGGATTTTGCCCTTGGTGATGTGCATGCCCTGCGTACCTCCTAACAGGTCCTGTGCCACACGCTGGGCCCAGTGCACCTGCCTCTGTGTCTCCTCTGTGTGCCTGGGGGGTTGATCCTCAGGAACAGGGGTGCCCCATGTCCCCTGTGAAGATGTCCTGATGAGAGGGACTCTGGAAAGAGGCCAGGCTGGGGAGCCCTGCCCGACAGCAGCAAGAAGCAAAGGCCAGGGCGTGAGGCCCGGAGGTGTCTCTGTTCCAGAGGACAGTGGCAGTGTCAGATCTAGGGGTGCCCTGGCTTAAGCAGTAGCCACAACCCTGCTGGATCACTCTTAGCAAGAGGCCAGGCCCTGGACAAGGAGCTCAAAGGGCAAAGGGCCCTGGGCAGTCACCCAGCCACTTACCTGGCCCTTCCTTATGTCCCCTCCTGCAGGTGAGTCGACCACACCTCCCATTTTGCTCAGGGAAGTCCTGCTTTTTGCATTCTGAGTGATCGGTACCACCTCCCCTTCCCCAGGGAACCATGCTGGATGTTAAGTGGCAGCTACCCCATGCACAGGAACAGGCACTGGTTTTAAGAGTTCACTTGTGTGTGTGAATAACCACACAAATGGATCTAATATGTCCATATTTCGGCTGTTTACACTTGGCTCCCACATACCTCTGCACGAGGGTAGAGAACTGCATTCTCTCTTGTGATCCTTGCTTTCCCTGGCCCCTGGGTGTCCCAACCTGAGACTGCCCCCGCCCAGTGCACGGGGAGGCTCCCTCTTTCCTCGCAGCTGCACAGTTCCCCTCTGTGGTGGAGTGAGAAGTCCATGCCAAGATGGCCACTGGCATCAGAAACTGCCTGGCAACAGGGTGTGATTGGTTAGGGCATAGACCGCCCCTTGACCAGATTGGCTGCCTTGGCTATATAAGCTGCTGTAGCAACTGAAATAAACAAGTCTGCAGGCTGCTTGCCTCAGGCCTGCTTTCTCCCGACTCCCGGGGTCTGTGTGGTGACTCAGCGCCTCTTGCCCCCACCACGCTCCTCCTCTCAGAAACGAATCCACAGCAACATCCCTCATGCAGAGTTTGCACCAGTAGTGTGACTCACCGCCCCCCATCCCTGCAGGACCTCGCACAGAGGATGCTCATAGGGGCTGATGCCAGCTTGTACTCTGCAGGGCCCCAGCACCCCACCACAGTGGCAGCTTTTGAGATTCTCTGCAAAGGCTCAGTGCAGGAAGCACGGTCCTGCCAACACCTGTGACCTGAGAGGCACGGATGGAGGATTGGGGGCCTCCTGGCTCAGAAGGGATCCGGTGGGCCTGAGGCTCTGGATCCTTCTCAACAATGGCCAGCAGGGTCTGAGGGTGAGGATCCATCTTATTGTTCAGAATCAATAAGCTGGGGTCATCAGGTGGCAGATAATCACTGATTATCTCTCATGGGTCTAGCATTTTGCTGGGTGTTTTATGTGTGTGTGTGTGTGTGTGCACTTGTGCACGTGTGTGCCCACAAATAAGGACAGTGAATGGATGGCCAAAGCATAAACTGCCAGTTATTATTAAGCACAGTAATAAAAAGTGGCCTCCTTAGGTACGGAGGCCCAGGAAGGCTCCTATCAGAGAATCATCATTAGATAAAGAGTTGGCTTCGGTCTCATTTTCAATTAGAAGTGTTTTTAAAACTTTGACCTGGATTCCACCTCTGCAACACGAGGGCTCTTCCTGCTCGCATGGACGGGAGTCTGCACTGTGAGGAATGCCCCCGAGAAGGCCGCCTTTTCCACAGGAGGCCAACCCCATGCCCTGGGGACGCCCCAGCTGTGGAGTGGGCTCCTCCCGGGAATGGAATGCCACTTGGGTTTCCTGGAAAGATCCACTAAAACTACTGTCTCTGACACTGTGCACTGGGAAATCATTTAGGTTTCTGGTGGTTTCTGAAAAAGGCCAATAAAAAATGCAGCAAATGCAATGCCAATGAAATCAGACACTGGATTACAAAGGGAAAGAACAATGAGAAGCAAATGAGAGAAGCCGGGAGCTGCGACAGAATCGTGGGGACGGACCTAAAATGGCCCCACTGGCTCTGCGTGCGCTCTCTCAGTCCTAGCCTCTCAGCTTCCACTTAACCTGGCTCATCAAAGAGAGAACAAGCTCTTCCTTTAAAAGGTCAAAGAACAAAGATGATGATCTTCACTGCCAATCCCAGGAGAAGTCGATTCTTCCTCCGAGCTGTTTTACATTCACCAAGGTGAGGGCTGGGTTCAGACTCTGCTCTTGTGGGCTGTGGGTCCCTGAGAACTGTCCTGTCGTGGTTAATTTTATGGTCGACTTGTCTGGGCCATGGGATGCTCAGATACCTGGTTTAATGCTGACTCTGGCAGAGACTGGCACCGGATTGGTGGACCCAGTAAAGCTGAAGGAGTTCCAATGTGGGCGGGCCTCACCCCATCCATTCAGCATCGGAAGGCTCAATCACTTGGCTGGGGTGCTTGAGCTGGGGTGTCCGTCTCCATCTGCCCTCCACGATCCTCATCCTCAAGCCTCCAGACACCATCAGCTCTCAAGCCTTGGAACTGCCCCTGGGCCTTTGCGAGGAATCCGACCAGCAGGGGGCAGATCATGGGACTTCTCAGCCTCGGTAACCGTGTGGGCCAATCCCTAATCCTAACTCTCCTGGAATGTGTACATGTGACCTCTGTTGGTTCTGCTTCTCTGGAGAACCCTGACACGAGGTGCTTCCAAAAGTTTGTGGACAAGTCAGATTAAAAGATAAGTTTATTTTGGTGCAAAATTTTTGTAATTCATGCATATAAGGGGATCTTCAAAAACTTTGTGAAAATGCATATTTATATTGAAAAAAAAAAAAAACTGTGTATGTGTGAAAATTTTTTCACACCAAAATAATCCTATCTTGCAATTCCATTTTCCATGACTTTTGTGGTGGTCGTTCTTAACTGGAATGGCAGAGTCACTGGTAGACAGAACTCCCATCTGCTGGTTCATTCTCTAAATGCCCGCAATGACCCCTGGGCGTAGCTGAAGCTAGGACTCAGGAGCACATCCAAGTCGCCCAAGTGGGTGGCAAAACTCAGCCACTTGAGCCATCACGTTGCCTTCCAGCGTCTGCACCGGCAGGAAGCTGGCATTGGGAGTGGAGCTGGGTACTGGACACAGGCATTTCAATATTTCTTTAAAAAGTGTGTGTGTGTGTGTTTTTTTAACTACTTGAAAGGCAGAGTGACAGGAAGACAGCAAAAGAGGGTGGGGGTGGGAGCAAAAGATGGGGCGGGGGAGGGGGAGGGGTGCACATGCTCAGGGATTAACTGCCTTGGCTCCAGCTTCCTGCTAAGGCACAGTCCGAAAGGCAGCAGGTGACAGCTGAAATGCTTGGGTCCCTGCCACCCATGGGGGGGACCCGAATCGAGTTCCGGCTCCTGACTTTGGTGTGGCCCAGCCCTGGCTGTTGTAGGCATTCAGGGTGTGAACCAGTGGATGGAATCTCTCTTTCTCTCTCATCTCTCAACTAAAAACACAAATAAATAAAAATTCAAAGAAGAGGTGCAGTCTCTCTGTGCACACTGAGGCTGGCCAGGGCACGTGGTTTGCTTCCTTGCACGTCTTCCTTCCACACAACTCCCCACCTGGGCCTAGCACGCAGTGATGGTGGAAGGGGGGCTGAGTTCACTTTGGGCTGGAGGGGGCTGTGAGACCCCCGCTGCAGCAGCCCTGACCAGAGTGGCACCCTGCACAAGTGGTGTCCAAAGGTCTCTGGGGTAGCACACAGAGCCTGGTGTTGTTTGGCCCCAGAGAAATGGATACATTTTGATTTGCAAGTCAGAGCGCTGTCAGGGAATTCATCCTGCAGCTCTGAGTTTAGCCTGCTCATGAGCACCTGCCCCTGCTTGGGCCTCGCGGGGTTCCTGGGGTTCCCTGCATCTATGGGGCCCCATCTGCCTTTCTCATGCATCTGAAGCTGAGTCCACACCTGGCCTTGCCTCCTGGGGGTCCTTGAGGGTGTCCTTCTCTATGCTCGTAGACATAGGGGCACCCAAGACCTGTCCTGCCTGGGTGCCAGCCTGGTCCCTGCCCCTTCTCCTTGGATAAGCAGTGGACGTATGTCTCCTGCCTGGCTCTCCGGGAACCTGAGGACTGGTCACTGGGAGTCATGCTGGGAGGGAGGGAGGAGAGGGGTCAAGTTCACAGTCCAGTCTGGCCTTTAGTTCCTCTGCCCTCTTCAGAAGCTCAACCTATTTGCTTTCTGGCAAGGTAAGAGGCTTAGGAAAGACTTGAAGCCATCGGCTGTGTAACAGCACAGCACAAAGGGGTGAGCCCATTGGTTCTGGTGTCAGGGGTCCTGGAGCAGGACACCAGGGCCGGCACTGCTGCTGCCCTTACTCCCTCATCCCCGGGGAGCCGGGCTTGGGAGGGAGTGTGAAAAAAGCCATTTCGGCTTTCCCGACCATTGTGTCTTCAAACCCTCCCCGTCTCAGCTACCTTTCTTCCTTCCCTGGGGTGAAGCCCTGGAAAACGTGTGTGTTCTTCCGGCCGATTGCCCAAGCCCTGTTTAGATCTGTCAGCCCCAGGCTGGAGCCTACTGAGGACCCTGGCCAGCTTCTCCGCTCCACACGTCACTTCCTCCCCATCCTCTTGGCTGCCCTCTGTGTCCCCTTGTGGGGTCAACACAGACCAGAGAAGAGAGATGGGGTGTGACAGGTCTTTTCCTAAGCCTGATTTCAGTGACCCTGCCACAGGCTGAGCCCTCTGGGGTCCTTGGACCCTGCTATGGCTCGCCCATGATTTGGCTCCCCAGCTTGTGCAGAGGCCTAATCCTCAGTCGTCAGTCGATGGTACCGGCAGGGTGCAGACCCGACCCAATGACTGTGTTCTGGAGGAGGGCCTTGTGCGAGGCCCTTAGTCAATGGGGTCATGACCTTGGAAGGGGGCAGCTCTGCCCAGTGGGTTGATTCTCTGAGTCAGTGTGGCCCAGCCCCTCTGTTTCCTGGCTTTGCCGGGGATCCATTCCTCTGCCACCCTCCAGCATCACCAGATGAGACTGGGAACTTCCAAACCATGAGCAGAAATAAACCTCCTTCCTCCCCAAGGCCTTTGTCGTAGGTGTTACTGTAGCAATGAAGAGCTGACAAAGCGTGGCTTCTCCACCAACAGAGGGCTGGGGGTGGCACCCTCAGCACCCTGGCCTCGGGTTCACCTTCTGTGAGGTCCCCTGCCACAGGACAATAGCCCTGCTTGGGCCTTCTTGCCAGGGTCCACGCCTGGCTCTGGGGAAGTACGAGCAGCGTTGTGACCCCCTCGGCACCCACACGGCCCAGTGGTTCTGCGAACTGGCGGGCCTTAGCCTCAGACCCTTTGGGCCAGTGCTGGGGACCTGTCCCTGCAGGCCTAAGCCTCCACACCTCTCAGTGCAATGCGAGGAGGGAAACCTCCCTCGTCTCACCCAGGGGAGGCAGAGACAAAATGCAGACAGTGTGCTCAACACAGGGCTCTGCTTCAGACGTCCAAGTTCCTGGGATGAATGACAGCCCCTGAGCACTCCCTGGGGAGACCTGCATGGCTGGTCTGCACCTTGCTGGGTGCCTGCCACCCTCAGTCCTTCAGCCCAAGCTCCAAGCTTTCAGGAATAAGTGTTTTAGTCTAGTTCTGTGGGCCTCCCTCCTTGCCAGGCCAAGGTCCCAGCCTCACCCAGGGCACCCGACAAGGGAACAACCCAGGTTGTGGGCATGGGCATATATCTGAGTATTAGAGTTTTCCTTGTATGTCTCCTAGCTTTTTTTTTTTTTTCTTTCCATTTTTCTTTCTCCACTGGAAACATCTATTGCTAGAACCCTACATGCATGGCCTGCATCATCAGCTCAGGATTTTTTTTTTTTTTTTGACAGGCAGAGTGGACAGTGAGGGAGAGAGACAGAGAAAAGTCTTCCTTTGCCGTTGGTTCACACCCTAGTGGCTGCCGCGGCAGTCGGCATACCACGCTGATCCGAAGCCAGGAGCCAGGTGCTTCTCCTGGTCTCCCATGGGGTGCAGGGCCCAAGCACTTGGGCCATCCTCCACTGCCTTCCCGGGCCACAGCAGAGAGCTGGACTGGAAGAAGAGCAACTGGGACAGAATCCGGCGCCCCGACCGGGTCTAGAACCCGGTGTGCCGGGGCCACAGGCGGAGGATTAGCCTATGGAGCCGTGGCGCCAGCCAGCTCAGGTTTTGAACCTTAGCATTTAGGGCTCAGGACGTGGGACCATGGGCTGTGCCCTTGCTTCTGACCCCCCAGTCTGGAGGGCTGCCTTTCTGTTCAGACCGACCCACTGTTTGAGCTTCCATAAATTTGCATTCCAGGATTCTGTCAGAAGAGGAGGTATTAATGATTACATCAACCTTCTACTCAGTCCTGGGCTCCTCCTTCTATCATTTTGTGACCTTGGGCAAGTCACTTCATCTCAATGAGGTTTACTTTTCCAGGCTGTGAAAAGGGTACCCAGGTTTGCAGGGTATGGGGTGCCCAGCACAGGGCCCAGGCAGGATGCCCCTGTTTCTGCTCCCCACCAGCCAAACTCCAGGGCTCACCCAGCTGCCTGCTGACCCCGAAATGCAGACCACGCTTGTCATGACTGTCTCTCCAGGAAGAATTCTTGCTCCTTCCTTGAATGGGGGCATTCCCACCCTACCCTTGTCTGCTTTCCCCATCTGGACTTTGTCCAGATTCCCCCACATCCTCTCCTGTAATGTGGCAGCCAAGACCATGAGCCCAGGTCCCCAGACCACATGAGCGATTCATAAGGCACCCAAATCTTTGTGTTGGATTTTGGGTGATTACTCAGTCCCTGCCATTTCATGTTTTATCACAAGCTTTTGCATAGTTTTTCTTTTTTTTAAACTACAAAAGTTATTCAGGGGCTGGTGCTGTGGTGCAGCAGGTTAAAGCCCCAGTCTGTAGTGCTGGCATCCCATATGGGCAACGGTTTGAATTCTAGATGCTCCACTTCTGATCCAGCTCCCTGCTAAGGTGCCTGGGAAAGCAGTGGATGGCCCAAGTCCTTGGGTCCCTGCACTCACGTGGGAGATCTGGAAGAAGCTCTTGGCTCCTGGCTTCAAATTGGCTCAGCTCCAGCCATTGCAGGCATTTGGGGAGTGAACCACTGGATGGAAGACCTCTCTCTCTGTAACTCTTTCAAATAAATATATTTTTTTAAAAAAGCGATTCATTCTCATTGTTGAAAGGAAAAAAACTATTTAAGTGCAAAAAGAGTAAAAAGGGGCAGTGTACAGTGGACAATGGACTGGGAGACAGAGGATGCGGCTGGAGGACGAGTCGTGACAGCACCCCGGGCTCCCGTGTGAGCGGCCGTCGGCTCCAAGCAGCTCCTGAGATGCCGCACACCTTCCCAGGGTGGGGCCGCCTGCCCACCTGTCACCAGACGGGCCCTGAGTGCCTGGGACAGCCACGGGGACGTGAGGTGGGGCTCATGGCAGGGCAGGGAGGCAGCTACCCAGAGGGGAGGAGAAGGGTGGACAGGTTGGGTGAGGGCAACTGAGTGGCAGCGTTTCCTGGGGAGCTCCCACGTGACCCCCTGCAGAAGTCACAGGTCAGAGCCACACTCCTCGCCTCCTTCTGGGGTTCATGTGCTGTGCAGGATCCCGCGACTGTCTGGGCCGTGCTGCAGACACCAGCCAGACAACCCTGAGCCCTGCACAGCGGGGGGTGAGTGCATGGGGAGAGTGACTGGAGCCCCTGCAACCATCTCGAATCCAGGAGAAAGAGGTCACCACGGGGTTCCGTGCTGGACAGCGTCTCCTGCCACCCCAAGCCTGTGGGTCCGTGTCACCACGGAGGGGACCACAGAGCAGGGGATACACTGAGCAAGGCTAACATCCTCCCTCATTCATGGCTCCCCACCAGCAACATTTTAATTATCACAACCAGAACCGGAGGAGGGCGAAGGACATGGGAGCAATGCAAACACAATCTGCAGACGCGCTGAGAGCTGGGAGGCACTCGGGGGTGGGTGACAACCACCAGAGGGCTGCACAGGAAGGGCTGGGAGCAGCCTCTGCCACCCCAGGGCATGCTTCCTGTGAACAGGAGAAGGGCAGCCAGAGGAAAGCCGGGCGCCTGGAGCGAGGGCTGGACGCAGGAGTCGCAGTGGGCGCTGCTACAGTGGGTCAGAGCTCAGCAGGGCCTGTGAGCCCCTGGGCAGGGACGGGGCTGCAGGTGCTTCCCTGACCCCTTTGTGAGTCCCGTGGTGTTCATGCTCACTTTCTGGTGTTTGGCCAAGGCCTTTTCTTTGCCTTTAGGTTGAACCCACATGAACCAAAGAACCCACGCGCTGTGAACCACTGTGGCCTGTGACTCAGGGACTGCCTCCTCTGGCTGTCTTCATGCACACACTAGAACATTCCAGCTGCACCCACAGGAGCAAGCTACTCCCCATATGTGCTCTAAACACACGAAGCCTTTTTGCCAGGGACAGGCACAGTATCCATCCACAGAGCCCATCTGAGAAGTAACCATCTGGCTTAATGACCTTTTGCTTTTCGTGTGACTCCTCGAAGCCACAAATCAAAGCTATTCAGTCGGGGACAAAGCCCACACTCGGCAGCCCGAGGCCTCAGAGCCTGGCTAGTGCAGTGGCAGTGTGAGAAGCAGCACTGTCACGAGCCCCCTCCAGGGGCTGGCTGTGCCCTGAGCCTCTTCCACGCTGCACGATGGGGCTCTAGGAGGAGGGATGGGGCAGCCGTGAGCTCCTGCCTCTGCTCTGAAACGCACGGTGGTGAGGACAGCCTGTGCACTTCCTCCATCTCTGGCCAGGGCCGACCAGCACCCAGAGCCCTCCCACAGGTGCTAAGGTTTCCCGCCTTCCACAGCTCAGAGAGCTGCACCGCGTCTGCGCCACCCCCATGCTGTTTGCAGCCCTCGGCGGCCGGGAGCCCAAAGTGACCCCCGGGGAGAGTGGGGCCAGCACTTACCCCCCGCCCGTGCCGCCGTTCTTGCTGAAGTGCGTGCGCGGCTCGCTGGAGGCCAGCTTCAGCAGCTCGGTCCACTCGCGCTCCCACTCCTCCTCCGTGTACACCAGCCCGGACTGGGGCAAGGGAAGCCGCTTCAGGAGGTGGGCGCTGCCCTCTCTCCTCACCTCCCCAGCCAGGAGAGCCCCGCAGGACCCAGGCCAGGCACATGAGTTAGTGGCCACCAGTGGTCCCCCCACACTGCTGTGGACAACATGTTTTTAGGACCCCAGACTCGAATTTCAGGGCTGCTGGGAGGTCCCCCCCCCCACCAACCCTCTAACAAGGTCTTCCCTGGGAGGCAACGATAAGCCAACCTTAACCTGCAAGTGTACCAGTTTGAGCTGACCGTTAAAAAGTTTTAAAGGACATGCGGCCCACTTTAGTCCGAAAGCAGGCAGATTCTTCTAGAATGTTCTCCATGGTTGGCAACAGTTGGGGTTCCCTCTGGATTGAGCTCACACATGGGACTGGGGACGTGGGCTGCACCTGATCGTAGGTGATCACATAACCCATCATCCAAGCTGGGACACTTGTGAGTGTCAAAGTTGGCGGCTTTCAGAAGACAGAGTTGGGTGTGCACTATTGCAACGGGCTCCTCGTCCAGGGGCTTACACAAGGGACACCCTACTAATCCCACAGGCTTTTCCGCCTGACCCCACAAGACAGACGTGGGCTCCACCAGGGCCCGAGGCAGTGCCTGGTGCAGGTCCCAGGCTCTGGCCAGGCCAGCGGGTACCAACCTCCTTGTTCTGTTGCGTCTGCTGCCACCTCCACCTCCGCTTCAGGGCTTCCCTCTCAGCCCCCGTCCTCATCATGGTGTAGAGAGCTTTTCGCAAAACCAGGTCCCGGTCGTGAAACCCCCACATCCCTGCAGCCAGGAGCCCAGGAGGAGAAGAGGAGGGAGAAGGGACATGAGGAAGGGTCAGCCAGAGGGGATTCACACCACCACCTGCCGGGCTGGCCTCCGTGTGCACGCAGAGACGCTTGGTCATCAGTGGTTCAGTTCTCATCTGAACTTCCCCCTCCTTTCCCCTGAAGCCCCCATCAGTGCTTGGAGGCAAATGGAGCAGCAGATCTTCTTCTCAGCCAACAACAGTGGGACGAAGGCCAGTGCCGCCAGGCTCTAGGACCCTGGGCAACAACACCCTCCATCTCGCAGGTTTGCTGTGAGGGATCGCACAATGCTCACCCTCCAGGTCTTGTGTTTGGGGGAGAAAAGGCCTCTAAGGACAAGTTGGTCACGTGTCCTCACAAAGGACCCTGAGCCGGTATGGCCAATCGCATCCTGGGTCCTGGGTCTGCTAGACCCGATGTCCGATGTCCGCAGCCAAGGAGAAACAGAGCATCAGTGCACTCCACTGCACACAGCTGGCCCAGACAAGGCCTCCCCCATGCTGGAGGTGAGGGGTTCAAAAGACAGACCAGTCATCTGTGAGCAGCTTGGCCAAGATTGAGAAACCCAAGCAATGGGGGAAGCAGTGAGAGGGACAGCCCTGGTTACAGGGAAGGAGGTGAGGGAATCATTTATGTGTTCATTCCGGGTGGTGAGCATGTGCACGCAGTGACCAGGACACAGAGAGTCCATAAAAAGTCCCATGGAGCGCACACTTCGGGGAAGCAGAAGTGAAGTGGCTGCTAAACTAACGAGTGACGTCCAGTGTCGGGAAGGGGTGACACAGGAAGGAGACAGGGGCAGGCCAAGAGCACAGTGGCAGGTGCATTTCTTAGGGTGTGAACGGAGGCTTTGGAGTGAAGACTTGAAGGGTACAGGAGGGGCCCAGACATCATCCCAGGCTAGGGACAGGTCCAAGTGGTGTACTGGAGAACAGGCTGGTGGGAAGGGTGGCTGGAGCCAGGACTGGGGGACAAAGCAGAGGGGAAAAAGGTGGGCCCTCAAGCGAGTGGGGGGGCCCTTGGAGAGTTTTCAGAATAGTGGGGACCTGCACTGCTCATGCTTGTGCAGGCTCAGGCTGGCTGGGGGGTCCCTGGACATGCAGTAACAATGACAACTGTGGGCTTCCCAGCAGGCCAGGGTTTTTCCTGCAGGACGGATGGAGGGCAAGGGTCACCTTCCTCACCTTCAGCCCTGCTGCTGCCGCCTCAGCTCCTCGGCCCCCTGGCTCAGGTCTCTATTGCACAAAGAGTCTTCTGGTCTTGGATGGGTTTGTCTACAGGCCTAGCTCCAGGACCCCTGTCATTTCTATGTGTGTCCCACAGTCCTAGCTCAGCATCAGGCCTGGTCAGCCAGTACTCGGCAGACAATGGCACAAACTGGGGAGTCCCGGTCCTTTGGGGTTTAGGTTTTTGTGTACAAAATGAGGACAAACCATGGGGATACAAGAACCAAGAGGCCGTGAGCTCTGGGATCTGTGCTGTATGGGAGGCCTTGCAGCCCTGGTCAGTGATGGCCCAGCCTCTCCTGCAGGTAGAGCAAGGCCAGTCTTCAGGAGGCCTTGTCTTCCCATGCCAGCCTGGGAGGTCCATCATGCTCTTGTGGCAAAATGCCATCAGATGACATCATGGCGGCCTAGCCTACCCAGGGTGCAGACGGGGACAGTGACCACACGGCAGCACAGGACAGAGGGACTTCTGCACCTGGGGTTTTGCACTGAGGCTGCCATTTGATGCAGATGGGAGATCCTCTTAAATTCTTTCTCCAGGGTTTACAGAGAATGAGGTAAGATATGTCCAGTGATGGGGAATAGCCAGTGAAATAGGACTCAACTCCCAAAATCATGTTTTTGGAGAGTAATAGCATGGAAAATTCTCCCTGTAGTTTTAGGAATATGTCAGATTCTGAACTGGGGACACAGTAAGATCACACTTTCATTGCAAGAACAGACAAAAACGGGCAGACAATGTGCCAAAGTGTTACAAGCAGCCAGCACTGGGTGGGGGGCGGGATTATTAACTTTCACTTTCCCACCATGATGAATGTGCAGTACTTTCATCATGCTGACCGGCAGGGCATGCTGGTTTTGATGTGGACAGGAAGCAGGTAGGTGAGTACCTTTGCCCTTCCCAGTGCTGCCATCAAGGTCATGGAACTGTCCCCTTGCCTTCCATACCTCTTCTCCTTGGAACCTCCCTGGGCCCCTCCCAGACCCCACAGCCTCTTCGCTCTCATTTCAGTTCCCCTTCTGCTGAACAGGCCTCACTGCACGTCTACAGGGAGGCCTGAGGCCTGGCCTGTGCTCTGGGTCACCGAGTTAAGACCATGTTCACTTGGGGAAGTGGGTTTGACCGATGAGAACCACATTCTTTTTTGAGGTTCTACATGCCCGGGTGGACTAAGGGCAACTGGCTCTGAGTGTGGGGTCCATGGTACTGATCCAGACTTGCCTGTCAAAGCTGATTTGGCCTTGTCTGTATAAGGCTGGGCCTAGAAGGCATAACCGAGCTTCTGGGAAATCCACGATGACCTTTAGTTAAACAGTGTTGCCATCTACACCTGTGCACCTGCTGGCTTGGGCTTTTGTGATCGGGAAGCTCACCATTCCATTGGAGAAGGTTGCTGGTATCTGTGCTGTGCATTCTAACTGTGCTGACTCTCCTGTGAGTTACAGAGTGGTGTCTTTATCTGTCCTTTCAGCAGTCCCAGTCCTGTAGACTGCTATCCACATGGTGGCCTCACAACTACCGTCAGCCATGATTTCTAACAGTCATCCCTGCAACGTATGCTCAAGCCCTCCTCCCCTCAAGACAGGTGTTTTCTCATGTGTTCTGTCTCTCCATCAAGACAAGAAGGGCTGGGATTACTGACTCCATCGCTTGGGCACTCCTCCAGGTGATGGTGACAAGTGAGGCGCGTGCCTGCCGGGAGCCCCTTCACCCTGTCTTACCCAGCGAGGCGGCATGCAGGAGGCAGTTCCCATCTCCTGTCGTGGCCAAGGGAAGAAGCCGCTTACAGCTCGTGCACACAGTGGACCACCAGTTCAGACGACCTGCAACGGAAGGTCAGTTCAGAACGCAGGAGCAGAAGAGGCAGGGATCATGGGGGGAAGTCTTTTCTAAACAGGCACAAAGGTCAGTGGGAGATGTTCTGGGAGATTCCAGCAGGAAGGTGAAGTATTACGAGTCATTTTTCCTCAAATGATAGATGGCTACTTGCTCCCTCTAAGACAAGAAACGGCCAACCCACTGGTCAGTGAACAAGAGGATTAGGAAACTCAAGGCCAATCCCTTCTCTCCTGGAAGCTGGCAGCATCTTTTACACACAACATAGCATTTCTCTTTGATCTTCTCAAACTCGATGTTTCTTCTTGAAAGTTGTTTAGTCCTTTAATCACCTTTGGTTTTTGATGCACACACACCCTTGAAAGTATGGTCTGTATTTAACACAGAAAAACCATCAGTTATTTAGGTGCAGTCATGTTAAATTTCCTGAACTCATACAGAAACTTCTGCTTCTGCGAAGACAGAGCAAGCGGACGTTTCCCTAGGAATCACAATGAGATCTCTGGAATTATAGATAAGATATGAAGACTCTGAAAGGGGCTGGCGCTGTGGCTCACTTGGCTAATCCTCCGCCTGCGGCGCCAACATCCCATATGGGCACCGGGTTCTAGTCCTGGTTGCTCCTCTCTTCCAGTCCAGCTCTCTGCTGTGGCCCGAGGGGGCAGGGGAGGATGGCCCAAGTCCTTGGGCCCCTGCACCCGCATGGGAGACCAGGAAGAAGCTTCTGGCTTCGTATTGGCACAGTGCTGGCCATGGTGGCCATTTGGGGAGTGAACCAATGAAAGGAAGACCTTTCTCTCTGTCTCTCTCTGTCTTTAACTCTACCTGTCAAATAAAAAAAAAGAATCTGAAAAGTGGAGAGAACGTGGTAGAGCAGCCAGGGACATGGAGCTGATGGCACAATATAATGATAGGATCACACACAACCACACACAACCATAGAAAAACTAAAAAGCAAAAGCATGTTCTCAATATACGAATACTAGGAAAGGTGCAGCTCGCCAAGCAGTTAGCCCTTTAGACATAATGGTTCCATTCTAGTCGAATACAACGGGGAAAAATTACAGCTGCACCATTGCTCTTGATGGCAAATGCTTAGTGGGGTGCCTGGACGTCCACCTTTTCTGAACTGTAACCAGGTGGCCTCTATCACTTCTCTCACTGCTGGGAGGAGGGGCCAGAGAAGGCTGAGCACAGAACCAGGACTTCAACCCTGCTGGGTGGTAATGAGCACCTCTGTCTCTCCCAAGGGAAGACATACATGAGTCTGGACCCCCATGCTCACCTGGTAGTAACAAGAGTCTCTGACCTCCCAGCAATGGTCATATCAGCAGAGGCCTAGTGAGAAGCCTCAACTCTTACTCCTGCCCATCAGTCCCAAGATGCCCACCCCACACCAAGGTGCCAGCAGGTGGGAGAGAGGAGACTTTTACGTGCATAGCTATCTGTCAGGAGGCAGCAATCTCCTCTTAACTGTCAGAGGAGGTTTGCTAATGTACAAGATTAGATAAGGAGGGTTGCTAAGACACAAGATTTAAATAAGTCCTGTAACTTAATACTAATGCACATCATTGTTTTAAATAAAAGATTTATTTATTTACTTTGACAGAGTTACAGAGAGAGAGGGAGAGACAGAGAGAGAGAATCTTCCACCCATTGGTTCACTCCACTGATGGCCACAGTGGCTAGTGCTGGGCCAGGGTGGAGCCAGGAGCTTGGAATTCCATCTGGATCTCACACATGGATGGCAGGGATTCAAACACTTGGGCCACCTCCTGCTGCTTTTCCCAGGACATTAGCAGGGAGCTGGATTGGAAGAGGAGCAGCTGGGACACAAACCAGTACCCATATGGGATGCCAGCATTGCAGGTGGTGGCTTTACCAGTGATGCCACAACACTGTCCCCTCAATGCACATTCATTTAGATCGAAAAATAGCTTATAACAAGAACCAGGAAGATTTCAAACAGAATGAGGAAAGACAATAAACAGACATAACACCAAAATGACATAGAAGTTAGAATTCTGTCACAGAGATTTTAAAGCAATTGTCATAAAAATGCTTCAGCAAACAATTGCAAACACACATGAAACAAATGAAAGATAGAAAATATCAACAAACAATTGCAAACAAACATGAAGCAAACGAAAGACAGAAAATATCAGCAAAGAAAGGGAAGTCTTTCCGGAACAAGAGAGGATGCACGGAACTAAATGACAGGTTTGGAACTGAAAACATATAGTGATTGATTTGAAAAACTCAGTGGAGAGTATGAGATAAGATGAGATGAAAGCTTGAATATAGAAATTACTCATTTTGAACAAACGAGATAGACTAAAAACCCCTGAACTTCAGGTACCTGTGGAGCCACAGCAAAGGATGTGACATTCACAATATGAGCAGGCCACAGGAGAGGAGAAGCACAACAGACCTGGAAAAGCATTCCAACAGACAACCACTGAACATTTCCCAATTTTTACAAAAACCAAACAAACCAAACCAAACCCGTAAACACGGATTTGAGAAAACGAACAAACCTGAATAGGAAAGAGAATTCATAACAAAATGTAAAATGGTCAAACTTTCAAAAACTAAAGACAAAGAAAAAGCCTCGAGAGCTTGCAACAAGAAACAACATCTTGTGTGTGTGTGTGTATGGTCTGTGTGTATGTGTGTTGTGCCTGTATACGTGTGTGCATGTGGTATATATGTATGTACATGTGTATGTATGTGTTTGTGTGTGTATGGTCTGTGTGTATGTGTGTTGTGCCTGTATACGTGTATGCATGTGGTGTATATGTATGTACATGTGTATGTGTGTGTTTGTGTGTGTATGGTCTGTGTGTATGTGTGTTGTGCCTGTATACGTGTATGCATGTGGTGTATATGTATGTACATGTGTATGTATGTGTTTGTGTGTGTATGGTCTGTGTGTATGTGTGTTGTGCCTGTATACGTGTGTGCATGTGGTATATATGTATGTACATGTGTATGTATGTGTTTGTGTGTGTATGGTCTGTGTGTATGTGTGTTGTGCTGTATACGTGTGTGCATGTGGTATATATGTATGTACATGTGTATGTATGTGTTTGTGTGTGTATGGTCTGTGTGTATGTGTGTTGTGCTGTATACGTGTGTGCATGTGGTATATATGTATGTACATGTGTATGTATGTGTTTGTGTGTGTATGGTCTGTGTGTATGTGTGTTGTGCCTCTATACGTGTGTGCATATGGTATATATGTATGTATATGTGTATGTATGTGTTTGTGTGTGTATGGTCTGTGTATGTGTGTTGTGCCTGAATACGTGTGTGCATGTGGTATATATGTATGTACATGTGTATGTATGTGTTTGTGTGTGTATGGTCTGTGTGTATGTGTGTTGTGCCTGTATACATGTGTGCATGTGGTATATATGTATGTACATGTGTATGTCTGTGTGCGTGTGTATGGTCTGTGTGTATGTGTGTGTTGTGCCTGTATACATGTATGCATGTGGTGTATATGTATGTACAGGTGTGTGTATGTGTCTCTGTGTGTATGGTCTGTGTGTATGTGTGTGTATGGTGTGCCTGTATATGTGTGTGCATGTGGTATATATGTGTATGTGTGCATGGTGTATATGTGTGTATGCATGTGTATGTGTGCACAAGTGCATATGTGTGTGATATGTGTATATATGCATGTAAGTATGCATTCATGTTATATGTGTATGTATGTGCACATGTGTGTGTATGGTCTGTGTGTGTTGTGCCTGTATACGTGTGTGCATGTGGTATATATGTATGTACATGTGTATGTGTTTGTGTGTGTATGGTCTGTGTGTATGTGTGTGTTGTGCCTATATACATGTATGCATGTGGTGTATATGTATGTACAGGTGTGTGTATGTGTCTGTGTGTATAGTTTGTGTGTATGTGTGTGTATGGTGTGCCTGTATATGTGTGTGCATGTGGTATATATGTGTATGTGTATGTGTGCATGGTGTATATATGTGTGTATGCATGTGTATGTGTGCACAAGTGCATATGTGTGTGATATGTGTATATACACATGTACAGTATGCACTCATGTTATATGTGTATGTATGTGCACATGTGTGTGTATGGTATGTGTATGTGTGTAATGACAGATTTCTCATCAGAAACCAAGGAGGCTAGCAGGAAGTGGCACACCATTTTTCAAGTTCTGAAAGGAAAGAACAGTCAATAGAGTCTTGTATATATAGTAAAATACCCTTCAGGAATAAAGGGGAGATGAACACATTTTCAGATGAAGGAGGACTAACAGAATGTGCTTCAATCAGATTTACCCTTAACGGATGACAAAGGAATTGTGTAGACAGGAGGGAAATAACAAAAGGAAAAATTACTGGAACATCAGGAAGGCAGAACATGGAAAGGATAAAAGTATGGGCAAATACAGATTTTTTTTTAGTTTTCTAAATTATATATATGATATTTGAAAAAATTAACTTTTGTCTATCTGTATATATCTCAGGAAATACTTAAGAAATTACATTTTATTTCATTTTAAAAGATTAATTTACTTATTTGAAAGTCAAAGTTACAGAGTGAGAGGGAGAGAAACCTTCCCTCTGCTGGTTGACTCCCCAATGGCCACATTGGCTGAGAATGGGCCAGGCTAAAGCCAGGAGGAGCCGGGAACTTCTTCCAGGTCTCCTACACAGGTTGCAAGGGCCCAAACATTTGGGCCATTCTTTGCTGCTTCTTCCAGGCCATTAGCAGGGAACGGGATCAGAAGTGGAGCAGCCGGGATATGAACTGGTGCCCACATGGAATGCTGGCGTCACAGGCAGAGGCTTTAACCAGCTATGCCACAATGCTGGCCCTGACAGCTATATATTTTTTTAAACTTTTATTTAGTAAATATAAATTTCCAAAGTACAGCTTGTGGATTACAATGGCTTCCCCCCCCATAACTTCCCTCCCACCCACAACCTTCCCAACTCCCGCTCCCTCTCCCATTCCATTCGCATCGAGATTCATTTTCAATTATCTTTATATACAGAAGATCAATTCAGCATAAATTAAATTAAGATTTCAACAGTTTGCACCCACACAGAACACAAAGCTGACAACTATATTTTAAATGATGAATATAAAGAAGCAAAATTTCAGGTAAGTTTTATAGTCAACTCTAATGGCCTTTAACTGAATTTCAATAAAGTGAAAATGTTTATCACATATGTTTCCAAGAAGTTTGTAAAAACATATTTTAATTGAATATTCTTTTTTCAAAATATTTTATTTATTTATTTGAAAGGCAGAGTGACAGAGAGAGATTGAGAGATTTTCCAATTGCTGGTTTGTGGGGAGCAACTGGGAGCAACTCGGACTAGACTAAGTTGCTGGAATTAGGACTTGTTTTATGCATCTGCTCTCCCACAATATGGCGCTGAGATGGGAGAAACAGCTTCTACTCAGCTGCCTCCAGTTCAACCAATAAACTGTAGGACCTGCTCCTGATTGGAGGGGAGCGACGTACTCGGCGTGTGGGTAGCAGAGTTGGGATTGGTGGAAGAGGACTATAAAGGAGGAGAGAGATGGCATGCACCAGGAACATCTAAGGGGAACATCTATCTGAAGGAACACCTGTGCAGCCCCCGAGAGAGCCGGCCGGTGGTGTGCCGCTCCCCCGCGGAAGTGGGGAAAGCGGCAGGGGGAACCGCCCTTCCACGGAGGTGGAAGGGACGGTAGCCAACCCGGAAAGAACCAGCAGCAAACCCGGGGAGGGCCGAGCAGACAAAAGAACAGCGCAGGGTCCTGTGTCGTTCCTCCACGAAGAGGGGTAGCGACACTGGTTCACTCCCCAAATGGCCGCAACAGCCATGTCTGGGCGAGGGTGAAGCCAGGAGCCAGGAACTCCATCCTGGTCTCCCGTGTGGGTGGCAGGGGCCATCTTCTGCTGCCCTCCCAGGTGCACAAGCACGAATCTGGATTGGGACTAGAGCACCCAGGTCTGGAACCAGCACTTTGATATGGGATGCTGGCATTGCAAGTGCTGACTTAACCCACTGTGCCACCGTGTTAGCCTCTGAATTTTCAAAAAAAGAATATTAATAGAATTTGAAAATTAAGAGGACATGACATTATTTACATTTCTATAATTTATCTGTCATTAGTAAGGGTTCATTTTAGTATTGATTAGCATAGAGTTGGTCCTCTGTATATAAAGTCATACTAAAAATGATCCATAATGAAGGAGATGGGAGAGGGAATGGGAGGTGGGATGGGAGCAGGATGGAGGGTATGGGGGAAAGAACCACTGTATTCCTAAAGTCGTATCTACGTAAAAATGCCTTCATTAAATAAAAAATAATAAAATGAAAAAATCAAGGATTCATTTTAGTAAAAGGTGTTACTTCTTTCAGAACAGAAATAATGCAATATGAAGCATAAAGATTATATATAATGCTTGAAAAGTAAGGCCCTCAGAAGTATATTTAGTTTACAGTCAAAGAGTTATTGCTAATATATTACCATATTAACAAGATTTAATATAATAAATCTCAGAAATATTTTGTTTGAACTGGATTCCTATCTGCTTTCCAGCGCCTCTTGGTTAAGACTCACTAATTCCACTTTAATGGTAAATGGTTTTATTTATATAAAATAAATGTGCCCTTAATTCTAGGCAAAAAATGCACTGAAATTAATACCACAAAATAAAACAGATGAGCATCTATTCTATGACGATGCTAATACTTATGCTAATACAGTAGTATATTCTTACCACCTACAAATCATCTTTATTTAAGGTAAGTAAGAAATGCAAGTTACTGCTTTAAGTGACAGTACTGCCGGGTGGCCTGTTGGAGACAGAATTAGAATTACCAATGCAATCACTTAGTAACTACTTTCTCTCTAGGCTGTGAAACAGCAACCTGCCTCACCTGACTTTTAAAAAGTCCTTTTATAAACATCTAGCCTGGCAGATACTAAAACTGGGCTGCCCTAAAGTAAAAGAAAAAGTGAACATTCTTGCTTACTAAGGCATAAAACCCAGCAGAGGGGCTGTGACACTGAAAGTGACACATTTAACATGAAAGTGGGCCAGGCTCATTCATTCTTGGAATCGCATGTAAGCGGCTGGTAGCTCCCGGCACCCATCAGTGGGCGCAGAGGCAGGGGTGGCACAGGGAAGGGGCCAGTGAGGCAAGGGGTCTGCATCATGTGGCGGACCTCAGAGTCCATCTAAAGTCACGGCTCCTCCCTCCCATCCTTGCCGACACAGCCCTGCTGCTGCGGGCATTTTTCAGGTGAGTCTCCTTCCCTGCCCTGTGGAGCACATGTTGATAGGTCCAGCGCAGTCCATGCAATTCCATCCCCCTTGCCAGGGTTGGAGTTGGCATGGCCACGTGCCACCGCCTGGCCCAGGGGGTGAAACAGGCTATCTGCTGGGGCTGCTGCTAGGAGAGCGGTGTCCAACCTTCGGAAAGGATGCAGTCGTGGGCTCTCTCCTGCTACCTGGGATGACCCCGTGAGAGATGTGGGGCCAGATGAAGTCACAGCCATGCTGGAGCCCTGAAGGGAGCTGGCACTGACCCACTGAGGGAAGCAGGAAGTGGTGTTTGGGTCCTTGGCACCAGCATGGAGCTGCCAGCCCTGCTGTGAGCCCACCCATTTTCAGATGATGGAGGACAATGATGAATTATTGGTTTAAGCTCCTGCTGGTTGTGTTAGCGTGTCTGCCTGCTCACTGTAGGACCCACAATAAATCAATGAGTTCTCTCTCTTTCTCTGTCTCTCATGTGTATTCCCATTTTACAGAGAAGGAAACTGAGGCTCAGGGGGAGTAAACAAACTTGCTCACAATTTGCTAAATCTTAACAGGAGCCATGGCTCATCCTGGGTAAAAATCAGCTCACATAAGGTTGGTCTAATTTAGTCAGATGTGGCTGAGCTTGTGGCCAGCCGATTTTGACTTCTCTGGACCTAACTTCAGAAAATCCGATCTTTGATAGCAGCCGAGCTGGAGCTCCAGTCGAAGTGTGTCTGAAGTCACAGGCCCAGACCTTTCCACTCCTTCACCCACTCTGCTCGCTCTCTCTCTCTTCTTGTTTCTCTCATTCTATGTTTTCTAGGAAAGTTTTGTAAAACACCAAGAGCAATACACTCATTGCCCGGGACCATGCGAATGGCAGCCCCTGTCCACATTTGCTCCCGGGTGTTCCTTTCAATGTAAAATGAAAAAGCAGTAAGTATCAGGTTGAAGCTCCCCTATGCGCCTCCCCGCCTCATTCTCATTCCTCCCCCCCCACCCCCCACCAAGAGGCACTACCACAGGCGTTTGCAAGTTTTGCATTTTATCACGTGAAGGCAGTATTTAAAAATGCACTCCATATTTAAATCTTCAGATAAATGATGCCATTAGATATTGGGAAATCTTATGCCTCTGCCGCTAATTTCCAGGAGACCTAGGCTTGGCCTCACCCTCTGCGGGACAGACCAAGGAGTCTTCAGCTTGGGACTGCACATCCCCAGGGAGCAGTGCCTCACCAGCAGGTCTGTGCAATGCACAAGGATCTCAAAACCATGTTATTTCCTTCTGTCCCATATTCCTGCCCGTCATCTCTACTTCTTCTTCTCTCTCTACCCCTCTTTTTTTGGGATTGGCAGTGTCTGGGCATGGCAGGCCCTTGGTCATTGTTTTTCCTGTCCCCGTAGGGTGTTCAGATCTGTGGGCTCCTTTCTCTTTCAGACTCTACACCCACAAAGAAGGGCGAGTGAGGATCCTATGGATGCTAGGTCTACACTTGGGAGAGGAAGTGAGGAATTAGCCCTACTGGATTATTCAAGACTGGGATATGGGCACTGCACAAGACAACTGGCTGGGATTATCTCCCCCACCCCAAATTCATTGTGAAAAACAAAAGGAAAGACTGCAACACATTCTTTACAAGACTAAAGACACACAATGACCAAATGCAGTGCATAACTACTGATTGGATTTGGAATGAAAAAATTATAAAGGGGGCTTTGCGGTCAATTGAATATAGACTCCGTATGTGACGGCATTATTAAGTTGGTGTGAATTTTCTTAAGGGTGATGATGTGCCTCTGGTCACAGAGAAGCTCAGCCCTATTTTCAGAAGATACAGGGTTCAAGTAGTGAATTATCGCCACACAAATTCAAAGGGCTCAGAAAAACATGGTTTATCTATCTCCATATGTGAGTGTGTGTGTGTGAGTGTGTTTGTGTGAGTGCACTCAGAGGGAGAGGGAGACAGAAAGAGAATCTGACAGAGCCCTGAAAACTGGTGATTCTTGATAAAAACGATGCACAGGTACTAATCTTTCAAATTTCCTATAGACTTGAAAATGTTCAAGAGAAAAAAAATGGAATGTGGGTTTGCTTCACAGTTTGACATTTATAAATGGAGACATTCTATTCTAGTGCCAAAGACAATTTCTACGCAAATTAACTCATTTGTCTTGATTCAGTTTAAAAACTGGCTGAATTCAGTTAAACATTCTTAGGGGGAATCTAATGGATGCAAATACTAATTTGATTGCATTTTCTGCTTTTCAATAGATTGAACTGGAATTTTTACAGTTTGGTTATAATGTTCAAATTTTTCAGAGGCACAGATGATTTCTCTCAAGTGCCTCATATCAATTCCCAATGAACTCACGGCAGACAGTATTAATAAATCATCGTAGTTTCCATGGCAGGCATGCTAATCAATCATCAGCCTTTCCACAAAGGAGGTTGAGGACCTGGTCATCTGTCTCAATTCACAGCTCTTTGCAATATTGACCAGCTGCTTCAGGCTGACAATGGGGATGGAATGAATTATTCATCCATTAAGTAGGCTTTGGAAAAATTTCCCCTGCAGAATCTGGGACCAGAGTGTCAATGTTAGTTAAGGATTTAGAAAAGCAGCCAGCAGAAGGATTAGGCACAGGGACTCCAAAGGTAGACTTCCAGGGTTCAACTCTACATTTCACCACTGTGACCTTGGCTAAGTTTCTTAAGCTCTTTGTGTCTCAGTCCTCAATTCTCAAAAATGAGCATAATCAGAACCATTAGGCAAGCAAAAGAAATCAAAGGGATACAAAATGGGAAGGAGGAAGTCAAAGTATCCCTATTTGCAGATTACATGATTCTATATCTAGGGGGTCCAAAAGACTCCACTAAGAGACTACTGGAACTCATAAAAGAGCTTGGTTAAGTGGCAAGATATAGAATCAACACAAAAAAATCAATAGTCTTTGTATATACAGATAATGCCACAGCTGAGAAAGAACTTCTAAGATCAATTCCATTCACAATAGCTACAAAAATATCAAATACCTTGGAATAAATTTATCCAAGGACATCAAAGATCTCTAAAATAACAATTACAAAACATTAAAGAAAGAAATAGAAGAAACAAAAAAATGGAAAAATCTTCCATGTTCATGGATTAGAAGAATCAATATCATCAAAATGTCCATACTACCAAAAGCAATTGACAGAATCAATGTGATGCCAATCAAAATTCCAAGGGCACACTTTTCAGATATAGAAAAACAATGCTGAAATTCAAATGGAAACACAGAAGACCCAGAATAGCTAACGCAATCTTATACAACAATAACAAAGCTGGAGGCATCACAATGCCAAATTTCAAGACATACTACAGGGCAGTTATAATCAAAACAGCCTGGCACTGGTCCAAAAACAGATGGATAGACCAATGCAACAGAATAGAAACACCAGAAATCAATCCAATCATCTACAACCAACTTGGCTTTGACAAAGGAGCTAACATCAATCCCTGGAGCAGGGACAGTCTCTTCAACAAATGGTGCTGGGGAAACTGGATTGCCACATGCAGAAGTATGAAGCAAGACCCCTACCTTACACCTTACACAAAAATCCACTCAAAGTGGATTGAAGATATAAATCCATGACTTGACACCATCAAATTATTAGAGAACATTGGAGAAACCCTGCAAGATATTGCACAGGCAGAGTTCTTGGAAAAGACCCCAGATACACAGGCAATCGAAGCCAAAATTGACAAATGGGATTAAATAAAATTGTGAAGCTTCTGTACTACAAAAGAAACACTCAGGAAAGTGAAGAGGCAATGACAGAATAGGAGAAATTATTTGCAAACTATGCAACTGATAAAGGGATTAATAACCAGAATATATATAAAGAGATAAAGAAACTCAACCATAACAAAACAAACAACCTGGTTAAGAAATGGGCAGGGGCTGGCACTACGACATAGTGGGTAAAGCTGCTGCCTGCAGTGCTGGCATCCCATATAGGCGATGATTTGAGTCCCGGCTGCTCCACTTCTGATCCAGCTTTCTGCTGTGGCCTGGGAAAGCAGTAGAGGATCCCCCGGGTCCTTGGGCCCCTGCACCCACATGGGAGACCCAGAAGAGGCCCCTGGCTTTGGATTGGTGCAGCTCCAGCAGTTGTGGCCAACTGGGGAAACGAACCAGCAGATGGAAGACTCTCTCTCTCTGCCTCTCCTCTTTCTGTGTAACCATGACGTTCAAATAAACAAAATAAATCTTTTTTTAAAAAAGAAATGGCTTTGTCTATGATCAGAGTCAGTGAACTCAGGGGGCTTCCATAGCCTTGGCAGCTCATGACAAGAGCCTAGGGTGATTACTGATGCCATAACAAGAGTGTCAATTTGTTAAGTCAACAACAGGAGTCACTGTGCACTTACTCCTCATGTAGGATCTTTGTCCTTAGTGTGCTGTACATTGAGATTAAATGCTGTAACTAGTACTCAAACAGTATTTTTCACTTTATGTTTCTGTGTGGGAGCAAACTGTTGAAATCTTTACTTAATGTATGCTCAACTGATCTTCTGTATATAAAGAGAATCGAAAATGAATCTTGATGTAAATGGAAGGGGAGAGGGAGTGGGAAAGGGGAGGGTTGCGAGTGGGAGGGACGTTATGGGGGGGAAGCCATTGTAATCCATAAGCTGTACTTTGGAAATTTATATTCATTAAATAAAAGAAACTCAACCATAACAAAACAAACAACCTGGTTAAGAAATGGGCAGGGGCTGGCACTACGGCATAGTGGGTAAAGCTGCTGCCTGCAGTGCTGGCATCACATAAACAAGTCTAGTACCTGCTAACACTAACCGATAGAATAAATAAAGGGGAGAGTGATCCAACATGGGAAGTGAGATACTCAGCAGACTCATAGAATGGCAGATGTCCTAAATAGCACTCTGGCCTCAGAATCAGCCCTAAAGGCATTCGGATCTGGCTGAAAAGCCCATGAGAGTATTTAAGGCATGGAAAGCCAAGACACTCTGGCAAAAGATCTCTGCGAGTGAGATCCCAGTGGAAAGAACAGGTCTTCAAAGAAGGAGGTACCTTTCTCTGAAGGGAGGAGAGAACCTCCACTTTGACTATGACCTTGTCTAAACAAGATAAGAATCGGAGAACTCAGAGGGCTTCCATAGCCTTGGAAACTCATGGCCGGAGCATAGGGAGACTACTGATGCCATAGACAGGAGTGTCAATTGGTAAAGTCAACAACAGGAGTCACTGTGCACTTACTCCTCATGTAGGATCTCTGTCCTTGATGTGCTGTGTATTGAGATTTAATGCTATAACGAGTACTCAAACAATATATTTCACTTTGTGTTTCTATGGGGGTGCAAACTGTTGAAATCTTTACTTAATGCATACTAAACTGATCCTCTGGAAAAAAAAAAAAAGAAAGAAAGAAATTATCAACTCCCAATTTGACTCTCACTGGGATTAAACATGACAATAGGTCTGATCTGATTTCATCATCATTTAAAAAAAATCATCTATTATTTCTCACTTTATGTTTCTGTGTGAGAGCAAACTGTTGAAATCCTTACTTAATGTATACTAAGCTGATCTTCTGTATATTAAGATAATCGAAAATGAATCTTGATGTGAATGGAAGGGGAGAGGGAGTGGGAAAGGGGAGGGTTGTGGGTGGGAGGGACGGTATGTGGGGGAAGCCATTGTAATCCATAAATCGTACTTTGGAAATTTATATTCATCAAATAAAAGTTAAAAAAAAATAAAAAAATAAAAAATAAAAAAGAAATGGGCAAAGGACTTAGACATTTTTCAAAAGAGGAAATCCAAATGGCCAACAGACACATGAAAAAATGCTCAGGATCCCTAGCTATCTGGGAAATGCAAATCAAAACCACAATGAGGTTTCACCTCACCCCACTTAGAATGGCTTTCATACAGAAATCAACAAACAACAAATGCTGGCGAGGATGTGGGGAAAAAGGTACCCTAATCCACTGTTGGTGAGAATGTAAACTGGCATAGCCGCTGTGGAAGACAGTTTGGAGATATCTCAGAGATATGTATATAGACCTACCTTATGACCCAGCCATCCCACTCCTGTGAATTTACCCAAGGGAAATGAAATCAGTATACGAAGAGTTATCTGTACCCCCATGTTTATTGCAGCTCAATTCACAATAGCTAACATATGGATCAACCCAAATGTCCATCAACTGAAGACTGGATAAAGAAATTAGGGGATATGTACACCATGGAATACTATACAGCAGTAAAAAAATTCCTGTCATTTGCAACAAAATAGATTGAACTGGAAAATATCATAATTAATGAAATAAGCCAGTCCCCAAAGGATAAATCCCATATGCTCTCTCTGATCTGTGGTAACTAATAAGAGCACCTAAAAGGTAATCCATAGAAGTGAAATTGACACTTTGAGATGTGATGACCTTTTTTTCAGATTTTATTTATTTATTTGACAGGTAGAGTTACAGACAATGAGATAGAGAGACAGAGAGAAAGGTCTTCCTTCTGTTGGATCACTCCAAATGGCTGCAACAGCTGGTGCTTCGCTGATACGAAGCCAGGAGCCAGGTGCTTCTTCCTGGTCTCCCATGCAGGTGCAGGGGCCCAAGCAGTTGGGCCATCCTCCACTGCTATCCCAGGCTATAGCAGACAGCTGGACTAGAAGAGGAACAACTGGGACTAGAACTCGTGCCCATATGGGATGCCAGCGCCGCAGGCATAGGATTAACCCAGTGTGCCACAGCGCCAGCCCTGAGATGTGATGACTTTGAACAGCCCTTGTTTTGACTGTTGAGAAACAGTTTTTTCCATATTATTTGTAAACACTTTACTTATTACAGAGTTAATTTTATATGTATAAGGTTAATTGAGGGGCCAGCACTGTGGCGTAGCGGGTAAAGCCGCTGCCTGCAGTGCCGGCATCCCATTTGGGCGCCGGTTCAAGACCAGGATGCTCCACTTTTAATCCAGCTCTCTGCTATTTGCCTGCGAAAGCAGTAGTAGAGGATGGCCCAAGTCCTTGGGCCCCTGCACCTGTGCGGGAGACCCAGAGGATGCTCCTGGCTCCTGCCTTTGGATCAGCGCAGCTCTGGCCGTTGCAGCCAGCTGGGGAGTGAACCAGTGGATGGAAGACCCCTCTCTCTCTCTGCTTTTTCCTTCTCTGTGTAGCTCTGACTTTCTCAAATAAATCTTTAAAAAAATAAAATAAAGTCGGGGCCGGCACTGTGGTGCACCAGGTTAAAGCCCTGGCCTGAAGCGCCGGCATCCCATATGGGCGCCGGTTCTAAGCCCAGCTGCTCCTCTTCAGATCCAGCTCTCTGCTATGGCCTGGGATAGCAGAAGATGGCTCAAGTCCTTCGGCCCCTTCATCCACGTGGGAGACCTGGAAGAAGCTCCTGGCTCCTGGCTTCAGATCAGCTAAGCTCTGGCCATTGTGGTCATCTGGGGAGTGAACCAGTGGATGGAAGACTTCTCTCTCTCTCTCTCTCTCTCTCTCTCTCTCTCTCTCTCTACCTCTCTCTGTAACTCTGTCTTTCAAATAAATAAAATAAATCTTTAAAAAAAATAAAGTTAATTGAAAATAGATCTTAGTGAAAAATAAGAATGGGAACAGAAGAGGAGGGAAGAAGGGTGGGAGTGCAGGTACAATGGGAAGAATCACTATGTTCCTAAAGTTGTATTTATGAAATGCATGAAGTTTGTGTACCTTAAATAAAAAAGGTTTCTCAGGAAAAATGGGCATAATGATGGCCCTGATATAACAGAGATTTTATAAACATTATGCCAGGAGTTTTTAAAAAGTTCATGACTGGGGCCGGCACTGTGGCACAGCGGGTAAAGCTGCCACCTGCAGTGCCAGCATCCCATTTGTGCACCAGTTTGAGTCCCAGCTGCTCCACTTTTGATCTAGCTCTCTGCTGTGGCCTGGGAAAGCAATGGAAGATGGCCTAAGTCCTTGGGCCCCTGCAACCCCGTGGGAGACCCAGAGGAAGCTCCTGGCTCCTAGCTTCGGATCAGCACAGCTCCGGCCATTGCAGCCATTTGGGGAGTGAACCAGTGGATGGGCGACCTCTCTGTCTCTTGTCTCTCTCTGCCCCTCCTTTTCTCAATGTGTAACTCTGACTTTCAAATAAATAAATAAATAAATCTTCAAAAAAGTTCATGGAAACTCATTGTTTTGCATCAAAATAAATTTATCTTTTAGCTTACATTTTCTAAGTACTTTAAAATTTTTTTTAATTTTTGCTATAAGATTTTTAAGGATTTAATTATTTATTTGAGAAAGAGAGAGAGAGAGAGAGAGAGAGAGAGAGAGAGAGAGAGAGGTCTTCCATCCACTGGTTCACTCCCCAGATGGCCACAATAGCTGGGACTGGGCCAGGCTGAAGCCAGGAACCTGGATCTTCTTCCAGGTCTCCCACATGGATGCAGGGGCCCAAGCACTTGGACTATCCTTGCCGCTTTTCCAGGTGCTTTAGCAGGGAACCGGATTGGAAGTGTAGATGGTGGCTTAATCCATTATGCCATGGAGCCGGCCCTGATATAACATTTTTAATTCATATTACAGTCAAAAGGTTAATGGTCCTCTAAATGAAGAGTTCAAGAACTAAAAAGTAAAAAGACCACAGTTGAGCAGGAAAATAGGCAAGGGCTCTAAACAATGAAAAGATGTTCAATTTCACTCATATTATTAAATTTTAAAATAGTCACAACATCATCACAACTGCAGTAGTATATAGTTCTAGAGGCTGGCATTGTGGCATTTGTAACGTAGCAGGTAAAGCTGCCACCTGCGATGCCAGCATCCCATATGGGTGCCAGTTCATGTCCTGGCTGCTCTGTTTCTGATTCACTCCCTGCTAATGTCCCTGGGAAAGATAGAAGACAGCCCAAGTCCCTGTGTCCCTGCCACCCTTGTGGGAGATCTGGAAGAAGCTCCTGGCTCTTGGCTTCAGCTTGGCCCAATGCTGGCCATTGCAGCCATCTGGTGGGAGTGAAATCAGTGGGTGGAAGATTCCTCTCTCTGTGTCTCTCCCTCTCTCTGTGTGACTCAGACGTTCAAAATAAATAAATAAAATGAAAAAAACCCCTAAAGTTGTATAGAATTCTCTAATAACTTTTGGTATAACAATAATATTTAATATTTGGGGAGTACTTAGAATAGGGCTTGGCACATGGAAAGCACTATGGATGTGTTTCTACCAAAATCGGTCCAGTATCTTGGGTAAAAGGAGTGTATTTATGAATATACTAAGGAATGGACCACAACCCTTCAGCTTGAAAGCACAGTCGCAGACCAAGGTCCTTTTTAGGGCAAGTGCAGTTGCTTTTGCATCCAGTGAGGAAAAACCGAAGGGAGATGGTTTTCCTGTTGAGTGCCTGGTTCCGCTCAAAGTGAGATCCACTGGTTATACAGTGAGGGCAGTGCAGAAATGGCAGGAAGTGCTCAAACGCTTTTACAGTAATGGGCATTGCTGAAACAGTTCTAATGAACTTTATAGAAGCATTGATTGGCAGAGGGTTGGAAATAAAAAAAAAATAATGTGGTCCTCCAGGACAGATAGCTTGAGAAGTCCTGTTAAGAGGAGCTCAGAAACACAAACCACATATTTGTATTTAGATGTAGCATTTTCAATTTCTTTGCCTATACTCATTGTTTAGGCTGTAGTGCTAGGGTCTTTAAAGAAAATGCTGAGTAGGTCTGAGGGAAAAGGAACCAGGTTAGAAATGTAAAAAAAGACTTGGCTTCCTACGCATCACTATGGTTTGATAACATCCTCGGGAAGTTCACGTATTGGAAAGTGAATCCTCAGATTCACGTGTTCATGGTGTTTGGAGTGGGCCTCTGGGAGATAATTAGCACTCGACGAGGTCTTGAGGTGTGGCCCCCATGATGGGATCAGGGGCTTTAGACAGAGGATGAGAGACCCGAGCTAGCAAGCTCGCTCTGTCTTGCCATGCGGTGTCCTCCAATGTGTTAATGATCCGGCAGGGAGGCCCTCACCAGATGCCCTGTGGAGGTTGGCACCATGCACTTGGAATTCCCAGCCTCTGCACCTATGAGCCAAACAAATTTTTATTGCTCCTAAATCATCCAGATTCAGGTGTTTTGTTCTAGCAACAGAAAGCAGCTAAGACAGGTGTCAAGCCTCATGGAGCAAAGATAATTGACTCTTTGAAAACACTGAAGATATTTCTTATACCCTACAATCTCCAGTGGATTTTTACTTCTGACAGTTCTAGACTTGTTCTTGATTCTTTTGTAATATTTTGCAAAAGCTCATTTAGAATTAGGTCTTATGTGCATGTATGTGCACTTTAGAGAAGGAGGGAGCTGAAGGCTTTCCATCCAATCTTTCCAAAAGACAAGGTCCTCCCCTGAGAACAGTAGGAGAGGACATATTTAAAGAGAAAAAGGGATCAGAGAAAATGAAAATATTCCTTTTCAACAATCCTTTGAAATGTGTATCAGAACATGAAACAAATTGTAGTAAATCTCCAATGACCAAATAGCAAATGTTGTGTCACAGGTACCAATACTGCCACACCAGTGGATGGATGCCCGTTACATCACAAGCATAGAAAGAGAGACCGTGACCCTGCAATGTGCGGCACCCATAGTGGGGATAACCTTTGCACCCCACATAAATTTAGAGCCCTCATAATCTATCCCAGGTGCAAGGATTAGAAATAATAATCGTGCAGACAGAATGTGCCTTTTCCAGCCTGGGCTTAGAACAGGATAAAAGAAAACTCCCAGAAATGTTGTAACTACTGGCTCCACTCTGATACAAAGACTGCATCCAAAACTTACTTGTGACTTGGAACGCCAAAGCCAAGAAATTAACATAAAATTGGTTCTGACCACCAATGGTTATTTTCCTTGGGAAACTGGTAGAACCCAATCAATCAACAAAGAAGCAATTCTCCTTGGCGAGGCACTCTCCAACAGACTCTGCACAATATTCCTGCAGACGATGACGCGCTTACAATTCCAAGCTCCAATAGCAGGAACCGAGCCACATAAGAGTCTCAGACACGAAGTCAGGTTCACAGATTCCTACCAGCAGGAAACTGCAAGCAGTTTGACATGTTTAAAGGACTCAAAGGAACGAAACAAAACTGGACCAAAGGTTAGAAAACAAAAACAGAACTTAAGAATAAAAGTTGTAGTAGGTAAAATTTAAAAAATTTAAATTTGAGAAGCAGAGAGATGGGTAGAGATAGAGGCTGGCTCTCATTTGTGGGTTCCTTCCCCATTCACTTCCCAAATGCCTGCAATGGCTGAGGCTGAGCTGGGGGGCAAACTTGGGAGCTGGGAACTTAACCTAAGCCTCCCATGTGAGTGGAAGGAAGCCCATTGCTTCGGTCCTGGGTGCTGCCTCCCAGGCGCTGTGGTAGCAGGAAACAGGAGTCTGGACTGGAGCTGGAGATCAAGCCCAGGCATTCTAACGTGGGATGCAGGCATCTTAAAATGACAATAACTTGTGATCAGGAGGGTAGGGGTGAATAAAACTAAACTAACTAAGGTCCCTGTATTCTCTGGGTGTGGCTTCAGATGTTCATTAATTTGAGCTATGATTCATATGAATATTATGTTTTAGGATAACCTTTCAATGCTAAAAAGTATATAACTTCAAAATGACTAGAGGAAAAATGAAATGATTAAAATATTTAATTGTTTTAAAATTAGATTTGTAAGGAGAGGAAGAAAACCTCACATGGAATGGGGACATGTAAGTAATAGTTACATTAAACATTAATGTACCTGTTAAAAGACCAAGGTTATGAAACTGATTTTAAGAATAAGTCAAGGCGGGGCCTGGTGCTGTGGCCTAACAGGCTAAGCCTTTGCCTGTGGCACTGGCATCCCATAGGGGCACCAGTTCAAGTCCCGGCTGTTCCACTTCTGATCCAGCTCTCTGCTATGGCCCGGAAAAGCAGTAGAAGATGACCCAAGTGCTTGGGCCCCTGCACCCACGAGGGAGACCTGGAAGAAGCTCCTGGCTCCTGGCTTCGGATCAGCTCAGCTCCGGCTGTTGTGGCCAATTGGGGAGTGAATCAGCAGATGGAAGATCTCTCTGTCTCTCTCTCTGTCTGTAACTCAACCTCTCAAATACATAAATAAATCTTTAAAAAAAAAAAAGAATACGCGAACTACATGCAGTTTATAAGAGGCAGGCCTAAAACATGCAAATGGAAAAGCAGTGAAGGTGAAAGCAGGCAGTCTGGCACCTGGCGCATCAGGCAAATTTTACCCAAAAGGCAGCTGGCGCAGCTGTGTCGACACCAGGTAAGTGGAAAGGCAAAAAAGCTTTACCAGCGTTCAGTGAGCAGAAGAGTTTCCAACGTGCAGCAGTTCAGTTCCCGAGGAACAGAGTTTAGTTGCTGTACCTCATAAAATAGCCTTCCATTTACATGTGGTTAAAATCCACAGAAATAAAAGGAGCTACAGAAAAGTACAAATCAGACAAGGAACTTTCAAGGCGTCTCTTTCAGTAATTGAGAGAACAAGTACAAAATAAATGTATAGATTTACAAAAACATGATAAATGACCAAACGGACATTTGCAGCACAGTGAAGTCAACACAGAAGACTGGATATTCTTTTCAAGCACACAACAAACATTAAGATTTCAGTCATACTGGACCATAAATCAAAAGTCTCAACAACTTTCAAATCATGGGCCATGCTCTCTGATCCCAATGCAATTAAGCTAGAAGTCAATAATAAACTAATAACTAGAAATATTTCCTACATTTTTCATATATTTGCAAACAGGAGCCCGTCTAATAATTCATGAGTTAAAACGTGAATCAACATGAAAATTAGAAATTATAGAACCGTATATTAAGCTACGTTTCAAACCTTGTGAGATATAGCTAAACTAGAAATGAGAAGAAAATTCACAACCTTAAATGCTTTTAAGATAAACAAAGAAAGGCTTAGAATGTATGAGTTAAGCAATAATCTCTAGAAGTTAGAAAAGGAACAGTAAATAAACCCAAAGCAGGAGGGAAAAAATACTACACATCAGGACTCAGTAAACTTTGGCCAGGGAGAGATGTGTATATAGAGGGGAGAGAGAGAGAATAAACTTGTGTTACAGACTTTATGTCTCCGCAAAGCCCAGGAGGAGATATTAAATAAAAAAGTTAAATGAAAGTATTTTCAAACCAGAAAAAACAGAATTCAGGACTGTACAGCCTGCACCCAAAACAAAACTAAAGTTGGACCATCCTGGGATGGCATACAATTCTAAATGTGTATCTGCCCAGTAACACAGTTTCAACATATTTAAAGCAAAAGTGGATAGAATTGAAGAAGAAATAGAGAGATATGAAGTAGTGGTGGGAAATTTTAGTATACTCTGGTAGAAAAAATGGACAAAAACTCAGATAAAGGGGCTGGCGCTGTAGTGTAGCGGATTAAGCTGCAGCTTGCAGTGCCAACATCCCATATGGGTGCCAGTTCAAGACCTGGCTGCTCCACTTCTGATTTAGCTCTCTGCTATGGCCTAGAAAAGCAGTGGAAAATGGCCGAAGTCCTTGGGCCCCTGCACCCACGTGGGAGACCCAGAAGAAGCTCCTGGCTCTGGATCGGTGCAGCTCCGGCTGTTGCGGCCAATTGGAGAGTGAACCAGCTGATGGAAGACCTCTCTCTCTCTATCTGTCCTTCTCTCTCTGTGTAACTCTGACTTTCAAATAAATAAATTAATTAATCTTAAAAAAAAAAACTCAGATAAGGATAGAAAAGACAGAATTCAATTTTTTTCAAGTGTACCTGAATACCTGTCAGACTTTTTTGCATACTGGGTCATAAAGCAAGGATCAACACATTTAAAATGCCTGAAGTCACTCACGGTATAGTCTATGGCCACAGAAGGATGAAGATAGAAAACCTAGAAAAAAATCTTTATTTTCTTGGATGATAACCAATATACTTTCAAATAATGAATCAATCAAATAAAAGTATGATAACAGAAATCAGAAAATGCTTTAAATTTAATGATAAAGAATAATAATGTCAAAATTATAAGATTTGGCTAAAGCACTGCATAAAGAGAAATTCATGGTTTTACAGCATTGGATGATTCTGCTGAAGAAGACAGAACAACATAAGTTTCCCTCTCATGAAGCCACAAGGAATTGGCATCTCCAATCCAAAGAAAGAAGACAATAGAAAAAGCCAAAGGTAAGAGCAGAGATTAATGAAACAAAAAGTAAGTTTACAACTGAAGAGCAAACAGAGACCAAAATATGCTCTTTGCATAGATGAACACAGTTATAAGTCCCTCCAGTAGGGGCTGACGCCGTGGCATGGTGGATAAAGCTGCTGCTTGTGGCGCTGGCATCTCACATGGACTCCAGTTCAAATCCCGGCTGCTCCACTTCTGATCCAGCTCCTTGCTAATGCACCTGGGAAAGCAGCAGAAGATGGCCCTGGTGGTTGGGCCCTTCACCCACATAGGAGACCCAGAATAAGCTCCTGGCTCTGGATTGGCACAGCTCGGGCCATTGTGGCCATTTGGTGGTGGTGGGGGAGTGAACCAGTGGATAGAAGATTCTTTTGTTTTCTCTCTCTCTCACTCTCTCTCTCTCTCTCTCTCTCTGCCTCTGCCTCTCTTTCTCTGTGACTGACTTTCAAATAAATAAATCTTAAAAAAAGTTCCCACCAATAATGTTAATGAATTAATGCAAGAAAAATTACAGAGCACCAACACCAGCAATGACAAAGGGGCCACCTGGGGCCAGCAATGTGGCATAATGGGTCAAGCTGCCACTTGCAATCCTGGCATCCCATATTTGAGCATGGGTTCACATCCTGGCTGCTCTACTTCCGATTCAGCTCTCTACTAATGTGCTTAGGAAAGCAATGGAAGAAGGTCCAAGTACTAGGGCCCCTGCCACCCACATGGGAGACCAGGATGGAGTTCCTGGCTCCTGGCTTCATACTGGACCAGTCCTAGCCATTGTGGTCACTGGGGGGTGAAACAGTGGGTGCAAGATTTCTCCCCCCAATTAATAAATGAATCTTTTATAGAAGTGGGGGCCAGGCCAGTGCCGCGGCTCACTAGGCTAATCCTCCGCCTTGCGGCGCCGGCACACCGGGTTCTAGTCCCGGTCGGGGCGTCGGATTCTGTCCCGGTTTCCCCTCTTCCAGGCCAGCTCTCTGCTGTGGCCAGGGAGTGCAGTGGAGGATGGCCCAAGTGCTTGGGCCCTGCACCCCATGGGAGACCAGGAGAAGTACCTGGCTCCTGCCATCGGATCAGCGCGGTGCGCCGGCCGCAGCAGGCCGGCTGCGGTGGCCATTGGAAGGTGAACCAACGGCAAAGGAAGACCTTTCTCTGTCTTCTCTCTCACTGTCCACTCTGCCTGTCAAAAAAAAAAAAAAAAGAAGTGGGGCCATTCCTACAAATCTTTCAGACAATCAAAACTAGCAACACTAAATGTAGACAAAGGAGATAAATTAATTGAAAATGTTACAAAATGACATAAAAGAAATATTATAAATATTCCAAAATATTTTAAAGGAATCGAATCTGTTATCTTAAAAACATAAAAACATAACCATGTGACCATATGCTTTGTGGTGAATCTTTTCTAATCATTTGAGGAAGATGTAACACTGATCTATAAAAATTCTGCCATAGAACACAAACAGAGGAAAACCATCACAATTCCTTTCGTGGGTCCAGAATAATACTGAAAACAACACCTACTCTGGATATTACTGAAAATTAAAATTAAAGGCTAATATTTATTATGAACACAGATGTCAAAATTCTAGTCAAAATGCTAACAAATCAGATTTTGTGGTATACAGAAAAATACTATGACTAAATGGGGTTTATTCCAGGAATGCAAATGTGGTTAAACAGTTGAGAATCAGTGAACATAATCTACAAATACACAGGAAAAAATGTAGGAAAATCATAGTATCATTTCAATAGATGCATAAAAAACATTTACTGACTGTCAATACCATTCATGGAAGACAAAAACTCAGCAAACTAGGAATAGAAAGTAACTGCCTGAATCTGAAATACCGTATCTACAAAAATCCTACAGCTCACATCATATTTAATGATAAAATAGTGCAAGTTTCCCTCTGAGATTAGAAACTAGTCAAGGATGTCTGCTATTACCTCTTCAATGAATACTTTCACTGGAGGACTTTGCAGTGTACCAGGCAAGGAAAAGAAACAAATCCACAGGGATTGGAAAAGAAAAATAAAACTCTCATCATTTGTAGTTTACAGATTGTGTCCAAAAAAAGATACAAACTACTACAATTTATAACTTAATTTAGAAAGGTCCCAGAATATAAGATCAATAAGTAAAAATCAGCTGAATTTCTCTGAGTTACAGTTGGCACTTGAAAAAAATATATTGTTTATAATATCAAAAAAGACCTCAAATACATCCAGATAAATGTGAAGATTTGTGTTCAAGACCTTTTCTATAACAACTACAAACTATTCATAAGAGAAATTAGGGAACATACTATGTTCATGGATTGGAAGCCTTCACATACAAAGATCAATTCTATCCCAACAAACCTAAAGATACATCTATGTGGACTTATTTTACATATATTCTATGTAGGTTAATTTATATGGAAATAAACAAGCTGAGCGTAGTGATGGCAATTGTTAAGAAGACAAATCTGGAGAGCCACAGAGTAGGATAAAACTTGTGAAAGTATAATCATTTTGTTCCAAGGACAAATAAGCCAGTGGAACACAGCAGAGAGCAGAAGCAGACCCACACATACAGTCACCTGTTTTATCTCAAAGGTTACACTGTAGCATGATAGAGAAAAGGTGGTTTCAATGAATGGTACCAGGTCAGGTTGACAAATATATGAGGAAATAGACTTCTAGCACATATCATATAGGAAAACATTTTTTAGGTAGATTGGAGAGTTAAATGTGAAAGGCAGGAAAATATCACTAGAAACTCGGGATGGGCAGAGTTCCTGAACTCAAACAGAAGCTCTCAAAGAGGGGAAAATGGTAAATTGAATATTTTAATTAAGATATTCTCTTCAGAAGGTGAAAGGGCAACCAACAGAGAGAGTGAAGATATTTTCAGTACCTCTGACAAATGACCCATTTTTAGAATGTTTAAGAAATTCCCATAAATTAATCAAATTGACTTGTATAAAAATGGGCAAAAAAAAAAAAAAAAAAAAACAAAAACAGAAAAAGCGCCCCACAAGAGTTTTATTAGTCATCAGAGAATAAACATTAAAATCACAATGTGAACATCACTACACTTTCATTACAATGCCTAGCACGAGAAAACAAACACAAAATGGAGCCCCCAGAACTGTCAAGAGTGGAAGAGAAAGCTGGCACATCCCTTTGGAAAACTGTTACAAAGCTGGCTGACTTCTTTGTAAATCCCATGCTCCAGCAAGACCCCTCTGAAGTCTATTATCTTCAGAAATGTATTGTGTGTTCACTTTAAACATGTGCAAGAATGCTCACAGCAACACTGATCAAAAATCGAAAACAGCTCCGATGCTATGGACTAACTGGGCCCCCTGATTCCCTACAAGTGTCCTGAAAACAGACAGTACTCTCAGACTTTTACCTCATCCCATTCATGCAGTTTTTTTTTTTTTTTTTTGGACAGAGTTATAGACAGTGAGAGAGAGAAAGAGAGAAAGGTCTTCCTTCTGTTGGTTAACTCCTCAAATGGCCGCCACGGCCAGCGCTGCACTGATCCGAAGCCAGGAACCAGGTGCTTCCTCCTGGTCTCCCATGTGGGTGCAGGTGCCCAAGTACTTGGGCCATCTTCTACTGCCCTCCCGGGCCACAGCAGAGAGCTGGACTGGAAGAGGAGCAACTGGGACTAGAACCCGGCGCTCATATGGGATGCTGGTGCCGCAGGCGGAGGATTAACCAAGTAAGCCACGGCACCGGCTCCCCCATTCATGCAGTTTTTTTTTTTTTTTTTGACAGGCAGAGTCATGCAGTTTTAACACTTAGATTAACACACTGAATCTTTGTGGGTGCTTTTTTTATTCTCCAACAAAAATAAAGATGAGAAGACAGTAATGAGACAATAGTGACTTAATGGATTTTTTTTTTGGTAGCATGAGATCTGTTCAGCCAGATTCATCATACGATTTGCTTTCAAATTTGCTTTTAGGAGTAAATGCTCATTAGTCACCAACGCTACCATTTATTACTGTGTACTCCTATTACGGTGCTGTTAAAGGAAAATAAAAATGGACATATCCCAAGGGCCATATGAGGACATAGCTGGAAGCAGCCTTCTATTAGCCGGAAGGACAGCCTCATCAAGAACCAAGTTGACCAGCACATTGACCTGGGACTTCCAGCCCAGATCTGTAAGAAAATAAATTTGTTTCTTTAAGCCCCCAATCTATGGTATTTTGCTATTTAAATCTGAGCTAAGACACTAATGCCCATCAACAAGATAATGGATATATGAGCTGTAGTACACACATTCACTGAAACACTACATAGCAATGAGAAGAAACTACAATCACACTTGGCTCTATGGATGAATCACTCAAGCTTAATGTTAAGAAAAGAATCAGAACTTAACCTATGCATGGTTCCATTTATGTAAAGTTCCAAAACAAGGCAACACGGGGCTGTGCTGTCAGAAGTCAGTCTCCTTGAGCTGAGTCCTTGTGATGGGATATGTTCTTTTTCACACTTAACGCTCTGCACCCTTTCTCGTATGTATTTTAAGTTTCCATAAGGGTTAAAGAAAAGGGTGCTGGTCTAGTTCTCATGATTATCACAACAAGACCAGAAAACCCAATCTGCAAATATTTCTCCAAAATGATTTTTTCCATAAAATGCAAAAGAATATTCCCTAAATACCTATGGGACACTTTGGGTGCTAACCAGGTCTACGAATACAGTCTGAGTCATAAAGTTGTGAATATATATTGCCACTGAAACGTACTTTAACCCCACACTTTTCTTATTTCTATCTACAACTGCTCAACTCAATGGCTGCTCACAGATCTGAACCACAGTTGGTTTTATTTACCACTTTCAGGTTATCTAAAAATTTGGCTTCCTAACCCTTCCTGAGGTTACCCTCTTTATTTTCTGTACACTTCTAAAACCTGGATTAGTACACTGAATCATTTTTGGCATTTTCCCCAACAAAAATAAAAATGAGAAGAGAGTAATAAGACAATAGTGACTTAATGGACTTTTTGACGGATGAGATCTGTTCAGCCATTCATTACCATATGATTTGCTTTCAAACTTGTCTTTCAGGGTAATGCTCCTAAGTCACTAACAATACTATTTGTCACTATGTACTCATGTTATGGTGCTGATAGAGGGCAATAAAAATGGAGGCCATGGTTCAGACACATCCCAATATCAACAGTCCATAACCACACAGCAAAGCTAAAGTTATCCCAATTTCTTCATAATGCTAACTCTAATCATTAATGCAACACAAAACATAAATTTTACATCCTTGTTAGCACAGCTCAATGAAATTACACACATCAGCTATAATCAAATCAGCTCAAACAGCTCTATTTGCCCTAAAAAAGAATGTTAATGCAAAACAGCCAATTATAAGAAGGCCAAAAGACTTCCTCCTTTGTGGCTTATAAACTGCTCTGGCTGCTGTGAGGCACGCTTCTCCCAGATCACTGTCCCCTGGTCTGTGGACTGTCCTCTCACAAGCACAATACATCTAGGTAGTTGTCTTTTTCTTTTTTCTGGTAGAGATTATTTATTTGAAAGGCAGAGTTACAGGGAGAGAGGAGAGAGGAGAGAGAGAGGGGAGAGAGGAGAGAGAGGAGAGAGGAGAGAGAGAGGGGAGAGAGGAGAGAGAGGAGAGAGGAGAGAGAGAGGGGAGAGAGAGAGAGGAGAGAGAGAGGAGGGAGAGAGAGAGAGGAGAGGGAGAGAGAGAGAGAGGAGAGGGAGAGAGAGAGAGGAGAAGGAGAGAGAGAGAGAGAGAGAGAGAGAGAGAGAGAATCTTCCACGGGCTGGTTCACTTCCCAAATGGCTGCAACAGCTGGGGCTGGTCAGGCCAAAACCAGGAGCCAGGAGCACACCTAGGTCTCCCATGTGAGTGGCCAGGGCCCAAGAACTTGAGCCATCCTCTGTGGCTTTCCCAGGTGCATTAGCAGGGAGCTGGATAGGAAGTAGGGCAGCTGGGACTTGAACCAGAGCTCATATGGGATGCCTGGATGCAGGTAGAGGCTTAAGCCAGTGTGCTACAACACCAGCCCTGTTCAAACATTTTACTAACACGATCTGATTCTATTTCAGCAGGACCTCGGGATCAGTCACCATGTGTTACAAAGAGTGTTCAACATGAAGAGCAGGGGCTGTGACCTCCGGCACTTGAGCCAAGGCCCCTTCACTGTCTTTGTGTCCCCTGGCTGCTTGACTTTGCTGCTTGCTTCATAGTGGGCCTCCCACAGAGCACTCCTTGGGAGATTTTCTCTAGGCTTCTAAGAAAACCAGGCAACCGTGCGATTCCTATTTGGAATGGGCCGTCCAGCGGAAAGGAGCTGGAGGGGAAAGTGGCGTGTGCTCAAGGTTCGAGGCTGGACTGAGGGAGTCATGGCAGTGGCAGGGCGGGGGCACCCAGAGCTGGGCTCTGACCCCGTTCTGCTGTTTTACAGGCTGGGGAGCCATCGCAGAACCATTCTGCTCCCCTGGGTCTCTCCTTCATTCCTGCACATGGAGACCCCGCGAGCACTCACTGCAGCCGATGGGAGGGCTGCAGGTAATTAATGGCACACAACGCCCCGGCACCTTGCGGGCCCTGCACGTGTGTTGGCTGCTATTAGCAAAGGCACAGCTATGGTGACGCTGTTCCCACCCCACCCCACCCCAACCTGGTGACGATATCCATGGCTCAGATGGTCAAGAGAGCCCAATTAAAGGATAGGATTTCCCCAGAGGGCTCAGAGACATGCTGTTTGAAATCTGAAACCATCAAGAGTAAAATCAACCCAGATGAACGCTCTTCCTCTAACTGCATTGTACTGTAAGACGCCAAGCCAAGCCAAATGGATTGAAATGGCACAAGACCGCATTATATTCAGCTTTAGTTTCTCACCCTAGATCTTTCAGCTTAGTAGAATTTTCATACTGCAAGTCACGACGCCACACTTGTGGTAGGCAGACTCTTAGGGAGGACCTGATTGTTGCCTCCTAGGTTATATGGCTGTATAACCTCCCCTCCCCGCCCCCATGCCTTGAGTGTGGGTGGACCTGCTACTGTGATGGAGTGCCCGTCCAATGATTAGGTTACAATACAGGGCAAAGGGACTCCATCCCTTTTATGTCCCTGGGGCCCCTGGGAGCAGGGACTGGTGCTCCTCCTCTTGATCCAAATGATAGTGTCTGGCCCACGGGCGGTGCTCAAGATGTGTTTACTAAATGAGTGTACAACCATAATGCCTGAGAAGAAGGCCTACTATACTGGTATGTACACTTTATAGCAAGGACAGCAACATGTAAATGAGAAAGAAGCAAATGTCACTCTATGGAAGGAAATTTGCAAATGAAAGAAGGTCCCATTTGTGCAATGTTGGTGTGTAGATGACTTCAGCTCATGTTCACGTTCATGAGAGCTCTGCACTAGGTCCCGGATGAGACGCTGAGGCCTCTGGAGGAGGGCTTGACAAGGACCATGCTGTGGTCCCTGCAGTGCTGGACACGAACCTTGACCTCCATGCCTCCCAAGCCTGCCCTGGGCTCCGCGCTTGTGTCTGCTCGAGGCCATTCCAAGCCCACAGAGGACCACGGCACTTCCAGGCCTGTCTGTCCAGGGCCTCTGTGCGGCCACTTTGCTATGACTGACAGGTGGGGGGAGCTCTAAAGCACCTGGGGGAATCATAAGACTGGCCTGGCAACTGGCACAGTGTGGCACTTCCATCGCACCAAGGCATGGTCTCAGGTAGACAGGGGGCCCACGGAAACCTCCTGAAACAGAGGGCAGGCTGGTGTGAGAGCAGCTGAAGGAAAGAGACTGCAGCACCCCATTCCTGACCCTCGTCTGCGGCAAGCACAGTGCAGCCTCCAGTCCTCTGTTTCTCCGAGGACCTGGGCCCCCATGGTCACATTCACTGGGCAATCCCTAGTGCGCAGGTCCCCTGACTTACTGGCACATCAGGCACCACGGGTCTCCCTCCTTGAGACACCTTCTTCTCTAGGCTTCGGAGCTGCTATCCACCCTGTTCTCCCTGCCGCCCAGGCCGTGCGCTCTCCATCTTTGCTGGCTCCTCCTGTCTCGGAGCTTTCAGTACCGGGGACCTTGGATGGTTTCTCTTTTCTGTCCCTACTCCAGACAGAGAGCTTTGCTGCACACAGCTGTGTTGGGGGGTGGTAGGAGAGGCCCCCAGGGAGATCATTCCATCCATAGATTTCACCCAACACCGCCTCCTCCCACATTTACACCCCCAGCCCACATTCACACGTTCAACTGCACAGCCACCTTACAAGTGTCACCAGGATCTCAGACGTTGCCTGATGGAACCGGCTTCTTCCTTGCTGCCCTCACCCCTAGGCCTGCCCCCTCTTCCGGAAGAGTGCACCTCCACTTGGCATGACTATCTACCCACAAGTTAGGGGCAATATTCTTGGGGTCTCTCTCTGCATAGTCCCCATCTAATTCTTCAGTGACATCCCACATCTATTTCCCATCACTCCCATGGCAACCCTCATAACCCTGGCACCACTCTCTCCACTGGACCAGAGCAACTGCTTCCTCCCTCTTCTTCCTGGATCTTCTTTTGCCACCCATAGTCCATTCTTTTTAAAGATTTATTTTATTTATTTGAAAGGTAGAGTTACAGAGAAGCAGAGGCAGAGAGAGAGAGAGAGAGAGAGAGAGAGAGGTCTTCCATCCACTGGTTCACTCCCCAGATGGTTGCAATGGCTGGAGCTGCACCGAGTGAAGCCAGGAGCCAGGAGCTTCTCCCAGGTCTCCCATGCCGGTGCAGGGGCCCAAGGATTGGGCCATCTCCTACTGCTTTTGAGGCCATAGCAGAGAGCTGGATCACAACTGGAGCAACTGGGACTCGATCTGGTGCCCAAATGGGATGCCGGTACTGCAGGCAGTGGCTTTACCCATTACTCCATAGCGCTGCCCCATAGTCCATTCTTGACACAGCAGCCAGCCTCATCCGAAGGGCATCAAAGCATGCCACCACCTCTGAGGGCTGCACATCTGCCCAAGGCCAGGCCCCGGCTGCCTTTCCTGCCTACCCTCTTGGCTACTGCCCTGCCTACCTTTCCTGATCCTGCAGCCCTCACTTCAGCTGCTTGCGCAACACTGGTTTTCCTCAATTATGCCAAGCAGGGTGCCATGCCACACTCCCGGTGCCAGGAACGCCTGTGTCTCAGCTGCCGCTTCCCCCGATCCCCAACTCCCTGCACCCCGACCTGGCTTCTCGCAGCAGCCTTCACTGCCGGCCTTCGTGTTTGTGACCTACTTGTTACCGTCTCTCTTCTCCACTGGAATTGGATCTCCACAAGAGTGGAAGTGCGTGTTTTCTTTTTGGAGAAGAGACCTGGATGGGGCATTGGGGGGAGCACTGCACAGGTGTGTGTGTGGCTTGGCAGCCTTTACCCCAGGCAGCGAGCCTGGAGCAGGACAGCCTACGTGGCCAGGCTCTCCCCACCAATCCAGGTCTCGAGCCAGGGTCAGGCCAACTCTGAAGCTTGCGAGCCTCCTCCCCATCTCTGCATTCCTGGCAGATTTGCTGCCATCCAATCATCTCCCATGGACGCAGACTCAACACTGGAACTCTAAGGAGTCCCTGAGTATTTCTTGGCATCTACATTTCAGTCTCCAGTCTATGCAGTATTACTGGAGTACACATTTGGCTGTGACCACATTGAGCATGCTGTCTCAACCAAACACAACGGCCTGCATCCCAGACCTCGAGACCCTGGTCCCTGGGCCTCCTCACCTGCAGGGGCAGCAGGGACACTTGACAGAGAGGCTAATGGATCCCCAGTGACAGAGTGGCCACTAAGGGGTAGAGGTGTTTTCCTTCCTCTCTCAGGAGGTCCTGAGGATGGGGCCTTTCTGTTGACCCTGAGATTGCCAGGGTTAGAGATAGGAATAGAGATATCCCTGCAGGGTTGAAAGGCTTGGGGAGAACTGGTCTCCCCTATCTGTGGGTTCTACAGGAGTTCACGGTTGGCAGTGGCTTGACTTAGAGACCTTACAGATCGGTGGGCTGCTCCCGTGCCCTGGAAGCTGGGCAGACAGTGTACACCTCTGCTCTCAGGGCCCCCGGAGAGCAGAGCCAAGCCCTAAGTCTGCAGCGCTAACTGAGGGAAGGCCGTCTTCTGTCAATTTTCTGGCCACAGGATCCCTGGCTTGCTGTACAGTCCCAAGGGAAGAGGATGACTTCACCCACAGCCCTGTGACAGAGATGATATTTATTGCAAAGCACAGCTGATTTAATTTGCTGTTAAACAAGTGGAGTTTTTACTAAGTTTTTAGACATCTACATTTCAATCTCCCATATACATGGTGCTTAATACTGTGGATAAACAGTTTATTCAGGGGCTGGCTTTGTGGCGCAGCTGGTTAAGCCGCCACCTGCGACGCTGGCATAGCATGCAGGCGCCAGTTTGAGTCTTGGCTGTTTCACTTCCAATCCAGCTCCCTGCTAATGTGCCTGGGGAAGCAGAAGAAGACGCCCCTGTGCTTGGGCCCCTGCCACCCACAAGGGAGACCTGGATGGCGTTCCAAGCTCTTGGCTTCAGCCCTGGCTGTTGCAGACATTTGGGGGAGTAAACAGTGGATGAAAGATCTCCCTCTCTCTGTGTAACATTGCCTTTCAAATAAATAAGTACATATTTAGGAAACCCCAGCATATCCCTAACACCACTAAGCACAGGGACTTCAGGAAGGGGACTCCAGTCCTCGCAGAGTTCCTGAGCAGTGTCCATGGATCGCCGGTTTCAGCAGAGCTTGCTAACCCTCCACAGACTGCAACGGCAGAGGCCTGAGGAGTGCGAGGCAAGGAGCTGCCCCCACTCCCCAGCAGCCAGGCTGTTTGCCCAGATGGGGTTGGGGGCTTTGGGAGGCCTGCCTAACCTCAGCTGGGGGTCTCCAACAGGGTCTGAGCACATCTCAGAGCCAGTGGGACGATCTAGCCTAAGCCCCTGCCTGAAGGTTGAACAAAGGGCTCAGAGAGTCGGAGCAGGTGTGCTGGGGTCGGGCTTGTGTTCCCTCTCAGCCCAGATGTTCACCTGAGGACTGAACACATATGTGCCCGCACACCCTTGCTGTGGCTCAGGGTGAGGGGCGTGGGAGACCGCTGACTCCTGGACTCCTGTTTTTTGTCCACTGCATATAAATACTGACTGTTCGGGAATTTAACAACTTAACTTGCAAGTCTGGGTTTTTAAATGTGTTTACCGAGACTGGGTAAAGTCAGATAATATTTTTTTTACAATGCTAGTCTGGAAGGTAAGACATTAGTGTTAGACATTAACATGTGACACAGTAGTCTCCTGTGTGCCCAGTACGTGCCCAACACTGGACTGTATGAGCCCCATACACTGCTTTCTCCTACACTTGCACACACCGATCTATGGTAAAACTTCATTTAGAAACTAGGCAAATAAGAGATTCATGATAATAACTCATATTAAGATAGCACAACAATCACAATACACTACAATCAAAGGCATTTAAAACTTACGAACAGCTGTCGGTCTATGTCATTTAACTTCATCAGGGCTTCAAATGAATGAATCAGAAGGCCCAGTGTGATTAGTTGTCATCGGTGTCGCACTTCACCCAGGTCTGAGCTGATGTTGCATTCAACATAGAGCGAATAGAGCGAGCAAAACTCACTTCCTTCTTAACCCACACTAATTTCCTCCTTCCCTATGAATGGTGAATCTTTCATTTAAAATACCCTATGTGAACCAGTCCCGGGGCACATCTTTGAAGCAGCCAGCCTCCACAGTGAGTGGTTTGGGTTGCTGCTAATCCAGGGGCACTGCTCCATGTTTGCAACTCAGTCCATGGCACTGAGGTGAGCCAGGCGAGCTGGCTGCGGGTGACAGTCACTGGCTTGCTTTCCGTGGCTGGCTGTGCTGCAGCCGGGGTAACAACATGAGACCCAGCACAGGCACTGGGGACACGCACCCTGTTCTAAAACCAAGCACCCTGATGGGAGGCTGCCCTGGGTCCTGTGGTTGAGTCTTGACCACGAAGGCTGCCCAACACAGATAAGGCCCCGCTAATTACTGTCCCTTCGTTTGATCACACGCTCCTGTGCCTGCCTTCTTGGAGCAGGCAGATAGGGAAAGCCCTCAGAGCAATGGCATGAAACCACATATGAATACCCAGAGCTCAGCTCAGGCCAATACGCTGACTCATCCACTTTCTGGATGATTACCATTTGTCCAAAGAACCGTGTTTTATGCTTCTCCGCGCTGCTCTGCACCCAGAGAATGAGCTGCCTGGGCCATGCCAGCGAGCTCTCTGCCCTCTGCCAGCAACAGGGACTGGATGGTAGGAAAGGTGTGGTCAGAGGGTTTCCTTCTCTGGCATCTTCTCCCTCCCTTGCCTCTCTGCCAGCACCAAGGCTGGCACTGTCCCTGCAGGGGCTAGGTCCAGGCGTGGCACTGCCCTCCACTGGTGTCCTCAAACCCTCCCATTCCCTAGCAGACACCCCTTTACACAAGTCCCTCGTCTCACTCATTTTGGCCACTCCTGTCTCCTACCAGGACCTTCAGTGGTCCACTCACCAATGTCAGGGTCAGACCAACCAACAGAGCTGTCCTCTCTGTCTTCTTCTGAAACACTCAAAAGTATCTGGCAATCTGCACTGGGTCTTGGCCAAGAGCTGAGGTAAGCACCTGTTCAGATGTCTGAACAGCATCTTCTCTCCGTTGGTGCTCAGCCAGAGGCTTCCCTTCAGCCCCGCCAGCACCTCCCCAGGCCGGGTCTGTGGAGCAGAGGCTCCGCTGGCCAGCAGGTGGAGGAGCTGGCTGCAGGCTGAGTCCTGGGAAGCCCCGTTCCCTGGCACCAGCGAGCACAGTGGTTCTCAGAGGACGGACTGCGCATCTGCTGTGAGCCCACACTGCTGGTGGGACCCCTCCCCACCCCGGCAGGTGCATGACGGGCATGAGAAGAAGGCCATGGAGTCTTGTACAAGTGTGTCTGCCCAGCCTTGCAGTATTTATAATGCAAATATTTGAGTAAAATAGGTACAATCACACATTGCTTAACAACAGGGACACATTCTGAGAAACGCATCGTTAGGCAAGTTTGTCGCCGTGCAAACCTCACAGAGAACACTTATACACATGAAGACGCTGTGAAGACAGCAGGGCAATATGATCTCACGGGGCCACCATTGCATTGCCAGGAGGAGGTGGGCTTGCTCCCTGGGGAGGGAAGGAACTGGAAGGGGAGGGGAGGAGACTGAAGCTGGGTTTTGTGCTTTCTCAGCCTGGAGGCCAGCAAGGCTGGGAGGCAGGGAACTGGTCCAGGTGAGGCCGTGCCATTAGGACTCGCAAGGGTTTGGCAGGTGCTCATCAGTCATCTCACCTTTGCAGACGGGAAAAGAGAGGTGCAGGGCAGTCCTGCCTGTGCCCACAGGAAGGAACAAGGGTCTCCCACATTCCTTTACAGCCTCGGTCTTTCTTATCCTTTGCTAGCAGCCCGTGGAGGAGTTGGAAGGGAGAGAGAAGCGAGGCCGAGCAGCACAGAGCTCTCTGTGGGGTGGGCACCTGTTCATCGGCCTCCCTCCATTCCGTTCAACCGGTGCTGAGTGAGAGCGCAGGCTGCCTGGGGAGCAGGAGGTTTGGGGGAAGCATCTGGAACCCTGCCTGAAGTCTGCCCAGGGTCTGGGAGCGCGTGTCCCTTCTTTGCCTGTCCAGTGAGTCAGGCCAGCGCACTGCTCCCAGGCACCTGAGCACGGTGAGCCTGCGGGCAGCACTCACCTGCCTGCTCCAAAGCCACCATGGTTGCCTGCTCGATCAAGTCGCGCTCGATGAAGCTCCTGAAGTCCTCGCTGTACACGCTCAGGTCCGGCAGCTGGAATGTGTAGATTGGCATCTCCAGGGGGAACTGCTCGTTGTTGCACTCGCTCGCCACGTGGGACCGGGCCAAGGAGACGATGGCTGAGCTGGCGTGGGAAATCCCCCGGGAAAGCCGCTTTTCTGGAGGGGAGAAGGGAAGACAGCCACAGGGACTGAGTGGGTGTGAGTGTGACTCAGTGAGGACATGCAAAAACACATTGCACACACACATGTGCATGTACACACAACACATATAATACACAATGTACACATGGGTGGACACGTGGGTCCCACAACAACACATGCACACATGCCTCCCATGCATACACCACACATATATGTATACAACATATATACTCATACACACAGATGCGAGTGCACGCACATAACACACAATACATGCACACATGTACACAGAATTATACACAGGCACACACATGCCTACATACACACTAGGCAATATATGCTACATGCTAATTTGCATATAAATGTAAACACACCATGCAGTACACACTTATATACATGCATATTTACATACACATATAAGCAAATATAGTAGACAATGCACTACATACATGGATGTCTATGGATACACACATGTTCATGGCATATATTACACTCTATACAAACACTACACATAGGCACACACACATAGATGCATGTGTACACACTACACAATGTATACGCCATATGCATACATACATACCCAAGAAACAGTACACAATATATACACATATACATGTGCACACACATGCATGCACACATACACACACACACACCCCACACCCATGTTCTCCCTGCACCAGTCCTTCTGTCCTATAAGCTTTTTCCACCCTGCAGCTGCTCCTGTTGCTGGACCAATGTTGCAACCACTTGCTGTGTGGTGCTTCTTTACTCACAGCCGTGGAACCTCTTAGCCTCTTAGAAAGCAGTGAGATGCAAGTTCACTGCACGCATGCACACTAGCATGGTCAGGGGGCACCGGGCTTGCTTTAGATATTTTTAAAAGATTTATTTATTTATTTGAAAGGTGGAGTTACAGAGAGGGAGAGGCAGAGAGAGAGAGGGAGAGAGAGAGAAAGAGAGAGAGAGAAAGAGAGAGAGAGAGAGAGAAAGAGAGAGAGAGAGATATATTCCACCTGCTGGTTCATTCCACAGATGGCTGCAACAGCCAGGGCTGGGCCAGGCTGAAGCCAGGAGCTGGGAGCTTCACCTGGGTCTCCCGTGTGGGTGGGAGGGGCCCAAACACTTGGGCCATCTTCCACTGCTTTTCCCAGGCCATTAGCAGGGAGCTGGATTAGAAGTGGAGCAGCCAGGACATGAACCTGCACCCATATGGAATGCTGGCATTGCAGGTGGAGGCTTTACTTGTTATGCCACAATGCCAGCTCCTGCTTTTTGTTAGCAGAGATGTCCTCTCCCAGCACCACATGGTTCAGGGAAGCTTGTCCTCTGTTTTGATGTATTTATGTGCTTAAAGCAAGAGGCAACCTCTTTAGTCTTTCTCTTCTGTGCTCAGAGTTTTTTTTTTTTTTTTTTTTTAAGATTTATTGAAAGGCAGAACACCACAGAAAGAGAAAGGGAGAGGGAGAGATCTATCTTTCCTTTGTTGGTTTAATCCCTGAACAGCTGCAATAGCCATGTCTGGGGTAGGCTGAAGCCAGGAGCCAGGCTTCCATCCTGGTTTCCTACGTGGGTGTCAGGGACACAAGCACTTAGACCACCTTCTGTTGCCTTCCCAGGCGCATTAGCAGGAAGCTATATTGGAAGCAGAGCAGGCAGGACTTGAACCAGCACTTGGCTATAGGACACCGTTGTCACAAGTGGTGGCTTAACCTGCTGTACCACAGTGCTGGTGTGGCTCAGATTTTAGGATAGGTGATCGATCAAAGTTGTTGTGATAAATGCATCACATACAGACATCCCCAGGACGCAGACATGAGGCTGTCACACATGCTTCTCTTCTATCTGGACATCAAAGCACCCTCAGAATGAAGGTCTTGTGTGGTCTTAACTCTTCTTGGCCTTTCCAACCAGGAAGGAGAGATGTAATGTAGAAATCCTCTATAGGGCCAGGGTCTACCTTGTTAGGGAACTGATCATCTAAAAGTATCAGTGTATTTGTTCTCTCAATGCTATAAAAGCATACCTGTTTTTTTTAAAGCCCTGCATTCAATGGCTAATAGAGAAATAATAAAGGAATCTTAAATATATGACATGAAAACCAATTTTCTTTTGGTGCAGCCAGCGTTGGCAATATCATAGACTTCTCTGAGCAGGAGACCTCTTATTTGGCTCTGGAAATCATGGTCAGCGGTGTTTGCATTGTGAGTATTGTCTGAACCCTGTGGCAGGTCCTTGAGTCTGCTCCCTGGGTTACATCATTGGCCACTGGTGAGGTGCACACCTGGACAGGTGCCCTGGCTGGCCCACTATGGCCACCATGGCAAAGCCCAGCCTGCACTGTCTTCTGGACCAGGAGCACTCCATGTCCTCACTTGCAAAAGCAGTGGACAGAGATGGTATTAGTGGAACTTCATTATAACAGGCGAAAAAGCAAAGATTTTGACTCTGTGGAAGGTCAGTTTTAGACCCAAAGTGAAAAATCAGAAACTTCATGTTGTTTGCCACTAGAATGAATGGAAAGTTGCAGAGACAGAGTATGTTTTAAGCTGGTGGTTCTGATTCAGCTTTGATTTCATTCTGAGACCAATAAGATTGTGTTATGTTGTATTTTGAGCAAAAGCAGAAAGAGAAGTCCAACCACACAGGCCATTAGGAAAAAGATGAATGGAATACGCCATTCTGTGTCTGAGGAAGAGGGGGCTCCCCCATCCTTAGGGGCCCAATGGCGATGGGCGTCAGGTGTTAGAGAACTGAGCCAGTAGGTGCACCTAGGACCCGCTGGGCGGACACCCACAAGGCTGCCCCAAGCAGCAGAGTCTGCCAGTCGGGCTCTCCACACTCTGGCTTGTCAAGCTCAGTGCCTATCTTCCAAGCAATGAGATGACAGTGGGGCTTCAGGGATACTGGGATTCACAAGGACAGGCTGAGCAGCCCTAACGTGAAAGCATAAATGTAGAAATGCTCCAAAATTCAAAACCTTTTGAGTGCCCACATGACCCCACAAGTGGAAAATTCCACATGTGACCTTGTGATGGGTCACAGGTAGAAAGCAGGTGACCTAAAAATATTGTATAAAATCACCTTCAGGCTTTGTGCATAAGGTATCTATGAAACACAAATGAATTTTGTGTTTAGACTTGGGTCCCATCACCAAGATAGCTCATTATGTATATGCAAACATTCCAAGATCTAAAATTGTCTCAGATCCAAAAACACTTCTGGGCCCAAGCATTTTGGGTACTGGACATGTGGCCTGCATAACATGACATTACTCAGCACTTCCAAACATGAAGTATTTGGCATCTGAAAGAAAAAGCATCTTTGACTACAAATAGATTGCGTTGAAGACCATACAGTGAGAAATCTATGCTGATAATTCTTTCCTTCTTTACTTTAAAGCAAGACTTATTTATTTGAATGGCAGAGTGACAGAGACAGAGAGAGGAAGAGAGAGGAAGAGAGAGAGAGAGAGATTGAATGATTGATTATCTCTCTCATGGCTTAACATGCTAACCCAGAATGCCCCGTCTATACTCCTAGTTCTTTTTTTTTTTTTTTTTTTTTTTTTTTTAGGTCAAGGTGAGTTTATTGTCCAAATAGCATAACCTAATTGCATCCCAAACCATTTTCAAATCCACCTTCTACTCCATCTTTAAACCAAGTCAGAACAGGGTATGGATTTTTTTTTTAAATCACTTAACACTGAACAGAGAAGGCCTCGTCAGAGGCAGCTGACTACACCGTGTCACTGTCACAGCCAACATTCTGCCACACTTCCTAAAAACCTCGTTTACATCCATCACACTACTTAGCATCCCGACCAGATAAACAGCCACACACCTCTTACAGAGTACATGGTGAGAGGCTAACATGGACTTGCTATGGTATCACACTCGTTTTAAAGCAAAAAAAAAAAAAAATTAAAATAAAATAAAAAGAATAAAAAGAAAAAAAAGGCCAAGATGAAAAACTATAACTGAGAGAGAGAGAGATCTGAGGTACATGGTACAAGGTAATGAACATAATGGAGAAACAACCAGTGGCCCGGGGATTTGCTGGGGACATAGGAGTTTGGCCGGCAGTAAGAAACTAAAACTGATTCAAAACAAAACAGACGCTTTTCTCTTCTCAAGGACAGGCACCTGTCAGCGTACATGGGAAACTGTAAGGCCACGGTCGGTAAGGCACTTTGCGTCCCCTGCAGGCGACGGGACGGGATGGGACGGGGACGGAGGCTCCCGGCCCAGCCACGCTGACACGCGGGGACATGCGAAGGCAGCACAAAAGTTTGTGCCGAGGGACTCCTGCAGGTGGCTCAGAGCCTGGAACCATGCAAAGCCATGTGCCATGAGAAGCCAGAAACACCCTCCTGCACCTTCCCACCCAATCTTGTACCCACGGACGGACGAATGACTGCATGAGCAATGTCCCAGGTCCGCAGCCACGGAAGCCTGCGCTCCATCCAGGGCTGCACAGGGGACTTTACCGTCTCAGCATTAATTTCCCTTTTAAAGCTATTCCCAAGGTTGGACTGTCTCAAAGATAAACAAAGAGGAATCCTGTTGGTGTGGATGCCAACTGGCGCGCTCCAACGTCCGCCTCGCTCCTACCTCCAATCCCGCACTAACCAGGATTATCTTCTTGAACTAGAAACTCAGTATTTACACGACATAAGGTGCAAGTGTATTTCTTCTCCCAGCCCCGTCCCCCGTGGCCCATGGAGAGAAAATCCCCCTGCCCTCCTGGAGGGACTCAGCCGGTCCTCACCTGTGGGTGCCAGAGCTCCCCGGGCAGCCTGGAGGGGCCCTGAACGTACCAGGCTGCAGGAAAGCCACAGCTCCCTCCCCACAGTCAGCCCTGCGGCTGGCCCAGAGAGGCAGTCGGTGGGTTCCTACTCCTCCGGCCTCCTAAGCCTCCACCCGCCCGAGCCAGAACACAGCACCCAGCCCAAGGGCAGCCCGAAGCCCCCTCTCCAAGGAGCTCACCCCCCAGCGCACCTGAGGCAAGGGGTTTGCAGAGGAAGCTGTCGCCGCTTCCTCCCTGGCTGACCCCCACCTGCACGGTGTTTCCCCACTCAGCATGTATTTTTGGCAATTTCTCTCCCACAAGATTGGGCCAAAACAGGGGAAGGGTTAAAATTTGGCAAGCTGGGAGTGGGAGGACAACTCAGCCCCAACTGATGGAGAAAAAAAAAAAAACTTAGAAATTAAGAAAAAAGATCAGAATAAATGTGGAACCCGGTTCGTGGGAGGTGAGACAGAGGGAAAAAAAAAAGTTCAAATCCATGAGCAGATCTGAACCTCTCTGGGGTGAAAACTCCTTCCTACGGGGAGACCAGGACCCAGAGAAGGTGTGCGTCCCTCCAAGAAATCCAGGGCTCCTGCTTTTGCTTATGTAGGACACAGAAAGAAAGCCTGTTGCCCTGTCGCCGGCACCGGCCATCCCTCGCGGCCCCACGGCTAGGAGAGAAAAAGCTAGAAAGACCCAGACCGCAGGAAGAGGCTGGGAGGGCTGCTCCTCCCTCATCTGTCAGCTTCGCACACATCCGAGGGCTGAATCTGCACCAGGACTCCCCGAGAACCCCAGGGACCGGGCCTTCCCCGCGCCGCGCCGCACAGCGCAGGCTCTGGGTGAACACTGGCTGCTCCATTTTCTGCTCCCGAACCTCAGGATGCGCCAGCCATGCCCCACCAGCGCCCCCCAACCCCCGAGAATCTCAGGGTCAAGTTAGCTCAGCGAGTCCCAACCCCCTGCCATCACACTTCCTGCAGCCTCTCAGCCACCTCCCAACACTCACCTACCCCGTCTGTTCTTTGTGCCAACTCCATCATGTGATTTTGAACCCCGGAATCTCGCGGTCCGGCCTCGCCGAGGACCTGGCTGGCCTACTGCTTGCCTCACCCCGGTCTGAGCACCACACACGCTGCAAGCTGCAGGCCTGAGACCTGGGACAGCTGCAGAGATGACGGGGGAGGGGCTGGGGGTCTGTGCACAGGAGCGAGACAGAGGGGAGACGGCCGCCCTCGAGCCCCGTGCCTGCTGCAATGCCCTCCCGCTTCCTTCCTGATGCCTACAACTCCCGCGCCCATGCCGCTGGGTCCAAGCTTGATATACTCCTAGTTCTAACATGTCCCTCTCCTGCCAATCCGTTTTATGAGTGCACACAGTTGCGCTCTCTCTCTCTCTCTCTCTCTCTCTCTCTCTCTCACACACACACTGACCTCAGTGAGTCTTCTTTTTGAGGTAAAAATGAAATGTTTTATAGGAATTCCCATGTTTAACGTTATGTGCCAGAGAAACATGGATTGGAAACCACCTACCCAGCCATCTACCCACCCACCCACCCACCATCAGAGAATGTGCGGAACTTGCCCCCTGCTGATACCATCCCCTCTAACCTCGACACTTTGGGCCAGGAGGGATATTAACAACGTCTGCTTAATTCTGGGTTTCTGGCACTTTGGCAAATGGGGCTTCCTCACTGGGAAGAGGCAGCCCCTCCCAGGTTTGGCTGATTCTTAGCAAATGCCTGGGCCAGGACTGTGTCTTTCTGTGCAAACCCACCAACCCCGAGTCCCCACTCTGAGCCTGCTCCTCCTTCCGGCTCTTACACCACAGGCAGCAATATCAATATTCCTTCCCCTCATCACTGCAGGGCCAGGCTCCAGACAACTAGAGAAAGGGCCTACGCCCCCAGACTGCTGACATTACTCAAGGCAGCCAGTGCTGGGTTTGCTTGCCTCTCCTGCAGAAACCACAGTGTAGGCTCATGGCTGAGCATTCCCTGGGCTCCTGCTGTCTCCAGCCCCGCCCCCCCCAACCCTGCCCTGGGAGCTCCCCACATGGCCCTGTGTGCTGTGCCAGGAATCCTGCTTCCAGGGAACTCTGAGTGAAAACTTCCGCCTCCCTGACAGCCGTTTCTCTGCCTGTGTGTTTTACCTGACCTGATTAGAACACATCCTGGCCATATTTTAAAACAGGTGCATATTTAGACTGTGTAGGCCTCCCAATCACTGATCTATGTTGTTTAAAGCAACCACAGATACTGAAGGTGTGCATGAACGGGCATGGGGTGATCCAACAGCACTTTATTTAAAAGCCAGGTAGTGGCCAGAGCTGGTTTCTGATCTCCCATTTAGAATAGCGAATGCTTAATATTCTGTTACAGCTCATGATGACATTAGGAGGAACTCAACTAAAGGGAACATAAATCAAATTCAGAAGCTATAATGTCAACTTTGTGAAGGCAGATTTGATGGTTCCCCAGGACTAACTAATAGGATTATGCTATGATAGACTCCTATTGTTTTCTTTAAATTATATCCAATAAAATCAGGGCAGGTAACAGCTACATGGGCTAGTCCCGATTGTGCCAACCTCCCTGGAAGCAGAGAGGAGGGCCCCTCCAGCCCTCTCACCAGGGGGACGGGACAGCGGGTTGGTGTGTGTTTGCTGCCTGCCACCCATGATAAGCTGGCACTGCCAGCAGCCCTGCTTGGATTGCAGCAGCATCAGAGGCCAGCGGCCTTGACCGTACACTGCTGCAGGAGCGCACGAGCACGGGAGGCCCCAGGGGAAGCCTGAACCAAAGCCTGGAAGAGCTGGTTCCTCCTGAGTGAGACCCAACTTGGCAGCAATGAAACAGACTTGAGAACCACATAACAAGATGGACGGGACAGTGAGCCTCAGCAACCTCCTGCTAAACCCAGCCCAGGCATCTGCAGGAACAGAAGGGTGGGCGGGACATCACAGAGAGGGGCTGGCCTTTCCACTCCCAGCAGGGCCTGGGCTAGGAGTCATCCTCCCTGGCCTCCTGCAGCGTGGGCCAATGCCAGCTGGAGGACTGTCCCGCATGGGGCACCGATGACAGCGAGCACAGCGTCCCGGCCCACTTGGCAGTTACACCAGTGAGGGCAGCCTCTGGAAATGAGCAATTGTTAGACCAGAGGGGCTGGAAGCTTCCCGAAGGAGAAAAGCCAGTTGTGGGGGAAGGCAGCAAGTGGGGAACATTTTGAACCTGAATGAGAACCTTCATGATTCTTCAGCTTGTGGGTCCTTCTCCTCGTACTCTCACCTGCAGGAGCACCCAGCACAGCCCACGCCCCCAGCCTGTCCCCTGCTAAACAGGCACGGGAAGTTCAAGGGGAAATCCTGGGGAGGGAAGCATCAATAAAGAAAGTCAGCCAAGCACCTATGCCAGGAGAGGCAGAATAAGTGGGCCCAGAGGACGAGGCTTAAAAAGGAGCCTTGGGCATGGACAGCCAAGACACTGTGGCAAGAAGTGTCCTACATGAAGGACCTCTGTGGGTGACACCCCAGTGGAAAGAAGTGTTCATCAGGAAGGATGTACTTTTCTCTGAAGGGAGGAGAGAGCTTCCACTTTGCTTATGGCCTTGACGAAACACTGAAGGAGTTTGTGCATTCCAAAGGCTTCCATAGCCTAGGCAGCTCATGCCAAGAGCTTCGAGTGATCACTGATGTCATACATAATAGTACTAATTGTTAGCCGGTGCCACGGCTCACTAGGCTAATCCTCTGCCTGCAGCGTCGGTACCCCAGGTTCTAGTCCTGGCTGGGGTGCTGGATTCTATCCTGGTTGCTCCTCTTCCAGTCTAGCTCTCTACTGTGGCTCGGGAAGGCACTGGAGGATGGTCCAAGTGCTTGGGCCACTGCACTTGCATGGGAGACCAGAAGGAAGCACCTGGCTCCTGGCTTCGGATTGGCTCAGCGCACTGGCTGTGGTGGCCATTTGGGGGGTGAACCAACGGTAGGAAGACCTTTCTCTCTGTCTCTCTCTCTCTCACTGTCTAACTCTGCATATCCAAAAAAAAAATAGTATTAATTGCTAAATTAACAACAGGAGTCAATGACACTAACTTCCCATGCAGGACCTCTGTCCTTAAGGAGTTGTATTATGAGAGTTTATAGTAAAACTTGTTCTCCAAGAAAAAACAATGAGCCTTGGGTAGGCGTTTGCTGCAGAGGGTAAAGCACCATGTGGGATGCCTGTATCCCAGGAGTGTCTGGGTTTGAGCTTCGACTGTGCTCCTGATTCCAGCTTCCCACTAACGTGTACCCTGGGAGATAGCAGGTGGTGGCTCTAGTCCTTGGGTTCCTTGCCACCCACGCGGGAGACTGGGGTAGAATTCCAGGTTCCTGGCTTCAGCCTGGCTTAGCCCTGGCTGCTGTGGACATTTGGGGAGTGAAGCAGTGAATGGAAGATCTCTGTTCCCATCTCTGGCTCTGCCTCTGCTTTCCAAATAAGTGAAAAAAATTAGTCTCATAAATAATGTTCAGACATACATAAGATGCTAGAATGTGAAATAATGATTAAAAAGAAATAATTTGTAGTGAAAAAATGTGAATGTTGACTCACAGCAGATTTACTGACAAATGAATTAGGACGTTGGAGCACATGATCAAATGAATCTATTAGGAGACGTCAAAGTGAGCTGAACAAGACAGAGGGGGAATGGTTGAGTAGCATTCAAGCAAAATGACTTGAGTGCAGAATTTCTATTCCACTAAACAGAAATTTGAATATATCATGTCAACTGTTGCAGGCACTCAAGGCCTTGGTGGATCCACCAGGCAAACACTCTTTGTGAAGGTGCTGTTTGAAGTATTCTTTCAGCAAAAGGAAAATAAATACATGTCAGCAAGTGAGGAATTGTGTAAACATGCGACAGCAAGAAAAACCACCTAAAAGAGGGTTACAGGAAGTGGAGGTAGGAAGGGGGAAGATAAGGGCATATTGAGACATATTTTCAGGGTGAAATATAGTTGCTGCTGTTTTTAAAAATAATAGAAAAAAGCAAATTTTAACAGAAGAGAAGTAATTACATGAATAAAAATAGAATGCATAGCTTTCAAACTAGTAGAAAAATTTAATTAGCTAAAGAAGATAGGAAAGAAGAAAAAGATACCCCAAAAAAGCCAGGCAAATAAAAATCCAACTGCCTTAGCAGAAAGTAACGCCAGGTGGAATTCAAAGATAAGTCATTTTGGTGCAAATTACAACGTTTCAACAACTTCATTAGAGAAAGAGCACATCTGCTGGTCCCTGGCCCAGTGCTCACAGTGGCTGGGACGGGGTTGGGTGTGAAGCAGGAGTGGAGTCTGGAATCGAACTCTAATGTGGGGTGGGGCATCTTCATTACTAGGCTAAAATCCTGCCTAGGTACAAAAATTTTTGAAATTCATGCATACACGGAGTCATCAAAAAACTCATGGAGCCGGCGCCATGGCTCAATAGGCTAATCCTCCGCCTTGAGGTGCCGGCACACCGGGTTCTAGTCCCGGTCGGGGCACTGGATTCTGTCCTGGTTGCCCCTCTTCCAGGCCAGCTCTCTGCTATGACCCGAGAGTGCAGTGGAGGGTGGCCCAAGTGCTTGGGCCCTGCACCCGCATGGGAGACCAGGAGAAGCACCTGGCTCCTGGCTTCAGATCAGTGGGATGTGTCGGCTGCAGCATGCCAGCCATGGCAGCCATTGGAGGGTGATCCAATGGCAAAGGAAGACCTTTCTCTCTGTCTCTCTCTCTCGCTGTCCACTCTGCCTGTCAAAAAAAAAAAAATTCATGGAGAATACACAGTATGATAAATTTATGGATGGATTTCAAAATTTTTTGAACCCAAACAAAGTTATCTTTTAATTGCATTTTCCATAAAATTTTAAAAATAATTTTATTGGGGCTGGCAGTGTAGCGTAGTGGGCTAAGCCTCTGCCTGCAGCACCAGCATCCCATATGGGTGCCGGTTCGAGTCCTGGCTGCTCCACTTCTGATCCAGCTCTCTGCTATGGCCCGGGAAAGCAGTGGAAGATGACCCAAGTCCTTGGACCCCTGCACCTGTGTGGGAGACCTGGAAGAAGCTCCTGGCTTCTGGATTTGGACTGGCGCAGCTCCGGCCATTGCGGTCAATTGGGGAGTGAACCAGTGGATGAAAGACCTCTCTCTCTCTCTCCCTCTCTCTCTCTCTCTCTGCCTTTCCTCTCCATGTGTAACTCTGACTTTCAAATAAATACATATATCTTTAAAATAATTTTATTTATTTATTTATTTATTTATTCATTCATTCATTCATTTATTTGAGAGGAAGAGAGAGAGTGTGCTCAGCCTCTGGTTTACTACCCAAATGACCACAAGAACCCAGGTTGGGCCAGGCTGAAGTTGGCAGCTGTGAACACAATCCAAGTCTCCCTTGTGGGTGGTTAGGACCCAATCCGTTGAGCTATCATTTACTGCTTCTCAGGAAGCTGGAACTGGGAATGGCGCTCGGACTCAGACTCAGCTACTCCAATATGGGACAAGGACCTCTCACCCAGTACCTTGACCACTCGGTCAAATGCCCACTTGCTCCATGAACTTTAGGAAGTAGCCATATACTTCATGAAACTACTAAAGCCAAGTGTAACAGGATGCTCAGCCACACGGGTAGACAGAACAGAGGCCACAAACAGATCTAGGCTTATCTGGACATGACAACATTAGCCCAATAGTAGTCTCGTGGGAAAAGGGTGCCTTGATCAATAAAAATGCTCTCATAGCTCACTTTTGATCCAGAAGGAAGCAGACAGATCCTTTGCTGTCACTTATGAAAAATTTAAACTGATGAGAAGACTGAAAGTGCAAATTTAGAAACAAAAATAGGAAAATATTTCAGTAACTTTGTTTTCTGGGAGACTTTCCAAAGTAAGAGAGGGGCTCACTGGCCATAAGAGCACAATACTATAACACATGTAAATACATGTAAAACATTCAAAGTCATACAGGCAATGGTACAGTGGGAAGCATGTGTACAACTACATGTGAAATACATGGATGTTGTAGCCTTACTTACGAAAGAGCTACACGTTGCTAAGAAAAGGCGAATCAGGCAACACAAAAACAGACACAGGATGTGAACCAACACACTGCAGAAAGGGAAATCCAGCTGGCTAACAAGCCAATGCCAAGAGGCATGTGAAAATGAGACATTTTTTCCACTCGTCAGAATAGAGGAACAATAGCAACAACATCTAGCGCTGGCAAGAATGAGGGGGAAACACCCAGTTTCACACACGGCAAGTAGCAACATGTTTGGAGAGAAGTCTTGACGTTGTTTAATAAAAACATCCATTGTTGGCATAGCAAATGCACTTTGGGAACGCTAACCTAGAGAGAGACAGGCAACAGCGTGTAGGACTAGAAATATAAAGATGTCGACCTGAGTACTGTTTACAGTGGTAGAGACAAAGAAACAAAAACCAACACAAAATCCCCAGAAAAGCCAGAACAACCTTTAGTACAGGAGTGGTCTAAGACTTAATGTATGTTGTAGAATAAAATTCAGCTGTTAAGAGGGTATGTTGCTGACAGCCGGCTCAGTGAAACTGTACTCTGCACAGTGTAATGAGCATCTGACTCTGCTGCGCTTGCATTTGGAGCAGGTGTAGCAAGAGGAGCTGAAGGAGGCAGAGTGCGACCTGATCAGCATAGCACTTCGGTGAGATCTGGAAGATGTGGAGAAGAAAACTTCTAAAATTTCCTCTGTATTGCTTCCTTTGTTACAGGAAGAACACCTTACTTTTTGCAATGAGGTAAAAGAAGACGAAGAGCAGGCATGTAGCCTAGCGGTTAGGATGCCTGTGTCCCATATCAAAGTGCTTGGCTCTGGTTCCTGATTCTGTCTCCTGGAAATGCAGACCCCAGGAGGCAGCAGGCGATGGATCAGACAGTGGGGTCTCTGCCACTTGAGTGGGAGACATGGTTTGAGTTCCCAGCTCCCGGTTTTCTTTCCAGCCCAACTCTCGTTGTTGTGGGCATTCGGGGAGTAAACTAGCAGATGGGATTGACCTCTATCTCTCTGTATCTGAAATAAAAATTAAACTGTAAATACAAATTAAAAGAAAGAATAGAGAGTATGGGACACACAGAAAGGATGTTGAGCAGATTTGGAAATTTGCCACTTGGGACATTCGTGGTTGATTTGGAAAATCCGGGACCCAAGGAGGAATGTTGGCATTTAATTCCTTAAAGGGCTCTCAAGGTCTCTAGGTATTGTACCCCGCTCCTGCTTCATGGAGGCCGAGGTGGGAGCCATGAATGGAAGATGCAGAGGACATTTCAGCAAACTGAGGAGTGAAGCGCTTGAGGTTCCAATTTTCCTGCAGCTGGGAGCTGGTGACCCCAGCATTCTCCACACCACCCAGCCCACCTGCAGGCCCTGGTGCACCAACAGGCCGCGTACCTTGGGCAATGTCGTCCTGCCTGTGCAGGCAGGGCCGCTCCACCTTGTGCCCGGCCTGGGGCTGCTCTCGCTCTGGCTGCTTGGGGCACCTCCCTTCATTGAACACCTGCGGCAGGTTGGCTGTGTGCACCTGTCGGAGCTGCTCATAGTCGCTTAGAGCGGCCGTCAGGTCCCAGTTTTTGCCTATGGGCGAGAAATAACAAGAGATTACAATTTTAATGCTTGAATAACAGTGCTAGTGGCAAGAAGGAGGAGGGGCCCATTAGCAAGGTAAGTAATGGGATTCACCGTCAGTAATTCGTATTTTTCTAAGGGGAAATTACCTCCTGCTCAATTTCTGGAAGTAGAAGTTCATGTCCATTAATGCATCCTGCTGAAATACGTACCACCACATAGCCTTTTTTAACATTAATTAATTAAAATTTTTTAAGAAAACTTTTATTTAGGGCCGGCGCCGTGGCTCAATAGGCTAATCCTCCACCTTGCGGCGCCGGCACACCGGGTTCTAGTCCCGGTCAGGGCGCCGGATTCTGTCCCGGTTGCCCCTCTTCCAGGCCAGCTCTCTGCTATGGCCAGGGAGTGCAGTGGAGGATGGCCCAGGTGCTTGGGCCCTGCACCCCATGGGAGACCAGGAAAAGCACCTGGATCCTGGCTCCTGCCATCGGATCAGCGCGGTGCGCCGGCTGCAGCGGCGGCCATTGGAGGGTGAACCAACGGCAAAGGAAGACCTTTCTCTCTGTCTCTCTCTCTCACTGTCCACTCTGCCTGTCAAAAATAAAAAAATAAATAAATAAAAAAATAAAAAAAAAAAACAAAAAAAAAAAAAAGAAAACTTTTATTTAATAAATTTCAAAAGTACAACTTTTGGATTATAGCGGTTTTTCCCCCCATAACCACCCTCCCACCCATAAACCATCCTATCTCCTACTTCCTCTCCCATCCCATTCTTCATTAAGATTCACTTTTAATTATCTTTATATACAGAAGATCAACTTAGTATATACTAAGTAAAGATTTCAACACTTTGCACCCACACAGACACACAAAGTATAAAGTATTGTTGGAAGACTATTTTTACCATTAATTCTCATAGTACAACACATTAAGGACAGAGATCCTACATGGGGAGTAAGTGCACGGTGACTCCTGTCATCACTTAGCCTTTAGATGCATGCACGCATACACCATCAAAACACTACACGCCTAATGTCATGCCCCCTCCATCTGAAAACCAAGGTGTGGTGCTTACTCTCCGAGGGGAGAGAAGTACGAAGTTAAAAAATGAAGAAAAAACATTCTCAAATTTTCTTTAGGCTTTTGTTCAGAGTTTTACTTTTTCTTTGTAGTTACCATCGCAACTGCAGAAGCTTGGGAGGCTGTCTCATTTGGGCGCCCCAGGGGGAGGTCAGCCCAGCACGGGGTGAGATGCTGGCCTGGCCAGTGTCACCAGTGCCAGCGCTGACCCTGCACAGCTCCAGAGGGAGCTCGTTCAGGGCAGCTGGAACACAGCAGTGGGGGAGGATGGGGTGGCTGGGGGGTTTCTAATGAAAGGAAGGAGGCATCACAGCCAGCATCTCACCCCATTAGGCATCATGCACTTTTTGAAAATGGAGAATTAAAAGCTTAGCCTTAGTTTTATGGAGCAAATTCCACCTTATCCTTCCCAGGTTAACATCTGACTGCAGGTCTTGACAGATTCCCTTCTGAATGAGGTATACACAGTAGAATGAGACTTTATGTAACACAGTATCTGGATAGCATCCATCTGTCTTTCTACATTGTTTTCTCTTGTAGACATGGTCCTATCAATCCTAACATTTAAATCGTATTACGCAGTCATTCACAACTTAATCATATTTTCCCGTGCACAGTCAGTGAGCAGTCTCTAACAGCTGCATCTTTGCACACCTCAGGGGCAAGGAAAAAAATGAAAACCATCTGGGTCTTGCCCTCCCCCACAAACAATAGCAAGTGATAACAAGGGGGGGGTGCTGAGGTAATGCAGCCCTCCCACCATTGTTAGAAATGGGGGTTGAGGGGGCTGGGCAGTGGCAGCGACAGCCTTGGTCTAGGTGAGCTGAACTCAAGAACTTGGAGAACACGTGGTTACTGTTAAGCATGTCAAACAATCAGTGTGTTAAAAACCACAGCACTCCAGTGCCACCTATGTGATCGAACCCTGGCGTTTCTGAGCGTAACAGGTAGTGATGACCAAATGGGCGCTCATGTTCCAGGGCGGATTCTAAGCAGAGAAGGACAGAGCCCTGGTTTTAGGGGACTTACGCCACAGCAGGGGTGATGATCCGGCATGCATGGGGCAGGGGTGTGGAGTGCCAAGGAAGGCTCAAGGCTGCGTGAAGGAGGACTGAGGAGAGGGCAGGCAGGGGAGGGGCAGGCTCCACCCTACCTCCTACCATGAGCGACCGAGGCTTGATTGCTCCACCCCACAGCAAGGAAGAAGCACTCTCCTGACATGCCGCAGAGAGAAGCCAAGGTTCGGGGTGGTGGTGGTATTTCCCCAGAGCCCCCCTCTGGATACACCATGGTGTCTGGGTTGTTTCCACGGAGCTGCAACCCGCTGCAGGGCCACTCCAGGGATGAGACCTGGACCTGACAGAGTTTCAGCCACCCGGCTGGGCTAGCTGAACCCTACTCCTGGGCCCCAGGCCAGCCATACCCTACAGGGCTTCTCCCAGCCACAACAAAGAGCCTGTCTGGCTTTCTCCTCCCACTCCCTGTAAGAGACCCTTCCCAGAGCCCCAGTCCGTGGTGCCCATCGTGAGCCCTTTCAGCCCAGGTTGGAAGCAGGAGCAGAGTTAGCACAGGTGACTTCCATGGGCCACCAGGCAGGCCTTGCTGCAGAATGGAGGTGAGCTCACATATGCACCTGTCAGAGAATCTCTGTGCCAACTGGAAAATCAGGTGTCCAGCCACCAGCAAAGGCCTATCCACCTGTTCCTCTCCTCCCCAGGGTCCTGTCACTCTGCCGGATGTGCTTCTCACTGCCTTGGACTCATGCTGTTTGTCCTGTCCCGTGTCCCTCACCAGGGAGCATCCTGGTTGTCACCTGTGCCAAGCTTTGTAGCAAACAGGGACTTGCTAAACGGGGCAAACTTGAGGTAAGAATGAAGATGGAGGTGGAGAGGAGGTGGCAGCACTGTCTACATAGCCTACAAAAGCCCAGACTCTGCCCCGTACTGTCAGCACATGTGGAGAGGGCCCAAGGGGCACCTGGAGCGAGAGGCAAACCAGGCAAGCTGTGATTTACAGATGCTGGACCGGGGACTCTGGAGGGCTGAGCTTGGCCTTGGCAGAAGGGTGGGCTGGATCTACAGACAGGAATCTCAAGGGCAGGGACGCGAAGGGTCCCTGGGGTTCTGCAAGGAGGTGGTGGAGCTTAGGGAGCCAGGCTTCATGCCCTCATCTTTCCTGTCGGGTTGCTGAGCGCCCTCCGGAGGTCACGATGAAAAGGCAGCAGAGCCCACCATGGGCAAAAGACAAGGGTAGGGAGGGCAGACCAATTTGGGGCCCTGGTTCCACCTCCTCACTAATTGTGACATTTCATTCAAAAAATATTTTAAATTCACATCCATGTCACCACTCCTCCTGTTACCTCTCGGACTCTTTGTCTAGACCAGTGGGATGATGGAAGTCACCCACCGAGAATTCTCACGAGGGTCAAATGGCACAAGGCAATGGTGGCTGTGAAGTTCTCGGTGTACAGAAAGCTCCTAACACAGTGGAGCTGTTGTCATCGCCATTTGCTGTAGGCTTTGGCTTGGGACTCACTTCTGTCACTCGTGGTTGGAATCCAGCTAGTGAGCGATAGAGCTGAGATTCAAATCCAAACTGTTTAGAGTAAAGCTTAGGCTTTGAGGCTGCCATAGCCTTGAGCTTGGCCTAGTTTGGGCATCCAGATCCTGAGACTCTTCCTCTCTGCCAATTTTCCATCATCCTTTGTAGTCAGACATGCCTCATCTGCACTGACTCCCCCTGCTCTCCCCTGCCCTCTGCACTGACTCCCTGTGCTCTCCCCCTGCCCTCTGCACTGACTGCCCCTGCTCTCCCCTGCCCTCTGCACTGACTCCCCCTGCCCTCTGCACTGACTCCCCCTGCTCTCCCCTGCCCTCTGCCCTGACTCTCCCTGCCCTCTGCACTGACTCCCCCTGCCCTCTGCACTGACTCCCTGTGTTCTCCCCCTGCCCTCTGCACTGACTCCCTGTGCTCTCTGCACTGACTCCCTGTGCTCTCCCCTGCCCTCTGCACTGACTCCCCCTGCTCTCCCCTGCCCTCTGCACTGACTCCCCCTGCTCTCCGCACTGACTCCCCCTGCTCTCCCCTGCCCTCTGCACTGACTCCCCCTGCTCTCCCCTGCCCTCTGCACTGACTCCCCCTGTTCTCCCTTGCCCTCTGCACTGACTCCCTGTGTTCCCTGCCCTCTGCCCTGACTCCCCCTGCCCTCTGCACTGACTCCCTGTGCTCTCCCCTGCCCTCTGCACTGACTCCCCCTGCTCTCCCCCTGCCCTCTGCCCTGACTCCCCCTGCTCTCTCCTGCCCTCTGCACTGACTCCCTGTGTTCCCTGCCCTCTGCACTGACTCCCCCTGCTCTCCCCTGCCCTCTGCACTGACTCCCTGTGTTCCCTGCCCTCTGCCCTGACTCCTCCTGCCCTCTGCACTGACTCCCCCTGCTCTCCCCTGCCCTCTGCACTGACTCCCCCTGCCCTCTGCACTGACTCCCCCTGCTCTCCCCTGCCCTCTGCACTGACTCCCTGTGCCCTCTGCATTGACTCCCCCTGCTCTCCCCTGCCCTCTGCACTGACTCCCTGTGCCCTCTGCATTGACTCCCCCTGCTCTCCCCCTGCCCTCTGCACTGACTCCCTGTGCTCTCCCCCTGCCCTCTGCACTGACTCCCTGTGCTCTCCCCCATCCCTTGCCCTCCTAGCATTACCTTCCCCAGCAGGACACCCCCTTTTCTTCACTGGGCCCCCTCTCTGTATTCTGCTTTTGCCAGGTGTTTCCACTGCTGGGTCTGTTCCCCATGGACTTAGCTGTGGGACGTGGCATTCTCATTCTTGTATTGCTACTGCTGTCTCCCAGACAGAGGCAGGCTCAGGCCCGTGGCAGCAGAAGGCATTCCTCCATGAGGGACGTTTCGGCAGTTCCTCCCTTCTACTTCTCCAGACATCCTCTTGCCCCCTTCTGACTGCTCTGAAATGCAGGGGCACCTCCAAGTTTTCCTTTGAAACCTGTTTGTTTCTCTTCATCCATACCCTCATTTGAAGATTAGTTCCACTTGTTGCTGAACAACCTTAAATATATTTATAATTATCATCCTAAGCTTCAAGGCCTAGTACCCAACCATGCCAGAGATGAGTCGACCATCCCCTTCCTATTTTCTCTAATTCTTGTGCCCAGAATCCGGCCTATTTGTGATAGCAAAGCACACAGCTAGAAACGCTCACTTTTTCCCAGCAGCCAGTCTGGGATCTCTGTTACCCTGTCTTTCTGTATTTACTTTGTCACTTCTTGTCTAGCGTCTGAAAAGAGACCTCGGCCTCACAACTGTGGGGACTAAGGAAGCTGCTGTGAAGTTTTTCTTCCAGGCTATGCCTCCATTTGTCATTAGCACTTTAAAAAAGCAAAGATGATAAACACAGAGCTCCTAAAAATCAGAAAAACATGCTTAATAAGTAGTTAAGAAAAATCAGTCATTAAGTAAAACACTTAAAATATTCACATATAAAAATTAGAAAAATGGTATGACAGAGCTAAGACCAACTGTATCTATCGAAGAAATACACTTAGACAGGCTTAACAGCGTCCCTTAAAGGATTTTCATGGACCTAAAGAAAGAAAGAAGAAAGAACGAAGAACCAAGTGACAGGGAAGCTTTGAGTATTCCCCACCCCCACACTCAGAGGTGCAGCCCTCAAGGTCTTACATTAAGGGCACTCAGTGTGGAAACTGAAACCAATTGTGAGCTTTAAACGGGGAATCTTTGGGGCATGACTAGATTGGGCTGTGAGGGTGCAGCCTCCATGACTGAATCCTGGTGGCTTTTCAAGGAGATGGATAGAGAGACACGCTCGCTCCCGTCTCTTGCTGTGAGATGCTCTGTGCTATTTCGGGACACTGCCAGCAAGAAGCTGTCACCAGAAGCCCAACCCACGGGGCCTGCACAGTCTTGGACTGTGAACCTCCAGAGCTGTGAACCAAGATAAGCCTCTTTTATTCATAAACCTAGCCTGCCTCAGGTACTTCATTATAGTGACAAAGCTAATACAGTGATGTGGAGAGGTTACAACCAAGAGAGAGGGCAGTGGCTTATCAGGCACCAGGCAAAGACTAAACAGCAGTGGGTGCAGCAGAAAGAACACAGAGGCCATTGTCCTGCATCACCCAGGGGAGAGCTGAGCCCTAAAAGCACTAAATAGCGGCCGGCGTTGCGGCATAGCAGGTAAAGCTGCCACTGCGGTGCCAGCATCCCACATGGGTGCTGGTTGGAGACCCGGCTGCCCCGCTTCTGAGCCAGCTCACTGCTAATGCACCTGAGAAAGCAGTAGAAGATGGCCCGAGTGTTTGGGCCCCTGCACCTATGTGAGAGACCTGAAGAAGCTCCTGGCTCCTGGCGGCCCGCTCTGGCTCTTGCCAATGGAAAATTTTTCTCTTTTTCTCTCCCCTTCCTTCTCTTTTTTTTTTCTCTCTCTCCCCCTCCCCCCCTCTCTCTGTAACTATGCCTTTCAAGTTAATTAATATATTTTTAAAAATCACTAAGACAAAGAGAGCCACTTTGTGAGGCTGATCAGTTCACAAAAAAAGATGTATTAATCATGCTGCTTATTCCCTGTATTTTGCAATGCTGTGACACTCGGGGCCTTGCTGTCCCTGGAGAGACAGCCCCTCCCAGAGCTGATCAGTTCCCCTGCATGCCTGCCTTCTCATGGAAACCAACTGACCCAAAGCCACCTCCTTATCAGGCTCCGACTCTCTTACTCCAATGTCCCCAGCCCTTGTTACCCCAGGGCCAGGCACTGGGCACTCAGGACAGCCTCTGCCCTGCGAAGCCGGCAGATCCTGAGCCTGCCAGGCCTGCCAACCAGACCACCATTGCTTCCCAAGGAAAGCTCAAGGGAGGCCCTTGGCTCCCCCTGGGCTTCCCTGTGTGGCTCCATGTGCTTTGCCACGACTCCTGCTTCCGGGGAACTGCGGGTAAAACCTCCTTCCTCCATGTCTGTGTGTCTGATCCCACTTGACTGAAGCAAATCCCAGGCACGTATGGAAATCGAAGACAGAGGTACGGGTATCTGCACACGAAATCAAAAAGCAGAAACTGCCCCAAGACACTAAGAAGAACATGCTACTGCACATGACTCCTGGGACAGTGCCACACGTGGCAGGGTAATTAGCATGTGGCAATGCCAGCCTCCAGGCTTGGAGGCTACAACAACAAATGTTTGCTTTTGGCTCCTGCCACGTGTCCACCACGCGTGGGCCAAGCTCAGAATCCTCTCCTCCAGCACTCACGTGGACAGAGTAGAGACTTAACAACTGCCTGTCACTGCGGAGGGACAAAAAGCTGGGCAGCATCTCCTGTCAACACTCAACAACTTCTGTTCACAGCCCAGCGTCTTAGTCTCAGGAATGGGTCCCACCTAGGGACCGGAGAGGTGTCCTCCTCCATGCCCACAAGGGGGCAGCAGAGGGCGGGACATAGTCCCAGCATGCAGGCAGAGTACACTGGTTGTCAAATTAACACAGAGGAATCAACATCTTCCATGGATCAACGTAAATTAGAAGTCGTACTGGAAGAGATTATTTCATTTGTCCTCGCAGTTAAAAGAAATACAGAAGATTAAGCTTAAAAGGGATGTAGGGGATGGTGTTTGTGGCGTAGCAGATAAAGCCAGTGCCTGCATCACCAGCATCCCAAATGGGTGCCAGTTCCAGTCCTGACTGCTCCACTTCCCATCCCGTGTCTTGATAACCGCTGAGAAAGCAGCAGAGGATGACCCAAGTGCTTGGGCCCCTGTGCCCCATGTGGGAGACCCAGAAGGAGCTCCTGGCTGCTGGCTTTGGCCTGGTCCAGCCCTGGCTGCTGCAGCCATTTGGGTCTCTTTCACTCTGTGACTCTGCCTTTCAAATAATAAAATAAAGAAATGAGTGTGTAAAACGCATGTGTGGGTAACGTGGTGTTCCTGAAGGGCACAGAAGCAGAGCTGCACCAGAGTGTGATGTTCTCAGGTTGGAAGACCCAGCATCATGCTGTCTTCCTAAGTGAACCCGCACATTTAATATGATTCCGATAAAAAACAGAAGGGGGTTTTATTTTTCCCCCATTTCTTGGAATCAGACACATGGATTTTAATGTCCATTTGGGGGAAATAAGCAGGAGTGTCTAGGCAACTGAAGAAAAGTGAGATTAAAGAGGAGGGAGGAGGCCTCTCTCGTGGGGACCCTCCTACCCCACCTCCATCACTCTGTGATGTGGGGTAGAAGGGAAGCCCCAAAGAGCCTCAAATGCACACAAAAGGTCAACAGGCAAAGCTCATATCTGGGAAAACCTCTGGGCAGGCCACATTGCATCTTGGGGTTTATGGGCAAGCAGGAAGCTTGCCCTGGTGAGGGCAGCAGGAGTGGGCACTGTGGGATCACAGTGCTGGTGCAGCAGAGCCACGGGGCAGTGCATGGGGCTCTTGAGAGACGTGCACCCTGTGGCAGGGACTGGGCCCTTATCCCAGACATGAAGCAGTCACCAGATGGCCCCTCCTTGGCTGTGGGCAGTCCTGAAGAGGGATTCAGCCACGAGACAGCAGCAGCCGAGCCCCCAACCTAGCAGAAGTGCCCGTGTCCCTGAGGAAGGAATCTGGGAGCAAGAGCAAATACTGCAATGTCTATTTCTTGTGCTTGTGTGTTTGTGTGTGTGTAAGACTAACAATAGAGAAGATACACAGGCAATGGATCTGAACAGAATTCATGGGAAAATAATTACAAATGCCTTTAAACACATGAAATATGATCAGTTTCATTTTCAAAAGAAATGCAAATTACAAATATACTGAGGAGCCATTTTACACATATCAAAACAGCAGAAATGCAAAGATTGGCAACCGGCTTGGTTACCGTGTCTGTGGGGAAACAGGCTCAGTGACGCACTTGAGTGTGGAAGTGCAGAATTACACAGCCCCCAGGGACAACGCCAAAGGGTTCATCAAAGCTACAAACGCATTTATCTTGTCATCCAGCAATTCCACTTGCTGAAATTCATCCTACAGAAACTCCTGTACACATACAAATGAACAAGTACAGCATGGTCACTCCAGCATTGTTTATAAGAGCAAAATAATGGAAACAGGCTAACTGGCCATTTACAGAACAGCATGTAAATGCACTGGAGTGCAGGTGCCCTAACACAGTGCTGTCCCACGGTATGAAAGGTAAGGGGGCTGGTGTAGTGGCACAGTGGGTTAAAGTGGCAGCTGGCACCGCGGCTCACTGGGCTAATCCTCCACCTGTGGTGCCAGCACCCCGGGTTCTAGTCCTGGTTGGGGCGCCGGGTCCTGTCCCTGTTGCTGCTCTACCAGTTCAGCTCTCTGCTGTGGCCCGGGAGTGCAGTGGAGGATGGCCCAAGTCTTTGGGCCCTGTACCCGCATGGGAGACCAGGAGGAAGCACCTGGCTCCTGGCTTCGGATCAGCGCAGAGCGCTGGCTGTGGCAGCCATTTGGGGGGTGAACCAACGGAAAAAGGAAGCCCTTTCTCTCTGTCTCTCTCTCTCACTGTCTAACTCTGCCTGTCAAAAAAAAAAAAAAAAAAAAAACAAAAAAAAACAAAAAAATTGATGGATTTCTGAATTTTCAGTTTACGATAAAGTTACCTTTTAATTTTATCTGCAATGAACTTTTTGAAGTTTCCTTGTACAACTGAGGGGGAATTTCAGTGAGAGATTTATTTTTCCAAAAAAATATTTATTTATCTAATTTACTTGAAAGGCAGAGAGACAGAGATATCTTAACAGCTGGCTCAGTCTCCAAACGCCCACAGCAGCCAGGTCTGGACCAGGCTGAAGCCGGGAGCCAGGACTTCCTCAGTGAGAGACTGTGCACCAGGCAGAGGGTGCGGGAAGGTGTTCCGTGCAATCCAGTCCACAGAGTGGGCGAAGCCAGCCCTGCCTGGTCCGCGGTCCGTTGTGCACCACGGCTGTGTTTGTCCACCTGCCACTGCACCACAAGAGAGAGGCCTGTGTGTCTTTCTGGAATATTCCCTTCCCAGCGTGGCTCTGATGGCAGCCTCTAGTGAGGGGTGTCCCTGCGGGATTTGGACGACAGGAGAGGACAGGCAGTACATCCATGGGAGCGGATGCATGCACAGTGAGCAGACACAGATTCGCTGATGGTTCCAGGCAAACTCCCGGCAAGCTCCTGCTTTGGTAAACCTGGCTGATGAGATGGTGGTGGTGGGGAGCCTCTGGGACTCCCAACGTTCTGGTGACTGTTGGTGGACACGGGTGACCCTGCCGTTGGTAGCCAGGCTTCTCTGAGTCCCTGGACTCACACAGGTTGTGTACGTCTCCGGTTGGAATACCTGGAGCAGCCTCTGTCTCTTTAACCAAAAGCTGGGCACAGAATTCGGTCCTGGAAATTGTAACAGGAAAACAAGCTCCAAGGTGAGACACGGCTGCTGCCAGCGTGGATCACCGACAGCTATTGCTGACAGGCGACTGGGATGAAGAGGAGGCTGGCAGGACCACGGGGTGGGCTGGCCATCCTTAACCACACTGGGGGAAAGGGCAAGCGGCGCTTTTCTCTCTGCTCCTGGCCCAGCTCTGGGGCCAGAGCTCCTACAACTTCCCTTCAGGGTTCTCTCAACTCCTAGAGCTATGGAGGCACAGATTCCCAAAGCCAGACCTGTTTGATCCTGTGGGATGCTGAATCACACACTTGATCAAAGCCCTGCTTGATCTCCCAGGAACATGGTAGGAGAGACTGGATCTGAGAACATCTTCGTGGGTTCTGGACCTGAGGGCCTGGGCGAGCAGAGGCAGCTCCCCTTCTCCCCTCTGAAGTTAGCTTTCTCTTGTCTGAAGGCCTGGTAATGACCTTGTCTGAGCAGATGTGTTACAGGGAGAGGCTCAAGTCACCCTGAAGTCTAGCTCTTTTCCTTATTAGATTCATGACTAGGAGACAGTCTGGGAGGAGACACCGCATGCATCAACAGAGTGGCAGAGCTTCTGCCAGTAGAAATCTGAAGGTGTCAACAGGAACAGATTTACAAAGGCTAAGCCAGAGATTGCCCAACACACCGCCAAGAGAAACGCACTGAGCTCTTTGGGCACGCAGGCCCAGGTGCCGGGAGAGGGCAAGAAGGGCTCGGCAGGTGCAGGAAGAGGGTGTCACAAACATGTTGGCCATGCTCAGGCTCATGATGGCTTGCCTGTTTTTCCCTTGCTTGGTTGCTTCTCTGTGAGCACTGGTTGATGCGAACCCCACGTGCCTGTTTCCCTTGTCACAGGACATAAGGTACGCAAGGAGGGGTTATGCTCCCAATTCAGTCTTTAATCGTGCTTTCTCAGAGATGGATCACAATCAGACCAGATGAGTCAGTGACGGCTCAAGTATTCAGGTTTCCATTGCCCACGTGGGATACTTGAATTCAGTTTCCAAATCCTGGAATCAGCCCTGGCCTGCTCCCGGCCAGTAGCCATTTGGAGGACCAGTGGCTAGGCTCTTGATGCTCTCTTTCTCTCTATCTCTGGCTTTCACATAAATAAAAATAAAATAACAAATAATGTGCATACAGTTTGAGTTTGAGGGCAGTATTGCCTCTGGAAGAGGAGAAAGAAGAACTGGAGAAGCAGGAGAGACAGAGGAAGAAACCTAAAGCAACAGAGAGGAAGGGAGAAGCACACAGACAGAGCAAGAACAGAGGGACAGGAGGAAAGAGACACAGGATGGGGTCCGTGACTGAGGGGCTTTGTGTCTCCCCTCGCCGGTGAGCAGCAAGAGTAACTCCAGAGTGGCCCTGGGGCCAGAGAACCTGATGTTACCCCTGTGGTTTGCTAGATTCGACATGTGCCAAGGGACAGGCATGGATGAAGGTTTGACAGAAGGCTGGATAGGACCACAGAGCCCGTGCCAACTGATCTTCACTCTCCCGGGGACACTGCAGGACGAGCCCAAATGGCTCTTCCCGGGACGGCTTTCCTGCTCGGATCCAGGTTCCCCAGCCAGGGGCCCTCATTCACAGCCTGGATTGTGGCAAGGGAGGCCTTCGTGCTCTGAGTTCCTGCCAGCAGCAACAGACTGGGGAATCCCGTGCTCAGTGGCTGAGACGGGGACGGCAGCTCTGCCTGGGAGTTTCAGCTGCTTCCAGGAGGGCATCTGCAAATGCAATGCTTTGGAGCTGGGGGCTTTGCTGCGATGCAGCAGGCGGCTGACAGCAGTGCATGGCTCCCTCCGGCGTCCCTGGGGTTGAGGGTGACTTCTTAGTCACCTGCTTCTGCCCACAACTTCCCTGACCTTCACCCTCCACCCCTTCCAGTGGTGATGCAAGCCTGTAAGTGTCTGCAGAAAAATGCTTCTCGATTGCAAACCTCAAGTGTCCCATGTGTTCCTGACACAGCCAGACTGTATTCATATGTGTACACTTGTATGTAAACACAGAGGGGTGTGTGTGTGTGTGTGTGTGTGTGTGTGTGTGTCTGACAGATATATATTTCTACAGGATTATTTGAGCTTGGAGAAAAATAAGAAGGGTCTTTAAAAAGTTCATAGGAAATGCATATTATAGATGGGATTAAGATGGCAGAATAGGGAGGGATCCTACTGCTCTAGTCTAGGAGAAGATAGTTTTTAAAAAGTGGAGAGAGGGGCCGGTGCCATGGATTAGAAGGCTAAGCCTCTGCCTGCAGTGCTGGCATCCTAAATGGGTGCAGGTTTGAGTTCCGGCTGCTCCACTTCCAATCCAGTTCCTTGCAAATTAGCTGGGAAAGCAGTAGAGGGTGGCTCAAGTCCTTGGGCCCCTGCACCTGCATGGGAGACCAGAGGAAGCTATTGGCTCCTGGCTTCGGATCAGCACAGCTCTGTCCATTGCGGCTACCTAGAGTGTGAACCAGTGATTGGAAGACCTCTCTCTCTTTGCCTCTGCCTCTCTGTAACTCTTTTTTTTTTTAAAGTGGAAAGAGTGCAGTCTCAGGGAAGTTAGGGAAAAAATGGCAGAGGATAGTTCACACAACTGAGGGACACCGTGGATCTACATGGGGAGTGTGGACACACATAACTCAGGACCCCAGCAACTGAGAACCTCAGTACCAGCTCTGGGGTGAGGTGAGACCAGGCTGCAGCAGACCAAGCCACTGGTGGTAAAGCTGCAGGAAGAGCCTGGTGGGGATCCAGCTTGGAGCCTTGTGGGGGACAGTGTACCTGCTGAACGAGAGGAGAAAAAAAGAGGGGTGCTTGCTTCTCTCTTTGACCACCCTGCAACCAGGGTCCTGTTTCAGCCAATAGCGGGCGGGGGCCATTTTGGACACAGGTAACAGCTACACCAGCTCGTGTCCCTGCACCTAGCAACCAGCCAAGCGGAGAAGTCTGAGTCTGGCCAGGAGAACTGAAAGGGGGCTGGGGGTTTGTGACTGTGGGAGACTTGTGTTCTGGGACTGTGAAAACACTGGCTGCATGGGAGGGCTCAGAGTGTGGCTGGGACTCTGGGCAGTCACTGTGGGAGGCTCCGCACACTCAGGGCTCCCAGACTGCCTGGTGGGGGTCACTGCTGCACAATCTGTGATTACACTGAAGGCTGTACAGATTCTTTGTGTGGTTCTTGTGGCAGTGCAGATGAGTATTAACCCACTGGGGCTAGTGCCCAAGCACTAGTCTACTTTGAGGAGAGGAGGTGACCTGAGACAACATCAACAGAGCTAAAAAAAGCCTCCCCCTCTGATTAATAAAAAAGACTTAACCAACCCAACCTGGGTGTCACCTTGGACACTCCCTTCACCCTGGAGCATTGGATAGAGCTCCCTGGCCACACCCACCACATGCCTCTAGGTATTCACTGAAAAAGCAGACATTCCACTAATCCACAAAGGAATAGTCCAAAAATTATAGCCATTACGGGGAAAAAAACAAAGAAGAATCCAAGGAATATCCCCACAAATGCTGAATAATAAATGTAGAGGTTCAAGAAACAAGAATAAGGAAGCCAACATGATACCTCCAAAAGAACACAACACTTCAATACTAGAATGTGAAGATGAAGAGAATGAAGAGACGCCAGAAATGGAACTCAAAAAACTGATCATAGGGTTACTTATTAGTAATCAGAAGCAAATCCATGAACTAATGAAATTTGTACATGACATGAAAGAAAATTTCTCCCACAAAATTGAGATCTTAAAGAGAAATAAAAATGAAATATTGGAAATGAAGACTTCAATAGAACAAATAAAAGGCAATGGGAAGCCTTAACAATGAAATCAGTGAAGCAGAAGAATGGATACCCAACTTAGAAGAAAAATCACAGAAAATTTTTTAGTCAGATCAAAAACAAGAATAAATTAGAAAATAAAAAAAAACATTGTTGGAGATCTACAGGTTACTATTAGACCACCCAACCTACAAGTCTTAGGAATTCCTGAAGGTGTGGAAAGAGAGAAAGGATTCGAAGGCCTTTTTAATGAAATAATAACAGAAAACTTCCCAAGTTTGGAGAAAGAGACATCCAAGTATAGGAAGCACATAGAATTCCTAATAAATATGACCAGAAAAGGTCTTCACCATGACACATTATAGTCAAACTTTCCACAATAAAACATAAAGAAAAGATTCTAAAATGTGCATGAGAGAAACACCAGATCACTTTGAGAGGATCTCCAATTAGATTCACAGTGGCTTTCTCACCAGAAACCCTACAGGTAGGTGAGAATGGCAAGCTATATTCCAAGTCTCAAGAGAAAAAAACTGTCAACCTAGAAAACTGTATCCTGCAAAGTTCTCATTCATGAATGAAGGTGAAATAAAGACCTTCCATAAAAAACATAAATTGAAAGAATTTGTCACCACTCATCCAGCCCTGCAAAAGATGCTTAAGGATACACAGAATGCTTAAGGATACATACAGAAACACAGAAACATGGTCATCACTATGGAAGAAGGTAAAGGAAGGAAATCTCCCAGTAAAAGTATAAAGTAAATCCAAAGTAAACAATAGTAATATTTACGGAAAAATGGCAGGGCAAAGTCATTACTTATCAATAGTTTCCTCGAATGTAAATGGCCTCAACTCTCCAGTTACAAGACACAGACTGGCTGAATGGATTAAAAAAGAAAACCAATCTATTTGCTGCCTATGAGAAACACATCTCACCAACAAAGATACACACAGACTGGAAGTGAAAGGATGGAAAAAGATATTCCATGCTAACAGAAATGATAAAAGAGCTGGTGTAGCCATCTTATTATCAGAAAATATAGACTCTAACACAAAAACTATTAAATGAGACAAAGAAGGGAACTATTAATTGATCAATTCAACAGGGAGATGTAACTATTATAAACATATATGCACCTAATTAAAGGGCATCTGGCTATTTAAAAGAAATGTTAAGGGATCTAAAGGGAGACACAGGCTCCAATACAATAGAAATAGGGGATTTAATACCCAAATTTCAGCAATGGACAGATCAACCAGACAGAAAATCAGCAAGGAAATAACAGAGTTCATCAATAAATACTATAGACCAAATGGACCTAACAGATATCTACAGAACTCTGCATCCTACAGTTGCAGAATACATATTCTTCTCACCAGCACATGGAACTTTCTCTAGAATTGACCATATGCTAGGCCATAAAGCAAGTCTCAGCAAATGCAAAAAAAAAAAACCAAAAAAAAAAAATCATACCATGCATCTTCTTGGACTACAATGCAATGAATCTGGAAATCAGCAACTCAGGAATCTCTAGAACATATGCAAACATGTGGGGACTGAACAACATGCTCCTGAATGAACAGTGGGTCACAGAAGAAATCTAAAGAGAAATCAAAAATTTTCAGGAAACAAATGAAGACAATACAACCTATTAAAACTTATAGGGGGCTGGCGCTGCGGCTCACTAGGCTAATCCTCCACCTTGCGGCACTGGCACACTGGGTTCTAGTCCCGGTCGGGGCACCAGATTCTGTCCCAGTTGCCCCTCTTCCAGGCCAGCTCTCTGCTGTGGCCAGGGAGCGCAGTGGAGGATGGCCCAAGTACTTGGGCCCTGCACCCCATGGGAGACCAGGAGAAGTACCTGGCTCCTGCCATCAGATCAGCGCGGTATGCTGGCCGCAGTGCGCCGGCTATGGCGGCCATTGGAGGGTGAACCAACGGCAAAGGAAGACCTTTCTCTCTGTCTCTCTCTCTCTCACTGTCCACTCTGCCTGTCCAAAAAAAAAAAAAAAAAAACTTATAGGGCACAACAAATTGGTATCTAAATGAAGAAATTGGGAAGGGACCAAATAAATGAGCTTTCTATGCATCTCAAGGATCTAGAAAAACAAGAACAAACAAAAACCAAAAACCAAGAAGAAACAAAAACCAAAAATTAGTAGGAGAAAAGAAATAATTAAAATCAGAGATGAAATCAACAAAATTGAAACAAAAAAAGAAATACAAAAGATCAGCAAAAAGAGCTGAGTTTTTCAAAAAATAAACAAAACTGATACACCATTGGCCCAACTAACTAAGAAAAGGAGAGAGAAGACCCAAATCAATAAAATTAGAGATACCACAGAAATAAAAAAAATCATTAGTAATTGCTATAAAGAGCCATATGCCAACAAACTGGGAAACCAAGAAAAATGGATAGCATCCTGGACATATATAACCTACCTAAATTGAGCCATGAAGACACAGAAAATCTAAACAGACCCATAATCAAGATGGAGATTGAATCAGGAATAAAGGCCCTCCCAACAATGAAAAGCCCAAGACCAGATGACTTCATTGCTGAATTCTACCAGACATTTAAAGAACTAACTCCAATTCTTCTTAACTATTCAAAATAATTGAAGGGAGGGGATCCTCCAAAACTCTTCCATGAAGGCAGCATCACATTAACCCCTAAACTTGAAAAAGATGTAACAGAGAAAGAGAACTATATACCAATTTCTCTCATGAATATAGATGAAAAAATCTTCAAAAAATATCAATCAATTGGATCCAACAACACATCAGAAAGATCCCTCTCCCAGACCTAGTCAGATTTACTCCTGGTATTCAGGGATGGTCTAACATCCCAAATCAATGTGATACATCACATTAACAAACTGAAGAACAAAAACCACGTGATTATCTCAATAGATGCAGAGAAAGCATTTGACAAAATATAACACCATTTAATGATGAAAACTTTAACCAAACTGAGTATAAAAGGAACATTCCTCAACACAATCAAGGCAATTTTTGACAAATCAATGGCCAGTGTCCTACTGAATGGGGGAAAAGTTGGAAGCTTTCCCACTGAGATACAGAATCAGACAAGGATGTCTAGTCTCACCATGCTATTCAATATAGGTCTGCATGTTTTAGCCAGAGCCATAGGCTAGAAAATGAAATAAAAGAGAAACAAATTGGGAAGGAGGAAGTCAAATTATCCCTATTTGCAGAAGACATGATTCAATATATATAAAGGATTCAAAAACTCCAATAAGACACTATTGGAACTCGTAGAAGAGTTTGGTAAAGTAGTATGATATAAAATAAATACACAAAAATCAACAGCCTTTGTATACTCAGACAATGCCAGGCCTGAGAAAGAACTTGTAAGATCAATCCCATTCACAATAGTTACAAAAAATATTAAATACCTGTACATAAATTTAACCAAGTATGTCAAAGATCTCTATGATGAGAATTATAAAACATTAAAGAAAGAAATAGAAGAAGATCCAAAAAATGGAAAAATCTTCCATGTTCATGTATTAGAAGAGTCAATATCATCAAAATGTCCATACTACTAAAAGCAATTTACAGATTCAATGCAATATGAATCAAAATACCAAGGGCATTCTTCTTAGATATAGAAAAATGATGGTGAAATTCAGGTGGAAACACAAGAGACCCCAATAGCTAAAGCAATCTTATATAATAAAAACAAAGCCAAAGGCATTACAATACATTTCAAGACATACTACAGGGCACTTATAATCAAGAAAGCCTGGTACTGATACAAAAACAGGTGGATAGACCATCAGAACAGAACAGAAATGCCAGAAATCAATCCAAGCATCTACAACCAACTTATCTTTGACAAAGGAGCTAACATCAATCCCTGGAGCAAGAACAGTCTCCTCAACAAATCATGCTGGGAAAACTGGATTGCCACATGTAGAAGTATGAAGCAAGACCCCTACCTTACACCTTACACAAAAATCCACTCAAAATAGATTGAAGAGCTAAGTCTATGACCCAACACCATGAAATTTTTAGAAAACATTGGAGAAACCCTGAAAGACATTGGCACAGGCAGAGTTCTTGGAAAAGACCCCAGAGACAGAGACAATCAAAGCCAAAATTGACAATGGGATTATATCAAATTGAGAAGCTTTTGTACTGCAGAAGAAAGACTCAGGAAAGTGAAGAGGAAACTGACAGAATGAGAGAAATTATTTGTAAACTATACAGCTGATAAAGGATTAATAACCAGAATATATAAAGAAATCAAGAAACTCAACAACAAAACAAACAACACAGTGAAGAAATAGGCAAGGCCAGTGTTGTGGCTCACTAGGCTAATCCTCTGCCTGAGGCACCAGTACTACAGGTTCTAGTCCTGGTTGGGGTGCCGGTTCTGTCCTGGTTGCTCCTCCTCCAGTCCAGCTCTCTTCTGTAGCCCAGGAAGGCAGTAGAGGATGGCCTAAGTGCTTATGCCCTGCACCCGCATGGGAGACCAGGAGGAGGCACCAGGCTCCTGGCTTCGGATCGACACAGCGCGCCAGCCGTAGCAGCCATTTGGGGGGTGTACCAAAGGAAGGAAGGCCTTTCTCTCTATCTCTCTCTCTCTCACTAACTCTGCCTGTCCAAAAAAAAAAAAAAAAGAAAAAAGAAAAAAGAAAAGAAATGGGCAAAGGACTTAAACAGACATTTTTCGAAAGAGGAATCCAAATGCCAACAGACACATGAAAAAATGCTCAGGATTACTGGCCATCATGGAAAAGCAAATCAAAACCACAATGAGCTTTCACCTCATCTCCATCAGAATGATTTTCACACAGAAATCAACAAACAACAAATGCCAGTGATGATGTGGGGAAAAATGTACCCTAATCCACTGTTGGTTGGAATGTAAACTGGTAAAGCCACTGTGGAAGACAATATGCATATGCCTCAGAAATCCTAATATAGACCTACCATATGACCCAGTCACCCCACTCCTGGGAATTTACTCAAGGGAAATGCAGTCAGCATATGAAAGAGTTATTTGTACCCCCATGTTTATTGCAGCTCAATTCACAATAGCTAAGACATGAAATCAACCCAAATGTTGGTCAAGTGGAGACTGGATAAAGAAATTATGTAATAATGTACACCATAGGATACTATAGCAGTAAAAAAAAAAAAGAAATCTGGTATTTGCCACAAAATGGATGAAGTTGGAAAATATCATACTTAGTGAAACAAGCCTGTCCTAAAGGGACAAATACTGTATGTTCTCCCTGACCTGTGATAACTATCAGAGCACCTAAAAGGAAATGTGTAGAAGTGAAACTGGTACTTTGAGAAGCAATGACTCTTGCACAGCCCTTGTCTTGACTGTTGAGTAACATTTTTATACTATTTTTTGAACCCTTTACTTAATATAGAGTTAATCATATGTGTATAAAGTTAATTGAAAATAGATCTTAGTAAAAAATAATACTGGGAATAAGAGAGGGAGGAGAAAGAGGGGTGGGAGGGTAGGAATGGTGGGAATAATCACCATAATCTTAAAGTTGTGATTATGAAGGGTATGAAGCTTGTAACTATAAAGCTGTATAGTTCTACATACATTCCTATGGACTTAATTCTAAGCATACAGTTTTAAAACTTACCATGGGACCCCAAATCCCCTTAAGCTGGGTGGTAAAAATAGCATTTTAAGTGTTATAGTGATCATATGGATAGGATTAAGTGTTAAAATGATCATATAGATTGGATTAAGTGCTTAAGTTATATAAATAGGATTAAGTGTTTGGTAATAATAATACATAGTATTTTTTTTTTCGACAGGCAGAGTGGACAGTGAGAGAGAAAGACAGAGAGAAAGGTCTTCCTTTGCCGTTGGTTCACCCTCCAATGGCCACCGTGGCTGGCATGCTGCAGCCGGCACACCGCGCTGATCCAAAGGCAGGAGCCAGGTGCTTCTCCTGGTCTCCCATGGGGTGCAGGGCCCAAGCACTTGGGCCATCCTCCACTGCACTCCCTGGCCACAGCAGAGAGCTGGCCTGGAAGAGGGGCAACCGGGACAGAATCCAGCGCCCCGACCGGGACTAGAACCCAGTGTGCCGGCGCCGCTAGGTGGAGGATTAGCCTAGTGAGCCATGGCACCGGCCCAATACATAGTATTAAAAAGGAGTGAATGCTCCAATGTAGGAATGAGTCCATACAGAATTATAGAATGACAATCACTTTAGTAGCATTGTGTCCTTAGAATGAGACCTTAAGGCATTCTGGTGGCTGAAAAGCCCATGAGAGCCTTTTAGGCATGGAAAGCCAAGAGACTGTGGCAAAAAATATCCTACATGAAGGACCTCTGTGGAAAGAAGTGGTTATCAAAGAAGGGAGTTCTTTTCTCTGAAGGGAGCAGAGCATTTATGCTTTGCTTTTGGTCTTGTCTAAGTACTGATGGAGTTTTGGATTCAAAAGCCTTCCATTGCCTAGGCAGCTCATGTCAAGAGCCTCAGGTGATCACTGACATCATACATAAGAGTGTTAATTGTTCAGTTAACAACAGGAGTCACTGAGCATTAACTTCCCACGTAGGACCTCTGTCCTCAAAGAGTTGTATTATGAGAGTTAACAGTAAAACTTGTTCTCAAAGTTTTATTTCATTTTAGTGTATCACATAGAGCATACTCTTATGTCTCATAAGTTTTAGTTATGCCTAAGTGTCCAACTCCATTGTTTGTTTTCTTAGGTGCTTTTAAAATTAATGATAAAACTTGTTCTTAAAGACTTACTTTTTTAATGTATTAAGTGTAAGTATGTCTTATAGTTATGTCTAGGTGCTTGCAAAAGATGTATCATTTTTGGGTGGTTCTTTAAAGTTAATTAATTTTCTCAAAAAAAAGAAGTGAAATTAACTTTGAGGTGCAATGACTTTGAACAGCGCTTGTCTCCTCTGTTGAGGAATAATTTCTTTTCTTTATACAAAATGTTGAACTCTTTAGTTACTATAGAGTTAATGTTCTATGTATAAAGTTAATTGAAAATAGATTTTATTAAAAATAATACTGGGGATAGGAGAGTGGGGAGGAAGAGCGGTTGGAGTGTGGGTGAGAGGGCAGATACAGTGGAAAGAATCACTATGTTCCTAAAGTTGTATTTATGAAACACATGAAGTTTGTATTCCTTAAATAAAAGCTTTTTTTGGGAAAAAAAGAAAAAAAAGAAAATGCTTATTATAAAAAATCTATAGTTTTCTAAGTTTATTTTTACCAAAACAAACACATCTTTTAATTCTATTTCCATGAACTTCTTGGAGTACCCTTTTGTGGAAGGATATATACTGGGCTGCTAACATGGGCTTCCAGGAGTTGGCAATGATAAGGAGAGAGAGGGAAAGGTGGGGTTGGGTGAGCTAAGTGAAAAAGACATTCACTGAAATAAAGCATATGTATGTTTTTTTTTTTTTTTTGACAGGCAGAGTGGACAGTGAGAGAGAAAGACAGAGAGAAAGGTCTTCCTTTGCTGTTGGTTCACCCTCCAATGGCCACCACGGGTGGCGCGCTGCGGCCGGCGCAACACGCTGATCTGAAGCCAGGAGCCAGGTGCTTCTCTTGGTCTCCCATGGGGTGCAGGGCCCAAGTACTTGGGCCATCCTCCACTGCACTCCTGGGCCACAGCAGAGAGCTGGCCTGGAAGAGGGGCAACTGGGACAGAATCCGGCGCCCCGACTGGGACTAGAACCCTGTGTGCCGGTGCCACAAGGCAGAGGATTAGCCTAGTGAGCTGTGGCGCTGGCCAAAGCATATGTATGTTATGATACCATGAATGCAAATGGCACCTGTGTGTGTGTGTACAAAGGGGCACACTGAAGCAGCAGGGTGCTGGGAGGGTCAGGGTGAGCACTTGGCAGGACCTCTGAAGAGCAAGGAAGTGCTGGTTCACGCTCAGGACAAAGGCTCCCAGCCCCTGAATGTTACAAGGCTGCCACCCAAGTCCTAGCACTGCTCTAGCAGGGACCTCGTCTCCTGTCTCTTTCCTCTATGGCAGAAAGACCAAGGGTGCCTAGGGATGTGGCGGGGAGAACACAGACACCAGCAGAAGGGGGAGATGTGTTGGGAGCCATTAGCCTCAGCTCTCGCAGTGCATTTCTTTGAAATGAATTGTTCGCACTTAAAGGAAGTCAAAATTCAATACATACAATGCAGACAGCTCAAAGAACTGATGTTTTACATCACAGCTGTGGCACCTTCCAGGGCTGTGAGTAGCGTGTATTCTATGCTAGTACGTGTGGGTCCGAGGTGGAGACGAGGTTGGGAGTGGGGAAGGAAGGGACTGTCAGGCCCTAGAATGTTCTAGCCACAGAATCTTCCCTTGCTTTGTGACCTGGGGCAATTTCTGCCTTTTTTTTGAGTCTCAGGAACGTATAGCTTCTGGGAAGAAGAGAGCTGTGAAGAGATTCATGCAGGCTGGTTCCACGTGTATAAAGTTCTGCACCTGCAATACTAAGTCATATATGGACTAGAGACACAGACTGACGGGTAGGACACTAAAGAAAAGCAAGGAATATGCAGACACAGATTTTAAGTGTTTACCTAATGTGAGAGGCACTGTGAGCACTTAAAAACAAGGGCAAAAGGACCCATCCCACCCCACTTCTCTGCTCGTTTTCAAGCTGGGTGGTTCAAAACTGGATTAGTTTTATATTTTGATCCTATTTATATAATCTATTTAATAAAAATTGAATTAGGGTTAGATTAAGCCATGGCCATCGGTAGAGCTCCCCATGCCCTGTCAGAAGCTTTAAGGTGAAATGTGTACCCCTTTCTGCACAGTCCTGAATGTGTGGTCCAGGCCAGCAGTGGCTCTGCTCCACACTGTCATCCCAGGATTTAGAACCTTCTTCAACTCGTGTCATCTAAGGCTGTCCTGGGTGGTGTTAGCTCAGTCAGTCAGGAGGAGGAGGGCCCCTGGGAGCTCCATTTCCCCTTACGTCACGAAGTCTCTCCTCGGACCTCACTTCAGAGGCTGCCATGGCAGGGCTTGGGAGGCAAGCTGTCACTCCCTCTTGGTGTCCACTGTGGGGGTTTATTATAGGGCAAGGCGGCCTGGGCAACAAGGCCCAGTAGCTTGCTCAGGGAAATGGAAAGAGGGATTTGGGTCAACAGCTAATAGTTTCTATCCAAAACATCTGGAAAATATGTGTGTACATGTACGCCCATACTCACATACACATAAATCTATACACACATTATATACATATGCATATATGTATGCATATATATGTATATGAGAACTAAGGGAAGAAATATCAAATATCTTTGGGATTCTCTCCAAAGAGTAAGATTGAGACAGTGGAGCAAGACTCCAACGCTGGAGAGCAGGGTGGGAAACGAGTTTAGGGCTTTGTCTTAAAGCTCAGAGCCGGCATCAGGCGGAGACCTGCACCTTCATGGGATGGACTCCTCTCGGCCTGTATCACCCAGGAATCCTGCAGGCCTGGTGTTCACTCTGAGACTGTGCAGGGTCCAGTGACTGTGCTACTCAGGTGTGCTCCACCACAGTGCCAGCCTGGGCAAGCAAGGGACTGCCTTTACCACCCCTCCCCAACCTCCGGCAGACGGCAGAGGGAGACTTCAGTCTCTAGGGAGTAGGGAAAAAAGTAAAGTGAGCTTAAGATTTTGCCTTGAGCCTCAGAGCTGCACCTGCTGCAGGGAGACACAGCATCAAATCAAGCCTGCAGGCCTCCATCCCTGGGCCAGTGCTCATAGTGGCAGCCTCTAGAGAGGCATCAGGGAGAGACCCGAGCCCTGGTGGAACAAACTTGTTTCAGCCATCATCATCATCAGCCTGGTGTGGGCCACGCATGGGTCTCTGAAGCTAGCACGACGTGGTATCTGTAAGATCTGGGTGTGACCCAGCTCAGTGTCAGCCTGAACCATTAAGACACTGTAGCCACTAGTCCTTGCCTGACAGACAGTAGGGCAAGACTCACGGCACTGGGGACTAAGGTATTAAAGTGGAGGTAAGAGCTGGACCTGCTCCAGGGAGACCCAGTACCTGCTAAATCTCAAAGGCCTCTTCCCCAGGCCAGTGCTCACACACACAGCCTCTAGATCTGCCCTGACTCAGGTGCGACCTGGCTCAGAATCAGCCTGGGCACTCAAGGGACTGCCTCTAACACTTCCCTCAACCTCTGGCAGACAGCACAGCAAGCCTGCAGTTGTTGGGCAGTAGGGTGGGAAAGTGAACTTAGGGTTTTGCCCAGAAGCTCAGAGATGAACCTGCTGTGTCCTGGTGGGGTGGATGAGTGGTTCATCATGCTTCATCCCCAGCCCCGTGTGGCCTTGGTGTGTATCTGCAAGACAGTGTGGCCCCTGTAGCTGTGAGATTCAGGTGCAACTCAGCTTAGCGTTAGCTTGAGCGGCCAAGGGAACACTTTCACTACCCTTCCCCGAACCATGAACTCAGAATGAGGAGCAAGACCCTAACCCCTGGGGATTAGGGTACCAAGGTGAGCACAGGATGCATGCTTCTTGGATCTGGTAAAACTACCATTGGGAAGATACTAATGGTCAGTGCTTGTGGGCTTCTAGACCTATCCTCATTCCAAGTGGAGGCCCTGGCCCCAGTCAACTGAACTTAAACCCTGGTCAGCATCACCTGAGGTTTGTTGCAGTGGCTTTAGGCTGTAAGCCTACCTTAGTAGCAAGAAGCCCATAGAAAAGACACTCTTGGCCCTACTCCATGCTGTGCTAGTCTTAGAGAACTGTGGGCGCTAGATACAATCTAGCATTATGGCCTAGATGGCCACAGGACTGCTCACTCCATTCCTCCCTCAAATCCAGGCAGCATAACCCAGAGTGAGTCTGATTGAGGGGAGAAAAGGTAGGTGAGTGCCAAGACATTGCATAGAAACCCAAGGCTGGTACTCAGGACCTGCCCTCCCCTGATGCAATTTGGGCAAGGACTACTGCAACCTGGATCATGGCCCTGACATTGTAAGTTCTTGATTGATCCCTCCAGGACTCAGAGCCAGTACTTTTACAACCCCAGTCCAAGGTGGACTGAGGGCCAGTGCTCCCATGACCCTGGACACTGCTTCACAGTGTGATACCAAGACCTACAAATCCCTGTTGAGTCTGTGAGTAGCATCTGATGCTCCCACTGCCAATGCCATCAAGTGGTGTGGAACAACATACAGGAGGACTGTAATACAGCATCTAACTGGAACTAAGGCCAAAATAGCAAACCAACACCCACAGACACAATCTCAGGAAGACGCTTTTTACTACAAAAGCCACTCATTGGAAGTGATAGAAACAACCAACCCACCAGATGGACAAATATTAATGGAGAGACACAGGGACTATGAAACCCCAAGGCAGTAGGAACACAATGATGCTTAAAAAGAATGGTTATAAGGATGCTCAAAAAGATACAAGAGAATATAGACAGAGAATTGAACAAAATCAGGAGAACAATGCATGATGTAAATCAGAAATTCAGCAGAGAGAGAGACCTTGAAAAAGAACTGAAGTATTAGAAATGTAGAACCTGATAAGTCAAATAAAAATACAGCTGAAAGCCTCGATATATAATATCAAGCAGAAGAAAGAATATCTGAACTTGAGGACAGGTATTTTGAAATATCACATACAAACAAACAACAAAAAAAGAAAAAATATAAAATGGAATGAAAGCAGCCGCCAAGACTTTTGGACCACCATTAAATAAAAATTCAAATTTTGGAAATTCCTCATGGAGAGAAGAGAGAAGTAGAGGCTTAGAAAAACTATTTAATGAAAATAGCTGAACACTCCCCCAACTTGGAGAAAGGTATGGATTTCAAATCTAGGAAGCCCACGTGACCCCAAATAGATAGGAACATAAGAGGTCTTCACTATGATGCATTATAGTCAAATTTTCAAAAGTGCAACAACAAAAGATAATTCTTTTTTTAATTATTATTTTTTGACAGGCAGAGTGGACAGTGAGAGAGAAAGACAGAGAGAAAGGTCTTCCTTTTTCCGTTGGTTCACCCTCCAATGGCCGCCGCGGCCAGCATGCTGTGGCCGGTGCACCGCGCTGGTCCGATGGCAGGAGCCAGGTACTTCTGGTCTCCCATGGGGTGCAGGGCCCAAGCACTTGGGCCATCCTCCACTGCACTCCCTGGCCACAGCAGAGAGCTGGCCTGAAAGAGGGGCAACTGGGACAGAATCCGGTGCTCTGACCGAGACTAGAACCCGGTGTGCCGGCGCCGCACATAGCCTAGTGAGCCACGGTGCCGGCCAACAAAAGATAATTCTAAAATTTGCAAGAGACAAGTACCGGGTCACTTTTAATGGAATCCTCATTAGACTGACAACACTTTTTTTTTTTTTTGACAGAAATCTTATAGACCAGGCGAAAATGTAATGATATATTCTATGTTCTGAAGGGAAACAACTGCTAGCAAAGAATACTTTACCCAGCAAAATTATCTTTCATAAATGAAGGGGAAATAAAGACTTTCCAAGACTGACAAAAGCTGTGGAAATTCATTAGCATCAGATCAGTCTTATAAAAGATGCTAAGGGACTCTTACATAGATGCAAAAGAAAAATAATGACACTCATGATAAAATGGAGGGACATCCTCCGTCATAAAACTCACTAGCAAGAGAACCAAGAATAGTCAAAGTAAACCAAAGAAAAATTTTAAAATGACAGGGATAAATCACTACTTATTAATAATGATCTTGAATGCAAATGGTCTAAATCTCCCAATTAAAAATACATATTGGCTGCATGGATTAAAAACACCAGAGCCAATGATATGCTGACTACAAGAAACTTCACTGATAAAGGCACACATAGACTAAAAGTGAAAGGATGGAAAAAGGTATTCCACACAAATGGAAACCAAGAGCAAGCTTATACCAGACAAAACAGACTTTGAGACAAAAATTGTGAAAAAGAACAAAGAAGGACACTACAGAATGATTGAGGGAACTATTCAACAAGAAGTTATGACAATTGTAAACATATATGCACCTAATGCCAGAACACCCAATCTTATAAAACCAACATTGTTAGAGCTAAGAGGAGAGATAAGTTCCAATACAAAAAAGCGGGGAACTTTCATCAACACACAGACAAAGAAATAACCAAAAAATATCAGCTAACCTATGCTGTAGACCAAATGGACCCAACAGACATCTACAGAACATCCCACCCAGGAAATATTCTTTTCATCAGTACATGGAATATTCTCCAGGATAGACCCCATATGAGGACACAAAACAAGTCTCAACAAATTAGAAAAGTGGAAATACAGTGTATTTTTGACAACAATGGGATAAAAGCAGAAATCAATAAAAAGGAAACTCTAGGATACAAATGAACGGAGATTTAACAACATGCTCCTGAGTGATAACTGATCATTGAATTAATCATAAAGGAAATTAAAAAATTCTTTTTTTTTTTTTTGACAGGCAGAGTGGACAGTGAGAGACAGAGACAGAGAGAAAGGTCTTCCTTTGCCGTTGGTTCACCCTCCAATGGCCGCCGCGGCCGGCGCGCTACGGCCGGCGCACCGCGCTGATCCAATGGCAGGAGCCAGGAGCCAGGTGCTTTTCCTGGTCTCCCATGGGGTGCAGGGCCCAAGCACCTGGGCCATCCTCCACTGCACTCCCTGGCCACAGCAGAGGGCTGGCCTGGAAGAGGGGCAACCGGGACAGAATCCGGCGCCCTGACCGGGACTAGAACCCGGTGTGCCGGCGCCGCTAGGCGGAGGATTAGCCTAGTGAGCCGCGGCGCCGGCCTGGAAATTAAAAAATTCTAAGAAAATTAAAAAAACCAATATACCAAAGCTTATGGGATATAGCAAAGGGAAGAGGGAATACTAAGAGGGAAGTTTATAGCAATAAGTGCCTACATATCAGATAAACCAACTAACAATGCATCTCAAGGACCAAGAAAAACAGGAATAAACCAAACCCAAAGTCAGTTGAAGGAAAGAAATAACGATCAGAAAAAGATAAGTGAAATTGAAACTAATAAAACAATAAAAAAATCAATGAAATGAAGGTTGGTTTTTTGAAAAGATAACCTAAATCAACAAAGCTTTAGCTAAACTGAGAAAAAAAAGAAGATTAAAATAAAATAAGAGATGAAAAAGCAGATTTTACAACCTATAGCACAGAAATACAAAGTATCTTTAGGGACTATTATGAACAACTATATGGCAACAAATTGGAAAAAAAACTAAAAGAAATAGATAAATTTCTGGATACCTATCACTTTCCAAAGTTGAACCATGAAGACACAGAAAATTTGAACAGATCAATAATGAATAATGAGATTGAATTGGTAATCAAAAGTCTCCCAGCAAAGGAAAGCCCAGGACTAGGTGGCTTCACTGCTGAATTCTACCAAATGTTTAAAGGAGAACCAAGGCCAATTCTTAAGCTATTTCAAAAATTCAAAAGATAGGAAACCCTTCCAAACTCATTCTATGAGGCCAGCATTACCTTTTTTTTTTTTTTTTAAGATTTTATTTATTTGAGGGGCAGAGTTACAGAGAGAGAGAGAGGTCAGTCTTCATCTGCTGGTTCATTCTTCAGATGGCCGCAATGGCTGGAGCTATGCCTATCTGAAGCCAGAAGCCAGGAGTTTCCTCCAGGTCTCCCATGTGGGTTCAGGGGCCCAAGCACTTGGGCCATTGGCTACTGCTTTCCCAGGCTATAGCAGAGAGCTGGATCGGAACAGGATCAGCAGGGACATGAACTGGTACCCATATGGGAGGCTGGCAGAGGATTAGCCTACTTTGCCACAGCGCTGGCTCCCAACCAGCATTACCTTGACTCCAAAACCAGACAAGGATACAACAACCAAAATGAAAACCATAGATCAATATCTTTGAGAAATATAGATGCTAAAATTCTCAAGAAAATACTAGCAAATTGATTCCAATGATATATGAAGAAGATCATTCATCATGATTGTGGGGAGCAACCCGGACTGGACTGAGTTACTGGAATTAAGACTTATTCTATGCATCTGCTCTCCCACAATATGGTGCTGGGAGAGGAGAAAACAGCTTCTACGCAGCTGCCTCTTGCCAACTTGAGTGCTGACCTCCAGGAGCTGATCCTGCTCCTGATTGGAGGAGAGCAGCGTACTCGGCGTGTGGGCAGCCGAGTTGGGATTGGTGGAGGAGGACTATAAAGGAGGAGAGAGACAACATGCACCAGGAACATCTAAGGGGAACATCTATCTGAAGGAACACCTGTGCAGCCCCCGAGAGAGCCGGCCGGCGGTGTGCCGCTCCCCCGCGGAAGTGGGGAATGTGGCAGGGGGAACTGCCCTTCCACGGAGGTGGAAGGGACGGTAGCCAACCCGGGAAGAACCAGCAGCAAACCCGGGGAGGGCCGAGCAGACGAAAGAACAGCGCAGGGTCCTGTGTCGTTCCTCCACGAAGACGGGGAGCGACATAATGGTGCCGTGACTCGGATATGAAGCCTAGGCAGGGCTTAGTGTCGTTCCTCCATGAAGAGGGGGAGCGACAATGATCGAGTGGGATTTATCCCAAGGATGCAGAGATGGTTCAATATATGCACATCAATAAATGTAATACATTACATCAACAGAGTAAAGAATAAAAAATGATATAACAACCTCAACAGACACAGAAAAAACATTTGATAAAATTCAATGTCTGCTCATGATGAAAACCCTGAAAAGTTATGCATTGAAGGAAGGAACATGCTTCAACATAATAAAGACTGTATATGAAAAATCTAGTCATCATTACATTAAATGGGAGAAGCTGAAGGCATTTCCTCTGATATCTGGAAGATGAGAATGTCTCCTCTCATCGCATCTATTCAATGTGGTCCTGGAAGTTTTACCCAGAGCCATTAAGCAGGAGAAAGAAATAAATGGCAGATAAATAAAAAAGGAGGAAGTCAAATAACTCCTGTCTGCAGATGACACGATTCTACAGAGAGAGAACCCTAAAGACTCTCCACCAAGAGACTATTAGAACTGTTAAATGAATTCAGTAAAGTCACAGGATACAATATCAACACACAAAAATGTGTACCAATTTTATACAGCAATAATTTCTTTGTAAGAAAGAAATTACGAGAGAAATTCCATTTACAATTATCCAAAATAGCTTGGGATAAATTTAACCAAGGATGCGAAAGATCTCTAAAGTCTCCAAGAAGAATGAGAGAAATCATGAGGTAATTACAAAACTCAATTATCTTTGACCATTAAAATTGTAATTTCAAAGACTATATAAATGGAGTGGAATGTACATTGACACCAGAAAATCATGATTTTCCAATGTTAGACAATAAAAAGCGATAAGGAAGCATAAGATTATGAATGGCTTTTATTTTCTTACTCTGTGTTTTCTTCAGTGAATTCATACCAGTGCTAAACATATCTGCAGGGACTCAGTGTACCTGAATTCCAAGTGTACATTTGTTTGTTTAGATAACTGTTTGGCTCCTTTTTGGTTTTGCTTTCAATGAATAAACACACATCCAGAAAACTAAAATAAATTTTGGACTTAATAATTTCAAACAATTTGTTAAACACTCATGACAGTCCTTCAAAAAGTTTGTGGAATAATGGAATTAAAGGATAAGTTTATTTTGATGCAAAATTTTTGAAAACTTTGCTATAGTGTTTTCATATTTATTTTCCATGAATTGTGTGAAGAGCCTTCACAGAAAAGTAAACTGATACAGTCAAGTTCAGTGATGAGCAATGACTAGTTTGCATTATTCTTAAAAGTATTAAATCTACAAATTTCATAATCATGAAATGTGATCTAATTCATATATTTTATGATAAAAGAATAAAATAATTTGGAAAAGTCCTTTCAATTTAGCTATATATATTTGAGTTAACTGAAAAAAAGCGAATTTTATAAATATACATCTCTCTCTCTATATATATAGATACATATAGTAGACACTAACTCATTGACTTATTCCACAAATGAAATTATTTTACTGTTGTATGAATATATAAATGAATATGTACTTTCAGCCTGAGAAATTCTATTTTTGGGTCACATGCTCCAGAGCTTATAAGCAAGCATAACTTAGTTATTTCTAGATGTGTGGGTGTGCTCTACTTTGAATGCAGTTAATATAAACAATGCTACAGAATATGGTGAACCATTTTCACAGCAACTGGAGAAATAGCTACATTGAATGGCCAAAAGCTACAGGAAAGAAAGTGCCCCAACACTGTGCCTTAGGGAAGGTGGACGGGTTTGTGGCCGTGGATCCACTCAGCACTGACGAGGCGCCAAGTGCATGAGGACATCTGTGGGTGCTGATGACTGAAATATGAATAAGGACCTATGTTTGCTTCTTATGAGGCCGACAGAGCAAGAAGTAAGACAGACATGGAAACAGCTGCTGTAGACGTGCGTGGCTGAGAGGCATGGACAGAGAGTCCATGAGGGTGTCCATCATTAAATGACACATGTATGTGTGTTTGTATATTGTGCGCATATATATTACAGACAACACACTCAGAGAGAAACAAACTTGTCAGAAATTGAGCCACATAGTTGTGGAGACTAAGAAGTCCACAACTACATGGGAGTCCACGTAAGGGCTGACATGCAAGGAGTGGAGAAGAGGAAGAACAGTGTGGGGACAGCACATACACAGGCTCAGAGGCTTGTTAAAAATGACTGTCTGGGCTGGCGCCTCGGCTCACCAGGCTAATCCTCCGCCTGTAGCGCCAGTACCCCGGGTTCTAGTCCCGGTTGGGGTGCTGGATTCTGTCCCGGTTGCTCCTCTTCCAGCTCTCTGCTGTGGCCAGGGAGTGCTGTGGAGGATGGTCCAGGTCCTTGGGCCCTGGACCTGCATGGGAGACCAGCACCTGGCTCCTGTCTTTGGATCGGCGCAGCGCGCTGGCCATAGCAGTCACTTGGGGGGTGAGCCAACAGAAAAAAGGAAGACCTTTCTCTCTGTCCTCTCTCTCTCTCTCTCACTGTGTAACTCTGCCTGTCAAAAAAAAAAAAAAAAAAAAAAAAAAAAAAAAAAAAAAGACTGCTTGGAGAATTACACTGAAGTGTCCGCATTCAAGAGATCAGTGAGCTGGTCAAGGCAAAAAAGGCATGCCCACAAGGGGGCAGTAGAACACACAAGCTTTGCCAGCTGGGCGTAATGCAAAGTCCTTCACAGCTGTATCCTGTCCAAGGAGGGCAGCCTAGGGGTTCAGGGTTTACAATTCCGAACAGGAGAAGGGTAAGGGTATCCCTGCTGGGGAAGCAGATTGAAGAGAGGGGGCTTACATGTCACGGTGGTTAATCTTATGTGTCTATTTGACTGGGCCACAGGATGCCCAGATATTTGGTCAAATATTACTCTGGGTGTGTCTGTGTGGATGTTTCTGGATGAGACTAGCATTTGAATTTGCAGACTGCGTAGATGACTGAGTAGTAGACTGAGTAGTAGACTTAAGTAGATGGCTCTCCCCAATGGATGGGCCTCATACAATCAGAGGAAGGTATGAGCAGAACAAAAAGACTAAGTCTGCTTGATTATGGTGGAGCTGGCCTTGGACTCAGACTGGAACTGACGCCATTGGTTCTGCTGGTTCTCTGGTCTGCTGGTCAGACCTTGGGGCTTCTTAGTCTCCACAACTACTTGGGTCAATTTCTAACAAGTCTGTTTCTCTCTGAGTGTGTTGTCTGTAATATATATGCACACACACATACAAACACACACACATGCAGCATTTAATGATGGATACAGTCTGAGAAATTAGTTGCCAGGTGATTTCCTGTACAAACAGAATGCTGCACCTGCACATAGCCAGCTGACATAGCCAGCTGACACCTTGTGGATGTAACTGCAGGTGCTACACTTTCCTACCACTGGCAGGACAATGGCTTTGGTTACACTTGTGTCATCACAGACATGTAGCATGTGGCACTATGATGTCACAACAGCTGATGTCACCAGGTAGCAGGCATTTTTCAGCTCTGTTATAATCTTATGGGACAACTGCCATAAATACTGTGTACCACTGATGGAAAGGTTGTGTGGTGCCTGGTTGCATCTGTCTCTTACTGCTTTTGTTTCCTTAGAGAATCCAGACTAATTCACATGTCTGGGCGATCCTGATCAACAGTGGGGTCTGGATCAGAGCTCTGAGGGGAGAAGAGGCTCAGGGTCCTACAACCACAGGCCTGTCTTCTCAATGGCCATCAGGCCTGTCGAGGTTGTGCAGGCTATGCAGACCAGCAAGTCTGTAAATGGCTAGGACTCTGCTTATTTGAACTACGTTTAAAACAAGCAGGTAAGGGCCGGCGCCGCAGCTCACTAGGCTAATCCTCCTTCTTGCGGCACCGGCACACTGGGTTCTAGTCCCGGTCGGGGCACCGGATTCTGTCCCGGTTGCCCCTCTTCCAGGCCAGCTCTCTGCTGTGGCCAGGGAGTGCAGTGGAGGATGGCCCAGGTGCTTGGGCCCTGCACCCGCATGGGAGACCAGGAGAAGCACCTGGCTCCTGGCTTCGGTCCGGCGTGGTGTGCCGGCTGTAGCGCACTGGCCGTGGCGGCCACTGGGGGGTGAACCAACAGCAAAAGGAAGACCTTTCTCTCTGTCTCTCTCTCTCTCACTGTCCACTCTGCCTGTCAAAAAAAAAAAAAAAAAAAAAAAAAAAAAAAAAACACAAGCAGGTAAGAAAAAAATTTGAATGTGAAGCCGGCAGGCTTCTGAGCCCAGAGGTCTCAATCTACAGTAGAGAAACAACTAAGTGAGGCGCCCACCCCCAGAGGCCATCTTTGGCTTATTTATCCGACATGAGATAAATCAGCAGGGCAGATGTAGGGTTTGGCCATGGAGAATAACTATGATACTCTCTTAGGTGGGTTTTTAGAAAATATGCAATTTGATTGTAAAGTCTCAGATTTTTTTTTAAATGTAACTTGATTTCAAAGAGAAGTAATGAATTCTGCCGCTGTCTCATACTCCCTGATGTCTAAGCAACACGTTCCTACAACTGGCTCGGTAGAGATGGGACCTGTTGGGACACAATGTCATTTTGAAGAAAGCCATGGTGAACCTGTGGCTCACACTTCTTTCCTGCAAGCCTAAAGCCACTTACTGAAACCAGCATCAGCCACCACATCAACTTCCTCCTCCCAAGCAGGTGTCCTGGCTGTTAATCTTCAAACAGTGCCTTTATGAAGAATCCGAATACCGATTTCCATAGTCAACAAAACTCAGTCTCACTGTCAAAAGGAATTGAGTCCTGAAACTCAGTGTGTGCTTTGCCGAGACTGATGGCAGCTTGCGGAAGTGGGACACACCAGCGACTCCTGCATGCACTGTGGATCTACACAGTACTTAAGGAAGAAATCTGTTCCTCTCTGCTAAATTGTTTCAGTTAAAAATTCCCAAGGCAGCTTTTCAAAAACTGGAATCACAGTAAATCCTGAAGATCTGAGAAATACATCACTCATGCTCTTGGATGTTTGCCAACCTGGCCTTGGGAGGAGCCTTCGTTTGCCAATTCTAAAGAAAGCTTTCTAACTCTTTCCATCCAATTCTGCCAGGGCATCCTCCAGCTCCCCTCCCACATTTGTGTACTCAAGGACCAGCAACCGATTGCCCCAAGCCACTGGAGTCTGGGCCTCACACCCAGGTCAGGGGCTTCCCTGGGGATTCAGAGGCCCTGTGCAGGACCAGGGAACAGCTAAATGGTGGCCTCGGGCAGTCAACTTGTGTGCCCGAGGGAGAGAATGGCTGCTGGGCCCCTGAGGACACTTTCTGCTGTTCAGATTCAGTGAAATGCTGCTGGGGCTCTGCAGACTAGTGAAACCCTAACCAGGTACAAACCAGGATCTGGAGGTGCAGTGCCTGCTCCCCTCTTCCCAGGCCACCTAACGGAGAAGGTGGAGAGCCCATGAGAAGCAGGTGTGAGCATTGCAGACTGGTGCAGGTGCAGAACCCACTGTGCTGTGAGGCCTGAGGGCCTGGAGGCTGTGTCCACACAGGACGCTGTTTCCATTAAGGGGCCCTTCCACCCAGGAGCCTGTTCATGTAGTCACCAGACATCCCAGGGGTGCCTACTCTGTGCTGCTTGACTATGCAGGCAGTGAATAGATCCCTACTAAGGTAACGTCACACACAGCCCCTGAGCAGTGAGGAAGGGACTCCTGAGGCTATTGGGATGACAGCAAGAACAACAAGGTCAGCAGTGCTGTGTGCTGTGGGCCTGTATGGCCACAATAGCAGCAGATGAACAGAATGGGGCAACCCAGGCTTAGAGTGCACAGAGTGGGGCAGGGCAAGGCTGCAGGCATTTCTTTTGGGAGAGTCAAGACAGCCAGCAGATTCTCAGCCACAGAAAGAAATGTTCTGACGTTCTGTGCTTTAATTTTCATGGTATAGCTTGTAGATCTGTGCTCAAGGGCACGTGGCCATGTGACCTCCAGTGTGACGAGGTCTACCTGTCGAAATGGCCACCACGCTCCTTCCCAGCCAGTTCCTCTGTCTTGGTGTCCTAAGGGAGCCTAACACACGGCCACACCATTCCTTAGTGGCTTACAGCAGCACAGGCTCGTTTCTCACAGTCTTGGAGGTCAGAGGTCAGAGGGCTCTCTGGTTTCGTGGCTGTGAATCTCACAGGGTGGAAGAGGCGTCAGCAGGGCTGTGGGCCTCCTCCAGGCTCTGCAAGGAGAACCAGCCTCCATGCTCTTTCAGGCTGTTGCAGGCAGTTGCTGCACTGAGCCTGTTTCCTTGCAGGCTGTCAGCTTCCAGGGCCACCTGTATTCCTTGGCTTGCAGCCCCTTCCTCCATCTTCAAGCCAGCACTGGTGGTGTGAGTTCCCGTCCCACTTCAGATCTCTCTGATCATCTCTGAATCGTCTGTCTTCTTTTGCTTTCTAAAAGTCCTTACCATTTCCTTGGGAATAATCCAGGATAACCTTTCTTTCCCTTTCCCTTCAGGCAATCAGTGTGGGTCTTTTCCTGCTCACCACACAGCCCCGTCTATCCTCAGGCCAACACCCCAGGGTCCTGACTATTGCTCTGGGAGATCTGCCCTGAGGGTCCCCAGCTGTGCGCCCCCTGCAAGACTGTCCTTCCCCACATTCCAGCAGACCCCCTGCCCCGTCTTCCCACTCTCACTGGAGAACTGAGCTGGTTCTACGATGTCTACAGAAATGACTTCTCTTTCATATGTTGCTTTGGTTGCTGTCTGAAAGGCAGAGAGGGCAGTGGGATGAGTGTGGAGCAGACCAAGCTGCAGTCTCCGGGCTTTGGCCTGTAGCCCTATCATAGAGGAGCTGGGCTTTGGCTGTGGGGCCATAAGGGTAGGTTTTTAGGCTTTTAGGCTTTCAGACAGGAAGAGTAGGATATTTCCTGCTCACTACGGCCAGTGCTGGGATGAGCTGGGTGGTCCCCAGGTTCACTCTGCAGGTTTGCATGGTGGCCATGGGCTCCTGGCCGGGGCACGCCTGGAATGTGGTTGTCACGCATGTGAGCCTGGGGGTTCTGCGGGAGCAACGCTGTCTGGAGAGGAGGCTCTTTGCCCTGCTGTCAGCCACAGCAGCTCTACAGAATCGACATGTCATTTCCTACGATTTTGGCTGAAAACTACATTCAGCTGCTTCCCAAAAAAACACTTGCAAATAATCACTGGATCAACAGTCTTATGTAGAGGGCACTGAGGCAGTAACTAGCAGTTCAAGATGGACAGAGCAAGGGGTCAGAGGACTACTTGGGGGCCCCACTCAGGGATCCGGGGGAAGGACGCCCTGGGCTGGGCCAGAGGTGAGACCTGACAAGGAGGGCAGCTGTGTCCGGATTCCCCACCTCTGTGTCTCAGGCTCTGGTGGACCAGGCTCGAGTCAGGCAGACTCTTCCGTGAATGGGAGGCCGGAGGACAAAGCTGCACGAGAGGGCTGAGAGCTGGGCAAGGGGCTGCTCCGGTGTGGCTTGGCTGGGGTGGGTGGTCAGGCCAGGCACAGGGGGCCGTCTGTACTTGTCTGCTGCTTTGCCTTTTTTTTTTTTTTTTACAGGCAGAGTTAGTGAGAGAGACAGGCAGAGAGAAAGGTCTTCCTTCCGTTGGTTCACCCCCTAAATGGTCACTACAACCGGCGTGCTACGCGGATCCGAAGCCAGGAGCCAGGTGCTTCCTCCTGGTCTCCCATGCGGGTGCAGGGCCCAAGCACTTGGGCCATCCTGCACTGCACTCCTGGGCCACAGCAGAGAGCTGGACTGGAAGAGGGGCAACCGGGACAGAACCAGGGTACTGGCGCTGCAGGCGGAGGATTAGCCTAGTGAGCCACAGCGCTGGCCTGTTTCTTTGCTTTTATACTTGCTTTTCATGAGGGGGATGTAGGAGGTAGAACTCATTCTCTCTTCATTCATTTTGGTATGGTGTGTGTACATGGAGAATGTTTTTTGGCATGAGTGCACATGTGCAGGGTCATGTGTTTGGTGTGTAGTGTGTGTAGGGTGAACATGTGGTGCTGTGAGTGGGGTATGTATGTGTGTTGACAGCGAGTGTTTTGTGTGGTGTATGTATTCATGGTGGATATATTTTGTGTGTTTGGGGAGCATGTACACAGGGTGAATATGTTTGGTGTGGGTGTGTGTATATGGAGAATGTGTTGTGTGTGTGGTATATTATGTATGTCCATGGTAGGTTTATTTTGTGGGATTTGTATGTGTGTGGTGAGTGTTATGTTCGGGTGTGTATCTGTGATGTGTGTAATGGGTGTGTGTGTGGATGTGTGGGATTGTGCATGATAATGAGTGATATGGTTACGTACGTTGTATAGTACTTGTGTGGTGGGTGTATGTGGTATGTATTGCTTGGCATGTGTGTGTGTTGTGTGCACACAGCTTCTGAGGACCTGAGGCCAGCCTGTATCTGGGCTCCCTCCACGGGAGCCACAGACGTGAAGGACCCCTGGGTTGTGAGGAATGTGGGAGATACTTGGGACCCACAGTGGCCATGCACGCAGTCACACAGGGATCCTTGTGTTAGTCACCCAAGCTCTCCTCTGATACACGGACTATCTCTGCTGAGCTAATGATGGTTCACCTTGCAGCCGCTGGCCTGTGTCCTCTGGCCTGAGCCGCACTGGGGGAGATTTGCCTTCTCAAGAACAGTGAACAGTCTGGTAACTAGGAAAGGCCACGAGGGGGCGCCCGCGTGCTCACCCACAGCCATGGTTGATCAGCCTGGGAACTCGGGCCTGCAATCATGGAACAAATGGATTAAAGCAGAGAGCAATCGGTCATTCTTTTCAGACTGATTTTCTTAAGTGGCTTAGTCTATGCCTGAGGCCAAACATGTTGTTGATTCTGGAAAGGACTCCACTAGCCACACTCTCAGACACCATTGTGATGCTGCGGAAAAGCCGGCAGCTCTGCTCCTCCCTCCGCTTGTCCCCCGCCAGCCACTAGGGGGCCTGCGAGGCTGCGGAGAGCAGGGAGTGACGAATGACAGCTCAGATTTCACGCACTGCACACTCTCCGTTGGGGCCCTGGGGTAGCTCCCAAATGCTACCACCACAGCGTGGGGGAGCCCAGTCACCTACGGGCCTTTCTGTATACTCAAGTTTGGTCTCCGTTAGAGGAGAACGTTATTCAGAACAAAGCTCATTTGCCTCAACCAAAGCTGAACATCTATCTAGATGGCTTGAACCAAACCCCGGGGTTGAAGCCAGTGAGGTGTATGTGTTGTAACATCCCTGTCATTTGCTCTTTGCTTGCCATTTTTGTCCCAGAGCAAGAACGAAATAAACATCTCTTGCTAGAGAGACAAGGTGGTTGTGAGATTTTGCATTTGCAAATCCCTGGCAAGTAGACTTCAGCCTTGTGGGGGTAGCAACAAGGCAATGCAGAGCTGTGCAGGTTTTAGAGGCTTGCATCATGAACACACGTGAGCACACACGGAGGCTGCTAAGTTCCTCTCAAAACGGAAAATCAGTTCTTAGTACTGAAGTTGCCTAAAAGAAATCGGTCAGGATGTAGACGGCCAGCAAAATTAACTGGGTTTTCTGACTTGACTCATAAAATGTAAACCAAGGTAGATAAGCTGTATGAGTGGCTTTGAACAATGCCCTTTACTCAAACATATATTAAACCAGACAGAATCGCAGGAATCACAGATCCTCCACAAAGTGCAGTTTTGCAAACTGCAGCGCTGCAAAGCTGATGCCGACATCCATCCCACGAACCGCCTCCTGCGAGCTTCAGTTCCAGAACTGGCAAAAACACCACCTGGACACGGAACAGGTGATGTCGACGGCCACTCTTTCACGTGTGAATTAAGTAATCATATTTATCTCAAGATCAGTTATTTCATGCTGACATCAGTTAGTTTAATAAAAAATTCACATGTAAAACTACTATGTTGCTTATACCAATACTGAAGTACTTTTTCTTTGACAGAGTGGACAGTGAGAGAGAGAGAAAGAGAGAGAGAGAGAGAGAGAGAGAGAGAGAGAGAGAGAGAGAGAGAAAGGTCTTCCTTTACCGTTGGTTCACCCTCCAATGGCTGCTGTGGCCGGAGCACCGCGCTGATCCGAAGGCAGGAGCCAGGTGCTTCTCCTGGTCTCCCATGGGGTGCAGGGCCCAAGCACTTGGGCCATCCTCCACTGCACTCCCGGGCCACAGCAGAGAGCTGGCCTAGAAGAGGGGCAACCGGGACAGAATCCAGCGCCCCAACTGGGACTAGAACCCGGTGTGCCGGCGCCGCAGGTGGAGGATTAGCCCACTGAGCCACGGCACCGGCCAAATACTGAAGTACTTATCAGTGATAGCACAGTGAACAAATTCAAACGATACTTGGAAGTTCTGCTCCTGGCAGGGGTGTACTGGTTAATTCAGACTGGTACTCACACCGGGCTAGCTAGGAAGCATGTCATGTCTCACTGCAGAGGCAGTGAAGAATTTTAAGGTTAGGAGTTGAGACGACTGCCAATGAGAAAAGTAAACTTCGCATTTGGAGCAATTTTTCCATGTGTAGCCAATGTCAAGAGCCATGGATGCGAGGCTGAGAAATGAGCAAAGTTTTCAAGTATTATGGACTTGGGCAGATGGGAACTATAATTCATACTCCCTCCCCCAAAGAAAATTAGACCTTGATCAATAGCTTAGCTTTTCAGCTGGGAACCTGAAGGACCACACCCTAAAAGTCAGAGTGAATGAGCAATAGTGCAGCTATAGTAAGCAAATCAAGTGCAGCTTCCAATCACATAAATCCCCAATTGGCTTAATGTGAGATTGAGAATGCCCCACTGCAGCTGCCGGAGATAAACAAACTTAAACACTCTCTGAAAATATATAATCATCCAGAGTCTGAAATTATGATCTCAACATTTTAGCATATATTAATATTGTCTATATAAAATGTACACAAGAATATCCGGGACTCAATTACAAAAAAATAAGACCAAACACAAAAATAAAAGCAGACAGCAGAAACAGAAAAATAAGAGACAATGGAATTATAAAACACATTCTTTAAAATAATTATAACTAATATAAAGAAGCTACAGAAGTTTGGCAGAGAAGTGGGAAATATAAAACCAAGCCAAGTGCGAAACTCTAAAATTGAAAACTTGAACAACTTGGTGGGTATGATTAAGAAGTTGGTGGGTATGATTAAGAGGTGAATGGGTGCCCAAGAAAAGAGAATGAACAATCTGGAAGATACATCGTAGAAAATATCCAGTCTGACACAGACATGTAGAGATTCAGATACACATGCAAGGGGTGGAAGTGGGGGCATACAGAGAGGAACACAGGAACATTAAAATTATCCAGAAAAGAAGCAGGGGCCCAGAATACATGTAATTGGTTCCAAAAAAAAAATGTAGACGATGGGACAGAAGCAATATGGCAAGAGACAATGACTGAGAATTTATCACAATTAATGAAGGATGTCAAGCCACAGAGTCAGAAGTGGTATGACCCTCAAGGACAATAAATACAAGAAAAACACAAGTCAGTATGTTATAATAAAAAAACTGCCGAAAACCCGAGATGAAGAAAAGTGTTTTAGAATCTGGAAGAGAAGGAAAGACATGTCACCTTCAAGTGAGCAATAAGAAGATAGACAGTTGACTTCCCAATGGAAATAATAAAGGCCAGAAGAGAATGGAGTATCTTCAAAGTGCTGGAAGAAAGTAAATGCCAGTCTAGATGCCTATATCTTATAAAACTGTCCTTCAAAAGTCAAGACAAAATAAAAAGAAAATTTCAAGACAAAATCTAACAGCATTTATCACCAGGGGACTACACTAAAGAAAATCCTAAAAAGGATATTATTTAGGCAAAAGGAAATGATCCCAGATACAGATGAGAATAAAGGGCACTGGAAAGACTTTCTAAGTCAAAATGAGTGTTCACTGCTCTACAGGGACTGAAATAGAATCAAATTATGGGACCTCATTAGCACAAAAGGCAGGACAGGATAAGTGGAGTTTAAAAGAATTAAGTTCCTTGAATTGTCCAAAGTATGGTAAAAGTACTAATTTGAGGGAATCTATATTATCAAGGATGTTATGTTGTAACCTCTATAGTAACTACTAAAAGAATAGTAGAAGAAATGTATAACTAAGAGGCTAACAGAGGAGAAAATTAATAAACATTCGATTTATACAAAATAAGGAAGATGACAAAGGGAAACAATGAAAAGATAAGGCAAACAAAACCACATCATGAGATGTTAAATCTATATCAGTTATCACATCTGATGTAAACTAAACACCTCAAGTTAAGGACAGACGATCAGATTGGATTTAAAAAAACTCAATTCTATATTGCTCAGAAGAGTTAAATCTAAACATAAGGAGTGAGAAAGGTTGAAAGTATAGTGACATAAAAAATATAAATGAACACCAAAAAGGTAACATAGTAATATTAATATTAGACAAATAGACTTTAAGAAGAATGTAAGTTCAATGGGGAGGAAAAATGTTTATAATGACAAGGGAACCAGTCCAATAGGAATACATGATAAGAGCAAATGTACTCAGTATCAAATTATATAAAATAAAACCTGACTGAAAATAAAAGAGGAATATATCAGTCTACCAGTATAGTTGGAAATTTTAACTGTCTTCAGTAACTGGTAAAACACAGCTAAATCATATGAATGATTAAGATGATCCAATTCACATTCACAGGTCACTGTACCAAGAGTTGCCACATGCACTTTTTGTTTCCCTGTGAACATGGAACATTCATCAAAATTGATCATATGCTAGACATAAAGCAAGTTCTAATTTTTTCACCAAAAGTTAAAATCATTCCGAGTCTGTTCTCTGAGCAAGGGGAAGTTGACAGGAAAGTGTAGGGGAATGTCACTGCCCTGGAGCCCAGGGGACCCTGGCAGGCACCAACACAGACCCCACAGGCACCGGCTGGAACTGCAGTCTGTCTCAACACCCTGCGATCCTCTCGGAACAGAAGCTGAGGGGTCTGAGAGGAGCAGCTCCATGGACATCTCCCACTCACCTTCCTAACTCCCCTGAGGGACTGTCAGGACACAGTTTCATTTTTTTCAAATTTTGATTTAATTTCATTTGAAAGGCAGAGAGAGAGAGAGAGAGAAATCTGCCATTCACTGGGTCACTAGTCAAATGCCTGCAATAGGTAGGGTTGGGCCAGACTGAATTCCAGAACCTGGAACTCAATCCAGGGGTCTCATGTAGGTGGCAAGGGCCCAAGGACTTGAGTGGTCACCTGCTGCTGCCCAGTGTGTACATTAGCAGGAAGCTGGTCTGGGACCTCAACCCAGGCCCTCCAATAAGGAATCAGGTGTTCCAAACAATGCCTTAGGCACTGTACCCAGTATGCACCTGAGGCTCTGATGAGGGAGGGGCTTTCTTCCCCACCCCCTGAGAATAGAGATCCAGAAAACAGCCCTCTTAGGCCACAGCAAAGGGCAGCAATGGGTTCTCCCACAACCCTGTTCCCTGTGTCAGTTCTGTCCTTTCTGCTGCTGTGACAGGACTCGGGAGCTGGTACCCTTGGCTACTCTTCCTTTCACTGAGAATCTCAACGTGGCCTGTCCTATCCTTCCTGGTTGAGTCGGCGGCCTTGTCCTTGCTGTGTATCCATTTGTCAGAAATCAACGGCAACATTTTTATAATGAAAGATAATTTAAAAATCTTCACATGCTTAGAAACTGGGCAGAAATGAACTCATACAGGCATACATGGGTACACACTTACACACCAATCGAGGCTGAGCCTCTCTAGTCTGAGTTGGGGGTTTGCAAATTAGGGCCCATGGGCCAACTCCTGACACTCTGCTTCGGTACAACCCATGAGATGAGAAAAGCTTCTACATTTTTAAATGATTTATAAAAATAAATTTATTTATTTACTTTTAAAAGATTTATTTATTTATTTATTTGAAAGGCAGAGTTACATGGAGGCAGAGGCAGGGAAAGTCTTCCATCGGTTCACTCCCCAAATGGCCGCAATGGCTGGAGCTGGGCTGACCCAAAGCCAGGACCTTCTTCTGGGTCTCCCATGTGGGTGCAGAGGCCCAAGGACTTGGGACATCTTCTAGTGCTTTCCCAGGCCATGACAGAGAGCTGGATTGGAAGTGGAGCTGCCTGGATTTGAACTGGTGCCCGTTTGGGATGCTGGCACTGCAGGTGGTGGCTTTACTTGCTATGCCAGAGCGCCAGCCCCATAAAAATGTATTTATAAAAAGAGTAGGAGTACAGCCAAGAAGTTAGGATACCCATGTCTCTGGGTTTGATTTCCAGCTCTGGCTACTGCTTCCAGCTTCCTGCTAATGTGAACTCTGGGAGGCAGCAGTGATGGACCAAGCGATTAGGTTCCTGCTACTCATGTGGAATATCTGAATTGAATTCCTGGCTCCTGGCTTTGGCTCAGCTCAGCTTGGGTGGTTGCAGGTATTTGAGGAGTGAACCTGAGAATCAGAATACATTCTCTCTTTCTTTCTCTACCTCTCAAAAAAATGCACATTTTCAAGAGAATACTGCATGTGACAGAGACTCTATGTGCCTTGGAAAGCCTAAAGTGCTTAACATCTTCCCTTCTATGGAAAAAGTTTGTCTAAATATTGATCTCAAATTTTAAAAAACAGCAAACTTAAGGGAGAAAGAACAAAGATCAGGAATGACAAGGAAAATAACCCAAATACTGAGGTGATAGTTTCTAACCAAATACATCAAATATTTATAAAGATAAGATCAGGACTTAATAAAATAGATAACAAACCATCAGAAGAATCCGGAAACAAAAATGTGGGTTATTTGAAAATACTTAAAACCATCAACAACCCTGGCAAGACTTACCTATATCCATCTATTTATAAGTCTATATACCTATACCTATGTGAATACTTATATTATGTATACGTATATGTAAAAGAAGGAAGATACATAGGGATATGCTGCATGAGTCCATGTATGCTAAGTTTAAGGACAGAAAAAGTCAATCTGAGGTGTTATAAGTTGTGATTGTGGTTAACTTTAGGGAGAAGGAGGGTGTAGTGAAGGGAGGAACAAAGGGACTTCTGGCTGCTAATAGTTATGGCTTTTAATTTTTTTAATTTAAGAATCAGAGAGAGAGGAAGAGACAGGGAGGGTGAGAGGGAGAGGGAAAGACAGATGGAGAGGGAGAGGGAGGGGGAGAAGGAGGGAGGAGGGAGGAAAATAGAGGGAGAGAGAGTGCTACCATCTACTGGTTTACTCCTCGAATGCCTGCAACAGCCAGGACTGGGCCAAGCTGAAGTTGCAAGCCGCAAACTCAATCCAGGTCTCCCATATGGGTGGCAGGAACCCAATTACTTGAGCCATCACTGTGTCCTTCCAGGATCTGCAGCAGCGGAAGTCTGGTGTCAGGGGCTGGAGCCCTGTATTAAACCCAGGAAATATGACGCAGGGCATGGGCATCACAACTGGTATCGTAACTGCTAGGCTAAAGGCCCACCCCTTATCATGGTTTTTGATTTGATGTCAGCGATGGTTGCATGAGAGGTATACTGTATGAGAATTCATTAGGCTGTATACTTACAATTTTTGTAATTTCCATGTGAATGCAATTTTATATCAAATTAAAATACCTTATCCTTTTGGATTTACTTTACATTGGATTTTGCATGATGTCACATGTAAGGTGGTTACTTAGAATATATTTGATTTAAAATATGTTAATTCATAGTAAAATATAAATGAGCATGAACCAAGCATGTAATTTATATGTTCACATCTCTTGGATTATTCTGACCATTATGACTTTGTCTCAGTCCAAATTTAACAAAATAAAAGCAGTGGAACTTGGTTCTTATAGGACTGATTTTTATTACTAAAACAATTTGTGCATGATGAAGAGGGAAGTATGCTAAAAGAGGTAAGACTCTAACATAAGCATTAACATTTCACAGCAACCATGGACTGGCCTTGATGAGTTAGAAGATGATATACAGTGACAGAAAAAATACCCACTTTCTACATTATCAGGAAATTAGGAGAAAATTACAATGAAAATGACACTTTTTTTTTGACAGGCAGAGTTAGATAGTGAGAGAGAGAGAGACAGAGAAAAAGGTCTTCCTTTCATTGGTTCACCCCACAAACGGCCGCTACGGCCAGCGCGCTGTGCCGATTCAAAGCCAGGAGCCAGGTGCTTCCTCCTGGTCTCCCATATGGGCGCAGGGCCCAAGGACTTGGGCCATCCTCCACTGCACTCCCGGGCCACAGCAGAGAGCTGGTCTGGAAGAGGGGCAACCGGGACAGAATCTGGTGCCCCAACAGGGAGTAGAACCCGGGGTACCGGTGCCACAGGCGGAGAATTAGCCTAGTGAGCCGCGGCACTGGCCTGAAAATGACATTTTAAAGGTCTATCAGTAGCCTACTGGATTCTCCCATATGGATTTCAACACATCTAGTCCTCAAAAGTAAAATGAGGTAATACTGTCATGGATGAAAGACATTAAATGGCCGTCTGCATGGAAGTGTGTGTGTTCAGAACTGTCTTCAGCCCTCCCAGGTTCCACCTTGCTACTGTATCTGCATCATTTCACTGACTCACACCACCATCTCACAGCTGCCAAAACTGAGGCTCATAAAGTGAAACGACTGGGTCTCGTGGGTCATCCACGCCAGAGAGTGCTGACAGGTCAGGATGTTCTAACTGGCTTCAGCCGACTTCACAGAAACATTTCAGCTGTCTGCCACTCTTACTGGTACTGAGTACAACTTCTCTCTACTGCCAGCAGCTGCTTATACCTTCTCCCCATGTCACCTCCCAGATGGCTCTCATGATCTCCTGTGTGGCGCCCTCCACATAAATCATTGGGGTTGGTCTCTGCAGCCAATAACATATGGCATAGTGATGGAATTCTCTTCAAGATTACATTATGAAACACTGCTTCCACCTTGGGATGGCACGCACACTCTCTCTCTGTCTCTCTAATTATGCAATCTGACAGAAGTAAACTGATACCTTATAAGGATACCCAGGTAGCCAATGAAGAGTCATGTGGCAAAGAGCTGAGGACTCCTGCCAACCACCAGTGAAGACTGGAAGCCTTCCAGCTGCCCTGGAAGAGTGGAGGCAGATCCTCTAGCCCAGGCAAGCTTCAGACGATGGCGGCCCCAACTGCACTGCATCTGTGGGAAGGTCCTTCGATTCTCAATCCTCAAATAGAGGGTTTTAGTCTGCTGAATTATGGGATGATTTGGTAGGTAGTAATAGATAACTAGCATACCACAATACTAGATTGTGATTATATAAAGATTCCTGATTTGGAAAAACAAACAAAAAACCAGAACGGTAGTGGATACCATCCACACGTACCAGGATGGCCAGTTAAAAAGACTGACTATCCAAAATGTTGGCAAAGATTACGGCGCAGTGGGGGACCCTCACACATTGTTAAAATGAGAGTGTAAAACAGTGCAACCTCAGTGGGACAAGGTCTGGCAGCTTCTCTAATACCAAAACACAGTGAACTATGATCTAGCTACATCCTCCTATGATCCAGAGTCCACTTGCAGGTGTTTATTCAACAAAAATGCAATTACATCTCCAAGAAGTGACTTGTATAAAAATGTCTATCACTGCTTTACTCATAACAGCCAAATCTGGAGACCAAGCAGACGCCCCAGATAGTGAATGGACAAACTGTGGTAAATCCACACAATGTGAAGCCACTCAGCAACCAAGAGAAATGACTTCAACTTGGAGGAGCTCAGAAACATGCTTGGTGGGGAGATCACACACAGTGCCTGTGGTGGAATTTCACTTGCATGAGGTCACAGAACAAGCATAACCAATCCAAGACGGGGAAAAATAGTGACAATGGTTGCTTGGGGGGTGGGGTGAGGTAGGGATGGGTTTTTGACTAGGAGTGAGGGAACCTTCTGAAATGAAGGCAGTTTACATATTGATAACAGTTTGGGTCACACAGGTGTATGTATTTTTCAAACTTTACACATTTCATTACGTGTAAAGTACATCTAAAATAGAACCAAAAACAAACTATCACAATTAGATTAGTAATACATAGGCTGAGATATTGAAGCTGAAATGTAAGTTATACCTTCAGCTTGCTTTGAAATACATAAAACATAATGAATGGGTTGATGAGTAGACAGCTGAATGGATAGAAGAACAGGTAGATGTGTATGATACAGGAAGCAGAGTAAAACACTAACTGTAGAATACATGTGGCAGGTGCACGTGTATTCTACAGTTATGCACAGGAAACCATTTACAACTTGGAGAAGCTAGAAAGGGTCTATTTTCACAGACTTGCATATGGATTTTAAGCCAGTTCTGCTCTCCACCCTGGAGAGAGATCCAGCTGATTAGAGACCATTCATGAGGATTCTGCCTCAGTCACTACAGTGGATATCCATCTCTCTTCTCAGATGCTTCAAGTTACCCTCTGCAGGGAATTCTCATAATCGGATGTTGCCTTGACATCCATGTTGAATAGAAGTCAGACTTACCCATACCAGCGGCAGGACTGAGTCACCCTTGATGCAGTTTCTAGTTCCCCACCTCCTCCCAGGTCTTCAGTGTGGCTCACTAGATGTCTGCCACAAAGTAAAATGAGATAAACCGCCTCTTGATGACCACCTCCTATGGGACAGCTTGATGCAGCACTTGACTCACCTGTTGACCAATAACCCCATGTGGACTGCTCAGATTTGCTGCCATGGCCATCTGTAAGTTGTAAGACAATGCCATGGAACTTGTGCCTGCTTACTCTAGATCTTCTAACTAGAACTCCCTACAGGAACCAACTTGGGCAATACCCTAGACACAATAAAAACTCATCACCAGTACCTTGGTGTTTCTGGGACCCACATGTTAGTAAGATCCTGGACTAAAAAAAGCAAATGATCCTCACCCTAGCACACTGAGGCCTCCCCTCTAAAACCTTGTTCCCATCACCCAGGAGCGCTGGGCAGGGGAGAGGGCTGCTGTTGCCACCTTGCTGTGGTGCTTCCACCTGGGTGTAGGGAGGAGCTGCTAATTGTGACATTTAACTGGACATTTCAGAAAGCAGATGGTGGGGTGTGCACTAGGACTATCTTATTCAGCCTGAAAGAACACAAATGTCAAAATTCTAAGATTTATAGCTGAAGTTAGGATTTTCAAAGCCAATTTTACTGGAGGCTCAAGCCAGTGAGGATCTGAAACAATCTGTTCAAGTTGGGCAGCTCAGGGTTTGCAAGGATAGCTGTGGCTGCAAATGGAGGCCCTCTGGGAAAAGTATTCTTCCCTCCCTGTCACCTGCTCTGCCAGTCCTGGCACACATGACCTCTGCCCCCGGCCCTGGCTGCTTGCCAACAGGCCATAAAGCAAGTCTCAGCAAATTCAAAAAAATCAAAATAATACCATGTATATTCTTTGACCACAATGGAATGAAGCTGGAAATCAACAACTCCACAATAAATCTAGAACATATGCAAACACATGGAGTCTGAACAATGTGCTCCTGAGTGAACAGCAACAGAAGTTTGGGTCATAAAAAATCAAAAGAGAAATAAAAAATTTCTGGAAATGAATGAAGATGACAATATAACATACCAAAACTTATGGGATATTGCAAAAGCAGTGTTAAGAGGAAAGTTTATAGCAATTGGTGCCTATATCAAGAATTTGGAAGAGTACCAAATAAATGAGCTATCAATACAACTAAAGGACATAGAAAAAACAACAGCAAACCAAACCCACAATTAGTAGGAGAAATGAAATAATTAAAATTAGAAAATAAATAAATAAAATTGAAACAAAAATGCAAGAGATCAGCATAACAAAGAGCTGGTTTTTTGAAAAAATAAACAAGATCGACATACCATTGGCCTAACTATTGAAAAAGGGAAAAGACTGAAATCAATATAATTTTATTGAGATGAGACAGGAAATGTAACAACAGATACCACAGAAATAAAAGAAACATCAGAAACTACCACAAAGAGCTGTATGCCAACAAATCATACAACCTATAAGAAATGGATAAATTATTAGACATATACAAACTATGAAAATTGAGCCATGAAGACAGAGAAAATCTAAACACACCAATAACCAATATGGAAATTGAATCAGAAATAAAGACCCTCCCAGCAAGGAAAAGCCCAAGACTGGATGGCTTCACTGTTGAATTCTACCAGACATTTAAAGAAAAAACTCCAACTCTTATCAAGCTATTCAAAACAATTGAAAGTGAGGGAATCCTCCCAAACTCCTTCTATGAAGCCAGCATAACACTAATTCCTAAACCTGAAAAAGATACAACAGAGAAAGAGAACTATAGACCAATTTCCCTGATGAACATAGACACAAAAATCCTCAACAAAATTCTGGCTAATCAACTCCAACAACACACCCAAAAGATCATTCACCTGGACCAAGTGAGATTTATCTCTGGTATGCAGGGATGGTTCAACATTCACAAATCAATCAATGTGATACATCACATTAACAAACTGAAGAACAAAAACCATATGATTATCTCAATAGATAAAGAGAAAGCATTTGACAAAATACAACACCCTTTCATGATGAAAACTTTAACCAAACTGAGTATAAAAGGGACATTCCTCAACACAATAAAGGCAAGTTTTGACAAACCAACGGCCAGTCTCCTATTGAATGGGGAAAAGTTGGAAGCTTCCCCACTGAGATCCAGAATCAGATAAGGATGCCCACTACCATCATTGCTATTCAATATAGTCCTGGAAGTTTTAGCCAGAGCCATAAGGCAAGAAAATGAAATCAAAGGGATGCAAATTGGGATGGAGGAAGTCAAACTATCCCTATTTGCAGAAGACATGATTCTATATATAGGGGATCCAAAAGACTCCACTAAGAGACTATTGGAACCCATAGAAGAGTTTGGTAAAGTAGCAGGATAAAAAATCAACACACAAAAATCAAGTCTTTGAATACACAGTCAATGCCATGGTTGAGAAAGAACTTCCAAAATCAATCTCATTCACAATACCTTGGAATAAATACCCTGGAATAAATTTCACCAAGGACATCAAAGATCTCTATGATGAGAATTATAATACATTAAACAAAGAATAGAAGAAGACAAAAAAAGGAAAATATCTTCCATGATCATGGATTGGAAGAATCAATATCATCAAAATGTCCATAGTACCAAAATAAATTTACAGCTTCAATGTGTGATATCAATCAAAATAACAACGACATTCTTCTCAGATACAGAAAAAATAATCGTAAATTCACATGGAAATACAGGAGACTCTGAATATTCAAAGCAATCTTATACAACAAAAACAAAGCCAGAGGCATCACAATACCAATATTCAAGACATACTACAGGGTAGTTATAAACAAAACAGTCTAGTACTGGTACAAAAACAGATGGATAAACCAATGGAACAGAATGGTCTATGGAATGGCCAGAAATCAACCCATGCATCCACAACCAACTTCTATTTGACAAAGGAGCTAACATCAATCCCTGGAGCAAAGACAGTCTCTTCAACAAATGGTGGCTGGGAAAACTGTATCTCCACATGCAGAAGTATGAAGCGAAACCCTTACCTTATACCTTACACACAAATCCAATCAAAATAGATTGAAGACCTAAATCCATGACACGATACCATCAAATTATTATAGAACATTGGGGAAACCCTGCAAGACATTGGCATAGGCAAAGAGTTCTTGGAAGAGACCCCAGAGGCACAGGCAATCAAAGCCAAAACTGACAAATGGGATTGCATCAAATTGAGAAGCTTCTGTACTGCAAAAGAAATACTCAGCAAAGTGAAGAGGCAAACGACAGAATGAGAGAAATTATTTGCAAACTATGCAACTGTTGACAAAGGATTAATAACCAGCATATATAAAGAGATCAAGAAACTCAACAACAACAAAACAAACAACCCAGGTAAGCATTGGGCCAAGGACTTAAACAGACATTTTTCAAAAGAGGAAATCCAAATGGCCAATAGACACATGAAAAAATGCTCAGAATCACTAGCCATCAGGGTTATGCAAATCAAAACCACAATGAAGTTTTACCTCACCCCAGTTAAAATGGCTTGCATACAGAAATCCACAAACAACAAATGCTGGCAAGCGTGTGGGGTTAAAAGGTACTCTAATCCACTGTTGGTGAGAATGTATACTAGTACAGCCACTGTGGAAGACAGTATGGTAATACCTCAGAAATCTGAAAGTAGACCAACCATATGACCCAGCCATCCCACTCCAGGGAATTTACCCAAGGGAAATGAAATCAGCAAATAAAAGAGTTATATGTACCTCCATCTTTCTTTTAGCTCAATTTACAATAGCTAAGATATGGAATCAACCCAAATGTCTGTCAACTGAAGACTAGATAAAGAAATTGTTTTTCCTGTTTGTTCATTTTTGTTTTTTACTCTGTTTTTTTTTACTGGTGTAGGGTTAATCCCATGAGTATACAAATTAACTGAAAATTGATCTCTGTACAAAATAAAAATGGGAAAGAGGGAGGAGGAAGAAAGGGGCAAGTATGGGTGGGAGGAGGTGGGGGGGAAGAAGCATCATGTTTCTAAATTTGTATATGTTAAATGCATAAAGTTGTATTCCTTAGAAAAAGAAAAAAAATAGAAATTATGGGATATGTACACTATGGAAGACTACACAGTGTTTTAAAAAAAGGAAATCCTGGCGTTTGCAACAAAATGGAGGAAGCTGGAAAACATTGTTAGTGAAATAAGCCACTCACAAAAGGACAAACATTATGTGTTGTCCCCGATCTGTGATAATTAATAAGGCACCTGAACGGTAATCTATGGAAGTAAAATTGGCACTTTGAGATGAAATGACTTTGAACAGCCATGTCTCAACTGTTGAGGGACAGGTTTTTTTCATACTATTTGTTGAACTCTTTGCTTAGTAAAGAGTTAATCATATGTGTATAAAGCTAACTGAAAATTGATAGGAGAAGGAGGTGGAAGAAGGGTGGGAGTGTGGGTGGGAGGGTGGGTATGGTGGGAAGAATCACTATGTTCCTAAGTTGTACTTATGAAATGCATGAAGTTTGTGTCCCTTAAATAAAGGGTTTCTGGAGAGAAAAAAAAGAGAGAGAGCCCAAAGGCCCACATCAAAAGAAAAAATAAATCATTAAAATGCTGAATTGGCCAGTGTGGTATGTGGGAAAGTATGGATTTTTGTGTGCACCTTAAATAAAAGGTTTCTGTTGAAAAAATAAAATGGAATCAAATTACTTTGGTACAAACTGAAATCCATTCATTCAAGAGTTGATGGAAAATGCGTATTCTGAAAAACCTATGCATGGGTTTCAAAACTCATGCATTAAAGTAAACTTATTTTTAAATTTCATTTCCTACAAACTTTTGGAAGTACTCTTGTATACGATAAACCACCACCACCACAATCAAACATTGAGCACACCAGGCACCCTTGGGCTGCTTTGCTATCTCTCCTGCCCATTGTTCCCCAAGACCACATGTAAGGAAATCAATGACCTGTATTCTTTCCCTATAGAATAGTGCTCATTTACATAGCTTTCTTTAATTGGAATTGTACAGTAATGTACTTTTTTGTTTGACTTCTTTAACTCAGCATAACTATTCTGAGATTCAGTCATGCTATTATATGTATCAACAGTTCACTCTTTTTGATTACTAAGCCATATCCCATCATATGGATATGCCACAATTTGCCTATCTATTTTCCTGTGATGGACATTTGGTTGTTTTTAATTTTTAGCTACAACTAAAATTGCTAAAACTGTTCATGTACAAGCATTTATGCAGATTCATATTATGTCCACATTTATACATTTTCAATTTTCTGTAGTCCATAAGTACAGTCATGCACCATATGACATTTCAATGACAGCCCACATATGTGACATTGATCTCATAAGACTATATTGCCTGATTACGTTGTCACTTAGTTTGTGTAAGTATAATTTTTTTAGATTTTATTTATTTATTGGACAGGTAGAATTACAGACAGTGAGAGAGAGAGAGAAAGGTCTTCCTTCTGTTGGCTCACTCCCCAGTGGCCGCAACGGCTGGAGCGACACTGATCCGAAGCCAGGAGTTAAGTGCTTCTTCCTGGTCTCCCATGCGGGTGCAGGGGCCCAGCACTTGGGCCATCCTCAACTGCCCTCCCAGGCCACAGCAGAGAGCTGGACTGGAAGAGGAGCAACCGGGACTAGAACCTGGTGCCCATATGGGATGCCGTCGCTGCAGGTGGAGGATTAACCAAGTGAGCCACAGTGCCGGCCCCGTAAGTATAATTTATGATGTTTGCACAAACATGGAGTTGCCTAATGCATTTCTCAGAACATATCCCAGTAGTTAAATGATGCATGACTATCGACAAATAAAACTGCTGTACTGTGTGGTAGGTACAGGTTTATATTTTAAGAACTTGCCAAATTGTTTTCTGAAGTGGTTGTACCATTTTACATTCCAAATCAGCAGTGCAAAGCATACCAGATTTGGTACAGTAGGTATTTTTGGTTTTAGTCATTCCAGTAAGTATGTAGTACTATCTCATTCTGACTCTAATTTGTATTTCCCTAATGATTAATGATGTTGAGCTATTTATTAATGTGCTTATTTGTCATTTTGTCATCTGTTTATCTTCTTTGGTGATAAGTCTGTTCAACTGATTTTACTTTTTTAAAAAGATTTATTTGAAAGGCAGAGTGACAGAGAAAGAGGGAAGGAGGGAGAGAGGAAAAGGGAGACATAGAGATATGAGAAATATTTGAGAGAGCGAGTGAGCGAGAGAGTGCACACTTCTATCCATTGGTTCACTCCCCAAATGGCCACAACAGCAAGTGCTGGGCCATGCCGAAGCCAGAAGCCAGGAACTCCATTCTGGTCTCCCACATGGGTGCATGATGTACATGAGCCATCGTACATCGCTTCCTAGGCACATTAGCAGGAAGCTGGATCAGAAATGTAGTAGTTGGGACTCAAATTGGCATTCAGGTATGAGATGCCGGCTTCACAAGTGGCGGCTTAACCCACTGAACCACAGCATTAGTACCATTTTTTAATGGGATAGTTTGATTTTTTCATTATAATTAAGTTTTTATTTTATTTTATTTATTTATTTTTTTTTTGACATGCAGAGTGGACAGTGAGAGAGAGAGAGAGAGAGAGAAAGGTCTTCCTTTGCCGTTGGTTCACCCTCCAATGGCCGCTGCGGCCGGCGTGCTGCGGCCAGCGCACTGCGCTGATCTGATGGCAGGAGCCAGGTGCTTCTCCTGGTCTCCCATGCAGGTGCAGGGCCCAAGCACTTGGGCCATCCTGCACTGCACTCCCTGGCCACAGCAGAGAGCTGGCCTGGAAGAGGGGCAACCGGGACAGAATCCGGCGCCCCAACGGGGACTAGAACCCGGTGTGCCGGCACCGCAGGAGGATTAGCCTAGTGAGCCGTGGCGCCGGCCATTATAATTAAGTTTTAAGAATTCTTCACATATTCTGGAAACAGGTGCTTTATCAGGTATATGGTTTGTAAATCTTTTCTTCCAACCTGTGGTTTAACTTTGAGTTCTCTTAACACTATTCTCAAAAAGAAGTTTTAAATTTTGATGAAGTCCAATTTACCTTTTTTTCCCTTTAATAGATTACTTTTTGGGCTTCACACCTAGAAAAATCTTTGCCTAACTCAAAGTCTAAGATTTTTCTCCTGGGTTGGCTCTGTGGTGCAGCAGGTTAAGCCTCTGCCTGCAATGCTGGATCCCCTATCTGAGTTCAAGTCAATCCTGGCTCCTGGTGTTGGGTCTGGCCTAGTCTGACTGCTGCAGTGAGTTTACTAAGCAATGTTGTGTAGTTTCAGTTTGTGGATGTTATACACAGTTGTCAGATTTACCCCTATTTCATATTTTTGATGTTAATGAAAAAGGTATTCTGAAAAATTTCAATTTCTAATTGTTCAATGAAAATGTGTAGAAATGTAATTGACTTTTGTATTTGACCTTGTATCTTACAACACCGCCAAACTCACTTATTTGTTTGTTTCAATAACTTTTTGTAATTTCCAGTGGATCTTAGAAGCAGGTCATCACAGTTTCTATAGGTAGTTTATCTCTTTCTTTACAATTTGAATGCTTTTGGATTATATTTGATCATTTGACTGTCCTGGCTAGAATCTCCAGGAAAATGTTGGAGAAAAGTAATATCTTTGGGAAAAGGGTAAGTTCATCTTCCTGTAAATATTATTGAGCTTTTTTCTAGAATATAGTTGTATTTCTTGGACTTGCTTTTAAGGTTTTCTTTTTTTTTTAGGTGTGATGATAGAAGCTTTTTGTTTTTTCCCCCTGGGGCTAATTATTTCCCACCACTGAGGCCAGAGCCTTCTCGACGTTACAGTCAGTGCTTTTCCCATGTGGCTGGTGGGTACAGGCACTTTTCTTGGCTCTGTGTCAGCACTGGGCACTGTTCCCTGGGGTCCTTTCAGGTGGTTCTCTCCCCAGCTGCACAGGGTTTCCTCACCCCCAGGCCCTGATCAGCACTGTGCTGACAGCAGCCACAAGTCCCCTGTCAGTCACCAGCTTCCTGTCTCTCTGCAGCTCCCTCCTCTCTACGCTCCGGCCTTGACCTACAGCCTCCTCAACTTCCAGGACTCCTGGCTCTGTCTCCTCACACCATGGAGTCTTCCAGGCTCCATTGGGTCCCTCTTCCCCAAGACACTGCAAACTCTGTCAAGGCAGGGGGCTGGGCAGCCACAGGACTGACCTTGCTTGCTTCCAACCTTGCAGGGATCACTGTGCTCCACTGTCTAATATTCAACGCCTCATCATATTTGTCCTTTTAAAAATTTCAAGCAAGAAGGCAAACCTATTTTCTGAAATTTTTTAAAAAAATTTATTTCATTTGAAAGAAGAAGAGATGAAAGGAGAGCGAGAGGGGAATGAGAGGGGGAAAGGGAGAGGGAGGTAGAGGAGAGGAAGGGGGGAGAGGGAGAGGGAGGAGGGGGGAAGGAGAGAGGGGGAAAAAGAGAGAGGGGGAGAGGGAGATGAGGGAGAGGGAGATGGGGGAGAGGGAGAGAAGGGAAAGGGGACAGAGGGAGAGTGATGAGGGGGAGAAGCGGGGAGAGGGTGCAAAGGGGAGGGGGAGAAGGGGCAGAGGGAAAGGGATGAGAGGGAGAGGCAGAGGCGGGTAAAAGGGAGGGAGAAGAGGGAGAGGCCGTAGAGGGAGAGGGGGAGAGGGGGAGAGGGGGGAGAGTGTATGTGTGTACATGTGCATGTGTGTGTTACTGAGATCTTCCATTGGCTGGGTCACTTTCCAAAGGACCTCAACAGCTGGGGCTGGGCCAGGCTGAGGCCAGGGGGCTGGGCCAGGCTGAAGCCAGGAGCCTGGAACTCAAGCCAGGTTTATCATATAGGTGGCAGGGATCCAAGTACCTGAGCCATCACCGTTGCCTCCCAGGATATAAGTTTTTTGGGAGCTGGAATCAGAAGTGGCGAAAGGACTTGAACCCAGGCACTGTGATATGGCAGTGATTTAACTGCTGTGCTAATCGCTTAACCCCAAACCTTTCTGACACTCCAACTTGGCTAGAAGCAGAGATTTTCCTGCTGCTGTCTGTTTTTAAGACTTCCAATTATGAAGATTGTCATACGTGTGGAGAAGTAGACACAAGATTATAATAAACCTCTTTGTATCCACTGCCCAGCTTAGAGGATACTCAGCTCATGGCTAATTGTGTATTACTTCTACTGCCGTCCATGTCTCCACTCATCCTCCTCATTTCATCTGGTGATATTTCAGTGGGTACTTATTTCTCAGCACTGCTGCAAAAAAAAATCATATCTAAAATCATGTAACAACAATTTTAAATCACTATCAAATATCCAGTAAGTGGTGTGTGGTCAAGTTTTCCAGATTGACTAATAATTTTTCTTTTTTAGGTTTGTCTGAATTAGCATTAAAACAATGTGCACACTGGATCAAGTCTTTCAAATTCTATAGTAGGGGTTGGCAAACTGCACTCCATTGGTTGACTGCTTGTTTGTATAAATAAAGTTTTATTAGCACACAGTTGTCTGCAGACTGCCTGGCAGGAAGGATCTTCTTTCTTCCAGAATCTCCAACACCTCGCAGAGAGGCCCTCCATTAGCGCCTGCTGACTGACACTACGAAAGCTTTGCTTCAGTGGGACTTCTCATAGTGTGCCACAGCCTCCCCTTTCCTGAAGAAATAAAACATTTCAAATTGACTTTGCTTGCACAGCTACTTTTTACCTTCAAAAGTGTGTATGTCATCTGAGTTTGGGCCACAGAACCAGGGCATCTTCTGCCAGGACTGTTGTCCTTCGGTCCTTCCCTCTTCAACTGGATTCAACGTCGCTCTCATTACTGAGTGCCATTCAGGGTAGGTCATTCATCTGCCTTGGGCTGGGGCTCCGGTGATGCAAAAGGGAGTGGCACTAATTTTCCTGGACTTGGCTTCCAGTAGCCATGGAGGGATGAGCATCTCAGTGAAGCAGATGGCAGAACACAAGACAGGGGAGCACAGGGTGGTGGGGAGGCTTCTACTCATGCGCAAACCTCAGGGGAGACTCTGTGATGGATGAGGTTGGCTTTCCTGGGAGGGACTGTTTAATTTCGAGCAGCCAAGATGGGTCAGAATTTTGAATAAAGCCAATAAATTAAGCCAAATGATGATATCCGGGGGCTACGACCTTCCCTAATAGAAAGGAATTGAGGGAAACAAGATTGACTTAATTGATCAGAGTGACAAAAGGACACCACAAATGGTGCTAATGAGTCTCAGGCTGTGTTCAGGGTTACTTAAGCTGTCTTCCCGAAGTCAGGCTAGTGGAGGTGTCTTAGAAGTCTGATTCTGGAAAGATTCCCGCACCCCCACTTTATTTCAAATGTGTTTATTCTAATGGGAGAGCCGTTCCAGCAGAGAAAGAACGGTAAGAAGAGTAGCCAAGGGGCTTTCTAGTATTTCTAGACCCCCTAACAAGACAGCCCCAGCCCTGGACAATGGCCATCGGACATTCTATTCTCTTAGACCCCTGCTTAGGATTCTGTTGGCAGATGACTTTTGTGGTCCCACTGAAAAACTGTGGGACTTGCTCATGGCAGTCCTCTACTCATGTGAACTTGACAATTCTCCTGCCTAAGACTGGGCAGGCCTACTGGCTGGCAGAGGAGGACACACACATGGCATATCCAGCCTTGGGCAGTCTTCTCTTTTCTGGTGTCTGCCCCAGCATCCTGTGTATCTGTTAGCGTGATCTGCATGACCGGGCATCATGATGCTGCATGGCAGCCTGCACGTTCCTGGCAGAGGCCCTCTGGGCTTCTGACCTCTGTTCCCCCACTCTGACTCCATCTCATTTCATCTACTCTGCTAGGTGCTCTACAGGCACCCGTACCAGGTTGCTGTAGCCAGACTTCAGCACCAGCTGTTGGGTTAATGTGAAGTTTTTACAAAGCACTGTCTTCCCCCGGTTGCCTTATCCCTTTTCCCATTTCTTGGATGTATTTTTTGGAATATTGTTGTAATTACCTAAGTCAGCAGTTACTATCCCAAATTGTGGGCAAGTTTTCAAAGGACAAACAAATGTTAATGGAATTACTGACAAGTGACTGGAGTTGCTTCTATTGTGAGATGAACCGTGGAAGCATACCATATGCACATATACTTCAAACTCAAGGCACCCAGGATTTAAAAAGAGGGGATGTATTTCCTTATAAACATATCTAAAAATTTTAGTTTTCAAATTATCAACTCAATTGGTAAACATGTAAGCATCTTAAAATACAGAGATTATATTTATTGGAGACTATAATTTAACTTGCCACCATTCTCTTAATTTGCAAATTCTATAGACAAAGATTCTGAAAAAGTTACACAAGGGACATGCGAGATGCTAATTCCCAGTAGATGTTTTCCCTAAATGAATCTAGCTACCTTGTTCAAGCAGTTTTTCCCCCTACAGATAACAGAAGTGAGAAATGGGTATGGTGAAAGAATACCTGGTAGAGGTGCAAGGCCTAAACTTCACAGTTATTAAAAAACTGGGAGAGTTGCTTTCTCCTTAGGTAGGGAACTGACACTTCATAAGCCACTCATATGTTTGGTCTCCAACTCAGAAGTCCCTTTAACTAATTTTTAAAATATGTAAAGTGGCCAGTGTCTAGCGTATGGATGTTAGCTATTAGCTCTATTTAAATGGCTTTTGTGGTCTACCCAAGTACTACTTTATTTGAAAATGTTAGCCACCTCAGAGAAATGGGTTACTAAAAAACATTGTTTCATTGATTAGTGAAAACTCTTTTAGAGTTCATATTGCATCAATGTACCAATGAGTTAAAAAAGGGTGGTAGGCACAAAGCCAACTTGTAGATGCTGTGACTTTATGGGCAGAATCTAGCCTCTGGTGCCATGAGTGTGCTCAAATGCTGGTTCTGCTGTGTTCTGGTCATGCAATTTTAGGGAATTTTCTTGGCCTCAGCCTTCTTTGACTATACAATGGAAAACCTAGCACTTCCTTTGCTAACTCATGAACATTAAATGAGATATCACATTCAAAGAGCCTAGTGTCTGACATAGAATAATAATGCCCCACATAGGTAGCTACTATTGTCAATGTTACTGTCTTTATTTTTAAGAACTCTAACTTGATGAAGAAAATAAGCATGTGATTAATTATAAAAGAAGACACTGCCAAATGCAGTCTTTCCTTAGGATCAAAAGGAAATTGGCTCCAGATCTCCCTGGATACCAAAATCCATGAATGCCCACGTCTATTATATAAAATAGCATAGCATCTGCATAAACTTAAACACATTCTTCCAGATAATTTAAATAACCTCTAGAATACTTATACTATCTAACAGATTGTGAATGCCATGGAAATAGCTATTACAATACATTGTTTAGTGAATAATGACGAGACAAAAAGTCTGCACATGTTCAGTACGGATAAAAATTTTTTCAAATATTTTTGATTCATGATAGATTGAATCCAAAGATGCTGAACTTGAGAATACGAAGTGCCAACTGTAAACTCGTAAAATCCAAAAAGTTCTGAGGGATGACAAGGAATGATCAGTTTCTTCTAACTCATCCTAGACAAGGGGTCCACTCTCTTACCTCCTCAAATCTTTATCAGATCTTTTTCAGTGATCTGATTCCTGACAACTCTAATTTAAAACTGCACCACACCCACACCCTCTATCCCTACCAACCTGATTTAGTTTTCTCCATAGAACTGACTGCTGAAATGTTAACTCATTCACGTTGTTGCTGTCTATTCCCACGTGGGTCCTTGTCTCCCAGCAGCATGGTCACTTTGTAGAGGGCGGTGAGGTCCCTGCTGCTGGGGAAGTCATTCGTGATCCATCTTGGAGAAGCAGCATCACAACAGGGAGACAGGCTGGGTGCAGTGACTGTGGGAAGCACTAGCTATGGGTGTCAGCAGAAGCCCACAGGTGCACAGTGGGTCTGGGGAAAGAGTGTGAAGGAACGCGGTGGGCAATGAGGAGGAAGGGATGGAACAGCATTGGAGGCTGCAGGGACTTGAGTGCCACATGGAGATGCTCATCCTATCAAAGGGTCTGGGGAAACAAGTCACCCGTCTGACTTTGCTCAGGCCTGCTTTGGCAACACACAAAGGACTGGCATAGTGGAAATAGGAAACAAGGCAAGGACTCCCTCTTCCATCTGGAGGTAGATCAGTGTTCACGTTCTCTTAGTCTCTCTGTGTCCTGCTGTCCCTAACTTGTCCCATTTTACCAGGGTCCTTGTCAATCACACCACTCTTTCTCTCATTGGTCTCCCTCTGCAATACAGTAATTCCAATTTTTGTGGTATGTTTATTTATTTTATTTTTATTTATTTATTTATTTTTGACAGGCAGAGTGGACAGTGAGAGAGAGAGACAAAGAGAAAGGTCTTCCTTTGCCACTGGTTCACTCTCCAATGGCCGCCATGGCCAGCGCGCTGCAGCCGGCACATTGTGCTGATCCGAAGCCAGGAGCCAGGTGCTTCTCCTGGTCTCCCATGGGGTGCAGGGCCCAAGGACTTAGGCCACCCTCCACTGCACTCCCGGGCTACAGCAGAGAGCTGGCCTGGAAGAGGGGCAACTGGGACAGAATCCGGCGCCCTGACCGGGACTAGAACCTGGGGTTCTGGCGCCGCAGGTGGAGGAGTAGCCTATTGAGCTGCGGCACCAGCCGGTATGTTTATTTTTAAACTTTTAATTTTGAAATTAATAAACAACATGCACAAACACAAGAAATTCCACAAATACTATTGAGAGGGCTAATATATCTTGTACTCTGCTTCTACCATCACTGAAAAACTGAAAAAAACCTTTCAGACCTTAAACCCATCCAAGTTCCTAAATTATTTACACCCTCCCGGCACAGGTCTTTTTGAGGGCTCTTAAGGAAAACATTTCATTCTTTGAAATGCTGTGCTGTCTTTTAAGAGAAATCTTGACCCAAATGACTTTGACACCTTACAAAACTGACCATTCCATATGGAATCCATACGCAAATATGAACAGGATCAAGTCCTGGTAAGATGAGCCCACCCCACCCTCTCTCTTGCTGGATGCAGCCGTGGTACCTGGATAGAGTGCAGGTGCAGCTGTCAGAGACTCAGCAAAGCCAGTGATGGAGGCATTCAGAGGACAAGGGTAAGAATTCAATACATCGCCAAGCTAGTGATGAATTTCCTCCAGTCTCCCCGCTGCGGACTCCACGCAGCCCCAAACACAGAAATGGACATTTGTTGAAGGAGAAGCCCCTCAGTCCTGGCTCAAGAAACAGGAAAAGAGTCCCTAGTGTTCAGAGAAACCATGGAAATGCCTCATTTACAGTTTTTCCTTCTGAAAAAATTTCCCTCGGGTTTTCTGTGTTCTAAGACCTCAAGCAATTCTGTGACCACATGGGGGATAGCAGAAAGTCAAAGCTCTGAGGCTGAGGAGCTTCCTGTCCAAACAGGGGATCTGAAGTCCCTAGAAGGTGGGGAAATTATTATTGATTCTCTCTCCGGTTCCTGGCTGCCTGAGCAGTCAAGTGCACCAACATGAGATGAATAAACCCCCAATCACCATAGCTGGCTCGAGGGCTAAAGGGGCAGTGCCCGTGGATTCAGAAACTACTGAGATGATGATGGGTCAGGAGTTGGGAAAGCAACCCCTCCAAGTTGCTTATGAACTCTTGGGCTCAACCCTGAGCTACACATGTACAGATTTGAGCCTACAGAGATTAAACAGACTAAACAGACTTGGAGTATTGACACAGAGGATAGGTCCCAGATTGGCCACAAGGTGGCAAACAAGTGAGATAGAATCCAGTACACTCAGACCTCTCAAAAGTCCTGACCTTGGAACCATGCTCTATGAAGGTCTTGGGGAACCTGGAAGTTAAAGTCTGACTCCATTTATGGAGCTTACCTTCCAAGGTGAACATAACAGTATTTGCTATAAGATTTCTTAACAATGACCAGAATCTCAAAATAGAATATTAAAAAGTTCTGAGATATAATTCAAAATATTCAGCATAAGAAACACAAAAACCCTTAGAGAAATCTCAACAGCTGCTTTTGGGATGAAACAGACTTTGGAATTGTTTGACAAAGACTTTAAAACCATTGTTATGAATATTTTCCCACAAGAGAGAACACTCTTGAAAAACACAGAAAGTTTCAGCAAAGAAATCAAAGATACAAAGAACCAAGTAGCAATGTTAAGAATGAAAAAGTTCATAAAAAAACCCCCAGTGGATTGGCTAATAAGAGAATGGAGTGACAGAGTGAACAGTTGGTAAATTTATAACTCTAACAATAGAAATTATCCAATCTGAACAACAGACAGAAAAAATATTCAAAAAGAAAATGAATGGAGTCACAGGGGACACAGGAACAATAACAGGTCTAATCTTCACATAATTTAGTTCAGGAAAGCAAAGAGAAAACACGGAGCTTAAAACATTTAAAAAGTGGCTGAAAGAGTGCCTTACTAGGCAATCAATATAATCTAGTATATCAATAGTTTAAGGGAAAAACCTACTTAATCATATGATTAATGAAACAGAAAATACACATGAAAAAAATCTTAATCTATTTATGATAAAACTCTGAGCAAGCTTAGGAAGGAACTTCCTGGGGCCAGTGTTGTGGCGTGGTGGGTGACACAGGCATCACATTTGTGCAACAGCTGGAGTCCGGCTGCTCTACTTCTGATCCAGATCCCTGCTGGAGTGCCTGGGAAAGCAGGAGAAGATGGTCTGGGTGCTCAGGTCCCTGCTGTTCACATGGGAGACCTGGAAGAAGCCTCTGGTTCCTAGCTTTGGCCTGGACCAGCCTTGGCTGTTGCAGCCATTTGAGGGGTGAACCAGCAGATGGAAGATCTCTCTCTCTCTCTCTCTCTCTCTTTCTGCCTCTCTTTCTGTAACTCTGCCTTTCAAATAAACAAAAATAAAATTTTTTTTAGAAAGAAAGATTCTCCACTCTGTCTCTAAAACTTTTTTTTTTTTTAAAGATTTATTCAGAGTTACAGAGAGAGAGAGAGGAGAGCCAGAGGTAGAGAGAGAGAATCTTCCATCTGGTTCACTCCCCAGTTGGCTGCAATGGCTGAAGCTGGGTCAATCTGAAGCCAGGAGCCAGGAGCTTCTTCCAGGTCTCCCACATGGGTGCAGGAGCCCAAGGGCTTGGACCATCTTCCACTGCTTTCCCAGGCCACAGCAGAGAGCTGGATTAGAAATGGAGCAGCCAGAACTTGAACAGGCGCCCATATGGGATGCCACAGCACTGGCCCCAACTCTGCCTTTCAAATAAATAAATAAGTCTTAAAAAGAAAAGAAAGGAATTTTCCCAGCTAACAAAGAGGATCTACAAGAACTTACAGCCGACATTCTACTTCATGGTGAAAGAATGAATGCTTCTTCTGAGATCATAACAAGGCAAGGACGGATGCTATTTTTTCTCTCTCCTAACTGCATTTTACCAGAAGGCCTAGTTAGTGAAATGTCAAGAAAAATAAAAAGACAGACAGGATGGAAAAAAGAAATAGAACTATACTTCTTAAAAGACAACATGAGGGGCTGGGGTTGTGATGCAGCAGGCTGCTCTGCTTCCCATCAAGGTTCCTGCTAATGTGCCTGGGAAAGCATCAGGTGATGGCCCAAGTGCTTAGGGCCCTGCCACTGTTGCAGCCACTTGGGGAGTGAACCAGCGGATGGAATATGGGTTTCTCCATTTCTCTCCCTCCTTCGTTCCCTCCCTCTCCCCTTTACTCCCTCTCTCTTTGTCACACAGCCTTTCAAATAAATAAAATAAATCTTAAAAAGAGACAACATGATTATTTATGTAGAAAATCCCAAAGAACACAGTACTCCTAGAACAAGTAATTGAGTTTAGTTTTAGCAAGACTACAGGAAGTTCTCTCCTTCCTTCAGAGAAAAGTACCTCCTTCTTTGATGGCCTGTTCTTTCCACTGCGATCTCACTTGCAGAGATCTTTCATTTAGTTTTTCTTTTTTTTAGGAGAGAACTTCCATTTTGACTATGGCCTTGTCTAAATAAGATCGGAGTCAGCGAACTCAAAAGGCCTCCATAGCCTTGGCAACTCATGACAAGAGCCTAGGGTGATTACTGATGCCATAAATAAAAGTGCCAATTTGATAAGTCAACAACAGGAATCACTGTGCACTTACTCCTCATGTAGGATCTCTGTCCTTAATGTGTTGTCCAATGTGAATTAATGCTATAACTGGTACTCAAACAGTATTTTTCACTTTGTGTTTCTGTGTGGGTTCAAACTGTTGAAATCTTTACTTAATATATACTAAATTGATCTTCTGTATATAAAGATAATTGAAAATGAATCTTGATGTGAATGGAATGGGAGGGAGCGGGAGATGGGAGGGTAGTGGGTGGGAGGGAAGTTATGGGGGGAAAAGCCATTGTAATCCATAAACTGTACTTTGTAAATTTATATTTATTAAATAAAAGTTAAAAAATTAAAAAAAAAGAAATGAAAAAAAGACTGCAGGAAACAAGATTAACATACAAAAACCAATTATATTTTTATACTAGCAATGAACAATAAGAAACTCAAATTTTTAAAAATAGCATGCATAATAACTAAAGAACCCTAGATATAAATGTAATGATCTATTAAAATATGAATGTTAAAAACTATAAAATGTTGATGAAGGAATTCAAATAAGACCTTGGTGGGGGAGAGAAGAGGAGAAGAGAATGGAGAAGAGAGAGACCATGATATTTCATGGGTTGTAAGACCCAACATGTTAAAATTCATTATAGATTTAACATAATTCCAATCAAAATAGCAGCAAGACATTTTGTAGACAGAGGTAAGGTGATCCTAAAATCTGCATGGAAAGGCAAAGGAATTAGAATTATTGAAACACTTTTGACAAAGAAAACCCAATTTAAAAGAATCACACTACTTGATTTAACATTCACTACAAAACTAGAGTAATTGAAATGGTATAGCTTTGGCAGAGGAATAAACATAATGAAAAACGGCACAGAACCAGTAACAAGAAATAAATTCCCTCAAATGCTCTCAATTGGTTTATAACAAATGTTATTAAAAAATCAACTCACAATGGCTCACAGCTTCATCTGCAAAAATATCGAAGTCTAAAACTTTTACAAGACCACATGGAGAAAATCTTCATGACTGGAGTCACACAGAAGTTCTTAGACACCTTACTCAAGGCATGACCCACACAGAAAGAGATGATAAGTTGTACTATATCAAAAGCAAAAGCTTTTGCTTTACAAAAGGCACCATCAAAATAATTGAAAGTCAAGTACACTGGGAGAAAATATTTGCAAGTCACATATGTGACAAAGGATTTATACTCAGAATAAAGAACTCTCAAAACTCAAGCATAAAATAAACAACTCACTTAGAAATAGCAAAAAAGCTTGAACAGATGTTTCACAGAGAGAATACACAGGAGGAAAACAACATGAAAAAATTTCAACTTCATTAGTCATTCAGGAAATGAAAATTAAAGCCATGAAGAAATACCACTATACAAAGGGATTTCAAAACATATGTGGAAAATGGAAATAAATGATGAGTTTATTTTGGTGCCAAAATATTTTGAAATCCATGCATTTTTTTTATAATACACATTTTCCATTAACTTTTAGGAGATCCCTCATACATGTATTAGAATGCTTCAAGTTGAAATAAAATAAAATAAAATAAATACCAAGTGCTAACAAGGAGGCAGAGTGGCTGAAACTCTCACACATTGCTGTTGGGGATGCAAAATGGTGCACTCTGGAAAGCAGTTGGGCAGTTTCTCATACAGTGAAATAAACAGTTACCATCCGAACCATGACCCCACCCCTACCTACCCTAGTGAATTAAAACTACAGTCACCAAAAACCTTGATCTTCAAGCTGTAGTCCTAACTGCCAAAGACTGGAAGTTACTGAAGCGCCCTTTGATGGGTGACTGGATTAACTAACCCTATTCATCTATAGAATGGGCTCTTACCCTGCAATACAGAGGAATAAACTATTGAAACACAACTTTGATAAAGCACACAAAATTCTGTAGAGTGAAAAGAAGCCAGCTTTAAAAGGTTAGCAACTGGAAACCATTATACTTAGTGAAATAAGCCAGTCCCAAAAAGACAAATACCGTATGTTTTCCCTGATCCGTGATAACCAACAGAGCACCAAGAATGTAATGCATGGGAGTGAAACTGACATCCTGAGCTTCAAAGACTGTTTACAGCCCTTGTCTCTACTGTTGAGGAACGGTGTTTTTCTCCTCATACTATTTGTCAGACTCATCACTTAGTGTAGGGTTAATTTTATGAGTATACAGTAAACTTAAACTAGATCAGTGTAAAATTTAAGAGAGGGAATAAGAGAGGAAGGGTGGGAGCATGGGCGGGAAGTATCATTATGTCCCTAAATCTATATACATGAATTATATAAAATTTGTATACTTTAAATAAAATTAAAAAAAAAGATTAGGCTCTGTTCCTACTCGGATGACTTCATTTACGTGACAGTCTCAGAAGGAGACAAAACAGAAGCAACAGACAACAGAGCGGTGTGGCCTGATTTCAACAGCAGGAAGGAGCATTTGGAGTTGAAGCAGTGCTTCTGTCTCCTGATGCCAGTGGTAATGAGACAAACCTATCCATGTGCTAAGTTTCACAGAACTATATACAAACAGTTTTCTGTATATTAAAATTCAAAAAATAAAATTCAGGGAAGACGAGGACACTTGCCTCCCGGTGAAGGCCATCTGGAAGGCCACAGCAATGCGAGGACTCATTACAACGTCAGCGGCAAGCAGCATGGGCTTCCGTGTTTTTGAGAATCTGGTATCTGTTGCTCACTTTTATATCACAACTTTTTATATGTGAATTTTATATGACAACTTCTAACTTCTAATGTTCACAACAACTGTGTAATGTGGATTCGGCTCAATTTACAAAAACAAACAAACAAAAAAAAAACAACAAAAAAAAAACCAAAAAACCCTCAGGTGAAGAGAAATAAAAATAGTAAGTGGATGAGCCTGATCTTGAACCCCACTCACTGCCAGTCACATTCCAAACCTGTTTCTCCACCCTTCTGTTCATTAAATTAACAAAGGCAGGGGAAATGGGCAGGAAGACACAGAACATGCAGAGCGGGAAGTGAGGATCTCATTTGATTCACACATAGCAAAATGTTGTCTGAGGACACTTCATTCTAAACCTGATTTTCTGGAGGGTTGAACGAAAGTTAAAAACTATGTTCTCACCAGTTTTTTTCCATAATCCTCCAATTTGTGATTTTTAATTTTCTTTTTTTAAATGTTTATTTTATTTTAAAGGCAAAGTTACACAGAGAGGGACACACACACACACACACACACACACACGGATATCTTTCATCCGTTGGCTCACTCCCAGATGGCTGCAGCTCCATCAGGTCTCCCATGTGGATATAGGGCCCAAGGGACTTGGGCCATCGTCTGCTGCTTTCTCAAGTGCATTCACAGGAAGCTGGATCAGAAGTGGAGCAGCCGGGACTTGAATGGGAGCTCATAGGGATGCTGGCATTGCAGGCAGTGGCTTCACCTGCTACACCATAATGTTGGCTCTGGTTCTTAATTTTCAATAGGGCTGAACACTTATCTTGATTTATATTAATGTTTTATTTCCCCCTAAATGAACAATGTGACTTATAATTCTTGACCAAGTATTTACTAACTCTGCAAATTGCAGTTTGTACATTTGAAGCAAAGAAGAATCATTTAAACAGACCTCCCCTTACAAATCTGATGGTCCTAACAAGTTGTTCTTAAAATTGTGTGTATGAGATACATGAAATTTGTTCCATTTATACAAATTAAAAAATAAATAAAAATGAGTTTTAAAAAAGTCATAGTTGGCTCTTCCCTCTTCTTACCACCACCACCAAAATATAAAATAAAATAAACAATAAATTCATTTTAGAAACAGAAACTAAACATCAATTTTTGCTCCATTAGGATACACGTGAATCAAAACACCATATGGACAGTGCATACTTCTCATGCAGCAAGTGAAATGTTTTTGAAACGACTGAAAGAATTTTGCCTTCTTGCTTATAAATTATTCCTGACCACTTTACTGGATACTAAGCTTCCTTGTTTTCACCAAAAACTTTGTCCTCACATATTTTCTATCAGTTAAGACAGAGATAAGAAGATTGGGTCTCAAATAAAATTATCCTCTTGAATTTTCTCTGATTTACACTCTACTAAATATATTTTCTTAAGAACGATTTTGTTAAATCTTGACTCAATATCTGTAGAGCAAAGCCAACTTAGTTCCTTATGCACTTTTACTGTACAGACTTGGGCAGTCTATTCCACACCCAAAACAAAAGCCAACGGTAACAAAATAATTTCATTTTCTTTTACTTTGAAAGGGACCAAATACTATCTGAGGACTACTGTACTCAGGTAATGGGATCTTCTTATCTTCTGTCACTGTTGGGAGGCAGGTGGGCTTCTGAGGCTCATGTGGGGGTACAAGGAGGGAGGCTCACCTTCCAGCAGGTCTCTGGCCAGACCAGGTTCTGCCCCTGTGGACCGAACAAAGTCTGACAGGACTGCGTCCATATCAAGAGTCATAGGATCATGTAGAAGTGCTGCCCAACACTCAGCCGAGGTGGGGTTTGGAAGCAGGCTAGAAACCATCCATCTGCAGGGAAGAAGAGAAAAGGCATCTCACCAACGATGGAGCGGAAGAAATGAGACCCAGTGGAGGAGAGGCATCATTGCCACCTGCTGTTCCACAGCTATGAAGTGGTTTGGGATGGCTGCCTTATTCTTCATGGAAGATGCTGTATCACTAAAGTCAAACTAAAATATCCGTCTTCTATATGTGCCATAAGGGACCAGTGATGCCACAGTCAGATGTCTGTGTTCTGCCTAACTCACAGGTTGAAACCCAGTCCTCATTAAGATGGTATCAGGAGGTAGGACCTCTGGGTGATCAGAACACTGGGTGGAGCCCTCATGAATGGGACTAGTGCCCTGATAAAGGAAGCCTGGGAGACAGCTCTTGCTCCTTCTCCACATGAGGACACAGTGGGTTGGTGCCATCCATGAGCCAGGAAGCTGACCTCATCAGAGCCCAAACCCACTGGGATCTTGATCCTGAACTTCTCCATCTCCATGACAGTGAGAAGTAAATTTCAGCTGCTGGGAAGCACCTAGTTTATAGTATTTTGTTGTTGCAGCCTGAACAGACTAAGACAAGGGGTCACCACTAGTTCTTTTTTTTTTTTTTTTTTTTGACAGGCAGAGTGGACAGTGAGAGAGAGAGACAGAGAGAAAGGTCTTCCTTTGCCGTTGGTTCACCCTCCAATGGCCGCCATGGCCGGCGCGCTGCGGCCTGCGCACCGCGCTGATCCCTTGGCAGGAGCCAGGAGCCAGGTGCTTTTCCTGGTCTCCCATAGGGTGCAGGGCCCAAGCACCTGGGCCATCCTCCACTGCACTCCCTGGCCACAGCAGAGAGCTGGCCTGGAAGAGGGGCAACTGGGACAGAATCCGGCGCCCCAACCGGGACTAGAACCCGGTGTGCCGGCGCCGCTAGGTGGAGGATTAGCCTAGTGAGCCGCGGCGCAGGCCCACCACTAGTTCTAATACCTTTGGCCCTACATTCTGTCAATTTCAATAACAACTAATTGGGGGTAGGTGGGAGATAGACTAGATACTTTAAAATAAATCAAACACCTGAAAATACTTAGTCTACTTAGATAGTCATTAAATTTCTAATCCTCTTTCAGACTATAGCTATGTGACACTTCTACAAAATGGCTGTTACCCACTCTATCCCAATGGTACCTTCATCAACATGTCATCCCACCAACCTCAGACCTTGCCCCTCCTCCAGCTGTTAGGAAAAACTCCAGGCTAATCCACAGCTGGATAGAATCCAAACTTGCTGAAGATGATGACTAAACTATCTGCTCTCTAAGAGTTGTCATATTCACAGTGATAATCTGTCAAATTCATAAGGAAGAAAAACTTCCTAGGCAGAATAATCCCAGTCAGAAAGATGCAATGGGCAACTGGCAGCTAGACCCTAGGTTGACAATAGCATCCAATTGTTGGGGAAAAGCAAATACCACGTCACATGTGGGAATGACTCACATTAGTGGACCCATTCTGGGGCAACTGGGCTTAGTCATCGTTGATAAAATGCAAATGAAAGCTTGTGTTTGTGAAAATAAGGGGTCAGCAAATTATGGCCTATGGACCAAAAGGAGCCCACCACCTGTTTTGGTAAATAAAGTTTTATTGGAACACAGCCGCGCACATTCATTTACGTATTGTCTAGGGCTGCTTTTGCACATGGCTGAGTTGAGTCATTAAAATGTGCCATAGGTCTGCAAAACCAAAAAGATTTACTATTTAGACATGTTTAGAAAGAGTTTGCTGAATCCAATACAGGTGATGGCAATTTTATTCTAGCAAGGATGCAATTAATTTGATAGATCAGGGAGAGGAAGTTCAACCTCCTTGCCACGGACGACAGTCTCTGTTCCTTCTGCAGTCCCACGAGGGTGGGTGTGCTCAGGTGGGTAGGTTCTGTAGCAGCTGCTTGTGCTTTACAGCTGGGCATGGAGGCACAATCCGGGCTCTAGCTCTCCCCTGACTAGCTACGATGTGTGCTTCACCTCTCTGAGCCCATCTGCGCTGCCGTACAAGTGGACGACACAAGCTCATCTGTCTCACAAGGCTGGAACCAAGTCTCGCAGGCAGAGGGACTTGCATTGTGATGCTATGCTGCACATGGACCCTACGTGGGTGTAATTTTCAGTTCGTGTGGCTAGAAATTAGGACAACTGTTTAACCTGATGTTTATGGCACCAGTTAGGAAACTGCCTTCTTCCTTCTCTCCATGCACCAGAGCCTCGGCCGGGAGAAGGTCTTCTGTGGCTGCCACCTGGGAGATAAAATGGGAGAACAAGAGCACGTCATTGTCCTTACCCTCAGACTGAGGTCCTGGGATGCTTCCTACTGGGCAAGGCCAATGCCCAAGGCACACCCTCTGCTTTCCTGGGCCCTAAAGGCTTTTGCCTGCTGGCTGACCATCACCTCCCACATGCAGGGGGCCTGGAGAGGGGGCGTCTCAACATTCTCCAGTTTAGCAAGCATTTATATTTCAATGATTACCACTTTTGCAGGACAGAGTTATTTTAAACCTTACTAGTAAACATTATGACAGTAATTTCAGCTATCATGGTAAAAAACAGATAACATGAAAATGACCATCTGAACCACTTTTAGGTGTACAGTTCAGTGCAATTAAAGTACATCCACACTATTGTATAACATCACCACCATCCGTCTCCAGAACATTTTCATCTTCTGGAATTGAAGTTCTGCATTCATTAAGCACCAACTCCCCATCCCCCTCTTTCAGCCCCTGGTGACTACATTTCCACTTTCTATTTCTTTGACTACTCTATGTACCTCATATAATGATGTATATTGGGGGGGGGCAAGAAGTTACAGTACATTTCAGCCTCAAGACTTCTTAAACCCAATGCAGTCGCCACAACCCAGATCTCATATTCATGCTTGATGGTAAGCTGTGGGGAGCTGGGCCAGCAGGGATCCTGGTTCTCAATCACCTTGGCTGTCTCTACCCAGTGCCACCCCATCTGAAGTGCATGGCTGCACTGTTGACTTACCCTTGCTAAGCCAACGCACCCCCTGGCCAGCTGACAGCATGAGGCTCAGGCTGGCTGTGTTTGGGCTCTGTTCACCTTGAGTAAGGGCACTGAGCTCTGAGATGTCTCTGAGGTCTCATCAGCCACCGTGGGGAAGGGGTGTTAGCTCCTCACCGCGACTGCCTCGGACAGGCAGTGCAGTGTGAAGATTGGGAACTGGCCCTAGGATCAGCCCCCGGGGGCCAAAATGGCGCCACCACTTACTGTCTGTGCGACCTTGGGCATGCTGTTTTACATCTTTGTGTCTCAGTTTCCTCAACAGTAGAATTAGGATATCAATAGTACCTCACAGTTACTATGAAATATAAGGAATTAGTGCCACAATGCAAGGGCCCAGAGAACATGCTCAGGAAACATGAACTATTACTGAACCACTGAATGAACTTAACATGGGCTCCAAGGCTGCACTTGCTTCCCAGGCCACCTAGCAGCAGAACTGCTGCCACCAGACTGCTGAGTAACGAGACTCCATCACTGAAGACCCTCGAGCTGCCCCAATGCCCTCAGCAGAGGGCAGGAGGACTTGAATACAGAGACATGGATTCCAGACAGGCAGGGGGCCCTTCCCAAGAATGCCAGGTACACCATGATCCCAATCACACTGGTGCTCAGACATGGGCACGACAACCTGCACTTTGACTGCTTCCCTGGCTCCACCTCAGTGCCCAGATGTAGGACAGGGGGATGGGATGACCAGCAAATGTACAGTGGGAGGCTAAGAACCCACCAGAAGCTTAGTTCCCTCCCTGCAAAATACAGGTCTTGGGCCAGCTGAGTGCAAAATGTGTTGTAATATCCAATGGTTTGAACACCTCAAAAAAGATAGGAGAGCAGAGCTTTACAACTGCTACATGAAAACTGACTAAAAAAACAAGGAAACAGATTCTTCCTTTTCATTTCTATATGTTTGTGGATCTGCCGTTCTCTGGTTTCTGAGCTGCCCTGGAAAAACACAACTTGGACTTGTGGATTTCTGATGTATTTAGCACCAGGCAGGGTTCACACCTGAGGGTTACCACTGTGCCAACAGCAGGTAGACTTCACACGTAGGGGAGCAGCCAGTGGCAGCTGCCTTCTTGGCCAGCTGCTGTGTACACAAAAGGTGGGATGCACCCTAGGCTGTGGCCAGGGATCACCACCAGGACAGGGGCAACCAGCTCTTTCCAAGAGACATGTGTGAACCTGAGAATCACTGCACACATTCTGAATATGGGATACCCAGAAGGCACCATCCTAAACTCAGGTTGCAAGATGTCCTTTTGTATTCTTGGTAGGTATTTTTATCACCCCTCTTTACATCTGAGGGCACTGAGACTTTGGGAATGGAAGAGACTGGCCCAAGAGCTGTTGGGGGCATTAGGAGATGTGCCCCAGTCTCCATATGCTGCACTTCTCCTTGACTCTCTCACTTCCGTTTCAGTGGGGCTCCATTAAAAACACGCCTGCATTATATTTGCCAGCAATGGGAAGGTGATGTGTGTGTGTGTGTGTGTGTGTGTGTGTGTGTGTGTTTGTGTATAGACTGAGACCGGGAGTTGAAGTCAGAGACTTGAAGTCTGACCACTTGGAAAAGACAGAAGACCACAGGGGCAGGAGGAGCTTCCTTTCCACTCAGAGTAGCAGAATGGCAGTCAATGCCTTGTGTAGCACCCCTCCCAACAGAGGGCCATGTCCCTGAGGGTTTGATCTACTCTGGCCCCCTTTCCATTCTCCAGGATTCACAGTGTTTGGTCCACAGTAGGGCCAGGCCAGAGGTGAGACAGGTTTAGCACCTGCCACAGGTGCAAAACATAATGAAATCAAGATAAGCAGTACTTTAATGATATATTTTTGAAACATAAAAATGAGTGCAAAAAAATAATGCTCAGTGAACACCATATTAGATTTTCAGTGAGGGCAGGATCAGGGGCAGGAGCTTGATGTTCTTCCTTCTGCCTCAGGCTCTGTCGGCCTGGAGAGCACTGTCAGGAACACATGTCACAGCTGCAGACACTGCTACCCCTAGAGGGCCAGCCTTAGGTCACAGTGACACAAACAAGAGGGGAGCAGCGGCTCGCCATGTCTGTCTGATGATGCAGCCCAGTGAACAAAGGGATCATGGAACAGAGCAGAGAACAGGTCTGGGGCTGAGCCAGAGGCCTGGCTGGGTTGAATTCTCACCACGTCCTGGCCGAAGTCACTCCACTTCCCTTAGAGGCTTGGTTTCCTTACATGAACAATAAGGGTGGTAGCGATCTTGCCTCTCACTTGCCGTAAAGATGAAATGAAATGATACCAAAAGAACATACACTATTATTAACATCACTCTAAAATAATAAATCACTGTATTGCTCTGGTATTGACAATCTGTCCTCTGCTACCCATGCATGCTTAAGTTGGTACTTCAAAAGTTTGTGGAGAAACAATTAAAATATAGGCTTATTTTGGCACAAAACATTTTTGAAAACCATGCATAGGTTTTTATTTATTTATTTTTTTGACAGGTAGAGTTATAGACAGTGAGAGGGAGAGATAGAGAGAAAGGTCTTCCTTCTGTTGGTTCACTCCCCAATGGCCGCTACGGCCAGCGCTGTGCTGATCCAAAGCCAGGAGCCAGGTGCTTCTTCCTGGCCTCCTATGCGGGTGCAGGAGCCCAAACACTTGGGCCATCCTCCACTGCCCTCCCCGGGCCACAGCAGAGAGCTGGACTGGAAGAGGAGCAACCGGGACTAGAACCCGGTGCCCATATGGGATGCCAGCATTGCAGGTGGAGGATTAACCAAGTGAGCCACGGCGCCAGTCCCAATGCATAGGTTTTTCAAAGTATGCATTTCCATGTACTTTTTGAGGCTCCTTGCAGAATCCCATTGTGAAGGATAAAATATGAGGAAGGGTCAGGCATGATCTAGCCTTGTCCTGTGTGGTGAGGAGGCTCACCCAGGGAGAAACTCACTGTGGGGTTCATCGACTGTCCTGACTCAGCTGTCAACACCTCTCTTCCCAGGAGTCTGCATGGTCAGTCTTTGCCAACTGCCCTCTGGACCTTGGGCAAGAGCAATGAACTCGGGGGCACATACGTCTGAGGATGTCACATGAGCCAGACGCATCTTCCAGGGCATTTCCATGGTTCAGAGGAGAGTTAAGAGAATCCAATGTCTTTCCACATTGGGACACAGTTCTGCAAAGTTTGGCCCTGCCAAGCATTCATATATATTCAGCACATTATCATTTTCAAAGCTTGGTAACATGCTTAACTTTATTTAACTCTGCAACACAAGCTAGAGATAAAGATGAAATCTGAGAGCAATTTTGGCAGTAACAAAACAATTTCTCTAGGACATTCAACCTAAGAGCCCTGGATAAGGAGAGGAGAAGGGCAACAAAGGGGGGAAATAGGAAATGGGAGGTTAGACAAGATCATAATGGACAGGCTTGCCAGAAAACCAGTGAAGGTGACCATGGGAGTGTCTGGTGGGAGTTAAAGTTCTTCCCACTGTTTGCAGGGCCACCTTGCCCTTGGGTCTTCCCTTGGTAAAGCTCATATTCCCAGGCACTCGGTAGGTTTTCTGGGACCACTGCTTTGACCCAAGGCTTGGAGGGAGGCATGGTGTGGAGTACTGAGCCCATGGCACCTGTCCGGCAGGTGCCTTGTTCTGGGGGAGGTACACCTGATGCAAGGCCATGCCTGGGGCCCATGCTAGCTCTTAGAGGCCCTGGAGGTATACCTAACATGAGACAGCAGAGTAAAAAAAATAAAAGATGCCATCTCAATATCCCAGTCTCTCTACTCTCGAGCTTAGAGTTTTGTGCTGACAAAGAGAACACAGAATTAAGTTATGGAATGTATTTTAAAAATCTGTTTCCATTGGAAAAATTTAAGCATGCATCAAAGTAGACAGAGGAATACAATGAATGCCAATGTCCCTATCACTCAGATACAACAATCATCAGTTCTTAGCCAGTTTCGTTTCCTTGTTTCCTTTGTACCCACATTCACATATCGTTTTGATTTTTTTTTATTTTTTTGACAGGCAGAGTGGACAGTGAGAGAGAGAGACAGAGAGAAAGGTCTTCCTTTGCCGTTGGTTCACCCTCCAATGGCCGCTGCGGCTGGTGCGCTGCGGCCGGCGCACCGCGCTGATCCGATGGCAGGAGCCAGGAGCCAGGTGCTTTTCCTGGTCTCCCATAGGGTGCAGGGCCCAAGCACCTGGGCCATCCTCCACTGCACTCCCTGGCCACAGCAGAGAGCTGGCCTGGAAGAGGGGCAACCGGGACAGAATCCGGCGCCCCGACTGGGACTAGAACCCGGTGTGCCGGCGCCGCTAGGCGGAGGATTAGCCTAGTGAGCCGCGGTGCTGGCCAACATATCGTTTTGACACACAATGCCAGGCAATGTATCACATCCAAAATATTTCAATATCTCTCTAAAAGAACTTAAAGCACAACTGTAGTATGCAGCACTGTCACTAACTCTCCAGTACAATTAATATTCAAACTGAAAAATTTCCAAGGATTTCAAGTCCTGTAAGTTAATTTATTTTTAGTCTTCCAGTTTGTTTAGACCAAGATTCAAATAAGAACCATGTATTATAATTAGTTGATACGTCTTTTTAAAAAAGTTTTATTCACTTGAAAGGCAGAGAAACAGACACACAGAGAGATTTATTGTCTTCTCGTTCACTCCCCAAATGCCCACACAGCTGAGGCTCAGCCAGGCTAAAGCTAGGAGCCTGGAACTCATTCTGGGTCTCCCATGCGGGTAGCAGGGAGTCAGCTACTTGAGCCATCACTTGCTGCCTGCTCATCAGCAGGAAGTTGGATTTGAGAACAGTCAGGACTTGAACCGAGGTGCTCCAATACGGGACAGCGGTTTTCTATGCAGTGTCTTAACTACTGTGCCAGACACTCACCCCTGATAATGTCTGTTTAATCTCTAGGTCTTGCCTCCATCTTTTTATCTGTTTGTTGAAATACGTTACGGAGTTTTCTGCTGTCTACCTTCTCCTTATTGTTCCTGAGGTAGCATGCCATGTGCCCCTGTGTCCTCTGTACTTCCTGTGAGTTGGTGCTTGGATGTAAGCACTTGACAGCATTCAGTTTCAACTTTAGGCAAATCCTGATGCTGTTTTCTTCCACCAGGCACAAATAAATGTTTGATCATCTCTGCTTAAGATGACCTCAGCCATGGCTGACCACTGCCTAGACCAAATAATTAATTCAATAGAAGATACATATAATATCTAGTTTTTTCATTTTTTAGCTGAGATACTTACATAAAGGGAAACTTCTTAGAAAAGTTAAGGTAAACACTCTACTTCTAGTTTTGAATTCATCATTTTTACTGGATGAACTGCTTTACTAGCTTCCTCCAATGGTGATTAATTCATTTTCTTCTTTTTAAAAATACCATTTTGCATTCCTGGATTTGAATACATTTGATGCAATTCAACCCATCCAATACAGAAGCAGTCATTGTCTTTACTGGAGCTCAAATCACCCCACCATGGTGGGGAGAGCCCCTGCAAGTTGGCTCAGGAGTCCCGAGTCACGCTGCTTTGACCTTGGCGAAGCTGATAGTTCCTTTTCTGTCAGGTCTGACAAGATGTCTCAGATTCCTCTTGTACATTTACTGATCCGTGTCCTGAATCTGACATTTTCTCAAGGAACCATGAGTCTTTTAGTGAGAACGGTTTTCCAGGACCACAGTCTGGGAACTTAGTGTACCTATCACTGCTGGATTATTCATGATTTTTAGAACTTTTTAGTGGACAAAGCTGAGAGATATTTTAAGACAAAAACACCTTGGGTTCATTTTAAAAATAGACTTCAAAGGCATTAATTAACTTCATCCATTTTACATATGAATCTCTCCCCTCATCCCAGGTTCATAAAAACATCAGACATGACAGAATATCACACAATTACCCATTCAATTCATCCTACAATACACACACAAGAGTCTCAGAATAAATTTAAAACACCAACACTAATGGAATAGTTACTGTGGATAGTTTAAGGTTTGTCTGCTTACTTAGAGCATTTATTTCTTTGGTCTCAGGTATATCCCACTATAGGTGAACAGGAAAATTACTGAATATTCACACACACACACACACACACACATACATATATACACACAGTAAATAAATTCACTTTGAACAATTTTACAGTTATTTTAATGATTGCCATTTTTGTAAAACATGAACAGTCTTTTTTTTTTTTTTTTTTTTTTTTTGACAGGCAGAGTGGACAGTGAGAGAGAGAGACAGAGAGAAAGGTCTTCCTTTGCCGTTGGTTCACCCTCCAATGGCCGCCACGGCCGATGTGCTGCGGCCCGCGCACCACGCTGATCCGATGGCAGGAGCCAGGTACTTATCCTGGTCTCCCATGGGGTGCAGGGCCCAAGTACTTGGGCTATCCTGCACTGCACTCCCTGGCCACAGCAGAGAGCTGGCCTGGAAGAGGGGCAACCGGGACAGAATAAACATGAACAGTCTTAAAGTCATATATCTAAAGCAAGACATATTTTTACTTCTGCTCTGTCTCCTCTGCTCTTTTTCCTTGTTTGCTCTATACTTTTGTGTTTAATATAGGATTTATAATCCTATTTTCAGAATCTGTATTATATACTCCTATTGCTCAAATAAATGATATACTACAGACACCTTTACCCATCTTGCAATATTTCTCCACTTTGCAATACTTTTTCTAGATGCCTTTGCACCAGTATCAGGAGGTGTCCTGCATTCATTATGCCATTTGCAGAAATAACAGCCTGAAGACAATGTGAATGTTCCTCAGCAGGGGGTGGTCACTGGACTGCAGCTTCAGAAAGGAATGAAGGAGATTTCTTGTTCAAGTCTTTTCAGGTATCTTCGGGATAGATTCCCAGGAGTGAGACTGGATGGAAAGTTAATGGCACTATAATCTTTCTAAATCCTGCAAAATTGTTCTCCATGGGGCTGTATCAGTTTTCACTGCCAAATTGCCAGTGGCTATGCAGAAAAGTGCCTGTTTCGTCATAACCTGAACCATAGGGTGTATTGTCAAGCTTCTGGATTTTTGGCAGTCTCATAGGTGAGCAACAGTATCTCATAGCTTTAACTGCATTGTTCTCCCTACATGCGAAACTGAGCATCTTTCACATGTCCAAGAAATGTTATAATTATAATATTTATTATTATTCCCTTAAACTGTCCAACTTTCTAGATCTCTTTCTTCCTTGAAATATGTTTTTTGTCTTTATTTGTTTCCATCACAATTAGCTCATTATACACAAGGGGTCTTCAAAAAGGTCACGTAAGCTGAAAAGTTATACCTGGATTTCAACGTTTTTTACACCAAAATAAGCCCATCATTTAGTTACATTTTTTCCACAAACTTTTTGAAATCCACTGCATTAGGCATAAAAAGTTATCTTCTGTGATATAAGATGAAAATGCTTTCCATCGTCTGCCATTTGTCTTTTTCCTTTGCCTTTGGTGTGTTCTCCCTTGCAATGAAGAAACATTGGGAGGAGGAGGGGGTAATCAGAAAGAACACAGGATTTTCAAGGCAGGGAAAATTCTCTGCATGATATTGCATGGTGGACACACATCATTACACATTTGCTCTAACCTGCAGGATGTACAACACCAAGAGGGAATCCTCACGTACGCCAGGGACTCTGAGTGATTATGATGTGTCAGTGTAAGTTTGTCAAGTGTAATAAATGCTTCTCTCTGGTGGGGAGGTGGTGTGTACAGCGGGGTAGGGAATAGATGTGAAATCTCTGTACCCTCCACTCCGTCTAAACCTAAAATTGCTCTAAAACAGTCTATTAAAACAGTTTAAATATAATTATGTATCTTTTCCATTAATACTTCTGGATTTGAGTCTTAATTTGAAAAAGTGCTCCCATTGCTAGATTATAGAGGAATTCACCCATTTTTTCTTCTGATAATTGAATGGTTTCTTTTTTTAATATTTAAAACTGTGATGCATTTGGAATTGACCCTGGTACATCCTATGAGGAATGGATCTAGTTTTACCATTTTCTCGACATCTATCCAGCTACTTCAGCACCGCTTATGTAAAAGCACATCAGTGCATAACCCCACTGAGTTGAGATGCTTCTATTACTGTATGACAAATTTGCATATGCAATTGGTTCTATTTCTGCATTTTCTTGTTATATCTATGCTTAGGGGTTTATAAAAGGTGTCTCTTCTCCCATTGTGTGTTAACTGATGATCATATTTATAAACATAGCTATTGATGGTTAAACTTATATCCTATTTTACTAAATTATTAGTTTGTAGCCATTTTTCCCATAGATTTTGTGGAGAATTTTTCAGATCTACAATTGCATCAAATGCAAATAGAGACTATGTTAGCTTTCAATTTTAAATTCTTCAATCTTTGTTTTCTTTTGCCTTATTGCATTGGTTAATGCCTCCAATGTAATATTTAATATTATTACATGTAATGGACATCTTTGCTTTGGTCCTAATTTTAGTGAGAATAACTTTCTTGTCTACATTAAGTGAGATGCCGGCTGCTGGCTTTTGGGCCACACACACATACACACTCACACACACACAAACACACAGACATTAAAAACGGTATCCATCGTCTTTTATATTCAGAGGCTTATCATAGATGGATGTTAATTTTCACATAGTTTTTTTTTCTCCTAAGATGTATTAATATGATGGAATCTGGGAATGGACTTCAGAACCTTACTTGTGTTTTTGGAGTAAATCTCCTTTTTCTTCTATGCTTTTTGATTCTCTTTGCTAATTTTTATTTAAAATTCTTACATTTGTATTATTAAGTTAGATTTACCTATTGTTTTATTTTTAAGTGCAAACTTTGTCAGGTTTTTAAAAAATCACTATTATATACTCAAAACAAAATTGGGAGTTCTTTCCTTGCTAGGTGCTGTCTATAACCTAAGTAGCAATGGGGTTTTCTGGTATTCGGAGGTCTAGGAGGATTCCCTCTGTGAACCAATCAATCTGTTCTTGCCACTTCCTTTGCAGGAAGATCTTTTAAAACCTTCATTACTTTTTCCTTTTGGAAATCATTTTTTGTAACTTTACATCTCCTTAGGTTTCAATTTTGTAAGATTATATTTTCCTAGAGGCTTATCCATTTTATCTCAGTTTTCAATTTATTTGAAGGGAGCTAAAAAAGGAAAGAAATTCTTTCCATAGGTCCAAATCCTGTCTATATCTAAATGAAGAAAATACATACACTCTTCCAAGTGCTCTCAATGACAGTGACAGTGCTAAGTGCTTTATGAGTTAAATTTATACAGACAACAGCTCCACAGGGCAAATGGCTTTGTCCCATTTTACTGATGCCCAGAGAGCCCAGGGGCAGGACTGAGGTGTCCACATGGATCTGCCTTCATCCGAAGGTCACCATTCCTCCATCACACAACACTGGATATTTAAAATGGTGCAGGGTATCTTCAAAAGGTCTCAGGTCAAAATACCCAGTGTCTTTGATACACATCGTGTGCACAGATGCATGGCCAGAGGCAAAACACCTCCTTATCTGACAATTAAACCTCTAGTGATTTTCTCTTAATATGGAAAGATGGAAAAAATTCACATTTTGGGGAATAGTAGTGAATGTGGAATTTACTGAGCTTTTGCTAGCACTCAGAACGAGATACTACAAAATACGCTGCTTTGAATCTCAAACTAAGAGCACTTGCAGAACAGCCAGATACAGGGACCGGCCTCCTCTGCAGTTCCCATATCTTCCTAAAGACTGGATTCACCAAGAGAAACACAATTTTCTTGTCTTCTTATTAAAATTTCATCAACCAAAGAAGGTTACACTCGTATCACAGGAAGAGACTGAAAATCAAACGCCCTCCCCAGAGCCCAGAGCCCAGAGTGACTTTGTCCAAATCACTGTCTGTTCTCTGTGCTTATTCTCTCCCCTCAAATCATTTTCCTCCTTCAAAAACTGATTCCCTCCCCCCTCCCCCATGCAACTTTTTTGTTCCCTATGATGAGTGTGTTTAAGCCTCAACCATCCAGCAGCTCTATGACTTTCATTATTTTGTGTGGCTTCTGTACACATAAATGTCAATAAATTTGTATGCCTTTTCTCCTGTTAATCTATTATTAGCTTATTTCAGCTGAATTGATTATTGAGCCTTCACAGAGAAAGTCTGAACTTTCTTACAGTTATCTTCAAAAGTTCTGAGGGCAAAACACCTCTTGTCTTTGAAACACATTATGCATATGGATACATGATCAGAAGCAAGTCATTTTCCTAGCGAAATTTAATTACACCTTTCATGATCTCTTAGTATGGAAAGGTGGAAGAAATGTATTTTCTAAAATTTGTATTTCGGGGAATAGTATTAAATGTACAATGTACTCAGGTTTCTTGTGTGTACTGGAATGATACGTGAATCACTGACACTGAATTCTTCACAGGCTCCGAGTGTGAGAGAAGGCACACAACTGCCATCACCTAAGAGGCTCAGAACTTCCCCCAAATTGCAGGGTGCTCTTTCCCTGACACTCTCTGCCTTGAACTTACATAAAAACTGGGCAATTCATAAAGAAATCATGGGAATAATGATCACCAATTTTGAAGATATGTTTGCCATGATACCATGATACCTGGTAGCACTTATTCTGATTTGTAGAAGGCTATGACCTTGTAACAATGTAATGTGCTCATGCCCTGGAATGACCATCTTCCAAAGGAACCTGGGAGTCAGAGGCATATCTCATCCTTGGAAGACCTGCAGCTGAGCTTCCCTTCACAGTCCCACATCTTGCGCGCTGAAATGTGTGCAAGACCCCCTTGCTTTGAAATATTTGTATTTCTAATCTCCAGGCTCATAAATCCACCTGAGTACATGGCATAAAATTGGTGTCTGCACAACCAATGTGCCATCAACAGGAGTTTAAAAAGGTCTGAACCACTGACTGATCAAGTTCATACTTCTATTGACTCATTTAATTCAGTTCTTCTTCTGGGTAAAGACATGTTTCTAGAAGGAAAGAAACAGCCTAACAGGTCCAGTTCTTTTTGTAGCCTCTCACTGATAGGCTATGGGGACTCCTTGAGTATGGAGCTCCCAGCCCCAACCTACTCCCTCCCTTCCCCACTCTATGAGGGGAACTTTGGAAGGCAAGATCATTTTTACTGTTTTAACATCACTACAAGCTTGATTATACCAGATGCTAAATAAATATGTGAGTGAATAAACAAAATAAAATTTGAAACATGAAACCCAACATTCTCTATCCTAATAGGTGGCCATGAAAACAACCATAATTCTACTCACATTGGAATGAATATCAGTGCTGTGACATTCTTTCCAAGCAAATGCATTAGAATATGAGTTATTCTGATGTGTTTAAATTTAACTGAAAAGTGATCCCTGTTAAATATAAGAGTGGGAATAAGAGAGGGAGGAGATGTACAGTTCAGCACATGCTCAATCGGACTTGGCCCTAACAGTAGAATTAGAAACATGCCAGGGGATTCTAATTCAATCCCATCAAGGTGGCATGTACCAATGCCATCTCACTAGTCAAAGTGATCAGTTTAAGTGAACAATTGATCATAATGATAGGATTAAGTGTCAAAGGGATCACATAAACAAGACTAGTGTCTGAAAATACTAACTGATAGAATTAAAAAGGAGAGAATGATCCAACATGGGAAGCGGGATACACAGCAGACTCATAGAATGACAGATGTCCTAAACAGCACTCTGGCCTCAGAATCAGCCCTTAAGGCATTCGAATCTGGCTAAAAAGCCCATGAGAATATTTCAGGCATGGAAAGCCAAGACATTCTGGCCAAAAAAAAAAAAAAAGACCTAAATGGAAGATCTCTGCGAGTGAGATCCCATTGGAAAGAACGGGCCATCAAAGAAGCAAGTACCTTTCTCTGAAGGGAGGAGAGAACTTCCACTTTGACTATGACCTTGTCAGAATAAGATCAGAGCTGGCGAACTCAAAAGGCTTCCATAGCCTTGGCAACTCATGACATGAGCCTTGGGTGATTACTGATGCCATAAACAAGAGTGTCAATTGTTAAATCAACAACAGGAGTCACTGCACACTTACTCCCCATGTAGGATCTCTGTCCTTAACGTGTTGTACTATGTGAATTAATGGTATAACTAGTACTCAAATAGTACTTTACACTTTGTGTTTCTGTGTGTGTGCAAACTGTTGAAATCTTTACTTAGTATATACTAAATTGATCTTCTGTATACAGAGATAATTGAAAATGAATTTTGATGTGAATGGGATGGGAGAGGGAGCAGGAGATGGGATGGTTGTGGGTGGGAGGGAGGTTATGAGGGGAAAAAGCCGCTATAATCCAAAAGTTGTACTTTGGAAATTTATATTTATTAAATAAAAGTTAAAAAAAAGAATATGAGATAGGAACAGTACCCTCTGCCTGGCTAAAGGTAAGGCAAGTTTATTTTTAAGGAGATGTATTCAAAAGTCAGTGGAACAGAGAGAGGATGAGAGAGATCAATCTGCAGCAGCAACAGCCAGGTCTGGTCCAGGAGAAAGCCAGGTGCCTGGAACTCCATCCTGGTCTCCCATGTGGGTTGCAGGAGCCCAACCACTAAGTCAGCATCCACTGCATGCCCAGGCACATTAGAAGGATGCTGGATCCAAAGTGGAGTAGCCGAGACTGAAATGGAACTCTGATACAGGATGCTGTCGTCCCAAGTGGCAGCTTAACCCCCTATTTTGCAACGTTGGCCTCTAAGCTGTTTGCGAGATGGACTTAGGAAATCTGAAAGGAAGAAATGCCCAGCTGGTGGAGGTTGAATCCCATGAGCAGAGGTCAAGAGACACAAACGTTCTTGTGTATCCAGGAGAGCTGGCAGCCATGCTGGCTGTGGGGGAAGGTTAGGGCCTGCTGAAAGGGATGTCACAGTGAGTGGCTTGCCTGCCACTCATGAGGCCAGTGGGAAGCTGCAGAGTTTCTGGGGAGACAACTGACAGGAATTGCAGGTGTTTCAGGAAAACACACAACAACACAAAACCCTGGGAACAAGGGAAAATGTGCCTCTAGAGTATGGGAGGGAACAGTAGGGTGCTCACTAACCTTCTTAGCTGTTGCCCATAGTGCAAGCCTAGTGCTGACTGAATCTTGGCTCATGCAGTAGCAGCAGAGACTGGATTTCAGAGAAGAAAGGCGGCCCTATCTTGGCATCTGGGGGCGAGCTGTACATGGTCAAAGCCAGTCACTGGTGTGACCCTTGACCAATCTGGTCACCAATTTGGATACAGCCACACTGGGCAATTCAGTCCATCTGATGGAAACAAAGTCAGCTGAGCAGGACTTATGGGAAAGCATGTGCTCAGCTGATACAAACAGAATGGCTTAACTGGAATGGCTGTTTCCAAAATGCCAGTTCTCTTTTCTTTTTGCCTTAAGCAAGGGATAAAATCTGCAAGGACACACACCTTCTAAGCAGAAAGCTGGTAAAATCCAGCAAAAGTTGGATGTAATAGAAAAAAAAAACACTTGTGACATTATTGCATGTTAGCACCAGCCCTGGAAGCCTACTTCTGCATTTTGTGCTACATTTCTTATCTAAATATCCAATTGTATGAGCTAGTTAAGTCAAATGTTTGCTTATTTGTAGATGACATTACTCCTAATTGACAGATGAAGGTAGAATAATTTGGAGGTCAAAACCAGAAGAAAAAAGACAGAAAAAGAAAATCTAAGCTGAATGTCATTTATAAAACATAGATGTAAAACTTAAAAGATCAGAAAGTGATTCAAAATTGTAGCAAAGGGCATGAAAAAGACAAATAAGGGCCCTGGAACTGCAGCCAATCTCTCAGGTCCTTGATAAAGGAGGTTATTAAGGTGGAAGAGTTGAGTCCACAGGCTTTCTGGACATACCAAAATCATCTCTGGAATGTCTCACTCCAGGATCACATGAGAAAGAAATAAATTCTCCTCTTATTAAATAAATGTCTGTTCTCTGTTCCAACAGCCAACACAGTGCTAGTGTCAATATATTATTCTGTCAATTTCAAGGAGAATAAGATATGATCATCTCAGAAGACGCTGAAAAGTTCACATACATTCATCATTCCCAACCACAAACCAGCCAGGAATAGAAGGAACCTTCTTCTAAGTATTAAAGGGCACTGATCCCAAACATATAGGAATGATTATTCCCAATAATGAAAACATTAGCTGCATTTCCATTAAAGTTCAGAACAAGCTTATGACTAAAGATTTGAACACATGAGATCATTTTAAATAGCTGGAATAAGATCAACACATAAAAATACATACTTTTTCTATATGCCATACCAGTTAATTCATCATTTTAAAGACGACAAAAGGATCCATTTCATAATAGCCAACACCAAAAATTGATCTAATAAATTGACTAGGGGAAAACAACAAAATGAGAAAAATCTTTATTTTTCCTTTGTAAAAAACAATATATCTTTAGTGATGAATAGAAAAAGAACTTACGTAAATAGATGGTAAGGTGATTTTTAAGACTATAATTCTCACATTTATGATAAATTGAATGCAATAGTCACAGAAATTTTCATAAAGAAACAGTTTCTAAAACATAGTTGAAATTCCTAGAAAATTTTCATAAAGAGCCAATGGACACACAGGTTTGTCCTACTACATATGACACATAAAGCACTGTGATTAAAACAGCGTGGCAGATAGAGGAAAACAGGAAATACAGACTCCGTGTTTGTGTGAGAGTGAGAGAGAGAGACAGAGAAACAAAGAGAGGAGAGGCAGTGGTTGAGACTGGCGCCCCAAAATACAAGAGGAAATTTGCTGGGTTGCTTAGGCAGATATTTGACTTTTCTAACAAAACAGGAACCTTCCTGCTTCCTTCCCTGTGACATGATGTGACAGGAGAAGCTGAACCAATCTCCGACTATAAGGGGGATGTCAAGGGAATGTCAAAGATGTTGCCCTGGCATCACCAAGCGGCCAATCCAATGCAAGGGCCAACTGCCAACTCTGTCATGTAAAAATAAACACATCTTCAGCAAAGGCCCTGCTGGTCAGCTCTCCAGTTACCTGAGGCTGACAGCACTAACTGCTAGGATGATTCATATGGGGAATCTCAAACTTGTGGGTACCCTTGGGGAAGGGATTATATGATAAAATAAGTTGGCAATTAATTTGGAAACAAAATAAAACTAGATTCCCTACATCATTCTGATCAATCAATTCCATACAAATTAAATATATACAGATCAGAAATAAAATTACATGTGTGCTAGGTACAATGTTTAGGAAAGTGTATTGGATGAGATCAAAGATGGTTGAATAGTGAGAAGCTGCACTGACCTCAACAACAGAAAGATACCAGGAAAACAAAGGAAGGACCATGTTCCCAGGGACGGACTGAGATAAATTTTCAGTGGAGAATGGACAGAATGCTACAGAGACTCCATGGAGCAATGAGGAGAGAAGAGAGACACCTTGCTGCCAGTCACTCCTGCATCTAAATGGCTGGCTCTGGGCTGGGAAGTGGGAGGAGGCTGCCGTGGCCCCCGCCACTGATGGCTTTGACTGAGGGAGAATTTCCTGGTCCCCAATTGGCTTTGATGATGGCCTGGGAAGCTTGTGGGAGTCTGGGTGACCAGTTTGCTCCATGACGTGAGGCCACGTTGACTCCCTCTCCCCTCACCAAAGCTGCAGACTCAACATGCTGGAGTAGAGCTGCGGTTGAACTGTGTCGTGAGCCTGGGAACAACAGACAGTTCAGTTCTATCACTGCTAGAGGCTGCCAGGGCTGGGGTGCGGAGGCATGTGGTATGGAGAGCAGACGCCTTGCCCCCTGTGTTTGTGGGAGTTCTGAACATAGGTAACGGAACGAGAGGGCCTCAGACTGTGTCTGGGTTCCTGTGCACCTGCGTGGTCTGACTGCAGACTCAGATGTCCCTGCATGCTGGGGATGGATCTCATGGAGGGGTGGGAGGGGTAGGGGGACACACTACGGAATGGGTTGGTGCACATGTCTGGATGGGTAGAGGAGAAGACACTGTGAGCTCACCCTATCCTATAAATCAGCTGGTTCACCCTGGCAAACAAAAAAGCTGGACTATGAACAAATAGCTGGCTCCAGTATCCCCTCCCTTCACTGACTGTAGACAGAGATGCTCCACCATGCCCAACGTGGGTGTCACTCTGGACTCTTGCCCCATCCACAGAGAGTGGCCAGAGCTCCTTGGCCCCACCAAACATACGTGACTGACACTAAAGAGTAAGCCTTAGCAACTTCTCCAAGACCAACAGGTACATTTACAGGGAACAAAGGCTTCAGTGACAAAACACACACACACACAACAACAACAACAAAACTTCCAGAGGAGATAGCAACAAGAGACTCCAGCAGCTGCATAAAAATCAACAAGAACACTAAAGACATGATCAATGAAGGCAATATGGCTCCACAAAAGGAATGCAGTAATTCATTAATATCAGACTGTGAGGAGGGGGAGATGGATGAAATCCCTGAAAAAGAATTCAAAAGAATGGTTGTAAGGTTATTCAAAAACACAGAGAAGCAGTTAAATGAAAAGAGCAAGTCAGTAAGTGACATGGATGAAAAATTCAACAAGGAGATAGATATACTGAAGAAAAACCAAACACAAATATTAATAAACATGAAGTATTCAATAAGCCAAATATAAAAGTAAAATGGAAAGCCTTAACAACAGACTTGGTGAGGAAGAAGAAAGAATATCTATCTAGAATATGGGTATTTTGAAGTATCTGTCAGGATGAAGGAGGAAAAAGAGGAGGAGGAGGAGGAGGAAAAAGAAGAGGAGGAGGAGAATAGGAGGAGGAAGAAGAGGAAGAAAGAACAAAAGAAAGAATGAAAGAAAGAAAGAAAGAAGGAAAGAAAAAGAGAGAGAGAGATGAGAGAGATAAGGGCCGGCGCTGTGGCGCAGTAGGTTAATCTTCCGCCTGCAGCACCAGCATCCTATATGGGCACTAGTTCTAGTCCCAGCTGCTCCTCTTCCCATCCAGCTCTCTGCTATGGTCTGGGAAAGTAGTGGAAAATATCCCAGGTCCTTGGGCTCCTCCACCCACATGGGAGACCCGGAGGAGGCTCCTGGCTCCTGGCTTCGGATCGGCATAGATCCGGCCATTGCGGCCATTTGGGGAGTGAACCAGCGGATGGAAGACCTTTCTCTCTGTCTCTCCCTCTCACTGTCTGTAACTCTACCTCTCAAATAAATAAAATAAAAATCTTTTAAAAATAAGAAAGAAAGAGAAAGAAAAAAAATAGAGACTGAAAACAATGTTCAGGATATATGGGATACCATCAAACAACCAAATATACTAGTCTTAGGAGTTCCTGAATGTATGGAAAAAAAGAATGGCTTAGGAAACCTATACAATGAAATAGTAGCAGAAAACTTCCCCAAACTGGAGAATGATAAGGACATCCAAATACAGGAAGCATATAGGACCCCAGATAGGACCCCAGAAAGATCCTCACTATGACATATTACAGTCAAACTTCAAAAAGGAAAGCATAAAGAGAATATCCTAAAATTTGCAAGACATAAAGCTAGATCACCTATACAGGAATTCCCATTTGATTGATAGCAGATTTCTCAAGAGAAACACTATAGGTCAGAAGAGACTGAAGGGACACAGCCCAAGTATTAAAAAAAAAACACCATCAAATTATTAGAGAACATTGGAGAAACCTTGCAAGATATTGGCACAGGCAAAGACTTCCTGGAAAAGACCCTGGAGGCGCAGGTAGTCAAAGCCAAAATTGGGATTGCATCAAATTGAGAAGTTTCTGTACTGCAAAAGAAACAGTCAGGTGAGTGAAGAGGCAACCGAAAGAATGGGAAAAAATATTTGCAAACTATGCAACAGACAAAGGGTTAATAACCAGAATCTACAAAGAGATCAAGAAACTCCACAAAAACAAAACCAACAACCCACTTAAGAGATGAGCCAAGGACCTCAATAGACATTTTTCAAATGAGGAAATCCAAATGGCCAACAGACACATGAAAAAATGTTCAAGATCACTAGCAATTAGGGAAATGCAAATCAAAACCACAATGAGGTTTCACCTCACCCCGGTAAGAATGGCTCACATTCAGAAATCTACCAACAACAGATGCTGGTGAGGATGTGGGGAAAAAGGGACACTAACCCACTGTTGGTAGGAATGCAAACTGGTAAAGCCACTATGGAAGTCAGTCTGGAGATTCCTCAGGAACCTGAATATAACCCTACCATTTAACCCAGTCATCCCACTCCTTGGAATTTACCCAAAGGAAATTAAACTGGGAAACAAAAAAGCGGTCTGCACCTTAATGTTTATTGCAGCTCAATTCACAATAGCTAAGACCTGGAATCAACCTAAATGCCCATCAACAGTAGACTGGATAAAGAAATTATGGGACATGTACTCTACAGAATACTATACAGCAGTCAAAAACAATGAAATCCGGTCATTTGCAACAAAATGGGGGAATCTGGAAAACATTATGTTGAGTGAAATAAGCCAGTCCCAAAGGGACAAATATCATATGTTCCCCCTGATCGGTGACAACTAACAAAGCACCAAAAAGGAAACCTGTTGAAGTGAAGTGGACACTATGAGAAATGGTGACTTGATCAGCCCTTGCCCTGACTGTTGATGAACAACTTAATACTTTATCCCCCCTGGTATTTTTTGTTTGTTTGTTCTACTTAATACTATTGGTTGAATTCTGTAATACACAGTTATTCTTAAGTGTTGAAACTTAACTGAAAAGTGATCCCTGTTAAATATAAGAGTGGGAATAAGAGAGGGAGGAGATGTACAGTTCGGCACATGCTCAAGCGGACTTGCCCCAAACGGTAGAGTTAGAAACATACCAGGGGATTCCAATTCAATCCCATCAAGGTGGCATGTACCAACGCCATCTCACTAGTCCCAGTGATCAATTTCTGTTCACCATTGATCAGAATGATAGGACTAAGAGTCTAAGGGATCACATAAACAAGACTAGTGTCTGCAAATACTAGCTGATAGAAAAAAAAAAGGGAGAGAACAATCCAACATGGGAAGCAGGATACACAGCAGACTCATAGAATGGCAGATGTCCTAAACAGCACTCTGGCCTCAGAATCAGCCCTTAAGGCATTCAGATCCGGCTGAAGAGCCCATGAGAGTATTTCAGGCATGTAAAGCCAAGACACTCTGGCAAAAAAACAAAAACAAAAAAACCCTAAATGAGAGATCTCCATGAGTGAGATCCCAGTGGAAAGAACAGGTCATCAAAGAAGGAGGTACCTTTCTCTGAAGGGAGGAGAGAACTTCCACTTTGACTATGACCTTGTCTAAATATGATCAGAGTCAGTGAACTCAAAAGGCTTCCATAGCCTTGGCTGCTCATGACAAGAGCCTAGGGTGATTACTGATGCCATAAACAAGAGTGTCAATTGGTAAAGTCAACAACAGGAGTCACTGTGCACTTACTCCTCATGTAGGATCTCTGTCCTTAATGTGCTGTACATTGAGATTTAATGCTATAACTAGTACTCAAACAGTATTGTTCACTTTGTGTTTCTGTGTGGGTGCAAACTGTTGAAATCTTTACTTAATGTATGCTAAACTGATCTTCTGTATATAAAGAGAATCGAAAATGAATCTTGATATGAATGGAAGGGGAGAGGGAGTGGGAAAGTGGAGGGTTGCGGGTGGGATGAAGTTATGGGGAGGGAGAGCCATTGTAATCCATAAGCTGTACTTTGGAGATTTATATTCATTAAATAAAAGTTAAAATAAAATAAAATAAAATAAAACGAAAGACTTGCAGGAATTTAAACAAACAAACAAACAAAAAAGCAAACTGCAACCCAGAATACTTTAACCAGTGAAACTTTCATTTGAAAATGAAGGTAAAACAGAGAGCTTCCAAGACAAGCAAAAACTAAAGACTTTGTCACTACCTGGCCAGCTTTACAAATGACACTTAAAACAAAGACAATTAGCATTATGAAAGAAATTAAGAAAGTCTCCTAGGAAAAGATCAAAGGATTAAAAACAAACAATAAGAATGTTTATAGAAAAATGGCAGGACCAAGTCATTACTTATAAGTAAAACCTCAACAGTAAATAAACTAAATTCCCTAATTAAAAGATAGCAAATGGATAAAAAAAATAAGATGCATCTATTTGCGGCTTGTAAGAAACACCAGTACTGATAAACATAGACTGAAAATGAAGGGGTGGATAAAACAAACCCCATACAAATGGCAATAAAAAATGAGCAAGACGAGCTATACTCACATCAGAGAAAATAAAGTAAAAAAACTGTTAAAAGAGACAAGGTCATTATGTAATGATTAAGGGATCAATTCAACAAGATGAGACTATAGTGACGTATATGTGCCCAATGCTGGGGCACGTAGTTTTACAGAACAAATGTTAATGGACCTAAAGGGAGACATAAAGTACAATACAATAATAATGGGAGACTTCAACATTCCACTTTCATCAATGGGCAGATCAACCAGACCAAAAAATCAAGAAAGAACAACAGAGCCAATCTAGATTATAGATCAAATGGACCTCATGGATATCTATAAAACACTTCATCCTAGAGCTGGAGAATTATCTATTTTTTTCATAAGTACATGGAACATTTTCTGGGACAGACCATAACAGACCATAAAACAAGTCTTAACAAAATAAAAAAAATTGAAATTGTATCATGCATCTTTTCTGACCACAATGGCAGGAAGTTGGAAATTAACAAGAGTCTCTAGAAAATAATAAAAAAAAAAGCAAATGGAGATTGAACACCATGCTATGCTCCTGAATGAACAGTGGGTCATAGAAGAAATCAAAAGGCAGTAAAAATTCTTTGAAATGAATGAAAATGAAAATAATACATATAAAAAGTCATGGATACAACAAAAACAGTGTTAAGAGAAAAGTTTATAGCAATAAATGCCTACATCAAAAAAATGGAGGTTCTGGTGCTGTGGCATAGTGGGTTAAGCATCTACCGGCAGCACTTGGCATCCCATGTGGGTGTTGGTTCGAGTCCTGGCTGCTCCACTTCTGATCCAGCTCCCTGATGATGGCCTGAGAGGGCAGCAGAGGATGGCCTGAGTGCTTAGGCCCCTATACCAGCATAGGAGACCCAGAGGAATCTCCTGGCTCCTGTTTTCAGATCACCCCAACCCTGGTCATCACAGCCTTTTGGGGAATAAACCAGAGGATGGAAGACCTCTCTCTGTCTCTCCCTCTATCTGTAACTTGCCTCTCCAGTAGATAAATAAATCTTTACAAAAAATCCAAAAAACTGGAAAGATACCAAATAAACTACTCAATAATGTATCTTGAGGACCCAGAAAAATAGAAATAAACCTCAAAATTAGTGAGCAGAAATAAATAAAAATCAGAAAAAAGAAAAATAAAAATTTAAAAATCCATGCAAAAGGTGAATTGAAGAGCTGGTTTTTGGAAAAAATAAACAAAATCTATAAATCATTGACCTACTAACCAAAAAAGGGAAGAAAACTGAAATTAATAAAATAAGAGATGAAAAAGGACGTGTTATAACTAATACCACAGAAATACAAAGGATCATTAGGAACTAACAGAAGCAGTTATATGCCAACCAACTGAAATATCTGCAAGAAAAGGATAGATTTATGGACACATATAATTTATCAAAATTGAGGCATGAAGACATAGAAAACCTCAATAGAACAATAACCAAGACTGATATTTAATCAGTAATAGAGAGCCTCCCAACAAGAAAAGACCAGGACTGGATAACTTCAGTGATGAATTCTACCAAAATTTTAAGGAGGAAATAATCCCACTTCTTCTTCAACTATTCAAAACAATTGAAAGGAAGGGAACACTTCTAAACTCATTGTGAGGCCTGTATTACTTTAATTCCAAAACTAGTGAAAGATACTATAGACCAACATCCCTGATGAACATAAATGAAAAAATCCTCCAACAAATTACAGCTAACTGAATATAACACCACATCAAAAAATCATCCACCCAGACCAACTGGGATTTATCCAAAGAATGCAGGGATGGTTCAACATTCACAAATCAATAAACGTGACATATCACGAAAAACAAAAGGAAGGATAAAACCATATGATTATCTCAATGGATACAGAGAAAGCATTTGAAAAATACAATATGTTTTCATGATAATAATATTTAAAAATTGAGTATAGAAAGAACATACCACAAAAAAAAAAAAAAAACCAAAATCAAGGCAATAAATGACAAATATACAGGCAGCATCATATTGAAAGGGGAGAAACTGGAAGCATTTCTTCTAAGATCCAGAACCATACAGGATGTCCATTCTTATCAATACTTTTCTTTTTTTTTAACTTTCATTTAATGAATATAAATTTCCAAGGTACAGCTTATGGATTACAATGGCTCCCCCCCCATAACGTCCCTCCCACCCACAATCCTCCCCTTTCCCACTCCCTCTCCCCTTCCATTCACATCAAGATTCATTTTCGATTCTCTTTATATACAGAAGATCAGTTTAGCATACATTAAGTAAAGATTTCAACAGTTTGCTCCCACACAGAAACATAAAGTGAAAAATACTGTTTGAGTACTAGTTATAGCATTAAATCTCAATGTACAGCACATTAAGGACAGAGATCCTACATGAGGAGTAAGTGCACAGTGACTCCTGTTGTTGACTTTACCAATTGACACTCTTGTTTATGGCATCAGTAATCACCCTAGGCTCTTGTCATGAGCAGCCAAGGCTATGGAAGCCTTTTGAGTTCACTGACTCTGATCATATTTAGACAAGGTCATAGTCAAAGTGGAAGTTCTCTCCTCCCTTCAGAGAAAGGTACCTCCTTCTTTGATGACCCGTTCTTTCCACTGGGATCTCACTCGCAGAGATCTTTCATTTAGGTGTTTTTTTGTTTGTTTGTTTTTGTTTTTTTGCCAGAGTGTCTTGGCTTTCCATGCCTGAAATACTCTCATGGGCTTTTCAGCCGGATCTGAATGCCTTAAGGGCTGATTCTGAGGCCAGAGTGCTGTTTAGGACTTCTGCCATTCTATGAGTCTGCTGTGTATCCTGCTTCCCATGTTGGATCGTTCTCTCCCTTTTTTTTATTCTATCAGCTAGTATTTGCAGACACTATTCTTGTTTATGTGATCCCTTTGGTTCTTAGTCCTATCATTATGATCAATTGTGAACAGAATTTGACCACCTGGTTGTTGATGAACAACTTAATATGTTATCCCTCTTAGTATTTTTTTGTTTGTTCTACTTAATAGTTTTGGTTGAATACTGTAATCAATACACAATTATTCTTAAGTGCTGAAACTTAACTGAAAAGTGATCCCTGTTAAATATAAGAGTGGGAATAAGAGAGGGAAGAGATATGCAATCTGGGACATGCTCAAGCGGACTTGCCCCAAACGGTAGAGTTAGAAACATACCAGGGGATTCCAATTCAGTCCCATCAAGGTGGCATGTACCAATGCCATCTCACTAGTCCCAGTGATCAATACTTCTCAGTACAGTCCTGGAAGCTTTAGCCAGAGCCATTAGGCTCTTGCAAGGTTTCTCCGATGTTCTCTAATAATTTGACAGTGTCAGGTCATAGATTTAGATCTTTAATCCATGTTGAGTGGATTTTTGTAGAAGGCATAAGTACAGGTCTTGCTTCATGCTTCTGCACATGGAAATCCAGTTTTCCCAGCACCGTTTGTTGAATAGACTATCCTTGCTTCAGGAATTGGTTTTAGATTCTTGATCAAATATAAGTTGGCTGTAGATGTTTGGGTTGATTTCTGGCGTTTCTATTCTGTTCCATTGGTATGTCCATCTGTTTCTGTACCAGTACCATGCTGTTTTGATAACAACTGCCCTGTAGTATGTCCTGAAATCTGGTATTGTGATGCCTCTGGCTTTGTTTTTGTTGTACAAGATTGTTTTAGCTATTTGAGGTCTCCTGCACCTCCATATGAATTTCAGCATATTTTTTTCCAGATCTGAGAAGAATGTTTTTGGTATTTTGATTGGTATTGCATTGAATCTGTAAATTGCTTTTGGGAGAATGGACATTTTGATGATATTGATTCTTCCAATCCATGAGCATGGAAGATTTTTCCATTTTGTGGTATCCTCTTCTATTTCTTTCTTTAAGGTTTTGTAAATCCCATTGTAGAGATCTTTAATGTCCTTGGTTAAGTTTATTCCAAGGTATTTGATTGTTTTTGTGGCTATTGTGAATGGGATTGATCTTAGAAGCTCTTTCTTAGCCGTGGCATTGCTTGTGTATAAAAAAGGTTGCTGATTTTTGTGCATTGATTTTATATCCTGCTACTTTGCCAAACTCTTCTATGAGTTCCAATAGTCTCTTAGTAGAGTTCTTTGGATCCCCTAAATAAAGAATCATATCATCTGCAAAGAGGGATAGTTTGAGTTCTTCCTTCCCAATTTGTATCCCTTTAATTTCTTTTTCTTGCTTAATAGCTCTGGCTAAAACTTCTAGAATTAAATTGAATAGCAGTGGTGAGAGTGGACATCCCTGCCTGGTACCAGATCTCAGTGGAAATGCTTCCAACTTTTCCCCATTCAATAGGATGCTGTCCGTGGGTTTTTCATAAATTGCTTTGATTGTATTGAGGAATGTTCCTTCCATACCCAGTTTGCTTAGAGTTTTCATTATGAAAGGGTGTTGTATTTTATCAAATGATTTCTTGCATCTATTGAGATAATCATATGGTTTTTCTTCTACAGTTTGTTAATGTGGTGTATCACATTGATTGATTTGCGAATGTTGAACCATCCCTGCATACCAGGGATAAATCCCACTTGGTCTGGGTGGATGATCTTTCTGATGTGTTGTTGTATTCTATTGGCCAGAATTTTATTGAGGAGTTTTGCATCTATGTTCATCAGGGAAATTGGTCTGTAATTCTCTTTCTCTGCTGCATCTTTTTCAGGTTTAGGAATTAAGGTGATGCTGGCTTCACAGAAAGAATTTGGGAGGATTCCCTCTTTTTCAATAATTGTTCTGAATAGTTGGAGAAGAATTGGAGTTAGTTCTTCTTTAAATGTCTGGTAGAATTCAGCAGTGAATCTTCTGGTCCTGGGCTTTTCTTTGTTGGGAGGGCCTTTATTACTGATTCAATTTCTGACTCAGTTATGGATCTGTTTAGGTTTTCTATGTCTTAATGGTTCAAGGAAATAAAATTGGCAAATAAAAGAGCTGCCTGCATCTTGATGTTTATTGCAGCTCAATTCACAATAGTTAAGACATGGAATCAACCTAAATGCCCATTAACTGAAGACTGGATAAAGAAATTATGGGGTATGTACTCTATAGAATACTATACAGCAGTAAAAAAAATGAAACCCAGTAATTTGCAACAAAAAGGAGGAATCTGGAAAAAACATCATGCTGAGTGAAATAAGCTAGTCCCAAAGTGACAAATATCACATGTTCTCCCTGATTGGTGATGACTAACTGAGCACCTAAAAGGAAACCTGTTGAAGTGAAATGGACACTATGAGAAAAAATGACTTGTCCTGACTGTCAAGGAATAATTTACTACTTTATTCCTTTTAGTATTTTTTTGTTCTACTTAATACCATTGATTGAACTCTTTAATTAACACACAAGTATTAGGCATTTAAATTTAACTGAAAAGTGATCCCTGTTAAATATAAGAGTGGGAATAAGAGAGGGAGGAGATGTACAGTTCGGCACATGCTCAATCGGACTTACCCCTAATAGTAGAGTTAGAAACGTGCCAGGGGATTCTAATTAAATCCCATCAAGATGGCATGTACCATGCCATCTCACTAGTCAAAGTGATCAGTTTAAGTTCATAATTGATCATAATGATAGGACTAAGAGTCTAAGGGATCACATAAACAAGACTAGTGTCTGAAAATACTAACTGATAGAATTAAAAAGGAGAGAATGATCCAACATGGGAAGCAGGATACACAGCAGACTCATAGAATGGCAGATGTCCTAAACAGCACTCTGTCTTCAGAATCAGCCCTTAAGGCCTTCGTTATGGCTAAAAAGCCCATGAGAGTATTTCAGGCATGGAAAGCTAAGATACTCTGTCAAAAAAAGACTTAAATGAAATATCTCTGTGAGTGAGATCCCAGTGGAAAGAACAGGCCATCAGAGAAAGAGGTACCTTTCTCTGAAGGGAGGAGAGAACTTCCACTTTGACTATGGCCCTGTCTAAATAAGATCGAAGTTGACAAACTCAAAAGGCTTTACTTAGTAAATACTAAATAGATCTTCTGTATATAAAGATAATTGAAAATGAATCTCGATGGAGAATGGGATGGGAGAGGGAGTGGGAGATGGGAGGGTTTTGGGTGGGAGGGAGGTTATCGGGGGAAAAAGCTGCTATAATCCAAAAGTTGTACTTTCAAAATTTATATTTATTAAATAAAAGTAAAAAAAAAGAAAAAAAATAAATGAACAAATAGGGAGGTGTTTCACCTTCCTCCCCACTACCCACTCTGCAGAGACCAGCAGCCAGCTGGGAGAAGCCATTCTGCTCCTTTGGCTTTTTATTTTTAAGTTTTTTTTAATTATTTTTTTTTAAATTTTTGGATGCAGGCAGGTGGCTGCCGCCTGCCCCTGCCTTCCACGTGTGCACCCAACAATAGTGGAGGTTGCTTCACCCCCTGACCCAAACAGTGAGCAACGTAACAAGTCAGAAGAATTCCTTTCGCCTTCATGCAAGTATATGGCAAAGGGAAGCCCTGCCTATCGAAAGCTTGTACCCACCATCACCATTGAGAAGTGAGCTGGACTCCAATAGGCAGGGGCTCTGTGCCTAGCCCATGATCCACAGACCCATAGCAGCACATAACAGAGGGAAGCGTGCTCACAGGAAAGACAACACACATCAAAGATGCAATTCATTAAGCAGTGCAAGCTAGTGCTGAACACACCAGGGACTAACACTGGGGTGTCCTACAGCTGTGAGGAGAGGGTGGGTCACACCAACAGAGGTGAATACTCTCCTCCGTCCAGATAACCAGAGGAGAGTTACAAAGCCCAATGAGGGCCTTACCTTGGATACTGGCTCCACCCTGGAATACTGAACAGAGCAACCAGGCCATACTCAGCACACTCCTCTTGGTATTCACTGAAAGTATAGATGTTCCACTAAACCACAAAGATACAAACCAAAGATAAAAGCAATCAGACCGCCCCCCCCCAAAAAACTACTCAAATGCCAAAAAACAAAGGAAGAAACTTAAATAAGAAAAAGAAAGACAGTATAAGCCCTTCAAAGGAACACTACAACACCTCTAATAGAAGGTGAAGATGAAGAGATTGAGTAAATGCCAGAAATGGAATTCAGGAAATTAATCCACAATTACTTAAAAGTAATCAGAAGCAAACTCATGAAATAAATGAAAATTTCTCATGAAATTGAGATATTAAAGTAGAATGAAATAAAAGAAATGAAGAATTCAATAGATCAAATAAAAAAACAGTGGAAAGACTTAATGATAGAGTAGGCAAGAAAGAAGAAAGAATATCGGAACTGAAAGACAAATTTCTGGAAATTTTACAGTCAGACCAAAAAAAAAAAAAAAGAGAAGAAATTAGAATACTAAAAAAAGTACTGTTGGAGATCTCCAAGATACTATAAAATGACCCAACATATGGTCCTAGGAGTTCCTGAAGGAATTGAAAGAGAGAAAGGATTAAAAGGCCTTTTAAATGAAATACTAACAAAAAACATCTCAAATTTGGAGAAAGAAAGGGACATCCAAGTACAGGAAGCACACAGAACTCTCAAAATAGACACGACCAGAAAAGATCTTCACCACAACACATTGTAGTCAAACTCTCCACAGTAAAACATAAAGAAAAGATTCTAAAATGTACACGAGAAAAACACCAGATCACATTCAGAGGTATCCAATTAGACTCACAGCAGATTTCTCATAAGAAACCCTACAGGCTAGGAGTGAATGGTGGATATATTCCAAGTCTTAAGAGAAAAAAACTGTCAACCCAAACTACTGTACCCTGCAAAGCTCTCATTTATGAATTAAGGAGAAATAAAGACTTTCCATAACAAACAGAAACTAAAAGAATGTGTAACTACCAGCTCAGCCTTACAAAAGATGCTCAAGGATGTGCTACACACAGAAACCCAGAAACAGGAACATCACTCTGAAAGAAGGTGGAGGTAGAAATCGCTCAGGAAGAGTACAATGGAAACCAAAAGTAAAAAATAGGACTATTAATGGAAATATGGCAGGGCAAAGTTGTTACTTATCAGTAGTCACTTTGAATGTAAATGCTCTCAACTCTCCAGTTAAAAGACACAGATGGCTGAATGGATTAAAAAAGAAAACTCATTTATTTGCTGCGTACAAGAAACACATCTCACCAACAAAGATGCATGCAGACTGAAAGTGAAAGGATAGAAAAAGATAATGCTAACAGATATCCATACTAACAGAAACCAAAAAAGAGCTGGTATAGCCATCCTAATACCAAACAAATAAACTATAAAACAAAAACTGTTTAAAGATACAAAGGAGGGCATTATATAATGATTAAGGGATCAATTGAACAGGAAGATGTAACTTTTATAAATGTATATGCATCTAACTAGAGGGCCCCTGGCTATTTAAAAGAAATGTTAATGGATTTAAAGGGAGACATAGACTCCAATACAATAGTAATTTGGGTTTCAATACCCCACTTTTAGCAATGGACAGATCAACCGTGTTCATGATTTGGAAGAATCAATATCATAAAAATGTCCATACTACCCAAAGCAATGTTTAGATTCAATGTAATACCAATCAAAATTCCAATGATATTCTTCACAGACCTAGAAAAAAAATCCTAAAATTCATATGGGAACACAAAAGATTCCAAATAATCAAAGCAATCTTAAACAACAATAACAAAACTGGAGGAATCATAACAAGAGATTTCAAGACATACTACAGGGCTATTATAGTCAAATGAGCCTGGTACTGGCATAAAAACAGAAGTGTAGAACAATGGAACAGAATTAGAAACCCCAGAAAATAATCCATGCAACTGTATCCAACCAATCTTTCAATAAGTGAGCTAAAATCACTCCTTGGAGAAAGGACAATGTGTTCAACAAATGGGCATTGGTAAAATTGATTTCCACATGCAGAAGTTTGAAACCAGATTCTACCTTGCACCCTGTACAAAAGTCAACTCACAGTAGATAAAGGATCTAAACCTAAGACCTGAAACCATCAAATTATTAGAATGAAACATAAGGAAAATGCTTTAAGACATTCGCCTAGGCAAAAATTTCTTGGATAAGACCCCAGTAGCAATGTAACAAAAGCAAAACTAGGAAATTGGATCACATCAAACTAAGGCGTTTTTGCATAGAAAAGGAACCAATTGACAAAGAGTGAAGTGGCAACTGACAGAAAGAGAGAAATTACTTGAAAACTATGGATCTGATAAAGGATTAATATCCAGAACATATAAAGAGCTCAAGGAACTCAAAGACAACAAAAAATCAAGTTAAGAAATGGGAAAATATCAGTTTTCAAAAGATGAAATACGAATGGCTAAAAGACACACAAAAATGGTCAGATTCTCTAAGCCATCAGGGAAATGCAAATAGAAACCACAGTGATATATGACCTTTCCCCAGTTAGAATGACTGTCATCCAAAAATCCATAAGCAATAAATGCTATCAAGGATGTGGAGAAAAAGGTACACATTGTTGGTGGCACTGGAAACTAGTATAGCCACTGCTGAAGACATCATGGAGATGCCTCAGAAAACTAAAAATAGATTTACCATATGATCCAGTTATTCCACTCCTAGGAATATCTCAAAAGAAAATGAAACCAATTTATGAAAGATTCACCTGCACTCCCCTGTTCACAGCAGCTCAATTCATATCAGCTAAGATATAGGCCCCAGCTAGATGTCCATCAACTGATGACTGAATAAAGAAAATGTGTTTGATATACATAATGTAATGTTACTCATCTATAAAAAAAGAATGAAATCCTGACATTTTCAACAAAATGGATGCAACTGGAGAACATTATCTTAAGTGGAAGAAGCCAGACCCAAAAATACAAATACCACGTTTTCTCTTACTTGTGGTAGTTTATATAGAGAGTATAAAAATTGTGTGAAAGTCATATCATTTGATATAGCTATAAATAGTGCTTCACTGAATCATACCATGCAAATGCCAATAAGTCCTATTTTTCATGCTAAAAAAAAGAAATGGGGGAATAATGAAGACTTCTGGGGGACTAGCAATGCTTTGCTCTTAATTTGGGCGTTGGTTGACCAGATGACCAAATAACTCATTTATCTGAACTTATGTACATTTCTTGATATGTATACTATATTTCAATGAAATGTCAGAGATCTCTTCCTTTTTTTCTTTTAACTTTTGCAATAAAATAATTTCAATTTACTTTATAATCATAGGCTTAATAGGGAGCAGGAAGTATGGTTATCTTAGAATTGTATCTATGAATTTGGTTCTCTTTATATTAGTAAAAATTTTAAAAAAATTAAAAATGAGAAAGATATGCATACTGAAAAAAATCCCAACAACAACAACAAAAGAAATTAAAAAAAAAGAAAGGAAAGAAAGTATACTGGAGACCTTTCTTGATGTGACCACAGCACTTTCCTTCACGTTTCTGGGTTACATTTCCTGGTCTGCCATGCAGTAAGGTTTGAATATAGGACCAAGTTCCACGTTGGGGGAATGTGATGAGGAAATGATGTGGGCTACTTCCAGAAATGGCCCCAAACCTTCCACTGGATCCCCACTTCCATGTCTAATTTATTAGCTCATTATAGTGGTTTTAGAGGAAGATCTGAGATCCCAAGGAATGGTGAAGCTACAGGAAGAATCCTGTAAAGATGAATTCTCTCTGCTGACCACACTGGGTTAACAAATGGAGAGACATACAGTTGTCTCGTGTGAAAGCATACAGATTTGGGAAAATATTTGTCCCAATGTTTGGCTAGTCCAGAGCAATGTATAAACCCTCTGAAGCTGTAAAAAGTAACAGTCTGTTAAAAAGAAGTTTGGGACCAGGCACTGTGGTGCAGCAGGTTAAGTTGCCCCATGGGCCACCTGCCTGGGATCAAGTCCTGCCTCAGCTTCCAATCCAGTGTCCTACCAATGCTCAGCCTGGAAGGCAGCAGATGATGACTTGAACACCTGTGTCCTTGCCACCCACTTGGGAGACTTGAACGGAGTTTCTGACTCTTGGCTTTGGCCTGGCCAAGCCCTGGCTGTTGTGGGCATTTGGGAAGCTGAATCAGTGAGCAAGCAGATGGAGGATCTCTGTGCCTCTGTCACTCATCACTCTGCCTTTCAGATACATAAAACAATAAATAAACATAAATCATTTTAGTAAAATTGATAATAGCAAATACCAAAGGTAATAAACAAAGTCCTAAATGACAAAAATATAATAAAATGTCATCAGAGAAGATTTTGGAAAATATATGATAAACAAGTGATTAGTCTTTAGAATACATGATGAATGCTCCCAATAAATGATAAAAAGACACATGGATCAATAAAGAACTGGCACATTAAATGAATGTGAAATTTATGGAAAACTCAAATGACCAATCAACAAATGGAGAATCAATCTTAGTAATAATAAAGAAAATGTGAATTAAACTATAAGATAACCATTAACTACAGCACACCCCCAACCAGACTGGTGAAAAAAAGAAAGTATCAAGGTAAGGTGAAATAGATAATTTTTAACATTGCCACTGGGAGTATTTGGGGCTGGCAGTGAGCTCAGCTGAGGGCATTTTATCAGTAACCAATGTAATTTTAACTTTTACATCCTGTAACTCTGCAAATCTCCCTCTCTGTATCTTCCCTAGAGGCAACCCAGCTCATGAGCACAAAGAAGATGTCTAAGGATGTCCCTTGCAGCACAGCCAGAGATATCAAAAAGTATTGGTTTGTCAGCGGGAGACTGGCTAAATCAAGTACATCCAGGAAATGAACTGGACTAGCTGTCAAGATGAAGATTTCTCTGAGGCATGTGAGAATATCCATGTGTTGCAGTGTAATTAAACAATACTAGAAGGAAAAGAGCTTGAGCAGAGACAAACATCTAGAGAAGATGCATTTTCTGTGGCCATGATGGCCTATTAGAGCTTGTGCCCTGGGAGGGAGGCAGCATGAGTGTTGCTTCTATTTTATGGGCCTCTAAGTTCTCTGCCCTTGTGCTGCTATAATAAAGCATAGCTTAAGCATCATTTCCCACTGCAGGCAGTAAATCAGATATAAAAGACATGACGGGGGCCTGGGTCCAAGAATGAAGGCAAAAGTGAACAAGGACTGGAGGTTGAAGAACCAAGGAGACTGTACTGGTGCAGACCTTGGGGAAAGGTGGAGCTGGCTTTGGACTCTGGCTGCTACTTGTCTCAGGTGTGTGTATGGGGGAGTGTCTTTGGAAAATCACTAAATCCCTGTGGGTCTGTTTCCTCATCTATACACTGGGAGGCTACCACATCTTTCATAGAATTTTGTAAATCTTCAAAAGACTTAAATAAAAATATTCTTTTCATCTATCTATCTAACTGTCAGCATGCCTTCCTTTTCCGCTATTTTCTGTTTCTGTCATGTGTCCGTCTTACCTCCATCTATGTTTCTACCTCTGCTTCTGCCATTCTATTTCTCCTTCCCTTTTCTTCCATCGTGTATGTTCTGGGTGTGATTTGTCAGTATGTATTTCTGTATTATCTGTCTCTCTCTGTAACCTGCCATTTGTCTGTTAGCCCATCTGTGGATCTCTGCGTCTGTCTTTCAACTTAGGATCTAAATACACTGGGAGAACAGCAGAGCAAGGGCACATTCTGGAGATTAGTTCTGGAAGGAATTCACAAAATTCAGACAGAAGACTTCAAAGATGACCTAAATACATGTACTGTTCCCATGGACTGTAAGATATAATACAGTGAAGATGTCAGTTATCCTCATATTGATTTATGAATTCAATGAAATCCCAGTCAACATCCCAGCAGGATTCTTTGTAGACAGAGATAAGCTGAATCTAAAATGTACAAAGGAAAGATAGAGGAATTAGATTAGCCAAACCAATATCAAAAGAGAAAAAATTGGAGCACTCGCACTACCCAATTTTAAGATTCATTATAAATCCACTGTGGTCAAGATAGCATAGTGTTGGTGAAAGGACAGACACAAATATCAGTGGAACAGAAAACAGACCACTGGTTTTTGCAAAGGCACACAGGCAATCCAATGGAGAAAGGACAGACTTTTTTTATTTTTATTTTTTTATTTTATTATTTTTTTGACAGGCAGAGTGGACAGTGAGAGAGAGAGACAGAGAGAAAGGTCTTCCTTTGCCGTTGGTTCACCCTCCAATGGTTGCCACGGCTGGTGTGCTGCCGCCAGCGCGCTGCGGCCAGCGCACCGCGGTGATCCGATGGCAGGAGCCAGGTGCTTCTCTTGGTCTCCCATGGGGTGCAGGGCCCAGGGACTTGGGCCATCCTCCACTGCACTCCCTGGCCACAGCAGAGAGCTGGCCTGGAAGAGGGGCAACCGGGACAGAATCCGGCGCCCCAACCGAACCTGGTGTGCTGGTGCCGCAAGGCAGAGGATTAGCCTAGTGAGCCGAGGTGCCGGCCCAGGACAGACTTTTCAACAAATGGTGCTAGAACAAAGGGACATTCATAAGTAAAATAAACAAAATAATTTCAGGCCAGCGGTGTGGCTCAATAGGCTAATCCTCCGCCTTGCGGCGCCGGCACACCGGGTTCTAGTCCCGGTTGGGGCACCGGATTCTGTCCCGGTTGCCCCTCTTCCAGGCCAGCTCTCTGCTGTGGCCAGGGAGTACAGTGGAGGATGGCCCACTCAGGTTTCCATAATATTCTTGTGACTTCATGACCTAATGGGTTATTCTGTTAATTGCTTTCTTCAGTAGTTACTTGAGTTTTTACTTTTAGTTACTAGAAATACTTATACAAATACAAACCCATGCAGGCATTCTGAAAAGGTCTGGGAAAACTGACTTCTAGCCCTTGGTTTTCATTGCTGACCTTCAACACGTGTGTGGCAGTTTCTATTTCAATATGGTTGTTGAGGGGTGACTTGGCATAGTGCCAAATACACAGGGAACACCAAAAAAGTTCAGTACAATTATAAATGCTATTGTTATTATCTACATATTATCTGCAAGTATAAACAAAATAATACACCTGGTAGATCTGGGAAGTAGGGGAAGCTGGGTGTGGTTCATTAATTGTGACAAAATACTAAAATGAGATGGAAATGGAGTGAGGGACTCTTGGGAACTATTTACATTATTACCTCACAATTTTTTTAAACTATTCTGAAATGAAATGCTTAGAAAACAACTAACACATTTGGGAAACTAATAAAACCCTCTGCAGTTCCACCCTTTCGAAAGATTTGCTTTAGGTAATTTCTATGTCATATAAACAAGAACTTTAAAAGGTTGTTTATATGTTGAAACTGAGGACTAGGAAGTCTAAACTTCCAGGATCAGCTGTTTGAGTCAAGGAAGAAACTGCATTTATTTTTTGGCAGAAAATTTATTAGTCCACTCCCCTGAAGAAATAATGGTAAAACCAATTTTCTTCAAACACTAGACATTGGCTCAAGACCAAAGAAGCAGCAATGCAGCCCAGGAGGAAATAGTCACAGCAAGTTTGAAGCAACCGATTTCAACACAGAACACTCTGTTGCTATTGGCAAAGGACAGAGTATTTCTTTCTGGAATACACAATGTCCCACAAATAAATTGCCTCTGATTTTAAGGCTCTCTAATCAATGGCCAAGGATGTAATCCCAGCTGTAGAACAGGGGAGCTCCAACGGAATGGGAATTAAGAGAGGAAGATGAAAAAAGAATGGGGTGAGGGGAGACAAGAAGGGGGAGAAGGAAGACAAGAGATAGAGATACAGATGAATGGCAGCTCCACTGGAAAGCACATATCCAAGTGCATTCAACACTCCCAACTTTCACAGGTACTATATTAATTACTTATTGTTGTGAAGTCAGTGACCCTCAAATGTAGGGATTTGAAACAATCCATATGCAGAGTCTCACAGTTTCTGTGCTAAGTATCAGAGGCAATCTGGCTCGGTCTCTTGGGAGGCTGTACTCAAAATGTGGATGAGAGATGCTGCCCCTTCTGCAAGCTCCACTAGGGAGGATCCCCTTCCAAGCTCACCTGTGTGACTGCTGGCAAGATGCTTCCTCAGGACTGTTTAGCTAACAGATCCTTGTCCCAGGGGCTTTCCCATATGTGCAATCATAGAACGACAGCTGGCTTCATCAGAGCGACCAAGTGAGAAGAGAGGGAGAGCAAGAGGGAAGCCAATATTTGTAATCTGATCTCGGGAGTGACAGCCCATCACTTCTGCTATCTCTTGTCTGTTAGGAGCAAGTCACTAGGTCCAGTCTACACGCAACACAAGGAGGCAGTGGGGATTGGGAACCACATCTGAAGCTGCCTCCCACAGATGTCCTCACGCTATCCACACCAGGCCAAAAGCTGCACCTTAAGATGGCACTCATAATTTGTCAGCCACCTTATTTTAGCTAACTGTCATAAACAAATGATGACTTCCTGAATATTTGATATTCTACTGGAACACTGACAATATGTCTGCTTGATTCTATTCTGAAAGTCTTGAGAAGTATCATAAATATTTATCTAATAATTCACAGCTGATAAAAATGCAGAAGGTGTGAACCCCTGTGATGTTCAAGGTGAACCTGCAGAAATAAACTTATTTGCTTAGTAAAAATATAAACACAAAGAAGGGTATTGTTTTTATTGATGGAGAGTTAACTTAGCATTCCATTTCTGCATGTATTTCTTTCCCAACTGACTTTATTATATTAGTTATTCCGAAGCTCTTATACTCCATTTGTCTTGTTGGTTGCCTTATTAATGACTTAAATAATGACAAGAAATATTTTGTGATGTATGTGCATATTTTCATAGGTATACTATATACAAACAAAAAGACATATGATGGGATGATCAGTAAATGATTTTCAAGAAGATTACAACCAAGTTCTAGGAGGACATGGAATAGAAATGCAAATCCAACTAAAAAACAAAAGGATGTAAATATTCAATGTGAATGAAGAAATTGCCTTTGTATTTTAAGGGAGCGTATTTACACTCTACTGTGTATATTTTTACGCAGTGACAGAACTGTTCTGCTTTAAAGTGCAGAAATGTTTACAATTTGTTAAAAGTGACACCTTTGTCCCTAACTTTATACTGCATAGTTAATCCCCCTTTACTATCTTTCTGTTTTTTGAGGTTTCAGTTGCTGTTGGTCAATCACAATCAGGAAAACTGAATGGAAAATTCCAGAAGCAAAAGCAATTTATCAACTTTAAACTGTCCCGTGTTCTCAGCACTGTGATGACATCCTGTGTCTTCTGCAACATCCCACCCACAACCTGACTATCCACTTGTCCAGCACACCTACAATGAATGTGCTGTACACTCAGGTCAGATGGTAGCCCTGTTAGTTATCAGTCTTACTGTCATGAGGTCTCAGGGCTCAAAGGCCAGTCTCACTCCTCAATGAAGTGAAAGTACCCAATGGAATGTCAGAACATAGAGGGCCCATGGTGGGCACAATGGGCTGACAATCTGAAAACTTAGACATAAGGGAGCATGACAAGCAGAACAAAAATATGGCTTCCAGGGCACAGAGGCCTGCCTGCTGCAAACTGACCTCAAAGAGAAGTGCTGTGCACCGGTCTCAAGACAGAGTCATCAGGACAAATGAGTCAGAATGTGGCAAACTCACCGAGCACTCACTGTGTTCTTAGCAGGTGCCATGGCCCGTGAACTCCTCACATGAATTCGCTTTGGTCTCACCTGAAGCCAATGGGGTGGGTACTCCCATGAGCCCCAGTTTTTCAGTGATGAGGAACCTGAGGCACAAATCCACCTATTACACTTAGCCCCTCAACCAGACCCTGGTGCAACTAAGAGTTGAGCTCAAGCAGTCTTTTAACAGCACCCACTGCGAGGCTCCAGCCCCAGGGAGCCAGGGGGAAACTGAGGTTCCATTCTGGTGCTGGAGGATATGACTCGATGCAGTGTTGCCCAGTGGAGGCCCCTGCTCACCCTCTCCCGTCTACAGCTGCCTGTAGATGATTTACACTTTTTTTTTTTACTTTTGAAACAATTCAAAGGAAACCTCATGGTACACCAATGGACAGCCCCTGCCGGCCTTGTAGGCCTTGGCTCATTCCTGTCTGTGACAACTGTAGACCCCCAGGGGTCAGGAAAGGAGGTGTTCTATGAAGAATCCTCAGTGTACAGTGATGCTGATGCATGAATGGACAAAGACTGCTAAAGAGGGAACCTGAACACAGAGCCACGTCCTCAGATACTCAGTGTCGAGGACCCCAGGAACAGGGACATGCATCTCAAAACTGCTCTGGGCGGGCGACCCAGGTGCGCCAACCATCTCTACTAGGTGGGTGGAAAGCTGAGGCGCCCGAGGCCAAGAGCCATGCCATAGCTTCCCAGCCAGCCAGAGAGCTGAGAATCAGCACCTTCACTGGACCAGATGCAAAACAGGACTCTGCAGTGTGGGAAAGGCGACAGCAAGAGGGAGGAGGGAGAAGCAGGGGCCTGGCTTTGGGCTGCAGGCTGGGCAGGTGGGGGCTTCGTGACAGGGGCTTTTCCTTGGATTTGAGCTGCTCCACTTCATCCTCTGGCATATGGGTCGGGAACAAAGAACTCACTCAAGACCTGAGGATAGAAAGTCTTCAGGATGCACCTTGGGAAACAGAAAAGGCAGCTCCGACACTTTCATCCACACATTCGGATGAAACCCAAGTGGTTTCCTTGGTGTTTATGCAGCACAAAAGGTTTGATTTTTCATATGCTTCATTCATCTTCTAAACCGTTCGACTGAGCCCACACCTGGGAAAACTGGGAAAGCACAGCCTGTTCCCAAGGAGCGCACAGGGGACAAGGACAGAAGCAGAGGATTCGTGCCTGGGAGGGGTTGATAATACGGAAACGGAAGAGGGTGGCGGTGACACTTCAAGGAGGTTAAACCTCTGGTCTGCAAGGCCCTCCTCTGTCCTGGTGACCACAGGCTGACCACGACCAGTTGGTCAGGGACACAGGTGATAGCCCTGGACCATCTTCTAAGCTCAGTCTCAAGAGAAGCCAGTCAGGCGTCAGTCAGGTGCAAGGAGCACACAGCTCTCACTGCTTTTAGGAGTTTCAGGGAAGACATTGGTTCACTCCCCTAATGGCCACTACGGCCGGCACTACACCGATCTGAAGCCAAGAGCCGGGTACTTCCTCCCGGTCTCCCATGCGGGTGCAGGGACCCAAGCACTTGGGCCATCCTCCACTGCCCTCCTGGGCCACAGCAGAGAGCTGGACTGGTAGAGGAGCAACTGGGACTAGTACCCGGCGCCCCAACGGGACTAGAACCCAGGGTGCCGGCGCCGCAGGCAGAGGATTAGTCAAGTGAGCCATGGCACGGCCCTGAGGGAGCATTTAAAAGATACTAACATGTTATGCAAGGGCAGGCTTTATTTACTTGTTTATTTTTAAGTCTTAGTCTAGTCTACCTTCATGAGTAGCTCCTAAATAAGCCTATGTTTTCACCAGCTGTTTTCTTGGTAAAAGTTTCAGAATATTCTCAGGGGAGATTAATTTTGAGAACAAAACAAATAAAACTGGGGCTGATGCTGTGACGTAGCCAGTAAACTCGCCATCTGTAAGGCTGGCATCCCATATGGGTGCCGGTTCAAGTCCTGGCTGCCCCACTTCCAATTCAGCTCTCTGCTGTGACTAGGAAAGCAGTGGAAGATGGCCTAAGTCCTTGGGCCCCTGCACCCGTGTGAGAGTCCTGGAGGAAGCTCCTGGCTCCAGATCGGCGCAGTCTAGCCATTGCGGCCATCTGGGGAGTGAACCAGCGGATGGAAGACCTCTCTCTCTCTCTCTCTGCCTCTGCTTCTCTGTTACTCTGCCTTTTAAACAAATAAATAGATTTAAAAAAATAAAACCCCAAGAACTGGGTTCTAAGCTGAAAAGTTTAATGATCTTCAAACAGAAAGTGCAAGTTGGTTACTGACCTTGGCAAACTGACCGCAGAGCAGTGAGATACAGGTGCAGAGAAGGAGCTGAGGGAGGCTGGGGAAGGGGCAGACAAGCAGGACAGCAGAGGGCACCTCTCAGACACTGCTCACCAGTGAAGGCCTCCTGTCCCAGTTTGTTTGCTCTTCTATGGAAACTTCTAACTGCAGGGACTTCAAAATACGATCACCGAGATCATGGGGACGGTCTGCCCTGTCATACAGGTTTACTAGCATTTGGCCAAAGGTCTCAGGAAAAGTCTCAGGAGTGAAGCTATGCCCAGCTGGCTCTTGGGCTTTCCTTCCTGCACTAGGAATGAGCAGTTGATGTCTCGTGATCACCTACCACAGGCCCTACCCCGTACCAGACACCTCATGCCACTGTCCCTTTTAGTCTCCTAATTTATTTGAGAAAGAGAGAGAATGGGCGAGAGACAGCACGAGAGAAAGATCTCACATGCACTGGTTCTTTCCCAAATGCCCACAATGGCTAGGGTTCCAGAGCCAGAAGTTGGGAATGCAACCACTGCTTCCTCCCAGAGTCCACATTAGCAGGAAGCTGGAGTTAGGAACAGGAGCGGGGTTTTAATCCCAGGTGATCCAACATGTGACCAGGACATCCTAACAGGCATCCTAGTCATTAGGGCAAATGGCCTCCCTCAGTCTCCTAACTGAAATATCAAAGCACTGAGGGTTTGTGAGGTGACGCATTGTTCAAGGTCAGCCAGTCGGTGTAAGACAGACAAGGTGCAGACCTAGACAGTCTAATTTCAGAGTCTTCCTCTTGACTGCCCCACATATTCCCTTGTGTGATGATCTCACAATCATGGGAAATGTGAAAAATAAAGGACTGTGTGACAAGAAAGAAAGTCCTGGGCCTGATTAGGCAGTGAGTGAAAAATCACAATGCAATCATGACGGGATGCTAAAGCCACTGGGTGACAATGAACAATTAATGGCCTCAAAGTTCATCCCACCAACTAACTCATCAATTACAAGGAGTCAGAAGGAAAAGGTCACTTTATAAAGGAGAGCTCTGGAGGGAACCTCTGCACCAAGTAAGCACACTTGCCATCACCAACAACAGATGCACCGCCACACTGTGCTCACGGACGCAGTGTAAAGAGAAACAGGCGAAACAGTCAGCGGAATCTTAGTAGGAAGACACAGTTATAGAAATCCGGATTCTGAGATACTTTACCACACACTGCCTTAGGTTCTTCAAAGAGGGCAACATCATGAACGATAAAAACAGAAGCAGTAGTTTTGGTTTAGATAGAAAGAACCATAACCAAATCAGTGTGTGATGACTGAATGCTGAACAAGGGGGAAACAGCTTTGAGGAATAATTTGGGGGCACGCAGAATTATTTGAAAAGGGGAAGTAAACTGGATGACGTTACTCTCTCAATGTTTAATTTCACAGTAATAATGGCTCCACAGTTGAGCAGAAGACAGCTATGTGCTTACCAGATATATGCCACAGGCTGTCATGATGAGTGGAACTTACTTCCAAATATTTTAGATAAAAAATTGGACATGCACACACATAACACACACACACACACACAAATACAAATGTCCAATCTTTCCCTGTGTGTTCAGATGTAGGTAGGCAATTACTAAATCTGGGTGGAGAGCATACCAGTGTTCATGTTCTATGCTTTCAACCTTTTTGTAGATTTGAACTTTTTCCAAGATAAAAAGCAAAAAAGTAAATGAAAATGTTTGTTGCAAAAACCCTTAGAGAAAATAACTACATTCGAGTATCAACTAGATGAAGGTTCTATTTTTGGAGAAGAACTAAGAGAAAATGTTACACATGAAAACAACTAGTGTGTTAATATGATAGGGCTATTTTTCTTATACTTTTATTACTGTTGAAACTAATCATGCTTGCAAAAGATGGCAACAGATACAAAGTAGTTTTGCACTAGCTCAAATCAAATCACTTGTCAATCACTACAGTCACGTTCTTTTTCAGATCCACGTTTATTATTCTAAACTCACATCCTAATGTAATAGGAGATACATTTCATGATTCTCTCCCGGGGACTTCACTGGGGAGACGACATTACCGGGTTTTAGGCCTGATCAGGTTGCCTGTTCCCAAAACCATTAGACACTTTTGTTAGAGACACTGATGGCACCTATCCTCGTGGCACTGTCCCCGGGGCCCCATGCACACAGGACTCACTTTCCAGGTGTGCAGCTCTCTGGAGGTGATGGGTGCAGTCAGGCATCCGGGTCAGCCCTGCACCATCCCTGCTGGAAATGGTCCATTGGTGCCCCAGTGCAAGATGTGAGACCACAGCCCCTGAGAGCTCTGGAAAAGACAACAAGAATACAGAGGGATGTTCACACCTCAACACACAGGAATTTAAAGTGGCAATCTTCAGATTTTTTTCACCTTTTAAAAGTAAATACCAATATTTCACATTTAAACACCATCAAGTGATCTGGAAGGGGAATCCCATGCCCTGACCCACACTCCCAGCACATGGTTTACCCTTTATTTTTAAAACGACTGCCAGCATTGGGAGACAAATGAGGGTGTCTGGGAAAGGAGAAGGCTTTGGGGTCAGACCCGGGAGAAACCGGATCCCGGGGGAGGTGAATGGACCTCCCCAGAGGGGTTATGAGGCCCAGGAGACGCTCCAGTGGTGTGGTGCATGGGGGATTTCAGTGGTCAGTGTGATGGCCAAACCCAAGAGCCTCCTGACCTGGAGATCCACTCCCAGTCTTCGTGTGCAAGGCAGGTCTTCCTGCAGGTGTCAGAACCCTGTGGATGCTCAGAAGCTAAGAGAGGGTGGCAGTCTGGTCACACCCAGCACCCTGTTCTGACTCCGCCACTCTGGGAGACGAGAACCCTGCTTCCCACAGGGTCACTGGGGCTCCCATGCCCCTAGGGCTCCTCCCTCCCAGCCAGGCAACAGCAGTCTCAAACAAACCTGCAGTCTGAAAGTGGAGACAGAGCTGGGAACCAACATCTGCTGGACAGTGAGTTCTGTGGTGACCAAGTCATGGGCCCATGGGGCACAGGGGACTTTTCAGAGGGAAGCAGACCCTTGGCGTGGATCTTAAAACACTCAGAATTCTCCGAGGGGCCTGGTATCTATTGAGTGCCCATTCTGCACCACACCCTGGACTGGGCAGATGGTTTCTCTCAGCTGCTGCACAGAAAATGGCCTGAGGCGCACAGGCCTGTCCTCCCACTGCCCAGGGAAGAAAATTCTTCGCTGAGGGAACCTGCAGTGTGAAGACATGGGGTGACCCGCATGTGAAGGAGTTGCAAGGACACAGGGCTGGGGACGGATTTGGTGCAGATTCAGTGTAGAGTCCAAGGGGGTAGGGGACAGGGCGGAGGTAACAGGAGGCTGGAAAGGAGTATGAACCAAGCATTTCCCCAGCTTTGTGAGGGCATCAGCCACTCTGCTCCCATGTTTCCTGGTGCCCCAGAGACATTCTATTTCAGCCGTCTGTAAAGTCTTTCCCCAATCACAGAGCCTGCAGCACTACCACTGCTCCTCAACAGGAGGCTTTGCCTGCTCCCTACCCATTACACCAAGTGTTCTTCTGACCTCCAGCTAGTGACGTTTTTCTCTGACTGGTCCCTCTTCCACCAAGGATATTTCCTATTTCAAAATGGACGAATTTTGCTGTCACAAATACATCTCTTATTCAAGATGAATTTTATTTTTACATTAGGAATGAACATGGCCCTTATCCTCTGGTCCCTTTTTTTTTTAAATATTTAAAAGTCAGAGTTGCATAGAGAGAGAAGGAGAGGCAGAGAGAGAGAGAGAGAGAGAGAGAGAGAGAGAGGTCTTTCATCTGCTGGGATCACTTCCAGCTGGGCTTCACTCCCCAGATGGCTGTAATGCTCAGAGCTGCACTGACCTAAAGCTAGAACAAGGAGCTTCTTCTGGGTCTCCCACACGGGTGCAGGGGCCCAAGCACTTGGGCCATCTTCTACTGCTTTCCCAGGTCATAGCCCAGAGCTGGATTGGAAGTGGAGCAGCCGAACTTGAACCAGTGCCCATATGGGATGCTGGCACTACAGGCGGTAGCTTTACCCACTATGCCACAGTGCTGCCCCCTCTGGTTCTTTGTTAAATCGGGGGATTTTCAAATCAAAGCTAAGCAGCTGAAACATGTTTTGTTCAAACACTTTTGCATTTATCAAACTTTGGTACCTTTAAATTATGTTGCTTACCTGGTGTTGAGAACCGTTAGTACTTCTGTTAGTATTGTTAATATATAATAATAGAAATTAATACACAAAGGGTCGCAGAGAGGTCCCTCAACATTATCATCAAGCACAATTCCTTGTTGAACTGCTCATGAATATTGTCCATTTCTCACTTCATCATTGACTCCATTTTATGCACTCCCTTATTCCTTACCCAAATCTGGATCCTGTCGCTGTGTAAACCACAGTTATGAAAGTCATTATCACTCTCTCTCTCCATCTCCTGATCTCTCTTCCTCTCTGTCTCTCTCTGTCTCTTGATCTCTCTCTGGATCTCTCTCTTACACTCTCCTCCCTCCTTTCCCTCTTCGCCCCTTCCCTCTGGTCTGTCAGGTTTCCCCCGATAAACCCTTTCCCTTACAAAAAAAAAGTTATTATCTTCTAATGACCAAATCACTGGCCTTCCTGGTCTTAGTTGACATATCTGCTCATAGCTGCCATCTTGACCTATTCTTCATCCTTGATATCACTGTGTGGTATGCTTGATACCACTGTGATCTGGACTCCTCACCTCCCCACTACTTTTTTGTCTCACTGATTCCTCTTTGCAACACCCTTTGAGTATTCTTCCGAATCTGTCCTTAGCTCAGCTCTTTCTTACAGGCAATTTCCACACTCACAAAAGTTACTAACCTCTGTAGTCTACTTTTTAGCCTTCAGTCCACAACTCCCTGATGTTATGTCCATTTGTTCATTTCACTGGTCCCTCAAATTCATTAGAAACCAAACCATTTTCTTTGTAAAACTTCCCTGTTCTCCAAGTCATTCAAGATTAAAAAAGTGAATGCTTCTTTGACTTCTCCCTCTCCATCTCAATAAGATGTTTCTCTTTCTTGGTGCAACATTAATTCTTATTCTTTCTCATTCATATTCATTCTCTCTCTCTCTCTCTCTCTCTCCCTCCCTCCCTCCCTTCCCCCTCCCTCCCTCCCTCCTTCCCTCCCTCTCCTACCCCTATCACTTCTCTCCAACCTGGGTAATCATAAAATCCTATAGTCACAGAAAATGAATTTCTTCTGCTTTCCCTGTCCATCTGTCAGTTCTCTCGATGTCATCATCCCTGGACCATCTGATTGCATGCAATGGTGTAAGAGATGGCCTGACAGGTTTCCTCCAAAATCTCATACTTTGCCAGCTCAAGGGTGTGATGAGAAAGAGAGTCTCTACAACATAGTCTCAAACCAGCTTCTGTAAGATATTATTTATGAATGACAAACAGATAAATGGTAATGCTGCCCTAGAGATACTTGACAGACATTACCTTAGTCAGGATCAAAGCTAACATGCTAGTAATAAGACACACCAAATAAATCCTGTGTATGTATTGATGTTTTGTAATTTATACCAGAAAATGTTCAAGTATTACATGTCAATCAAAATATAAATAGGAAAAAATTCTCAATATTATGTATATACCAGTACAGAGATGAGCATATCATATTAGCAGTCTCTTTCCTCCTAGGGTACAACTTAGGAATTATCGCAGTTTGAGGAGACTAGGAGGACATGACATCTATACACAGTGTGGGATCTGGATTGGATTCTAGAACAGAAAAAAGACATTAGTGAAAAACCTACTGAAATCCCAATATTGACGTCAGTGGATTAGTTCACACTGCATGTCAGTGTTAATTCTTGAGTTCTGAAATTGTCCTATGGTTTTGTAAAATGCTAACATTTGGGACAACAGGATGGTGAGTATGCCTTTTACAACTTTTCTCTAAGTCTAAAATTATTCAAATTGACTAACTTAATGTAAGTTATCCTGAGTTGATCAACACACAATATATAAATGTATTAAAACACTGTATTGGATCCCATTAAGATGTACAATTATTACTTGCTAATAAAAAATTAAAAGCGATCTCCCTCAATTCAGAGTCTATGGATATGGTTCAAAGCTTTCTCTTAATATTCCTTTTATTTGACATTTGACTTTAAATTCAGATTTATTACCCGTTTGGAAGTTATTCACATAGATGGTACATTGCTGGCATTCAGTTCTACTTTCTTTCAACATTATCGATTATGACAATTTTTTTGAATATGCCATCTTCTCCCCGTGAGTTATAATAAATCTACATTTCAATTAATGTGAAAAATCCTTACTCTTTCAGTGATTTTTTTCGATTTTGATGCCAATACCATACACATTTTTTTAAATTTAAATTTAAATTTTTTTTTTGACAGGCAGAGTGGACAGTGAGAGAGAGAGAGACAGAGAGAAAGGTCTTCCTTTGCCGTTGGTTCACCCTCCAATGGCCGCTGCAGCCAGCGCACCGCGCTGGTCCGATGGCAGGAGCCAGGTGCTTCTCCTGGTCTCCCATGGGGTGCAGGGCCCAAGCACTTGGGCCATCCTCCACTGCACTCCTGGGCCACAGCAGAGGGCTGGCCTGGAAGAGGGGCAACCGGGACAGAATCCGGCGCCCTGACCGGGACTAGAACCTGGTGTGCTGGCGCCGCAAGGCGGAGGATTAACCTATTGAGCCGCGGCGCCGGCCTCATACACATTTTTTGACCAGTACAGCTATGCAATACATATAGTGTATGACAGAAGTCCCGTTACTATTCTTGCTAAAGCATTTCTTTCTGATATTTGCCGACAGTTTGGTCTCAGTTAAGCTGAAGCCTAGAGGACTGATTGAAATTGAATTCCATTTATATATTAGCTTCAAAAGGAATCAGTAGCTTCAGATTTAGTTCCGTCCTCTGCTAGGGTTTGAGTGTGCCCTCAAAGTTCATGTGCTGGAAACGCAGACCCCAGTGTGGTGGGCCTGAGGTGGTAGAACCTTTAAAAGGCAGAGTCTGTTGGAAGCTGATTAGTCATTAGGGGGCGCCACCCTCAGAAGGAAGGAATATGGGAGGGACTCAGTCAGTTCCCACGACAATAAACTGCTGCAATGAGAGCAGCTCTGCCCTCGGAATCTTCCTTCCTTTCCTGTCTCCTCCTGTGAACGCTGCCTTTTGTGTGTGCTCCGGGCAGGATTCCACCAGCCATGCTGGGATGTCTGAAAGCCCTCACCAAAGGGACTTCCAGATCTGTGAACTAGATAAACCGCTTTTCTGTATACAGTACCCAGCCTCGCCTTGTGTATTTTGTTATAGCAACAGAACATGAGCTAAGATTTCATCCATGAGCACAGTATAATTAAATTATTAAGTCATTTAAGACAGATTCATACTTGCTTTGGGTATGCATTCCCAAAGACAAATACACATTCAATTCACACAAACTAAAAATGAGGCTGGGAGCAATTTCCAACACGTCTGACCAAAAGTTAGACTTCTTAACATGAAAGAGCTTAGACAACCAATAATTTAAAAGAATGAGGGTTTTAGAGGACAATGGGCAAAAGTCATTTCTGTGAGAGAGGGGCTAGGGATGGTAGACAGGTAATGTACCCCCCAGTACCTCACCAGCAGTCAAGGGACTACAAAATGAAACAAGAAACTTTTGTCTTTTGAACTAATGAGATTTGCAAAATTAAAAAAACCTCTAATATTCAATGGTGATGAAGGTATGTGGAAGAGAGCACCTCATGCATTAAATGGTAGAAAAAAAAACAGTGGAAGTGTGAATTGAGAAAGGGTGCACAACAGATATCAAAAATTAAATTATATATGCCCTTTGAATCATACTTTTAGGATTGTATGCCACAGAAATTATGAGTTTCAGTAAAGAGAATTTTATATATAAATTACTTTTCCCTGATCAGCATTATATGTAATGCTGCCAAAACAAGTCTAACATCACCATTAGAGGACTGGTGGATAAACTAAAGTAGCTACACTATATTATGCTGGGCATACCATTTTGAATTTTTACACTGGTCTTCTTAAATCAAGTTTCCTGTGTAGCTTTCTCCTTTAATTTTTGACAGGCAGAGTGGACAGTGAGAGAGAGAGACAGAGAGAGAAAGGTCTTCCTTTGCCGTTGGTTCACCCTCCAATGGCCGCCGCTGCAGCCGGCGCACCGTGCTGATCCGATGGCAGGAGCCAGGATCCAGGTGCTTTTCCTGGTTTCCCATGGGGTGCAGGGCCCAAGCACCTGGGCCATCCTCCACTGCACTCCCTGGCCATAGCAGAGAGCTGGCCTGGAAGAGGGGCAACCGGGACAGAATCCGGCGCCCCAACCGGGACTAGAACCCGGTGTGCCGGCGCCGCAAGGTGGAGGATTAGCCTATTGAGCCACGGCGCCGGCTAGCTTTCTCCTTTAAGCATGATGTACACTCAGAATCAAAGAGGCTACCAACAGCAAGGGCACAGAGCTCACCTCCCCGACAAGAACACAGTCTAGAAAAGCAGGCTTAGTGGAGGAAGAAAAGCAACAGAGCAGTTTTAGAAATTCTGTAGCTCCATCAGCATCTTAACAGCTTTTGGGGGAGGCCTGACTGATAGTCTAGATCAGATTTTTACTACCTGCAGGGACAGGGCACCCTCACTTGAGGACTAAAATGGAAAGTCCACCATTTCAAAGGACTCTGGCAGAGATAAAGCTGGGCAAGGGGGCAGAGAGAGCGAGGTGTCCTGTGCTTGCTGGGCCACAGGCCCTGGTGGACAGGGACCCTGGAAAATCTGAGCAAGTAAAAGCAGGAGGGCGATGGGCTGCTATTTGATCCTCTGTGGGACTGTGAGGGGGACTGGACAGAATTCAAGCAGAATACAGGATTCTGAGCAGGTAATGCAGAAAGACATTCAGGAGAGAAAGGTAATGGAGAAGGGGATGAGAGAAAAAGGGAGAGGGCAGGAGGGGGAGGAAGGAAGAGGGAGAAAGAGGAGAGGGTAGGAGGGGAAGGAAGGAAGGAAGAGGGGGAAAGGGAGAGGGCAGGAGGGGGAGGAATGAAGGAAGAGGGGGAAAGGGGAGAGAGCTGAGGGGACCTGAAGGCCCCATGTAGGCTCCTGCAGGGAGGTCTACCCCAGGAGTCCCAATCCAAATTGGAAAGGAAGAAGCAGAATTATCTCTGCAGAGCTGGCTCAGAAGGGGAGCAGCCAGGACACGAACCATGGCCCTTATGGGATGCCGGTGCTGCAGGCGGAGGCTCAGCCAACTACGCCACAGTGCCCGGCTTATAAATATATTTTACAGTATATTTTGTTACCATGCTGGAAAGAATTTGGAGAACATATTTAACCTGACCACCCTAGCCTGCCTGTAGACCTGAGGAGCAGCCATTCCTCCCTTCACCTTACTCTTTCTCCTACACCCCTCTGCTATCACCACCTGACTCCACGGTGAAGTGCTTCCACACAGAAATCGGGTGTCTTACCCCTTGATACATCATCCTAAAAGTAAGGTAGTTTTTTTTCTTTTATTCATTATTGTTATGCTCATCTTGCTTGTGAACCTCCAGGTATAAATAAAGCACTTTGGTAACTCTGTTAAAAAAACAAAAACAAAAATCTTTGCAGTTGACATGACCTTCTATGTAGAACAAATCTCAAGGCTTCAAGAAAAAACTGTGACAAATAAAAAAGAATTTCATAAAGCTACAGGATGTAAAATCAATACAGAAAAGTCAGTTACAGTTCAATATACTAGCAATGATCTATTCAAAAAGGAAATGAAGCAAACAGTTTTACTTATAATAATATGAAAAATAATAACTTTAATCAAGGGGGTTAAAGATGTATGCATTGAAAACTATAAAAACATTAATAGAAGAGACTGAAGAAGATACAAATAAGTGGAAAGATAACCCACGGTCATGAATTAAAATAATTAATTTTGTAAAAATGTCTATACTCCTCAGACTGATGAACAGATTAAACACAACTCCTATCAAAATCACAATGACATTTTAAATAGAAATATATTGACATTAATAGAAATATTAAAAACAGTCCTAAAATTTGTATGGAACTACAAAAATATCTGAATAACCAAGTTATTTTGAACAAGAATAAACCTGGGAGCATCACACTTCCTAATTTCAAAATACATTAACAAAGCTATAGTGATCAAAACTGTAGGGTGATGGCATTAAAATGGACATATAAACCAATGAAATGGAACGCAAAGTCCACAAAAAAATTCACACATATTCATCTGAACTTCAACAAGGGTATCAAGAATACACAATGAGGAAAAGGTAGTCTCTATTTTCTTTTAAAGATTTATTTATTTTATTGAAAGGCGGAGTTATAGAGAGAGAGAGGCGGCGAGAAAGAGAGATCTTCCATCCATTGATTCACTCCCTATATGGCCGCAACGGCCAGGGCTGAGTCAGGCCAAAGCCAAGAGCCAGGAACTTCTTCTGGATCTCCCATGTGGGTGGCAGGGACCCAAGCACTTGGGCCATGTTTCATTGCCTTTTCAGGTACATTAGCAGGGAGGAGCCAGGACTGGAACTTGTACCCATATGGGATGCTGGCACTGCACTCACTATGCCACAGAGCTGTCCCTGGGCAGTCTCTTCAGTAAATAGTGTGGGGAATACTGGATAGCCACATGCAAAAGAATTAAACTGGAATCTAATCTTACAACATAAAAAAAACCCCTCAAAATGGATTAAAGTTTTATAATAAGATTTGAAATTAGAATTTTCTAGAAGAAAACATAGAAAAAAAGCTTTTTGACATTAGCCTTGTCAATAGTTTCGTGGATATGACACCTAAAGCACAGGCCAACAACAACAAGAAACCAAGAATAGACAAGCAGGATTATACAAAACTAAAAGTCGTTTGTAGGGATAGACACTTGGCATAGTGACTGGCATCCCTGCATCTTATTTCAGCGTGCCTTGGATTCAAGTCCTGGCTCTGTTCCCAATTCCAGTTTCCTGCTTTTGTATGCCCTGGGAAGCAGCAGGTGACGGCTCAAGTAGTTGTGTCCCCATCTCCCACATGGTAGACCCAGACCGAATTCCCGGCTCCTGGCTTTCACATGTACCTAGGATGTTGTGGGCATTTAGGGAGTGAACCAGTGGATGGGAGATCTCTGTCTCTCTGGCTTTCAAATAAATAAAACAAAATAAATAATTGTTTTTAAAAAGTCTTTTTAAAGCAAAAGAACAATTAACAGATGGAAGAAAATATTTGCAAACCATTTTTCTGATAAGGAATTAATATCCCAAATATCAGAGAAACATATGTAGCTCATTAGCAAAGCAAAACAAACAAAAAGGAACCCAATTAATATTCTGAGAATGGGCAAAAGGACGGCAAAGACATTCCTCAGGGTGGGAGGGAGTGAGGGAGGGAGGGAAGAAGGGGATATCATTATGTTCTTAGAATTGTATCTACAAATCACATTGAATCTGTTAAAAATTAAAATAAAATACAAAAAATAAATGTCTCAATTTTAAAAAGGATGTACAAATAGCCCACAGAAATATTAAAAATTGTTCAACACCACTAATCTTATAGAAATGTGACTCAAAACCACGATAAGTCAATGCTTCACATCTGGTGGTTTGGCTCTAATCTAAAAGCCCCAAGTAACAGTGCTTCCATGGATGAGGAGGAAAGGGAACACTCACACATTGTTGACAAGGAACATAAACTCACAGCTGGTACAGAAAACAATACTGAGGTTTCTCAAAAAATTAAAAATAGAATTGCCATATGACCCTCCATACCAATTCCAATTCTGAGTATATATCCAAAGAGATAATAGGTAAGAATCTTGAAGAGATAATTATATTCCAGGTTCATGGCAGCTTTACTCACCACAGCCATAGTACAGAAAAAAATCTCAGTGACTACCCAGGACTGAAAGAATAAAGAAATATATGTAAACACACACACATTTTTTAATATATATATATATATATATATAATTTTCCACAGCATATCATAATACAAGGCATGTACGGATTTCATTTTTTTCACCAAAATAAACTTATCTTTTAATTCCATTTCCATAATTTTCTGAAGTGTGTGTGTATGTGTGTATGTAAAATGGAATATTATTCAGCTTAAAAAAGGAAGTTCTGGGGCTGGCACCATGGTGCAGTAGGTTAATCCTCCAGCCTGCGGTGCCAGCATCCCAGATGGGCACCGGTTCTAGTCCTGGCTGCTCCTCTTCCCATCCAGCTGTCTGCTGTGGCCTGGGAAGGCAAAAGAAGATGGCCCAAGTGTTTGGGCCCCTGCACCTTCATGGGAGACCAGGAAGAAGCACCTGGTTCCTGGCTTTAGATCAGCGCAGCTCTGGCCGTTGTGGCCATTTGGGGAGTGAACCTACAGAAGGAAGACCTTTCTCTCTGTCTCTCCCTCTCACTGTCTGTAACTCTACCTCTCAAATAAAAAAACAAAAATCTTTTTTTAAAAAAAGGAAGTTATGTATTTGCAACAATTTGGATTAACCTTGAGTACAATAAGCTAAGTGAAATAGGCAAGACATGGAGGGAAAATTCTCCATGATGCTATGTACATGAGAAATAGTATACTCAAAGCCATAGAAGCTGGGAGCCACATGGTGCTTGCCAGGGCTGGGGAGGGGGGAGTCTAGAGGTATTAGTCAACTGGTATGAAATTTCAGTTATGCAAGTTGAGTAAATCCTAGACATCTGCAGTGCAGCATGGTGCCTAGCGTGGAAGACTGTGGTGAATACTTGGAAATGTGGTGAGTAGACCTTAAGTTATGTGTTCTTATTACAAAAGTAAATAATAGCAAATAATACAGAGAGCTGGAGGAAATTTTTGGAGGTGATAGATGTGTTTATGGTACAGACTTTGGTGATGATCTCGCAGGGAAATGCTCACCTTCAAACTCAGCAAGATGTACACGGGAAATAGGTGCACTTTTCATATGTCATTTATATCTCAATCAAGTTTCTTAAAAAATAATTTTGCAAAATTAACCCAAATGAACCAAAGTAAGACAGCTATCATGAGGAGTGCAGAAATCAATGGAACTGAAAACAGGAAATTGATAGATGACATCAGTAAAGCAAAAAGCTGATTCTTTGGAAGAATCAAAACATTGATGAGATTGACAAACATTTAGTAAGACTGACAAAGAACAAAAGAAGACACAAATGACATTTAACAAGAATCAAAGGAGATATTACTAGAGACTCTTAGATACCAATTGCAAAATGAGGAAATATTATGAATAAATCTACACAGAGGTAGCAGACAACTAAGACATCGTCCATGCCCCTGCCTCACTGAAGTTATGCCAATCATCCAATACTAAGCCTGTGTACTGGCCCAGTCCTTCCCACAGAAGCTGCACTGAAGGTCTTTGCTGCTGCTTCCTCCTTTTCCTCTGCCTTCCCCATGTGGTCCATCACGGCAGGGGCCTTCTGCACTTGAAACTGTGGGTAACAGCCTATTTCTCAGTGGCAGTTGCCTCCTGATCGGCTGGCCTTCCATGCCTCACATATTCTCTCAATGCACTGCATTTAAAGCAACTTGTCCTCGAGATAATGACTAAACTTCACATACTTGACCTCTCTTTCCATAATGTGGTTCTATTCTTTGTATTCTTCGCAACAAAAGTTTTCAGGTCACTTTATTACATCCTGGGTTAAAAGGGATTCATTGGATAGAGAAATGGAGCAAACTCCCCCAGGTTGATTCCCAGGACATGCAAAGAACGACTCGGCTCTCATACTAGGGAAGAAAGCACAGCAGGGCCCAGAGCCTCAAGCCTGCAGCACGAGACTGCCCAGCACCAGTAGCAGTGTGGGGTAGCAGCAAATCCATGCCAGAGTCTGCAAATGCAGAGCGTTCTTTCCATTCTGCTTACAGTTCAGTGGAGATCCCTTACAGGGCAGGAGTGCTGATATGAGCAAGACAGAATCAGAGTGAACAGTCATGAAATGAGCCTTATGCTAGGGGGCCAGCATTGGGTTAAGCCACCTCCTGCAACATGGGCATTCCATGTGGGCGCTGGTTCGAATTCTGGTGGCTCTACTTTCTATCGAGTTCCCTGCTAATGTGCCTGGGAAAGCAGTGGAAGATGGCCCAAGTACTGCACTCAGGCAACATCTTCATATGAAACTCTTGGCTCCCGGCTTCGGCACGGCCCAGCCCCGGCTGTTGTGGCCATTCAGGGAGTGAACCAGTGGATGGATGATATCTCTCTCCCTCTCTCTCTGTAACTCTCTTTCAAATAAATAAACTCTTTCAAATAAATAAACAAATAAATCTCTGAAAAAAAAAGTGCCTTATGCTAAAGATTGTTACCTGGTAGTTTCTGAGCTAATGGAATTTGATTTCCCAAACCAGTAATGGGAACCAGTTCACCCTACAGAAGCTGGAGGCATGGAAAAGCATTTGAATGAAAATGAATGTGAGGAAGGATTAAGGTGGCAAGGTAGGCAGGGAGCTTATCACTCTACTCTAGAAGACAGCTTTAACAAAGTGGAGAGTGCAGTCTCAGGAAGAGCTAGGGAGAAAACAGCAGAGGAAACTCCATACAAATTAGAGGGACACAGCAGACCTACGTGGAGGGTGTGGATATGCACAAATCAGGACCTCAGCAGTGGAGAGCCTCCATACCAACTTTGGAGAGAGGTGAGACCAGGCTGCAACAGCCCAAGCCACGGCGATAAAGCTGCAGGAAAAGCCAGAGAGAATTTGGCTTGGAGCACTGTGGGGGACAGTGCACCTGCTAAACTACAGGAGAAAAAAAGGGGGGCACGTTTCTCTCTCCCCAATCACCCTGCAATGGCGTCCTGTAACGAGCCGATAGAGAGCAAACACCATGTTGGGCATACATAACAGCGGCGCCAGTGTGTCCATGCCCAGCAACCAGTCAGGCGGGTGGGGGAACTGATGGGGGGCTGGGTGCCCCTGACTGTGGGAGGCCTGTGTGCCAGGACTCTGAAAACACTGAGGCTGCGTGAGAGGGCTCAGGGAGTGCCTGGGATCTTGGGCAGTCACTGTGGGAGGATCCACATGCTCAGGTTTCCCTGGTTCCCTGGTGAGGGACACTGCTGGGAAATTTGCTTACACTGAGGCCTGCACAGATCCTTTGTATGGTCCTTGTGGAAGTGCAGGCGAATATTAGACGCACTGGGGCTACTGCCCAGGCACTGGTCTCCTCTGAGGAGAGGAGTTCAGCTGAGTCTATACCAACAGAATAGAAAAACTTCCCCTCTGATTACCAAAAATAAATAAATAAATAAATAAATAAATAAAAGAGGAGATTTACCATGCCAAACCTGGGTGTCACCTTAACACTCCCTTCACCCTGGAGCACTCAACAGATCTCCCTGGCCATGCCTACTACATGCCTCCAGGTATTCCCTGAAAGCACAGACACTCCAATAATCCACACAGACATAGCTCAAAGATAAAAGCTGCCACAGCAACAAAACACACAGGAAGTCATTAAGTATCTCCACAAATGCTGAATAATAAATGTACCAATTTAAGAAACAAGAAAAGGAAACACAACATAACCCCCCCCCCAAAAGAATGCAACACCTTAATACTAGATTGTGAAGATGATAAGAAGGAAGAAAAGCCAGAAATGGAATTTTAAAAATCGATCATAAGATTACATAGAAGTAATCAAAAGCAAATGCATGAACTAATGAAATCTGTAGATGAAATGAAAGAAAATTTCATCCATGAAATTGAGATCTTAAAGAGAAAGCAAAGTAAAATCTTGGAAATGAAGAATTTAATAGAACAAATAAAATATGCAGTGGAAAGCCTTAACAACAGAAGTGGTGAAGCAGAAGAAAGAATATCTGACATAAAAGACAAAGCACAGGAAATTATGCAGTCATAAAAAGAGAAAATTATAAAACTAAAAAACACTGTTGGGGATCTACAGGACACTATCAAATGACCCAGAATATGGGTTCTAGGAGTTCCTGAAGGTGTGGAAAGAGAGAAAGGACTGGAAGGCCTTTTTAGTGAGATAATAACAGAAAACTTTCCTAATTTGGAGAAAGAAAGGGACATTCAAGTACAGGAAGCACACAGAACTCCTAATGGACATGAACAAAAAATATCTTAATCATGACACATTGTAGTCAACCTCTCCAGGTAAAACATAAAGAAAAGATTCTAAAATGTACATGAGAGAAACACCAGATCACATTCAGAGGAACCCAATTAGACTCGCAGTGGACTTCTTACCAGCAACCCTAAAGGCTAAAGGAGAGAATGGCAACATATTTCAAGTCTGAAGGAAAAAATACTGTCACCCAGAATACTGTACCCTGTAAAGCCCACATTTATGAATGAAAGTGAAATAAAGATCTTCCACAACAAACAGAAATTGAAAGAATTTGTCACCACTTGTCCAGCCTTGCAAAAGATGCTTCAAGATGTGCTGTGCACAGAAACACAGAAGCATGGTCATCGTTACAAAAGAAGGTAAAGGAAGAAAATCTCCCAGTGAAAGTACAAAGGAAATCAAAAGCAAAAAATTGAAATATTTATGGAAAAATGGCAAGGCAAAGCTGTTACTTATCAACAGTCACTTTGAATGTAACTGGCTTCAAATCTACAGTTAAAAAACACAGACTGGCTGAATGAGTTAAAAAACAAAACTCATCTATTTGCTGCCTATAAGAAACACATCTCACCAACGACGACGCATGCAGACTGAAAGTGAAAGGATGGAAAAAGATATTCCATGCCAGCAGAAACAAAAAAATAGTTGGTGTAGCCATCTTAATATCAGACAAAATAGACTTTAACACAAAATCTATTAAAAGAGACAAAGAGGCACACAATGTAATGATTAAGGGATCAATTCAATAGGAAGATGTAACTATTATAAATGTATAGGCACCTAATTACAGGGCACCTGGCTATTTTAGAAGAAATGTTAAGGGATCTAAAGGGAGATACAGACTCCAATACAATAGTAATGGGGGATTTCAATACCCCACTTTCAGCAATGGACAGATCAATCAGACAGAAAATCAGCAAGGAAACAATAGAGTTAATCGACACCATAAACCAAATGGACCTAACATATCTACAGAACTTCCCATCCTACAGTTGCAGAATACACATTCTATTCTCTAGTACATGAAACTTTCTCTAGGACTGACCACATGCTAGGCCATAAAGCAAGTCTCAGCAAATTCAAAAGAATCAAAATCATGCCATGCATCTTCTTGGACTACAATGCAATGAAGCTGGAAATCAGCAACTCAGGAGGATTCTCTAGAACATATGCAAACACATGGGGACTGAACAACATGCTCCTGAATGAACAGTGGGTCATAGAAGAAATCAAAAAATTTCTGGAAACAAATGAAGATGATAATAGAACATATCAAAACTTAGGGATACAGCAAAAGCAGTGGTAAGAGGAAAGTTTATAGCAACTGGTGCCTACATCAAGAAATTGGAAAGGCACCAAATAAATGAGCTATCAATGCATCTGAAGGATCTAGAAAAATAACAGCAAACCAAACCCAAAACTAGTAGGAGGAAAGAAATAATTAAAATTAGAGAAGCAATCAACAAAATTGAATTAAAAAATTCCAAAAGATCAGCAAAATGAAAAGCTGGTTTTTTGACAAAATAATCGAAATTGACAAACCACTGGCCTAACTAAACAAAAAAAGGAAGGGAAGACAGAAACCAATAAAATTATAGATGAAAAAGGAAATGCAACAACAGACACCACAGAAATAAAAAGAGTCATCAGAAATTACTACAGAGTTGTATGCCAACAAACTGGGAAATCTATCAGAAATGGATAGATTCCTAGAGACATACAACCTACCTACACTGAACTATGAAAACACAGAAAACCTAAACAGACCCATAGCCAAGCCAAAAATTGAATCAGTAATAAATGCCTTTCAAGCAAAGAAAAGCCCAAGCCTGGATGGTTTCACTGCTAAATTCTAGAAGACATTTAAAAAAGAATGAACTCCAATTCTTCTCAAGCTATTCAAAACAATTGAAAGGGAGGGAATTCTCCCAAATTCTATCAAGCCAACATCATCTTAATCCCTAAATCTAAAAAAGATGCAACAGAAAAGAGAACAACAGACTGATTTCCCTGAAGAACACAGATGCAAAATCTTCAACAAAATTCTAGCCAATAAAATCCAACAACACATCAGAAAAATCATTCACCCGGATCAAGTGCAATTTATCCCTGGTATGCAGGGATGGTTCAATATTCACAAATCAATCAATGTGATTCATCACATAAACAAACTGTTTTTTTTTTTTTTTTGACAGGCAGAGTGGACAGTGAGAGAGAGAGAGACAGAGAGAAAGGTCTTCCTTTGCCATTGGTCCACCCTCCAGTGGCCACTGCGGCTGGTGCACTGTGCTGATCTGAAGCCAGGAGCCAGGTGCTTCTCCTGGTCTCCCATGGGGTGCAGGGCCCAAGCACTTGGGCCATCCTCCACTGCACTCCCGGGCCACAGCAGAGAGCTGGCCTGGAAGAGGGGTAACTGGGACAGAATCCAGCGCCCTGACAGGGACTAGAACCCGCGGTGCCAGCGCCGCAGGCAGAGGATTAGCCTATTGAGCTGCAGCGCTGGCCTTGTTTTGTTTTCTAAGCCAACTGGGTATAGAAGGAACATTCTTCAACACAGTAAAGGCAATTTATGACATACCTGCAGCCAATGTCCTACTGAATGAGAAAAAGTGGGAAGCATTCCCACAGAGATCCAGTACCAGACAAGGGTGGCCACTGTCACCATTGCTATTCCATATCGTCCTAGAAATTTTAGCCAGAGCCATTAGACAAGAAACAAAATCAAAGTGATACAAACTGGGAAGGAGAAAGTCAAACTATCCCTATTTGCAGATGACATGATTCTATATACAAGGGATCCACAATACTCCACTAAGAGACTATTGGGACTTATAGAAGAGTTTGGTAAAGTAGCAGGATATATAATCAGCACACAAAAATCAACAGCCTTTGTATACACAGACAATGCCATGGCTGAGAAAGAACTTCTAAAACTATCCCACTCACAATAGCTACAAAGAAAATCAAATACCTTGGAATAAATATAACCAAGGATGTCAAAGATCTCTATGATGAGAATTACAAAACATTAAAGAAAGAAATAGAAAAAGATATAAAAAAATGCAAAAATCTTCCATGATCATTGACCGGGAGAATCAACATCATCTAATGTACATACTTACAAAATCAATTTACAGGTTCAATGCAATACAAATAAAAATACCAAGGACATTCTTCTCAGATATAGATAAAATGATGTTGAAATTCATATGGAAAAACAGAAGACCCCGAATAGCTAATGCAATCTTTTTTTCAACTTTTATTTAATAAATATAAATTTCCAAAGTACAACTTTTGAATTTTGCTCCCTCCCACCCGCAACCATCCCATCTCTCACTCCGTCTCCCATCCCATTCTTCATCAAGATTCATTTTCAATTATCTTTATATAAAGAAGATCAACTTAGTATATACTAAGTAAATATTTCAACAGACTGCACCCACACAGACACACAAAGTATAGAGAACGGTTTGAGTAGTAGGCTCCAGCCTAAGCACCAGCTTTAACCTGCTGCACCACAGTGCTGACCCCAGTATTCAGCCTTTTACTGTAATGTAAATTTAAAATGTTATCTCAGGCCGGCGCCCCGGCTCAATAGGCTAATCCTCCGCCTTGCGGCGCTGGGTTCTAGTCCCTGTCAGGGCGCTGGATTCTGTCCCAGTTACCCCTCTTCCGGGCCAGCTCTCTGCTATGGCTCGGGAGTGCAGTGGAGGATGGCCCAAGTGCTTGGGCCCTGCACCCCATGGGAGACCAGGAGAAGCACCTGGCTCCTGGCTTCGGATCAGCGCAGTGCACCAGCCGCAGTGGCCACTGGAGGGTGAACCAACGGCAAAGGAAGACCTTTCTCTCTGTCTCTCTCTCTCACTGTCCACTCTGCCTGTCAAAAAATAAAAATAAAAATAAAAAAAGTTATCTCAAAACGAAAAAAAGAAATAAAGGGAGAAGAAAGGAGGGTGATAGGAAGATGGGGGAGGGAGATAGGGAATATCATGTTCTTAGAATTGTTATCTATAAAACACACTGAATCTGTTCAAAATTAATTAAAAATCAAAACACCAAAAATTAAAAAAAAATAATATGAAGTGAACTGCAGTGTCTCAGTGACCTCTTCAGGATGCAGACCAGGGTGATGTCCTGACCTGGCTATGCGCCTTGCTGTAGTCTATCTCCCGGGGAGCTGGCACCATACAGTATGCAGTGCAGTGCCTCTTGGTACAGATTTCCTCTTCCTTAAGCTCTAAACGCAATCAGCCTGTTCTAATCCCTCTGCTTAACATTTTCTTTCCATTCATTTTCAGTGTATCTTGCATCACTTTACTTCCCTCACCATGCTCTATAATCCTGCAAACTTACTGCTGGAAGTCACCTTGAAGACATCTGACTCTCCAAGGGAATGCGCTCTAAACTGTAGGATAATGCAGCCTTGAAAAATAGAAAAATACAAATGCAAGGAGAAGGGCAATTCCTTCATGGCACCCCTCTGAGAAGGAAAATTTTCCAAACTCCACTGGTTTTACTTTTGAGAATCTCATTTCATGATTTGCACTGATGTTCAAAGAACATCTGAGAATAATGAATACTTGAGATCACTGGAAATAAGGGAGAAGGCCCACGTTTTATGTTTGTGTACCAAAGGTACACCCATTGCACTATTTAAGTGACTCTTTCCGTGTGTAACTCTAGTAGCTGGGAGGCCACAGGCCAGCACAGAGGTTAGAAGGGATTTTCTCTGCCTCCTCTAGCAGGTGGCCATTGGGTTCCTCTCTCCATTTCTTTGATAAGGGCAGTTTGAGCTTGTCCACAGTCCAGGGACCATGAAGCACCACCTCACGCCGCAGGGTACAAAACACTTCTGAGTCAGTGGGAGGCGTCTCTATACATGGGTGCACAGGTACTGAGTCAGGGTACCCTCAGACAAAGGGTGATGGAATAAAAATACAACTCATTTTGCTCTCCCACTGACCTCTTTAAAATGCATTCAACTGGGAATTCCGAAGGGTTGTTCCTGGCATAAAGGGGCAATGCCTGGCACCCATCTTCTCTAAGTGCAGCTGGGGTGGTGATGCAGAGACAGAAAGTGGGGCAGGTTGATCTGGGGGTCCTAGCCCACACCCTGTCCTATGCTCAGTGTCTGTGGGCATTTTCATTGTGTGTGTGTGGTTTTTTTTTTTTTTTTTTTTTTTTTTGAGATTCTCATACAGGTCATTTCCCTGCAGCAGGCCTGCTTGTGATGGTTACTTTCAGCAATTTCAGCCATCCTAGGAATCTGATGCCCACCTCTGGATTCTTGCTGCTGAGGTTCTCGTGACCCTCCAAATAGCCCCAACGACGGGGTCCCATGAGCTCACATAGTCACAGCCTGTCCTACATCTACCCACAATCCCTTGAGCTCACACACAATCACAGTTCATTCCACATCTGTCCACGGAACACTCATGGACTCTACTCTGACAACCTTGGGGAAAGTGGTTCCATCTTGTTTCTTAGCCTTGACATGTCCAACCAAGAGCTGGCACTTTAATCTTCAGCATCCCTGTTGCCCTGTTGATCCTCTGCTTAACGGGGCTCCAGGTGAGGGGCGGGGACCTCCTAACACCCCTCAGATCAGAAATGTCTGACATTGGTAGTAGAGTGAGTGCATATGGGAACTCTTTATGCTACCACATCTCAATTTGTGTCTTGTAAATTTAAAACCCTTCTGAAGTTTTAAAGAAATTTTTCTCAGAATCCTTTCCCTTCCTCATATCTGGTCCCTCCTTTATACCCTGGTCAACCTGAGGTGTTCAAAATTCAGGGAAGTGATTCCAGCTCATGCCTTCCTAACTGGGGTGCTTGTCCTAGCGTCTGACCTTGGGAGGCAACATCTGTCATGCCTCTGCATCTGTGCCAAACTTCAACACGGACAACCTGCTTAAAAAGCATGCGGTTTTATTAAGGAGGTCAGGTTTGACAAAAAGATGTTGCAGAGTACTTGAGAGAGGATTTTTTCCATAAAAAGTGTGCTGAGTCCATGGGATTGCCACAAGGGAAATACAGCTTGATTCCTGTCTCACAGCACACATCAAAATCAACTCCAGGTGCTGGAGTTTTGAGATGTGAAAGGTAAAGCAACAAAACCTCTAAAAATTTACACAGAGGAATATCTTCTGGAAGATGGGATGGGAAAATATTTTAAAAAGTTACTGTTAAAAATGGTAAACTAGAGGCTAGCCCCATGGCACAGCAGGTTAAACTGCTGCTTGCAAAGTCAGCATTCCATATCAAAGCACTGGCTGAGGTCCCAGCTGTTCTGCTACTGATCTAGCTCCCTGCTAATATGCCTGGGAAAGCAGCAGAAGATGGTTCAAGTAACTGGACCCCTGTTACCCATGTGGGAGACCTGGATGGAATTCCAGGCTCCTGGTTTCAGCCTGGCCCAGCCCAGGCTGTTGAGGCTATTTGGGGAATGAATCAGAGGATGGACGATCTCTCTCTCTTTCTCTGTCACTAGGCCTTTCAAATAAATGCTCTTTAAAAATTCTAATGTAGACATCATATAGAAGGAAAGCTGCACAAAAAGAGAAGAATCAAGAAAAGGCTCTCATCCAGAACATATATGGAAAAAAGGTAGTAAGAGATAGTCAATCCAAACGAAAAAAAAACAGAAAAATATTTGAGCATCCACTTCCCCAGAAGACACCTAAATGGCCAAGAATCATTAAGATGTGCTCAAGCTCATTGATTTATCACTGAAATTAAAAAAATGGCAATTAGCCTATAGAATGTCCAAAATTACAAAAATGGAAACATTAAGGGTTGGTGAAGGCAGGAAGCACCCAGAGCCCTCCTTAGGGCTGGCGGGCGTGTAACTAGTTAGGCAACCTGCAACCTGTTTGGAGGCAGCTACCAAAGCTGATCCTGTACATCCCCTGTGACCCAGGCATTTTAGCACTTGGTGGTGGTACATACACAACCAAAATATGTACATATATGCACCAAAAGACATAGGAAGTAGTGCTTAAGCAGTGTTACTCATGTATCTAAGAACCAGAAGCAACACAAATGATAACCAGTGGTTCAGTTGGGTAATAGGGATATATGGGTAAACTGGGGTATAATCCATGTGGACAAATAGCACAGTATGAACTTTGGTGGCAGAAACAGCAAACGTAAGATTGAGTATCCCTAATCCAAAAACCCAATATCCAAAATGCTCCAAAGTCTAAAGCTTGAGTGCCATCCTGATGTCACGAATGGAAAAATCCTTCTCCTAATGGAAAAATCCCACTCCTGACTTCATGTCATGGTTCACAGTTAAAATGCAGGTGCACTAAAAATGCTGCATAAAATAAAACAAATACAAATTAGGTTTATAGTTAGACTTGGGTCTCATCCCCAAGATTACATTCAAATATTCCAAGATCCGAAACAAAATTTCCAATTCCAAAACACTTCTGTCCCAAGCATTTCAGATATGGAAAATGCAACTTGTACTTTCTTCCATTCATCACATTAACTTTAAAAATAGGTGAAAATCATCTACAGGTTTGAGATTGTGACAGTGGGAAGACTGGACAGAGAGGAAAGGCAGTAGGATGAGGAGTAGGAGAAAGTGGGCAGGATGGCTGCGGAGAATGTTCAATTTTTAAACTTCCTGGTGACTATAAAGGCATATTTAGATGTCTATAATTCATGAGGCAGTGCATTTTAATGTGTTTTTCTGTATACATTATTCTTCAATCAAAATGATGGGAAATAGGGACTGGCACTGTGGTGAAGCAGGTAAAGCCACCGCCCGAGGGGCCAACATCCTGTATGGGCAACTAGGTTGAGTCCCAGCTGTTCCATTTCTGAAACATCCCCCTGCTAATGTGCCTGAGAAAGCAACAGAAGGTGGCTTAAGTGCCTGGGCAACTGCCACCCACATGGGGGACCCAGACAAAGCTCCTGGCTTTGGCCTGGGTCAGCTCTGACCATTGCAGCTATTTGGAGAGTGAACCAGTAGATGGAAGTGCTTGATATTATCTCTCTCTTTCAAATAAATAAATAAATATTAAAAAATGATGGGAAATGAAAACCTACAGACCACAAAGGACCCCTGATGTAGACCTTCTAAGTAGGCTGTTGAAGGGCTTGTCCGATCTCACTTCAGTCTACAGACATTTCTGAGAAACAACCTTCCTGGCATTGGGCTGGATGTTCGCTATTACACTGGGGATCGTTTCATTCAGCTCGACTGTTTTTACCAACATCAGCAAACCACAGTCTGCGTCTTCCTGCCGTCACTTCTCAGCAGCCACAAGGAGCTTTCAAGCATATAAACCACATCAAGTCATTTTCAAGTTCTACTGCACTAGAACATACTCCAAGCTTCATTCCAAACCTTCATCCTCTCTGTTCCAGCTGCCACACCCACCTCTCCAGGCTTTCCTGCTGCATGGTCCCCCTGGGCAGCCCAGCAGGCTGAGCCTTCTGTTTGTTCCTACACACACCAGTTGTTTTCTTGACCCCTTTGCACCTGCGCCTGACTCTGCCTGGAAAAGCCCCCATACTGCTTCCCATTCTTCTTTTCTTTCAAGTACCTACTTCAATTTTACTTCTTTGACTCCTCTGTGTAAATTACCTTCTCCATTTTTTCTTGGACAGCCAATTATTTGTTTTGTATTACTATCATGATCTATAATAACAGTCATCCATCTTTCTGATCAGATGTTCCCTCTAGAGAGACTCAGATGGAGTTCCAGGCTCTTGGCTTTGGCCTGGCCCAGTCCTGGCTCCTTGGAGGCATTTGGGGAGTGAAACAATGGATGGAAGATGTATCTCTCTCTCTCTCTCCCTTTCAATGACTCTTCCAAATAAATAAATATTTAAAAACTTCATTTTTTGTGCAAAAATTTCGATATCCACAATAAGATCTTAAAAACATTCATAGAAAGAACAGGTCATCAAAGAAGGAGGTGCCTTTCTCTGAAGGGAGGAGAGAACTTCCACTTTGACTATGATTTTGTCCAAATATGATCAGAGTCAGCGAACTCAAAAGGCTTCCATAACCTTGGCAACTCATGACAAGAGCCTAGGGTGATTACTGCCACTATAAATAAGAGTGTCAATTTGTTAAGTCAACAACAGGAGTCACTGTGCACTTACTCCTCATGTAGGGTCTCTGTCATTAATGTGCTGTACATTGTGATTTAATGTGTAACTAGTACTGAAACAGTATTGTTCACTTTGTGTTTGTGTGGGTGCAAACTGTTGAAATCTTTACTTAATATAAGATAAACTGATCTTCTGTATATAAAGAGAATTGAAAATGAATCTTGATGTGAATGGAAGGGGAGAGAGAGCAGGGGGTGGGAGGGAAGTTATGGGGGGGAAGCTATTGTAATCCATAAGCTGTACTTCGGAAATTATATTCATTAAATAAAAGTTAAAAAACATTCATAGAAAATGTTTTATTGTGGGGAGCAACCCGGACTTAGTCTAAGTTACTGGAATTAAGACTTATTCTATGCATCTGCTCTCCCACAATATGGCGCTGGGAGAGAAGAAAACAGTTTCTGCACAGCTGCCTCCAGTTCAGCCAATAAACTGTAGGACCTGCTCCTGATTGGAGGAGAGCAGCGTACTCGGCGTGTGGGCAGCCGAGCACGGATTGGTGGAGGAGGACTATAAAGGAGGAGAGAGACGGCATGCACCAGGAACATCTAAGGGGAACATCTAAGGGAACACCTGTGCAGCCCCCGAGAGAGCCGGCCGGCGGTGTGCCGCTCCCCTGCGGAAGTGGGGAATGTGGCCAGGGGGAACTGCCCTTCCACGGAGGTGGAAGGGTCGGTAGCCAACCCGGGAAGAACCAGCAGCAAACCCGGGGAGGGCCGAGCAGACGAAAGAACAGCGCAGGGTCCTGTGTTGTTCCTCCACGAAGAGGGGGAGCGACATAATGGTGCCGTGACTCGGATATGAAGCCTAGGCAGGGTTTAGTGTTGTTCCTCCACGAAGAGGGGGAGCGACATAATGGTGCCGTGACTCGGATAGGAAACCTAGGATGGATAGGAAACCTAGGAGAGAAGAAACGGGAAGAAATGGGAAAATACCAGAGAGAGAGACTAGCAAACAGCCTAGGGAAAAGCCGGACGAAAAAGGTGCCGGAAAAAGCTATTGAAAGCCTAGGCATAGACTCGGATACGGACTATGGGGGGAAGCTGGGAGAAATCTCTAAGGTCGAAAGCGAAAGTGAAAGCTAGAACAAACAGACTCGGATGCGGACTGTGGGGAGAGGCCAGGAGAAATGAGGGAGGAGTATTGTTGGAGGAAAGTTTGGGGAAACATACCGGGTAGAGAAAAATGTTAGGGAAATTGAAGCCGCGGGGGGCAGGCCGAGGCGGAAACGAAAGCCACTTTGGGATTCTCAAGTTAGCCCGGGAATAGGGGGCGAAAAGTTAAAACCAGAAGCGGAAACGTAAGCCCGGTTGGGATCCGTCTGATTAGCCCGGGGAGCAAAGGACGGGTAGCCAAATCGTGGGGCGGAGACGTGAGCTGGGTTGAATTCGCCAGGCTAGCCCGGGGAACTTGGATTGAATGCTAGTGGCGGAGACGTGAGCTACGCTGTGTGACTCGTGGAGGCTGCCGCGCGCAGAGAGAGCGTGCGGGGCTCAAGTAGATAGGGAACGCGGGGTAAGTGAGAGACCGCGGAGTGTGCGTGCAAAGCCGAGCCGCTCAGAGCCGCGAAGCCGCGCAGATGAGAGAGGCGCGGGCTGAAGCGGCTCAGAGCCGGAAAGCCGCCGAGAAGCGGCCTCGGGGCGGGCACCGGAAAGCCGCAGGGATAAGAGAAACAGAAGTTTAGAAGTAAAATGAGAGAAATAGGAATGCTGGAAGATAGAAGTAAAATGAGAGAAATAGGAGAGATAGGAATGCCCGGAGATAGAGAAATAGAGAAATAGAAAGGCCTCCCCTCAACATGGCAATGAGAAAGCTTGGATTCGGTCTGCCTGATTAGTGAGGCGATGAGCACCTGCGGGCGGCTAGCAGCTTATGTGCCGCAGGTCACCGAAGACAGGCACGAATTAACATCAGTAAGGCCTCCCCACAATACCGCAATTAGAAGGCTTGGATTCGGTCTGCCCGATTAGTGAGGCGATGAGCACCTGTGGGCGGCTAGCAGCTTATGTGCCGCAGGTCACCGAAGACAGGCACGTTATCAACACCAATAAGTCACCCCACAATATGGCAATGAGAAAGCTTGGATTCGGTCTGCCTGATTAAGGCGGTAAGCACCAGCAGGCGGCTCGACCAGAGTATGAGCCGCAGGTCACCGAACACAGGCACGCATCAGCGCCTAAAAACCTCCTCACAACATGGTGAAGAGAGGACCCGGATTCGGTTTGCCTGATTGATAGGACTTGTAAGAACCTGTGGCAACTCTAGCAAGCAGAGCAGAGTGTGTGCCGCGGGACACCGAAGACAGGCGCGTATCAACGCCAAAAAATAAAAAGAAAGGGGGATCTGTGGGGAGCAACCCGGACTTAGTCTAAGTTACTGGAATTAAGACTTATTCTATGCATCTGCTCTCCCACAATATGGCACTGGGAGAGAAGAAAACAGTTTCTGCACAGCTGCCTCCAGTTCAGCCAATAAACTGTAGGACCTGCTCCTGATTGGAGGAGAGCAGCGTACTCGGCGTGTGGGCAGCCGAGCACGGATTGGCGGAGGAGGACTATAAAGGAGGAGAGAGACGGCATGCACCAGGAACATCTAAGGGAACACCTGTGCAGCCCCCGAGAGAGCCGGCCGGCGGTGTGCCGCTCCCCTGCGGAAGTGGGGAATGTGGCCAGGGGGAACCGCCCTTCCACGGAGGTGGAAGGGTCGGTAGCCAACCCGGGAAGAACCAGCAGCAAACCCGGGGAGGGCTGAGCAGACGAAAGAACAGCGCAGGGTCCTGTGTCGTTCTTCCACGAAGAGGGGGAGCGACATTTTATAAAAATGGTGAATGGATTTAAAAATATTTTTGCATCAAAATAAACTTATCTTCAAAATTTTTATTTAGTTTCATTTCAGAGAGAGAAAGAGAGAGAGAGGAGAGAGAGGAAGAGAGATTTAACATTTGCTGGTTTACTTTCCAAATGATTATGACAGCCAATACTGGAAACCAGACTGAAGCCATGAGCTCAGATCTCAATCCCACAGGTGGCAGGGATCCAAGTACTTCAGCCATTATATGAGATTAAGTCTCTCAAGGTAAGCATCAGCAGGATGCTGGACTGGAAGCAAAAGAGCCTAGACTAATGAGTTGCCAAGGCTATGGAAGCCTTTTGAGTTCACCGACTCTGATCATATTTATACAAGGTCATAGTCAAAGTGGAAGTTCTCTCCTCCCTTCAGAGAAAGGTACCTCCTTCTTTGATGACCTGTTCTTTCCACTGGGATCTCACTTGTGGAGATCTTTCATTTAGGTCATTTTTTTTCCAGAGTGTCTTGGCTTTCCATGCCTGAAATACTCTCATGGGCTCTTCAGCCACATCAGAATGCCTTAAGGGCTGATTCTGAGGCCAGAGTGCTGTTTAGGACTTCTGCCATTCTATGAGTCTGCTGTGTATCCTGCTTCCCATGTTGGATCATTCTCTCCCTTTTTTATTCTACCAGTTAGTATTTGCAGACACTAGTCTTGTTTATGTGATCCCTTTGGCTCTTAGTCCTATCATTATGATCAATGGTGAACAGAAATTGATCACTTGGGCTAGTGAGATGGCATTGGTACATGCCACCTTGATGGGATTAAATTGGAATCCCCTGGTATGTTTCTAATTCTACCGTTTGGGGCAAGTCTGCTTGAGCATGTCCCAAACTGCACATCTCTTCCCTCTCTTATTCCCACTCTTATATTTAACAGCGATCACTTTTCAGTTAAGTTTCAACACTTAAGAATAACTGTGTATTGATTATAGTATTCAACCAAAAGTATTAAGTAGAACAAACAAGAAAATACTAAGAGGGATAATGTATTAAGTTGTTCATCAACAGTCAGGGCAAGGGCTGATCAAGTCACCATTTCTCATAGTGTTCATCTCACTCAACAGGCTTCCATAGCCTTGGCAACTCATGACAAGAGCCTAGGGTGATTACTGATGCCATAAACAAGAGTGTCAATTTGTTAAGTCAACAACAGGAGTCACTGTGCACTTACTCCTCATGTAGGATCTCTGTCCTTAATGTGCTGTACATTGTGATTAAATGTGTAACTAGTACTGAAACAGTATTGTTCACTTTATGTTTCTGTGTGGGTGCAAACTGTTGAAATCTTTACTTAATATAAGATAAACTGATCTTCTGTATATAAAGAGAATTGAAAATGATTCTTGATGTGAATGGAAGGGGAGAGGGAGCGGGAAAGGGGAGGGTTGCGGGTGGGAGGGAAGTTATGGGGGGGAGCCATTGTAATCCATAAGCTGTACTTTGTAAATTTATATTCATTAAATAAAAGTTAAAAAAAAAGAGCCTAGATTCAAACTAGGTTCTCTGATATAGGATACAGGTTTCTCAAGTGGCATCTTAATTACCGCACCAGGCTGGCATTGTGGCTCACTTGGTTAATCCTCTGCCTGTGGCACTGGCATCCCATATGGACGCCATGTTCTAATCCTGGTTGCGTCTCTTCCAGTCCAGCTCTCTGCTGTGGCCTGGGAAGGCAGTGGAGGATGGCCCAAATCCTTGGGCCCAGCACCTGCATGGGAGACCAGGCGAAGCACCTGGCTCCTGGCTTCGGATTGGCACACCACTGGCCGTGGTGGCCATTTGGGGAGTGAACCAATGGAAGGAAAACTTTTCTCTCTGTCTCTCTCACTGTGTATAACTCTACCTGTCAAATAAAAAAAAATTACTGCACCAAACACCCACTCTCTCAACTTACCTTCTAACATCACTTCTTTTTTTCCCAAAGAAACCATTTATTTATTGAGTACAAATTTCACAAACACAACTTACGAATATAGTGATTCTTCCCATCATACCTTCCTTCCCACCTCCACTCTTACTTCACCTCCTCCTCCCTCTCATTCCCAGTCCCATTCTCCATTAAGAAAAAACAACAACAACAAAACCCAAAAAACTCTTCCTCCACAGTCAAGACAAGGGCTGTTCAAGTCATTGCTTCTCAGAGTGTCAATTTCACTTCTACAGATTTCCTTTTAGGTGCTCTGTTAGTTATCACAGATCAGGGAGAACATAAGGTATTTGTTCCTTTGGGACTGGCTTATTTCACTCAGTATGATGTTTTCCAGATTCATCCATTTTGTTGTAAAGGACTGGATTTCATTTTTTTTACCACTATGTACTATTCCATAGTGTACATATCCCATAATTTCTTTATCCAGTCTTCAGTTGACAGACATTTAGGTTGATCCATGGCTTAGCTATTGTGAATTAAGCTGCAATAAACATGGGGGTGCAGATAACACTTTCATTTGATTTCATTTCCCTTGGGTAAATTCCCAGGAGTGGGATAGCTGGGTCGCATAGCAGGTTTTATTCAAATTTCTGAGGTATCTCCATACTGTCTCCCAGAGTGGCTTTACAAGTTTACATTCCCACCAACAGTGGATTAGGGTACGTTCTCCCCCACATCCTTGCCAGAATTTGTTGTTGTTGATTTCTGTATGAAAGCTATTCTAACTCGGGTGAGGTAAACCTCATTATGGTTTTGATTTGCATTTCCCTGATGGCTAGTGATCCTGAGAATTTTTTCATGTATCTGTTGGCCATTTGGATTTTCTCTTTTGAAAAATGTATGTTTAAGTCCTTGGCCCATTTCCTAACAAGATTGTTTGTTTTGTTGTTGTGGAGTTTCTTGATTTTTTAAAATATTTTCTGGTTATTAATCCTATATCAGTTGCACTGTTTTCAAATCATTTCTCCCATTCTGTTGGTTTCCTCTTTCCTTTCCTGAGTGTTTCTTTTGCGGTACAGAAGCTTTTCAATTTGATGTAATCCCATTTGTTGATTTTGGCTTTGACTGCTCTGCCTCTGGGGTCTTTTCCAAGAAATCTCCCTGAGCCAATGTCTTGTAGGGTTTCCCCAATTTTCTCTAGTAATTTGATGGTATCAGATCATAGATTTAGGTCTTTAATACTTTTGAATGGATTTTTGTGTAAGGTGTAAGGTAGGGGTACTATTTCACATGCCTGCATGTGGAAATCCAGTTTTCCCAGCACCATTATTGAAGAGTCTATCCTTACCACAGGGGTGATTTTAGCTCTTTGGTCAAAGATAAGTTGGTTGTAGATGCTTAGATTGATTTCTGGTGTTTCTGTTGTGTTCCATTGGTCTATACAGTTGATTCTGTACCAGTACCAGGCTGTTTTCATTGTAACTGCCTTGTAGTATGTTTTGAAATCTGATATTGTGATGCCTCCAGCTTTGTTTTTGTTGTATAAGAATTGCTTTAGCTATTTGGGGTCTCCTGGGTTTCCATATGAATTTCAGCATCATTTTTTCCACATCTGAGAAGAATGTCTTTGGTATTTTGATTTGTACTGCATTGAATCTGTAAATTGCTTTCAGAAGAATGGACATTTTGATGATATTGATTCTTCCAATCCATGAACATGGAAGATTTTCCATTTCTTGGTACCTTTTTCTATTTGTTTCTTTAATGTTTTGTAATTCTCATCATAGAGATCTTTGACATCCTTGGTTATATTTATTCCTAGGTATTTGATTGTTTTTGTAGCTATTGTGAATGGGATTGATCTTAGAAGTTCTTTCTCAGCTGCAGCATTGTCTGTGTATACAAAGATTGTTGATTTTTGTGCATTGATTATATATCCTGCTACTTTACCAAACTCTTCTAAAAGTTCCAGTAGTCTTGTTGACATTTTTTGGATCTTCTCTATATAGAATCATGTTATCTGCAAACTGGGATAGTTTGACTTCCTCCTTCCCAGTTTGTATCCCGTTGATTTCCTTTTCTTATCCAATGGCTCTGGCTAAAACTTTCAGGACTATATCGAATAGCAATGGTGACAGTGACCAGACAGTTGTCTGGTCCATATCTCAGTGGGAATGCTTCCAATTTTTCCCTATTCAATACGATGCTGGCTGCAGGTATGTCATAAATTGCCTTGATTGTGTTGAGGAACGTTCCTTCTATACCCAGTTTGCTTAGAGTTTTCATCATGAAATGGTGTTGTATTTTCTAATGCTTTCTCTTCATCTATTGAGATAAATATATGGTTTTTGTTTTTTAGTCTGTTAATGTGATTTATCACATTGATTTTTGAATGTTGCACCATACCTGCATAATGGGGGTAAATCCCACTTGGTCTGGGTGAATGACTTTTCTGATGTGTTTTTGGATTCTATTGGCCAGAATTTTGTTGGGGATTTTTGTGTCTATGTTCATCAGGGAAATTGGTCTGTAGTTCTCTTTCTCCACTGTATCTTTTTTAGGTTTATGAATTAAGGTTATGCTGGCTTCATAGAAAGAATTTGGGAGGCTTCTCTCCCTTTAAATTGATTTGAATAACTTGAGAAAAAGTGGAGTTAGTTCTTTTTTAAATGTCTGGTAGAATTCGGCAATGGATCCATCTGGTCCTGGACTTTTTTTTTGTTGGGAGGGTCTTTATTACTGATTCAATTTCTGTTTTGGTACTGGCTCTGTTTAGGTTTTCTATGTCTTCATGGCTTAGTTTAGGTAGGTTTTTTTGTGTTGAGGAATCTATCCATTTCTTCTAGGTTTCCCAGTTTGTTGGCATAAAGCTCTTTGTACCAATTTCTGATGAGTCTTTTTATTTCTGTGGTGTCTGTTGTTACATTTCCTTTTCCATCTCTAATTTTATTGATTTGGGTCTTCTCTCTCCTTTTTTTGGTTAGCTGGCCCAATGGTGTGTCTATTTTGTTTATTTTTTCAAAAAACCTGCTCTTCATTTTGCTGATCTTTTGAATATTTTGTTTCAATTTTGTTGATTTCTTCTCTAATTTTAATTATTTCTTTTCTCTTACTAATTTTGGGTTTGGTTTTCTGTTGTTTTTCTAGATCCTCGAGATGCATTGATAGCTCATTTATTTGGTGCCTTTCCAATTTCTTGATATAGGCACCAATTGTTATAAACTTTCCTCTTTTTATTTTATGATTTTATTTATTTTATTTGAGAGTTAGAGTTACAGACAGTGAGATGGAGAGACAGACAGGAAGTTATTCCCTCCATTGGCTCACTCCCCAAAGGGTCACAATGGCCAGAGCTGCGCTAATATGAAGCCAGGAGCTAGGCACTTTTTCTGGTCTCCCACATGTGTTCAGGGGTCCAAGGACTTGGGCCATCTTCCACTGCTATCTCAGACCCTAGCAGAGAGCTGGACTGGAAGAGGGGCAGCTGGGACTAGAACTGGCACCCTTATGGGATGCTGGCACCGCAGGCAGAGGATTAACGTACTGTGCCATGGCGAACGCCCCTAAACTTTCCTCTTACCTCTGCTTTTGCTGTATACCCTAAGTTTTGATATGTTCTATTGTCCTCTTCATCTTCATTTGTTTCCAGAAATATTTTATTTCTCTTTTGATTTCTTCCATGATCCACTGTTCACTCAGGAGCATGTTGTTCAGTCTCCACATGTTTGCATATGTTCTAGAGATTCCTGAGTTTTTGATTTTCAGCTTCATTGCATTTCAGTCCAAGAAGATGCAAGGTATGATTTTGATTTTCTTGAATTTGCTGAGACTTTTTTATGGCATATCATGTGGTCAATCCTAGAGAAAGTTCCATGCACTGGTAAGAGGAATGTGTATTCTGCAACTGTAGTATGAAAAGTTCTGTAGATATCTGTTAGGTCCATTTGGTCTGTAGTGTCAATTAACTCTGCTATTTCCTTGCTGATTTTCTTTCTGGTTGATCTGTCCATTGTTTTAAGAGGGGTATTGAAATCCCCCATTACATCTGTATTTGACTCTGTGTTTCCCTTTAACATTTCTTTTAAATAGCCAGATGCCTTGTAATTAGGTGCATATACGTTTATTATTGTCACATCTTCTTGTTGAATTGATCCCTTAATATTATATAGCATTCCTCTTTGTCTCTTTTAACAGTTTTTGTGTTAAAATCTATTTTGTCTGATATTAAGATGGCCACACCAGCTATTTTTTGGTTTTTGTTAGCATGAGGACAATAGAACATATCAAAACTTAGGGTATACAGCAAAAGCAGAGGTAAGAGGAAAGTTTAGGGGCGTTCGCCATGGCACAGTACGTTAATCCTCTGCCTGCGGTGCCAGCATCCCATAAGGGTGCCAGTTCTAGTCCCAGCTGCCCCTCTTCCAGTCCAGCTCTCTGCTAGGGTCTGAGATAGCAGTGGAAGATGGCCCAAGTCCTTGGACCCCTGAACACATGTGGGAGACCAGAAAAAGTGCCTAGCTCCTGGCTTCATATTAGCGCAGCTCTGGCCATTGTGACCCTTTGGGGAGTGAGCCAATGGAGGGAATAACTTCCTGTCTGTCTCTCCATCTCACTGTCTGTAACTCTAACTCTCAAATAAAATAAATAAAATCATAAAATAAAAAGAGGAAAGTTTATAACAATTGGTGCCTATATCAAGAAATTGGAAAGGCACCAAATAAATGAGCTATCAATGCATCTCGAGGATCTAGAAAAACAACAGAAAACCAAACCCAAAATTAGTAAGAGAAAAGAAATAATTAAAATTAGAGAAGAAATCAACAAAATTGAAACAAAATATTCAAAAGATCAGCAAAATGAAGAGCAGGTTTTTTGAAAAAATAAACAAAATAGACACACCATTGGGCCAGCTAACCAAAAAAAGGAGAGAGAAGACCCAAATCAATAAAATTTCCATCCTTTCACTTTTTCCATCCTTTCACTTTTAGTCTGATGCATCTTTGTTGGTGAGATGTGTTTCTTATAGGCAGCAAACAGATGGCTCTTGTTTTTTAATCCATCCAGCCAGTCTGTGTCTTTTAACTGAAGAGTTAAGGCCATTTATATATTCAAGGTGACTATTGATGAGCAATGACTTTGCCTTGCCATTTTTCCATAAATATTCTTATCTTTTACCTTGGATTTCCTTTGTACTTTTACTGTGAGCTTTCCTTCCTTTACCTTCTTCTGTAGTGATGACCATGCTTTTGTGTTTCTGTATGCAGCACATTTTTAAGCATTTTCTGCAGGGCTGGATGAGTGGTGACAAATTCTTCCAATTTCTATTTGTCATGGAAGGTCTTTATCTCTCCTTTGCTCATAAATGACAGTTTTGCAGGGTATTATATTCTGGGTTGACAGTTTTTTTTTTCTCTTAAGACTTGGAATATATCTTTCCATTCCCTCTCAGCCTGTAGGGTTTCTGATGACAAGTCCGCTGTGAGTCTAATTGGAGATCCTCTGAAAGTAATCTGACATTTCTCTCAATCACATTTTAGAATCTTTTCTTTCTGTTTTACTGTGGAGAGTTTGACTACAATGTGTCTTGGTGAAGATCTTTTCTGGTCATATGTATTAGAAGTTCTATGTGCTTCTTGTACTTGGATACTTCTTTCTTTCTCCAAATTAGGGAAATTTTTTTTTATTATTTCACTAAAAAGACCTTCTAGTCCTTTCTCTCTTTCCACACCTTCAGGAACTCCTAGAACCCCCATATTGGGTCGTTTGGTAGTATCCTCTAGATTCCAAACAGTATTTTTTTAGTTTGTTAATTTCTTCTTTTTGTGTTTGGTTTGACTGTATAATTTCCTGTGCTTTGTCTTCTAAGTCAGATATTCTTTCTTCTGCTTCACCGTTTCTGATTTAAGCCTCTCCACTGTATTTTTATTTGTTCTATTAAATCCTTTATTTCCAAGATTTCATTTTGATTTCTCTTTAAGATCTCAATTTTATAGCAGAAATTTTGTTTCATGTCATGTATGGATTTCTTTAATTCATGGATTTGCTTCTGACTACTTCTAGGTAATCCTATGATCAGGTTTTTGAATTCCATTTCTGGCATTTCTTCAATCTCATCACCTTCACAATCTAGTATTGAGTTGCTGTGTTCTTTTGGGGGTGTCATTTTGTCTTCCTTGTTCTTGTTTCTTGGATTGGTGTTTGTTATTTAGCATTTGTGGGGATACTCATTGGTTTCTTTGATCTTTCACTATAGTGGATTTTATCTTTGGACTATGATTGGATTATTGGAGTATCTGCTTTCAGGGAATAACTAGAGGGTTGTAGTGGGAGTGGCCAGTGAGCTCTGTTCAGTGCTCCAGGGTGAAGGGCATGTCTGAGGTGACGCACTCAGGTTTGGCATGGAAAATCTCCTTCTTTATTTTTATCAGAGGGGTGGTTTCTTCTTGTCTGTTGGCTTAGACTCAGATGAGCCCCTCTCCTCAGAGGAGATCAGTCCCAGGGCACCATACCCAGTGTGTATATTATTTGTCTGCTCTGCCACAAGGACCACGCAAAGGAACTGTGCAGTCCTCAGTATAAGCTCAGTTTCCCCATCAATGTCCCTCACCAGGTAACCAGGAAGCCCTTATCATGTGCAGTCTTCCACAGTGACTGTCCAATATCCCAGCCACACCCTGAGTCCTCCCATGCCACCTCAGTGTTTTCACAGTCCCAGCACAAAAGCCCTCCAGTCATGATCACCCAGCCCCCAGCTCCCAGCCCCCAGCCTCCAGCCCTCAGTCTGTTCTCTCCACCAGACTCAGAAGTCTGCTTGGCAAATTGCTGGGCACAGACACAAGCTGGCACAACTGTTACATATGTCCAACATGGCACCTGCTCTCTGTCAACTTGTTAAAGGTCGCCTTTGCAGGACAATTGGGAGAGAGAAAATATGCCCCTCTTTGTTTTTTCTCCTCTAGTTTGGCGAGTACACTATCCCCCATAGGGCTCCAAGCTGGATTCCCTCTAGGCTCTTCCTGCAGCTTTTTTGCCAGTGGCTTGGGCTACTGCAGTCTGGTCTCACCTTGCTCTCCAATGCTGTTGCGGAGGCTCTCAGTTGGTGGGGTCCTAAATTGTGCACATCTTCACCCTCCATGTAGCTCCACTGTATTTCTCCAATTTATGTAGAGTTTCCTCTGCTGTTTTATCCCTAACTCTTCCATGAGACTACACTCTTTCCATTTTTTTAAACTTTTATTTAATGAATATAAATTTCCAAAGTACAGCTTATGGATTACAATGGCTTCCCCCCCATAACGTCCCTCCCACCCGCAACCCTCCCCTTTCCCACTCCCTCTCCCCTTCCATTCACATCAAGATTCTTTCAGCCACAGAAAGATACCAAAAAACAAAGGAAGGCTCATGTTCCCAGGGGACTGACTGAAAGAAATTTTTCACTGGAGAACAGACAAAAGAGAATAGATTCTGTGGGCCAGCAAGGAGAGAGGACAGACATACCACCAGCAGCTAGTCCTGCATGTGCATGGCTGGCTCCAGACTGGGACATGTCATCTTCCCAGGGTGAGGTGAGAGGAGGCTGCTGTGGCTCCCACCATTGGAGCCTTTGAGTGAGGGAGAATTCTACAGTATCACTGGGTTCAACTCTGGCTTGGGGAGCCAGTAGGAGTCTGGATGACTACTTTACTCCAGGAAGTGAGCCATGTTGTCTCCCTCTACTCCCCCAGCCAAAGCATCAGATTCAATTTGCTGAGATGGAGCTCTATTTGAACTCTTCTCTGAGTCAGAAACATAGGATATTTCTACCACTGTCAGAGGCTGAAGGCTGGAATGGGACAGCTTGTAGGGTTGAGAGAGGACTTCTCTGCACCCTGTGACTATAGGAGTACAGGGCAAAGGTCAGAGAGCTAAGAGGGTTGTGGGTTACAGTTCGGTTCCTGTGCACCTGTCCAGTCAGACTGTAGAGACTCAGATATTCCTCCACACTGGGGCTAGATCTTATAGAGGGGTTGGTGGACACACCATAGAATGGGTCAACTCTCTGGACAGACTGTGTACCTGGTAGGCAGGGTCTGCTGGCACCAAGAGTCCACTGTTGGCAATGAATCACCTGGTTCACCTTCGTACACAAAAGTGTTGGGCCTACATGGGAAGCGGGATACACAGAAGACCCATAGAATGGCAGATGTCCTAAATAGCACTCTATCCTCAGAATCAGCCCTTAAGGCATTGAGATATGGCTAAAAAGCCCATGAGAGTATTTCAGGCATGGAAAGCCAAGACACTCTGGAAAAAAAAAGAAAAAAAATGACCTAAATGAAAGATCTCTGTGAGTGAGATCCCAGTGGAAAGAACGGGCCATCAAAGAAGGAGGTACCTTTCTCTGAAGGGAGGAAAGAATTTTCATTTTGACTATGACCTGGTCTAAATAAGGTCGGAGTTGGCAAACTCAAAAGGCTTCCATAGCCTTGGCAACTCATGATAAGAGCCTAGGATGATTATTGACACCATACATATGGTGTCAATTGTTAAATCAACAACAGGAGTCACCGTGCACTTTCTCCCCTTGTAGGATCTCTGTCCTTAATGTGTTGTACTATGTGAATCAATGGTATAACTAGTAATAAAATAGTACTTTACACTTTGTGTTTCTGTGTGAGTGCAAACTGTTGAAATCTTTACTTAATATATACTAAACTGATCTTCTGTATATAGAAATAATTGAAAATGATTTTTGATGTGAATGGGATGGGAAAGGGAGCGGGAGATGGGAGGGTTGCAGGTAGGAGGGAAGTTATGGGGAGGAAAAGCCACTGTAATCCAAAAGCTGTACTTTGGAAATTTATATTTATTAAATAAAAGTTAAAAAAAGTGTTGGGCCTGTGAATAACTAGTCAGCTCTAACATCCCCTCCCACCACTGCCTGTAGCCTGAGGTGCTCTACCATACCCAACATGGGTGCCAATCTGGACTATAGCCCTACCCATAAACAGTAGTCATAGCTCCCTGGCTCAACCCAGCACTCAGCCCTGGAACTAAAGAGTAAGCCTTAGGTAGTCTATCAACTCCAGAGGCACATTTCCAGGGAATAAATCCTTTAATAAAAAAATCATTCTCCAGAGGAGATAGTAACAAGAGTTTCCCCGAAATGTGCAAAAACCAATGTAGAAACAAACAATATGAACAAAGAAGGCAATGTGTCCCCTTAAAGGAACACAACAATTCATCAAAGAAGGGGAGATTAATGAAATGCCTGAAAAGGAACTCAAAACAATGATTGGAAGATTACTCAAAAATACAGTTAACTGAACTTAGGAAGTCAGTGCGTTACATAGATGAAAAAATCAGTAAAGAGATAGAGATACTGAAGAAAAAACAAACAGAAATATTAGAAATGAAGTATTCAATAAATCAAATGAATAGAGCCAGGAAGGCTTAATAACAGACTTGGTGAGGCATAAGAAAGAATATCCTATCTAGATGAAAATCCTTTGAAATAAATATCTCAGTCAGACAAAAAAGAAGAAAAAATCAAGAAGACTGGAAACAGGCTGTGGGATCTATGGGATACTATCAAATTACCAAATATACGGAAAAAAAGAAATGGCTTAGAAAACCTATTGAGTGAAAATTTCCCCAATTTGGAGAATGATATGGTCATCCAAATACTGTAGGCACACAGAACTCAAAATGAACCATGATCAGAAAAGATCCTCACAATGACATACTATAGTCAAACTTTCACAAGTAAGTAAAACATAAAGTCAACATCCTAAAATTTGCAAGAGATAAACCAGATCATCTTTAAAGGAACTCCCATCAGACTGACATATTTTGCAACAGAAACTCTATAGGCAAGGTAAAAAAGGAGAGATACAGTTTAAGTCTTAAAAGAAAAAAAGTGCCAACCCAAAATGCTTTATCCAGAGAACCTCTGATTCACAAATGAAGATAAAATAAAGACTTCCCAAGCAAAGCAAAAGTAACAAAGAATTTGTGATCATCTGGCCAGCCTTACAAATGATACTTAAGGATATATTACAAAGACAAACAAGAAAGAAAATCAGCATCCTGAAAGAATATGAAGTCAGAAAATCTGCTAGTAAAAGAACAAAGGAGATTACAAACAAAAAATAGGAATGTTTTTGGAAAATTGGCAGCATGAAATCATTGCTTATCAATAATAGCCTTGAATGTATTTAAACTAAATTCTCCAGTTAAAAGATATACAGTGGCTGAATGTATAAAAGAAAAGAGACCCACCTATATGCCACCTATAAGAAACACATTTTACCAATAAAGATATATACAGACTAAAAGTGAAAGGATGGAAAAAAATGAACACAAGTAGCTATATTCATCTTGGACAAAATAGAAATTAAGTAAAAAACTGTTACAAGAGACAAAGAAGATCATTATGTATTGAATAAGGGATGAATTCAACAAGAAGATATAAAAATAGTAAATGTATATGCAATAAATGTGAGGGCACCCACATTTACAGAATAAATGTTAATGGATCTCAAGGGAGACATAAACTACAATACAATAATAATGGGAGACTTCAGCACCCCACATTCATCAGTGGACAGATCAACAAGACAAAAAAAATCAACAATCAACAAAGAAACAACAGAGTTAATCTATACCATAGACCAAATTGACCTCATAGGTATCTATAGAACATTTTATCCCACAGCTGCAGAATACACATTCTTCTCATCAGTACATGGAACTGTCTCTGGAATAGACCATAACAGGCCATAAAACAAGTCTCAACAAGTTAAAAAATTAACTCTTTTCTGACCACAATGGGATGAAGCTAGAAATTAACAAAAGAAACACTAGAAATATACTAACACATGGAGACTCAACACCATGCTCCTGAGTGAACAATGAGTCACAGAAGAAATCAAAGGAAATAAAAAATTCTTTGACTAGTACTCAAACAGTACTTTACACTTTGTGTTTCTGTGTGGTGCAAACTGTTGAAATCTTTACTTAATATATACTAAGTTGATCTTCTGTATATAAAGTAATTGAAAATGAATCTTGATGTGAATGGGATGGGAGAGGGAGTGGGAGATGGGAGGGTTGCGGATGGGAGGGAAGTTATGGGGGGGGAAGCCACTGTAATCCAAAAGCTGTACTTTGGAAATTTATATTTATTAAAAAAAGTTAAAAAATAAAATAACTACTTCCCTCCCCCAAAAAATTCTTTGAAATGAATGAAAATGAAAACACATATGAAAACTTATGGGATACAGCAAAGCAGTGTTAAGCTTATAGCAGTAAGTGCCTACATAAAAAATTGGAAAGATATCAAATTATTGAACAATGCATCTCAAGGACCTAGACAAACAGGAACCAAGCCCAAACATAGTATGAGGAAAGAAATAATAAAAATCAGAGAAGAAATGAACAAAATGAAATAAAATCTATACAAAAGATCAAATGAAGAGTTGGTTTTTTGAAAAAAATAAATTCAAAAAACCATTGGCCCCACTAATCAAAAAAAGGAAGAAGACTCAAATTCATAAAATCACAGATGAAAAAGATGTTATAATTGATACCACAGAAATATAAAGCACCATTAGGAATTATGCAAATAGCTATATGCCAACAAATTGGAAAATATACAAGAAATGGATAGATTTCTGGACACATATAATTTACCAAAATTGAGGAACAAAGATGTAGAGAACCTGAATAGACCAATAAACAAGATAAGATTGAATCAGTATAAAAAACCTGCCAATAAAGAAAAGCCCAGGACTGATGGCTTTACTGCTTAATTCTAATAATTTTTTTTTTTGACAGGCAGAGTGGACAGTGAGAGAGAGAGACAGAGAGAAAGGTCTTCCTTTTCCATTGGTTCACCCCCTAATGGCCGCTGCAGCTGGCGCACCGTGCTGATCTGAAGCCAGGAGCCATCTTTTAAGGAAGATTAATGCAAATTATCCTTAAACTACTCAAAAAAAAAAAAAAACCTGAAGGGGAGGGAATCCTTCCAAATTCATTTTGTGAGGCCTGCATTACTTTAATTCCAAAACCAGAGAAAGATACAACACAACAAGAGAACTACTGACCAATATGCCTGATGAACATATATGTGAAAATCTTCAACAAAATTCTAGCTAATTGAATTCAAAAACACATCAAAAAGATAATTCAACCAGATCATGTGGGATTTATCACATAGAAGCAGGTATTGTTCAACATATACAAATCAATTAGTGCAATATATCACATCAACAAAATGAAGGATAAAGTCCATATGATTATCTGAACAGATGCAGAGAGAACATCTCATAAAACACAACATGCTTTCATGATAAAAAAACCATAAAAATTGAGTATAGAATGAACATACCACAGCATAATCAAGGCAATATATGACAAACCCACAGGCAGCATCATATTGAGTGGGGGAAAAACTGGAAGAATTTTGAATAAGATCCAGAACCAGACAAGGATTATCACTCTCACTATTATTATTCAATATAGCTTTAGAAGTTTTAACCAGAGCCACTAGGCAAGGAAAAAAACCAAAAAGATACAAATTGGAAAGCAGGAAAGCATGGAGACAACATGACCCCTTATTATAGGAGAATCAAAACACGGCACTTAAGAGACTATTATAAAAATCAATAGCACTCTTACACACCAATAATGCTACGGCTAACAGGGAACTGAGAAGATCAGTCCCATTAGTCAATTTTGGTTTTGACTGCCTGCACTTCTGAGGTCTTTTCCAAGAAGTTTTTCGCCTACTCCAATGTCTTGAAGAGTTTCCCCAATGTTCTCTAGTAATTTTATGGCAAAGTCCTGTAGATTTAGATCTCTGATCCATTTTGAGTGGATTTTTGTAAGATATAAGGTAGGGTTGTTTCACACTTCTGCAGGTGGAGATCCAGTTTTCCCAGCATAATTTTTTGAAGAGACTGTCCTTGCTCCAGGGATTGATTCTAGCTCCTTTGTCAAGGTAAGTTGGTTGTAGATGAATGGATTGATTTATGGAGTTTCTATTCTCTTTCCATTGGTCTACACGTCTGTTTCTGTGCCAGTACCAGGCTGTTTTGATTTTAACTGCCTCATGGGATTACTTCAAGCTGAGAAGCCTCTGCAAAAGAATTACTTAGCAAAGTTGGAGTGGCAAGCAACAGAATGCAAGAAAATATCTGCAAACTATGCAACTAATAAAGAGTTAATATCCAGAATCCATAAAGAGATCAAGAAATTCAACAATGAAACAAACAATTCAGCCAAGAAATAGGCAAAGCACTAGGGCAGGCATTTTTCAAGAGAGGAAATTCAAATGGTCAAAAGACACATAAGAAAATGCTCAGGATCACTAGCCATTAGGGAACTGCAATCAAAATCATGATGAGGTTTCACCTCACCTCAGTTAGAATGGCTCTCATACGGAAATCAACAAACAAATGCTGGTGAGAATGTGGGGAAAAGGTACCCTAATCCACTGTTGGTGGGAATGTAAACTGGCATAGCCACTGTGGAGACAGTATGGAGATACCTCAGAAATCTGAATATAAACCTACCACATGATCAGCCACCCCACTCTTGGGAATTTACTCAGACCAAAAGAAATCAGCCTATGAAAGAGTTATCTGTACCTCCATGTTTATTGTAGCTCAATTAACAATAGCTAAGATATGGAATCAACACAGTAGTCGATCAACTGTTGACTGGATAAAGAAATCATGGTATGTGTATGTGTATATATATATGTATATATATGTGTGTGTGTATATATATATATATATATATGGAGTACTACTCAGCTGTAAAAAAAAAGGAAAAAGAAATCCTGTCTTTTGCAACAAAATGGGTTTAACTGGAAACCATTATACTTAGTTAAATAAGCCAGTTCCAAACAGTCAGATATCATACGTTTTCCCTGATCTGTGGTAACTAATAGAGTACCTAAAATGTAATGTATTGTAGTGAAATGGACATTTTGAGATTTGATGATTGCTTACAGTCCAAACACTCTGCCCTTGTCTCTTCTGTTGAGGACAGTGTTTTATTTCTTCATACTATTTGTTGAATGCTTATTTAGTGTAGGGTTAACTTTATGATCATTAAATCAACTGAAAGATCTTTGTAAAAACTAAGTAGGAGTGGTAGAGGGAGAAGAAAGAAGCTCTGGAGCATGGGTGGGAGGGAACGTAGGGTAGGAAGTATCACGATGTTCCTAAATCTGTATACATGAAACACATGAACCTGTATACCTTAAATAAAATAAACACTAAAAAAAGATCAATCCCTTTAATAATGGCTACTAAAAATTTCAATACTTTGGAAAAAATTTATCCAAGGACATGAAAGACCTCTACAATAAAAATGACATAACACTAATGAAAGAAATAGAAGACAGAAAAAAAAAGAAAAATATTCTATGTTCATGGATTGGAAGAATTAATGTATTACTACAATGTCAATACTACCCAAACAATATATAGATTCAATGTGATTCCAATCAAAGTTCCAAGGACATTTTTCATAGATCTAGAAAAAGAATCCTAAATTTCATATGGAAACACAAAAATATCCTGAATAGCAAAACAACCTTAAATGATAAAACAAAGGCAGTGGTATTACACCACCAGATTTTAAGACATATTGCAGGGCTGCTATAATCAAAACAGCCTGGTACTGGCACAAAAAGAGACATGGAAACCAATGGAACAGAATAGAATTCCCAGAAATTAATCTACACATCTATTACCAACTTTAAAATCATTCCCTGAAGAAAGGACAGTCTTCAATAAATGGTATTGGGAAAATAGGATTTCTACATGCAGAAGTTTGGAAAAAGACCCGTACCTAGCACCCTATACAGAAATCAACTAACATTGTATCAAGGATATAATTCTAAGATATGAAACCGTCAAGTTACTAGAGGAAATCACAGGGAGAAATGCTTTAGGACACTGGCCTGCCCAACAGTTTCTTGAATAAGATGCTAGAAGCACAAGCAATAAAAGCAAACACACAGAAATGTACAGCTTCTATACAGCAAAAAAAAAAAAATTAAATAAATGAAGAAACAACTGACAAGAATGGGAGGAAATATTTGCAAACTATGCATCCAATAAAAGATTAATATCCAGAATATTATCAGGAGTTCAATAAACTCAACAACAAAGCACATGATCCAGTTAAGAAATTGGGAAAGGATAGGATTTTTCAAAGGGCAAAGTACAAATGACCAACAGATACATGAAAAAATGCTCAAAAGTATGATCCATCAATGAAACGCAAATAAAAACCACAATATCATCCACCCTAGTTAGAATGATTATCATCTATAAATCCAAATACATGTTGGCAAGAATGTGGAGAAAAAGGTACCCTAAAAATTGCTGGAGGAAATGCAAACTTGTCCAACCACTATGGAAGACAGTATGGAGACTTCTCATAAAATTAAAAATAGATCTACCTACCTTATGACTCAGCTCTTCTACTACTGGGAATATATCCAAAGAAATCAAAAGAGTTACCTGTACTTCCGTTTTATGGCAGCTCAATTCACATTAGCTAAGATATGGAATCAATCTAGATTTCCATCAACTGAACTGGATAAAGAAAATGTGTTACATGAACATGCTGTAAAATTACCCAGATATAAAAATACTGAAGCCCTGACATTTGCAACAAAACTGATAAGAGAAATAGGCCAGGCCCCAAAAGGCAAATATCAATATTTTTTGTTATTTGTGTTAGTTAATATATAGAGAGAATATAAAAATTGTGTAGATGTCTTATCTTTGTATATATAGTTAGTGTTTTACTGAATCATACCATGCAAATGATAGTCTACTCTTACTTCATGTGTTAAAAAAAAGAAATGGGGGTTAACAGTGAGGACTCTTGGCTTGTTGTGAATTTGGGTGCTATTTATTAGTATGATCTGATAAAAAAACTCATTTGAAAAGTTATGTACATTTCTTGGTATGTATTTTAATAACATGTTAAAATGAAACAGTGAATTTTTAAAAAGATTTTATTTATTTATTTGATAGGTAGAGTTACAGTGAGAGGGAGAGACAGAGAGAAAGGTATTCCTTCCATTGGTTCACTCCCCAGATGGCTGCAATGGCTGGAGCTGCACTGATCCGAAGCCAGGAGCCAGGTGCTTCTTCTGGGTCTCCCACACAGGTGCAGGGGCCTAAGGACTTGGGCCATCTTCCACTGCTTTCCCAGGCCATAGTAGAGAACTGGATTGGAAGAGGGGCAGCCAGGACTAGAACCGGTGCCCATATGGGATGCCAGCGCTGCAGGCAGAGGATTAACCTACTGCACCACGGAGCCGGCCCCAGTGAATTTTTCTACATGTAAAAGGCAGTTTCTTGCATCTTACTAAGCTTTTATAGCTAAGAAAGCAGTTTTCAGAATATTTAGTACACTAAATGGTGGGAAACCTACGGCATGTTTTATCTATAAAAGGTAAAACGCTGGATTTTGGGTATTCTTTACCCTTATGTAAGTTCATGTATTGCTAATTTCTACTCCAACAAAACCCCTACATATCACGTTACGGGCAGTCAAAATCTTCATTGTCCTCTTTTGCTCTTGAATTTAAATGCTAATATATTTATATCCACAGATTAATTAAGAAATGCATTTATTCTCTGTAAAAGCTTAATAAAAATGTAAACGGTAATATAAATGGCAAATTAATTAATCACTTTTAGAGAGAGAGAAGGAACTGTGGAATAGTTTAAAATTGCTCATAAGATGTTAATAGGAGGGAGTCCAGCAGTTTGCTCATATTTTAAAGACTATTTAATTAAGTTCTATTTGTGTCACACCTAATCAAGCTGCTATTTATATGTGTATAATCAGTGTTTGGGTATATGCATGTGTGTGAATCTGCACATATGTATATGCATTTGTGTATGTGTGTGTTTGTGCTGCTCTTAGGTTCAACATTTCAGTACAAGGGGTCAGAAGGCTTTATAGTTGGGGAGAAGACATGAAAACCATATCACCAGGATTTAGGGGAAGGCAAAGATGCTGCTGCTGCAGCCCTGAACACAGTATGGGAAGAGAGCCTTCGGGCTGCCACCTGCAGTCCTGTGCAGTCAAAGAAACGTTGACCTTGAGGGTCATCCTCATTTCTTCCCCAGAGAAATTTTGCTCTTTCCTGCATCAACATGTCTTTTGTGTTCTCCTCCCTCGCAGCACAACCTTCGGCCCACAGTTAGCCTTTAAAGCCTTTTTAAAGAATTAAAGATGAAAAGAAAGGAAAAAACCACCTCACCACTCCACTCATTTGTTTTAACATCACTTAGGAAAGATATTAAGAATTTTGTTCAATATAAAATAATGTAGTGCTTTTTAAGTCAATGTGATCATTGCTTGGCTTCCTGCTCCCAAATTCAAATTCAAATTTTACCTTAAATTAATGGAGGACATTGAGAAACCGTGAGAGTACATCCCACAGAGAAGACAAGTGACAGCTGCTGGATACAGCTTGGCTGTTTTAACAAACCCAAGGCAAATGCTTTGCAAATCAGCATCCAAGTGGAACTGAGGCTCCAAGGGTCAGAGACACTATATTTTCACCCATTTCCCCATACCTCAGACAGTATCTGATTCAAAGTGGGTGCTCAAAACTCTTGAAAGATTGAATGAATAACTGGGGGTGAAGAGGTGGATTTTTTTTTTGTATAAACTACAGAGTAAGGAAAGATCTGCTATGGGCATGCCAATCCCATGGCCAGTCTCAGTCTGGGATACTGTCCTTTGTACAGATGCTAGGCATTGAGCCAGACATATCATTAGGAGCAAAAGGCTCTGCGACCCTCTCAGGACCATAAAGATAAGGAAGCAGTTCATTCAGAACTCCTTCGAGAATGGAAGAGGGTGTGGGCTGAAGTGTGGTAGATGGGGAGAGGGAAGGTCTGCAGGCTCTCTGTCTCTCTGCACCCAGGAACACCTGTGAAGTTTCCCAGGCTGCCACAGTTCCAAGAGCCCCTGCAGACATGCATTTGGTGGCGATTTGTGGAATTTGCAGAAAATGGGAAGCTCCTGCCACAAAAGGACATGAGTGCCCACAAAATGGCTCTGAGAGCTCTTCAGGCTGGAAACAGGAGGTGCACAAAAGTGTTCTTAAATGCAGTTCTGGGCTGGCGCCACGGCTCACTAGGCTAATCCTCCGCCTTGCGGTGCCGGCACACCGGGTTCTAGTCCTGGTAGGGGCGCCGGATTCTGTCCCAGTTGCCCCTCTTCCAGGCCAGCTCTCTGCTGTGGCCCGGGAGTGCAGTGGAGGATGGCCCAAGTGCTTGGGCCCTGCACCCCATGGGAGACCAGGAGAAGCACCTGGCTCCTGCCTTCGGATCAGCGTGGTGCGCCAGCCACAGCGTGCCGGCCGCGGCGGCCATTGGAGGGTGAACCAACGGCAAAGGAAGACCTTTCTCTCTGTCTCTCTCTCTCTCTCACTGTCCACTCTGCCTGTCAAAAAAAAATGCAGTCTGGCTGCATCATGCAGCCTGCAGCATAGGGGGATATGGGGTGACAGGTTGCGTGGAGTGGTGGCCCCAATTAGGGAGATGTGGCCATGAAGCCAGAGGCATGGGGATGTGGTCTGAAGATCTGGTCGTGGCATATAGGCAGGAAACTAGAGCACCTACAGCCAGCAACACCCGCTCCAGAGGTGGCCAGAGAGTGAGGTATTGTTAAGGAGAATTACAGACTTCTAGGATCTCTTTCTTTGCTATTATTCCTTTTCTTTTTTAAATCAACTAAATCACACATGGTCTCTGGATAAATAAAACAATAAATTATGAGGGGCAACAAGGAAAAAGCCTTCTTTGCTAGGCTCCATTCCTGATTGTACAGAAATTCAGCTGGGAGCTGCGGGGGCCCAGCCAACACCTGCTGCAATGGGCTGGATGCTCCTATTAGAAGGGAACTTGAAGAATCACTATGTTCCTAGATCTGCATATATGAAATGCATGACGCAAGGTCAGATTACAACCCGGGGACAATGACACATGCAGAGGCCCTGGGGCTTCCAAGTGGTCATCTGCAAGGAAAGTTCCAGGCCCCTGGCCAGATGACCAGGCCACTGTAAACCAAGTTCCGCAGCCCTCTGATGTTAGGAGTGAGAAGAGAGTGGGAAAGATGCTGCGTCCCCAGCAGTGTGGCCCCTTCTCCCGGACAGAACTCTACCACAGGAGCCAAGCATGAGGCAGAGACTTAGGAGAGTGGGACAGAAACAGACAAAGGATACAGGAGGCAAGGACCAGCAACCCTGCCAGAGGGGAGAGGAGACCCTGCAGAGCTTCAGTAACTCAGGAAGGTGCGGGAGGGAGCAAGGGTGGAAGCAGCCAGGTGGTGGGCGATGGGACAGGTGAGGAGGCAGAGCCAAGGCCAGAGGTGACCCTTGCCTCTCATATCCCTCTGTCTGGTTTTGGGGCCCTACTTCCCAGCTCAAACCTCCCTTGGTGGAGGTACACTGCAGAGCTGGGGGCACAATCTCCATTTTTCTAGTATGATAAAAATCCTAGCATATGTTCTTAGGTGATGTATGTTTCATATACCATAGGTATTTTTCCAAGTCATCAGACAGAGCTGGTTGCATAGCTTTCCATTGTGTAGAGGAACTGTGATTTACATAACTGGTTCCTTTCTATGGGCTTTGTCCTTTTATTTTAAAGCAAATTTAAAAGACCTTGGCCTGCCCATCCTGGCCTGCACAGGAAGAGGCTGCTGTAGGAAACATTCCTGGATGTGGAGTTGTTGGGTCAACGTGGAATCGCCTGTAAAATCTACATAGATGCTGATACACTGTCATCCAGGAATCCTATACCAACCTCCACTTCATTACTCACCATGTGAGTAGCCATCTCTCATGCCCTTGCCCAGGCTGGGCATCTTCAGTCTTTAAAATGTCTGCCAACCTGGTAAATAAAATGTGGTACCTTGGAGTTCTTTGCTGTTGTTTTTAAGTTGTACCTCTCCGATTACTCATAGGAGTGAAAAACTTTCGACATGCACACGAGCCACTTGCATTTCTTCTGTGAGCTCCTGATTAATTTCATTGGTTTTCCTTAGTGATTTGCAGCACCCTTTATGTGTTTTGGACTTAAAACTTTAAATTAATTTCTCACCACTGGCTGCTGTCTTCTCAGTTTTTTAAAATGATTTTTACCCAAAGAAGCCAAAAATTAATGAAATAGAATCTGTAGACATTCTACTATGTTTCTATGGCTTGTGGGTTTTGTGCCTTATTTAAAAAGCCCTTCTTCCCCCAAACGAATGCGATAATCTATTTTTAATTATTATTGTAGGTATTCTCTCCTAATGTTCATATCTTAACACATTTGGAATTGTCTGCATGTGGTGAGAGATTTAACTAGTGAATTGCTTCCACATGGATGGCCAAGTGTTAATCATGACCTTTTTTTAATTACAGATCTAAAATACAAAACACATATGCTATACACTAAATATGCCTTTGATGCCATCCTAAGGAGGTAGGGAGGGATGGTAGGAACTGGGATGGTGCCGGAGAGGGCTTCAACAAACTGAGACTAAGTTTCTGCTACTCACAGAATGAGAACTTGCATAGACTGAGACAGACCATCATTTTTGCCCACCTGGAATCATACCTGCTACAGTAGCAGCAGAAGGGCAGTGGTGGGAGACTCCAATGACCAAAGTGGAAGAAGCGACTGACTTTCACCTGTATTCTGGTTGTTCGAGGACAGATTCACACATCATGGAAAGATCAGATATGATGGTTTAGGGAAAAGAGGTTTAGCGGTAGGTAGGTTCTCCTGTTGAAGCCACCTAAAATTAAGTTGAGACAGAGGCAGTGGTCGGTGGCAAGAAAATAAAGAAATAAAGAAATAAAGCTTACTGGAAAAGACTCCAAGAGAAACGTGGGTATGGCATCTGGCCATATCCGCCAGATCCAAAGCCAATGTAGGACAGAGGAACCCGAGCTTCACATAGCAAAGGACAGTGACCGTTCCCCATTTAAGACAGTCCTGGAGTCCCCCAGCCTACCACAGGTAGGCAGCAGGCTGAGAAAGTTGCCAGCCCTCAAGGAGGCCGTGGTCTCCAATGCCCTCTTCTCTGTGGAGTGTGGAACCAAGACCAGGAGCATAGTCAATGAGGAAGTCCTTGCTGAAGAGCAGAATGATTGAGGGAATGGGTTCTCACAGTCTCTTCCCAGTGGGATCTTATGATTTATATGGCCACGGACACTACCTGTCTCCCAATCTTCTCCCTTCTGAATGGGAGTGCTCACTGCAATGATTAGGTCCTCGTTCTACCACTATACGTTGTGTGTATGTGCTTGTGTTTGTAGGGTTGGTGGTGTCCACTAACTTGTCCTTTCAGTTCACAGATCTCCAGAATAAGAGAAAATATATCTGCATCTTAGAAAGAGACTACTGGACATCATGAAGATACCCTGACTGTGAAGTTGATGGAACTTTGATATTTGTAGAAAAAAAGAATGAATCAAATATTTGGGGTCCAGAAGGATAGATTGTGATGGGTGCTAAAACTGTTCACTAATGGGGTGGGTATGTGGCACAGTAGGTTAAGATGCCATTTGTGACGATGACATCCCATATTGGTGTACTGGTTTGAATCCTGGTGCTCTGCTTCTGATCCATCTTCCTGCTAATGCACCTTGAGAGGCAGCAGACAATGCCCCAAGTATTTGAACCCCTGACACCCACACGGGAGACCAGGATGGAGTTCCTGGATCCTGGCATTGGCCTGGTCCAGCCCTGGCTGTTGCAGGCATTTAGGGAGTAAACTAGTGGATGGATAAATGATCCTCCCTGTCACTTCTCTATCTCTCCCTGTCTTTCTATCACTCTGCCTTTTGGATAAATAAACAAATCTTTGAATTTTTGTTAAATGTTCATTAGTATCTCCTTTTTGTTCTACTTCCAGCCACTTGGAAGAACTGCAATTCCTGGCCTCACTGAAGCAACATGTGGACAATTAACTTCCTCTGGCCATGAAATATGAGGAGTGACACCTATCATTTTCACTGGACGCCACTTAATTGGTAACTTTCCAGTTGGCAGCTATACCATCAGCCTAGATGTGAATGATATGCAGGAACCTCATGAACTAGGAGATAAAAATAAATCTTTGTGGTTTAAGCAACTGAAGTTTTGGAGATATTTGTTACTATATCTAACTTAAACTAATTAAAAGTATATTCATTTATTCCCATGGCTTCAGACACTTCCTCTATATTGAAGACTCTCAGATTTAGAATTCTAATGCATTCTTCAACCCTGAGCTAGAATTTTTTTTTTTTTTGCATTGCCTTTCTCAGCCTATGGAGTTCAAGTGCCAAAGTCTCAATATTGGGCTCCCTCTCCTTCTCTATCTACACTCTCTTCAGTAACATAATTTTACCCCATACCAGGTGTGAAATATCATTTATACACCAGTGCCTTCCAAATTTAAAACTTAGTTCCAATTAATACCCCTCAGGTACATCACACCTTATTCCTGAATAGTGCTACCGTTACTCTGGACTCTCAAAACCGAGCCCAGATTGTGTCTGCCTCCTGAATTTCACTCTTGAATTGACATTATCACCCAACAGAAAAAAAGACCCTTGAAAACATTGAAACATGCGTACACAAACTAAAAAGGGTTTACATTTTTCCCACTTAAGTTGTAAGACTGGGGAAAAGGTAATACTGTTTAAAAATTTTGAACAGTGTTAAGAAAAGAAGGAAGGGGGTGGACGTTGTAGTGTACCAGGCTGAAGCCACCACCTGCATCCTGTATTGGAGTGCCTGGCCCAAGTCTTGGCTACTCCATGCCTTTGATAGAGCTTCCTGATGATGCTCAGGGAAGGCAGCAGATGAAAGTCCAAGTCCTTGGGCTCTCGGGAGCCCTGAATGGGGTTTCCTGGCTCCTGGCTTTGGCCTGGTCTAGCCCTGGCTGTTGTGGGCATTTGAAGAGTGACCAGCAGATAGAAGATCTCTCTTCCCCTTCCCCCCTACTTTTTATTATTTTCAAATAAATAAGCTTTTTTTTTTTTAAAAAAAGAAAAGGAAGGGAAAAAGAAAGGTATATGAAAATTGATCACATCAAACAGAATGTAAAAACTGAAAACAAAGTTATTACACTTCACGAGTAGCCTTATTCAGTACATGATATTTGAGATGCAAGACTGAACTCTCTACTTAGTATAGAGTTAATTTTATGTGTATAAAGTTAATTGAAAATAGATCTTAGTAAAATATAAGAATGGGAATAGGAGAGGGAGGAGGAAGAAGGGTGGGAGGGCAGGTATGTTGGGAAGAATCACTATGTTCCTAAAGTTGTATTTATGAAAAGCATGAATTTTGTATTCCTTAAATAAAAGGTTTCCGGGGGGCAGAATGTAAGTCAGATCCTGTCCTCAGATATTGGTGGGTGTTGTGGTGCAGAACTTGGGAAGTGCACTTGGGAAGGCTGCATCCCACATCTGAGTGCATTTGAGTTCTGACTGCTCTGCTTCTAATCCAACTTCCTGCTAATGTAACCTGGGAGTTAGCAGATGGTAGTTCAAGTGCCTAGGCCTCTGCCATCCATGTAGGAGACATGGATGGAGTTTCAGGATACTGGCTCCAGACTGGCCCAACCTTGGCTGTTGTGGGCATTTGGGAAGTGAACCAGTGGGTGGAACCTGCTGCTGCAACTCTTTGTTGCTCTTTTAAGTAGATGAAAATAGATTAATAAACACTAAAAGAAATATGCCCTGGATAAGATATGTAGGACACCAAGTCACTGGGCAACTTTTTCGGGAGTTGCCATGACTGCAAACATTCACAGCACCTGCCAGCCAAAAGCACAGTTTGGAGGAGATCTGAGTTTAGAACTGACAGCAACATTGCAACATTGTCAAGGTTGTTTTTGTTTTTGTTTTTGTTTTTTTTTTTTTTTGACAGGAAGAGTTAGAAATTGAGAAAGAGAGACAGAGAAAGATCTTCGTTCCATTGGTTCACAACCCCCCCTCCCCCTAAATGGCTGCTATGGTCGGTGCACTGCAATGATCCGAAGCCAGGAGCCAGGTGCTTCCTCCTGGTCTCCCATGCGGGTGCAGGGCCCAAGCACTTGGGCCATCCTCCACTGCTTTCCCAGGCCACAGCAGTGAGCTGGACTGGAAGAGGGGCAACTGGGACAGAACTGGTGCCGCGACCAGGACTAGAACCCAGAGTGCCAGTGCAGCAGGTGGAGGATTAGCCTAGTGAGCCGCGGCGCTGGCTGTCAAGGCTTTCTTATCAACAACCTGCAAGGGGCTGACTGTTGATCTGGGGCCCAATTTCTAGGAAAAGCTATTTGAATCCAAGAAAAGTCAAACAACAGGAAAATACACCTGCCCTGCTTTGCTACTATGACCTATTATGATACATGGAAAAGTCTGAAATCTTCACTTACATCTCCTGTCAAGCCTGTGGCTCAAAACCAGAGTGGTGAGGCCTACTGTGAGGGAGGCAGCAGCTGCAGGAGAGGCCAATGCCACCTTGTGTAGCCAGGCCCAAGAATTCACTGTTCCCTAGGAGACTCTTCCCCACCAGATCTCAAACCATATTCAGCACAAGAGCTTGATCATACACAGTTCCCACCCTGCTATCCCCGCCCAAAAATTTGTGTTGCTCAAGCCTCCAACCCCACCATACCACTGGTTCACGTTCCTACCATTTCTGACCTTCCCAAGGCAGAGCCTGTGCTGATATGTAAGCCTGCCTCTAGGTCTATGTCTGAGCTCTCTGATTTCTTCCATAGTGTCTATCCCATATAAGAATAATACACATTATAGTTAATGTTAATTAAAAATGCTGATATCTAACACACAATTTGCTTTGTTCTTTTCTTCACTGCCGTCTAGACTACTTAGACCTTTGATAATCAAAAAGTATTTTAGAATTCATTTTTCAGGTTCCATAGAATGCCATGTTGAAATCTGGGGGGATTCAAGCTGTATTTAAAGACTGACTTGGGGCCGGCGCTGTGGCTCAATAAGCTAATCCTCCGCCTGTGGTGCCAGCACACCGGGTTCTAGTCCTGGTCGGGGCACCGGATTCTGTCCCGGTTGCTCCTCTTCCTGTCCAGCTCTCTCCTGTGGCCCAGGAGTGCAGTGGCGGATGGCCCAAGTGATTGGGCCCTGCACCCGCATGGGAGACCAGGGGGAAGCACCTGGCTTCTGGCTTCGGATCAGCGCAGTGCACCAGCCTCAGTGGCCATTGGAGGGTGAACCAACGGAAAGGAAGACCTCTCTCTCTCTCTCTCCCACTCTGCCTGTAAGAAAAAAAAAAAAAAAAGACTGACTGGGGAGGAATTGTTGCCTCAATGCACCGAGTCTGGCAATTCAAAAGAGACTGCAATGAATAGCTCTCAGTCATTAACCTGGTGCCAGCTGGCTTCAGCTTTGGCCATTCCTCCGAAGCTATTGTTGCTGAGATCAATGGGACAGCCATGTTTCCAATCCCATGGCGATTTCACTCCTCATTTGCTAGATCTGTGTGCAGTGTTCAGTGCTTTTCATGAACCCTTTTTTTAATGCTCTCTTTACTTGTCTCCATAGCATTTGTTCTCCTGGTTTGTCTACAGCTTCTCAGATGTTCATTCTTTGCTGGTCCTTCCACGGCAATCTGACCTGTAATTAGCACAGTTCCTTAGGGTTCATTCTGAGCTCTCTCTTATGCATTTATGCTTTCTTCATAGATAAAGTTGTCAGTACTTATGTCTTTAAATACTATCCAAATGGCAACAATTCCCAAATTTATATTTCCAGCCCCAAATTCTCTTGCGATGGTCATATCAATCTTGTAGATCTGAGTACATATATGACATCTCCACTTTGATAGCCCACAGTTACCTCAGATATAGTGAGATTAAAATCATGTCCTGTTCCCTCACTGAATCAGCCTCTTCTTCAATTTTTCCTCCTTTAATAAAGTCTTTTTTTCCATATATTCAGTTGATCAAGCCAGTGTAACAACCCATTCTTGATCTTGATCTTCTCCCTTTAAAACTTACCGATGACTTAGAGATTGAGTTGCTACCTTCAAAATAGCACTGGGTCTATTTGCTTCTCTCCATCCTCACTTCTACCCCTCTGCCCTGATGACTGCAGATCACACTGCTGCTCTTCACCCCACTCCAATCCATTCTCCACTGGGCAACTTGCCAGACCTTTGAACTTGGGTCATGCCTGCCTTCCCCTTACCTTACTGACCATTGGAGAGCAAGCAGTTGACTCAATACCCACAACACAAACACCCAGAATTGCCAACTAAGCACCAATGTCTCTGTACATTGAACAAATAAATTCTGTCCCAGTTGCCCCTCTTCCAGTCCAGCTCTCTGCTATGGCCTGGGAGTGCAGTGGAGGACGGCCCAAGTGACTGGGCCCTGTACCCGCATGGGAGACCAGGAGAAGCACCTGGCTCCTGGCTTCGGATCAGCGTGGTGCACCGGCTGCAGCGGCCATTGGAGGGTGAACCAACGGCAAAAGGAAGACCTTTTTCTCTGTCTCTCTCTCATTGTCCACTCTGCCTGTAAAAAAACCCCAAAAAACAAAAAACAAAAAAACGTAATTTTGTAGCTGTGATGCCCCACAGATCAGCAAACAAGTGTGAACTGTTTGGCCTGGCTTTTTTCCTAACTCTGACACTGATTGTCATGAGAAAGAAGAGTTAACAGCACAATAAGTTCAACGTCCAGCACATGACAAGAAAAACATTATGGTCACAGCCATTCATGTAACTACAGAAGCTTGAATTTAGCAGAAAAGCTCTTCCCTTTAAAGCCAAAATAACCTTACAACTCTGATACAGAGTTTATCTTAGAGGGCATTCAACGGACAGATCAACCAGACAGAAATTCAACAAGGAAACAACTGAGCTAATTGACGCCATAGAACAAATAGACCTAATAGATATCTTCAGAACCCTCCACCCTACAGACACAGAGTTCACGTATTTCTCCCCAGTACATGGAACATTCTCTAGGATTGACCATATACTAGGCCATAAAGGGAGCCTCAACAAATTCAAAAAAATTGAAACTATACCATGCAGCTTCTCAGACCATAGAGCAGTGAAACTTGAAATCAACAACCCAAGAATCTCTACACCATATGCAAATATATGGAGAATGGACAACATGATCCTAAATGAACAGTGGGTCATCGAAGAAATTAAAAGAGAAATCAAGAGATTTCTAGAAACAAATGAAAATGATAACACAACCTATCAAAACCTGTGGGACACAGCAAAAGCAGTGCTAAGAGGAAAGTTTATAGCAATTAGTGCCTACATCAAGAAGCTGGAAAGGAACCAAACAAATGAACTCTCCATGCACCTCAAGGATCTAGAAAAACAGCAGCAAATCAAGCCCAAATCCAAAAGGAGGAAAGAAATACTAAAGATCAGAGAAGAAATAAACAGAATTGAAACCAAAAAAAAAATACAGAAGATCAACAAAACCAGGAGCTGGTTCTTTGAAAAAATAAACAAAATCGACACACCATTGGCCCAACTAACCAAAAAAAGGAGAGAGAAGACCCAAATCTGTAAAATCAAAGATAGTAATGGAAATGTAACAACAGACACAATAGAAATAAAAAGAATCATCAGAAACTACTACAAAGAGATGTATGCTAACAAATTGGGGAACCTGGAAGAAATGGATAGATTCCTGGACAAATACAACATTCTTAACTGAGCCGTGAAGATATAGAAAATCTAAACAGACCCATAACCATGGAAGAAATTGAATCAGTAATAAACGCACTACCGAAAAAGAAGAGCCCAGGACCGGATGGCTTCACTGCCGAATTTTACCAGACATTTAGAGAACAACTAACCCCAGTTCTTCTCAAATTATTCCAAATGATTGAAAGAGAGGGAATCCTTCCAAATTCCTTCTACGAAGCCAATATCACCTTAATTCCTAAGCCTGGAAAAGACACAGCAGAGAAAGAAAACTACAGACCTATCTCCCTGATGAACACAGATGCAAAAATACTCAATAAAATTCTGGCAAACCGAATCCAACTACACATCAGAAAGATCATTCACCCGGACCAAGTGGGATTTATCCCTGGTATGCAGGGATGGTTCAATATTCGAAAGTCAATCAATGTAATACATCACATTAATAAATTGAGAAACAAAAATCATATGGTTATCTCAATAGATGCCGAGAAAGCATTTGACAAAATACAACACCCTTTCATGATGAAAACCCTAAGCAAATTGGGGTTAGAAGGAACATTCCTCAACACAATTAAGGCAGTCTATGATAAACCAAAGGCCAGCATCATATTGAATGGGGAAAAGTTGGAGGCATTTCCATTGAAAACTGGCACCAGACAGGGATGCCCACTCTCACCATTGCTATTCAATATAGTCCTAGAAGTGTTAGCCAGAGCCATCAGGCAAGAAAAAGAAATTAAAGGGATACAAATAGGAAAGGAGGAAGTTAAACTATCCCTGTTTGCAGATGACATGATACTATATATAGGGGACCCAATAAACTCCTATAAGAGACTACTGGAACTCATAGAAGAGTTTGGTAAAGTAGCAGGATATAAAGTCAACGCTCAGAAATCAACAGCCTTTGTATACACAGACAATGCCAGGGCCGAGGAAGAACTACTAAGATCAATCCCATTCACGATAGCCACAAAAACAATAAAGTACCTTGGAATAAATTTAACCAAAGAGGTCAAAGACCTCTATGATGAAAATTACAAAACACTAAAGAAAGAAATAGAAGACGACACAAAAAAATGGAAAAACCTGCCATGCTCATGGATTGGAAGAATCAATATCATCAAAATGTCCATTCTCCCAAAAGCAATTTACAAGTTCAATGCAATACCAATCAAAATACCAAAGTCATTCTTCAAAGACCTAGAAAAAACGATGCTGAAATTCATATGGAGAAACAGGAGACCCAGAATAGCTAAAGCAATCCTTTACAATAAAAACAAGGCTGGAGGCATCACAATTCCAGACTTCAAGGCATACTACAGGGCAGTTATAATCAAAACAGCCTGGTACTGGTACAAAAACAGATGGATAGACCAATGGAACAGAATAGAAACACCGGAGATCAATCCAAACATCTATAACCAACTCATATTTGACAAAGGACCTAAAACCAACCCCTGGAACAAGGACAGCCTCTTCAACAAATGGTGCTGGGAAAACTGGATGTCCACATGCCGCAGTATGAAGCAAGACCCCTACCTTACACCTTATACAAAAATCCACTCAACATGGATCAAAGAACTAGAGATGCGCCACGACACCATGAAACTAATTGAGAGCATAGGGGAAACCCTTCAAGATATCGGAATAGGCGAAGAATTCCTGGAGAAGACCCCACAGGCACGGGTAATCAAAGATAAAATAAACAAATGGGATTACCTCAAATTGAAGTTTCTTAACAGCAAAGGAAACAGTCAGGAAAGCGAAGAGGCAACCAACAGAATGGGAGACGTTATTCGCAAACCACACAACAGATAAAGGATTAACAACTAGAATCTACACAATGATCAAAAAACACCACAGAATCAAAACAAACAACCCAATAAAAAAATGGGCCAAGGACCTTAACAGACATTTTTTCAAAAGAGGAAATCCAAATGGCCAACAGGCACATGAAAAAAATGCTCAGGATCCCTAGCCATCAGGGAAATGCAGATCAAAACCACAATGAGATACCACCTCACTCCAGTTAGATTGGCTTACATACAGAAATCAACCAACAACAGATGCTGGCGAGGATGTGGAGAAAAGGGGACACTAATCCACTGTTGGTGGGAATGCAAACTGGTAAAGCCACTATGGAAGACAGTCTGGAGTGTCCTCAGAAACCTGAATATAGCACTACCACAGGACCCAGCCATCCCACTCCTTGGAATATACCCAAATGGAATTAAAGGGGTGAAAAAAGCCATTTATACCACAATATTTGTTGCAGCTCAATTCACAATAGCTAAGACATGGAATCAATCTAAATGTCCATCAACGGATGACTGGATAAAGAAACTATGGGGTATGTACTCTATGGAACACTACACAGCAGTAAAAAACAATGAAGTCCGGGCATTTGCAACAAAATGGAGGAAGCTGGAAAACATCATGCTGAGTGAAATAAGCCAGTCCAAAAGGGACAAATATCACATGTTCTCCCTGATCGATGGCAACTAAACGAGCACCTAAAATGATACCCATTGAAGTGAAATGGACACTATGAGAGACAATGACATGAGCAGCCCTTGTCTAGACTGTTGAGGAAAAACTTACTATTTTGTTCCTTTAGTATTTTTGTTGTTGTTGTTGCTCGGTTTGCTCTACACAAGACCACTGGTTGAACTCTGCAATCAATGCACAACCATTCTTAAGCGTTTAAAAATTAACAGAAAATTGATCTCTGTGGAACATGGGAGTGGGAATAAGAGAGGGAGGAGATATATAGGATGGCACATACTCACTCAGACCTACCTCCAATGGTGGAACTAGAAATGTGCCAGGGGATTTCAACTCAGCCTTACCAAGGAGGCAGGTACCAATGCCAGCACACTTGGTAAAGTGACAAATATAAATACACAACTGATCAAAAAGATAGGGTAAGTGTCGAAGAGATTACACAAATAAGACCAGTGTAAGCAAATAATGAAAGATAGAATCAAAAGGGAGAGAATGATCCTGCGGGGGAAGCAGGACACACAGCAGACTCATAGAATGGCAAATGCCCAAAACAGCACTCCTGCCTCAGAATCAACCCTTGGGACATTCGGATCTGACTAAAAGGTCCATGAGAGTCTCGCAGGCATGGAAAGCCATGACACGGTGGCAAAAAAACAATCTAAATGAAAGATCCTGGTGAACAAGACCCCAGCAGAAGGATCAGGCCATCAAGGAGAGAGGCGCTTTTCTCTGAAGGGAGGAAGGAACCTCCACTGTGATATGGCCTGGACTAAACAAATTCAGAGTTGGTGAACTCAAGGGGCTTCCATAGCCTAGACAGCTCATAGCAAGAGTCTCGTATGATTGCTGACATCATAAATAAGAGTGCCAATTGTTAAATCAACAACGGGAGTCACTGGGTTCATGCTCCCCACGCAGGATCTCTGTCCTTTATATGTTTATCTATGAAACTCAAAAACAACACTACTAGTCGAACAATACCCTATATCTGGTTCGGTTGTGTGAGTGCAACCTGTTGAAATCCCTGCTTAGTATATACTAAGCTGATCTTCAGTATATGAAGGTAATTGAAAATGAAACGTGATGAAGGGCGGGATGGGAGAGGAAGTGGGTGAGGGGAGGGCCACGGGAGGGAGGGAGGTCGGGGGGAAGCCACAACAATATGAAAGATGCATTTTATATTCTACTTAAAACTACTGGTTGAACTCTGTAATTAATACACAATTACTCTTAGGTGTTTAATCAATGCTATAACTAGTACTCAAATAGTATTTTACACTTTGTGTTTCTGTGTGGGAGTAAAATGTGGAAATCTTTACTTAACATACGCTAAATTGATCTTCTGTATATAAAGATAATTGAAAATTAATCGTGATGTGAAGGGGAAGGGGAGGGGGAGTGGGAGAGGGGAGCGTTGTGGATGGGAGGGAAGATACGGGGGGGAGGAGGCTATTGTGGTCCATAAGCTGTACTTTGGAAATTTATGCTCATTAAATAAAAATAATAATAATAAAAAATAAGCCACTGAAATATGTGCACAACTCATGTTGGAAAGCTGCCTACACATACGGCTAAAATAACCAACACGGTTGGTTCCTGGAGAAGTCCAACTTCAGTTAACACAGGAAATCCATTCTGTGGATTTCATCTGCAGCGTATCAAATAAGTAGTTGCTTGACAAGTTTCCTTTCTAAAGGCGGCTCTACCTTTGCCTCACTCTCCTCCATGAAATGCTGTGGGAAAACACTGTAGTAACAAAGCTGGATTCAGTCTAATGGCTGACCCTCTCATTCTCTGCACTTCCTACCTCTAAATACTGCCCCAGCGCTTTCACTCAGAAAACTCCAACGTATTCGTTTTTGGTATTACATCATAATTTCCTACCTGGACATTTCTTTGGATACAGTCCACATGTTTTTATTGTTTTAATAAAGCATACCCAAACTACACTCCAGAGGTCTTCCTTTTGACCATTGGCTCCAGCTACACAGTCATCCCTTGGGAGCCAAGGGGGACTGGGACACCAAAATGCACAGATGCTCAAGTCCTTTATGTAAAAGCATGTAGGTTTGGCAAGTTACATCCTACCATATAGTTTAAGTCCTCTCTAGATTATATATAGTACCTAGTAGCATGCAAGTGTTTCATAATTAGTTGTTATAGTCTATTGTTTGGAGAATAATGGCAAGAAAAACACCAATGCATGTCCAAAATAGAAGCAACTGTTTTCACAAATATTTCTTGATCCACAGTTCTTTGAATCTGGGGAGGCAGAAACAAAAGATGCAGAGGGGGTGACAACAGTTGCTTCTCCACAAAGCAATCAAAGCATGGGAAGTCAATCTCCTGCAAAAGGCTCTGTGCCCAGGGCTCAATGCTGACCCTCTGGGTTCTGCTGACTGTGTAAACCTGGCCACCTGGGTGACTTGTCCGTGCTCCATTTTCCCTGTCTTACCTCACTGGACTGCTGTGAGGGAGAAACGGGGATGAACACAAAGGCTGAAAATAGAGCCCAGCACAGAGCAAGTCCACCTGGATGACAGGGATGACCAGGGGATCTGCCATCATCATTTCCCAGGAGTCCCTGACCATTCTCACACTTTCTGAGACTGAGACCACCTTAACGACACAGCACGTCCCCAACCCCCTCCACTTCCTGCCTGACTCTTCATGGGCTGCTCATTCCCTGGGCACACAGAGCTGGTAAAGAAGTTATGTCTTCTGCCTGAACGCTCTTCCCACCCCTAACTCCTTTCTCCCAACAGTCACACCCTGCTCCTCTGCCCAGCTAATTCCTGTTGGTCCTTTAGAGTTCAACATAAACAATTCTTCCTCCAAGAAGCCCTCCCTGTCTGTCCACACGAGGCCAGCCCTCCTGCTCTCTATCCTGAGCACACCCCTGGTTCTTTCAGGGCGCAGAGACCACACTGGTCTTATCCGTCACTGTCTCTCCAGGCTGAGCATGTCACGGAGCCACAAGAAATGCTGCACAAACACCTGAGGAGTAAATTTAGCCAGAGCTGGAACCGGGGTCCTGGGCGCTAACTGCAGGCAGGATGCTCTCCTGACTGGTCTCAAACATCAGAGAAAAAGCTCAAGACTCAAACCTCAGCCATACATGGAAGAAGCAAGTCTGAAGGAAGAGGAGAATCCAGCTGGTCAGCCAGAGCCAGAGTGCTGAGAGGACGGCTGGAAGCCCTGAGGCCTGGGCAAGGCGTGCCTGCCAATGAATGCAAAGTCAATCCCAGTCCAGTGTCATGTTTTAGGGAATCACATACAAATATTTTGAAGTATAAATAAAACAAGACTCGTTACAACTTCATACATAATAATTATAGAAGCCAGGTGATCAATATAGAATACTGTTACATGTATATTTACGGAAGTTTAATATTTTCCAAAGTTATATGTTTAAAAATGTGAATTGCTGGAGAGGATGTGGGGAAAAAGGGACACTAACCCACTGTTGCTGGGAATGCAAATTGGTCAAGCCACTATGGAAGTCAGTTTGGAGATTCCTCAGAAACCTGAATATAACCCTACCATTCAACCCAGCCATCCCACTCCTTGGAATTTACCCATTGGAAATGAAATTGGCAAACAAACAAGCTGTCTGCACCTTAATGTTTATTGCAGCTCAATTCACAATAACTAAGACCTGGAACCAACCCAAATGCCCATCAACAGTAGACTGGATAAAGAAATTATGGGACATGTACTCTATAGAATACTATACAGCAGTCAAAAACAACGAAATCCGGTCATTTGCAACAAGATGGAGGAATTTGGAAAACATCATGATGAGTGAATTAAGCCAGTCCCAAAGGGACAACTATCATATGTTCTCCCTGATCGGTGACAACTAACTGAGCACCAAAGGGGAAACTTGTTGAAATGAAATGGACACTATGAGAAACAGTGACTTGATCAGCTCTTGTCCTGATGGTTGATGTACAATGTAATACTTTATCCATTTTAGTATTTTTTTTTTGTTCTAGTACATTGGTTGAACTCTGTAATTGACACACAATTATTCTTAGGTGTTTAAATTTTAACTGAAAAGTGATCCCTGTTAGGAATTTGGAAAACATTATGCTGAGTGAAATAAGCCAATCCCAAAGGGACAAATACCACTTGTTCTCCTTGATAGGTGACAACTAATTGAGCACCAAAAAGGAAACCTGTTAAAGTGAAATGAACACTATGAGAAACGGTGACTTGATCAGCCCTGTTGATGAGCAACTTGATATGTTATCCCTCTTAGTATTTTTTTGGTTTGTTCTACTTAATACTTTTGGTTGAATACTGTAATCAATACACAATTCTTCTTAAATGCTGAAACTTAACTGAAAAGTGATCCCTGTTAAATATAAGAGTGGGAATAAGAGAGGGAAGAGATGTGCAATTCGGGACATGCTCAAGCTGACTTACCTCAAACGGTAGAGTTAGAAACATACCAGGGGATTCCAATTCAATCCCATCAAGGTGGCATGTACCAAAGCCATCTCACTAGTCTAGGTGATCAATTTCTGTTCACAATTGATCGTAATGATAGGACTAAGAACCAAAGGGATCACATAAACAAGAATAGTGTCTGTAAATACTAGCTGATAGAATCAAAAAGGGAGAGAATGATCCAACATGGGAAGTGAGATACACAGCAGACCCATAGAATGCCAGATGTCCTAAACAGCACTCTGGCCTCAGAATCAGCCCTTAAGGCATGAGGATCTGACTGAAAAGCCCATGAGAGTATTTCAGGCATGGAAAGCCAAGACACTCTGGGGAAAAAAAAAAAAAAACACCTAAATGAAAGATCTCCGCGAGTGAGATCCCAGTGGAAAGAATAGGTCATCAAAGAAGGAGGTACCTTTCTCTGAAGGGAGGAGAGAACTTCCACTTTGACCATGGCCTTGTCTAAATATGATCAGAGTCAGTGAACTCAGGGGGCTTCCATAGCCTTGGCAGCTCATGACAAGAGCCTAGGGTGATTACTGATGCCATAAACAAGAGTGTCAATTTGTTAAGTCAACAACAGGAGTCACTGTGCACTTACTCCTCATGTAGGATCTTTGTCCTTAGTGTGCTATACATTGAGATTTAACGCTATAACTAGTACTCAAACAGTATTTTTCACTTTATGTTTCTGTGTGGGAGCAAACTGTTGAAATCTTTACTTAATGTATGCTAAACTGATCTTCTGTATATAAAGAGAATCGAAAATGAATCTTGATGTGAATGGAAGGGGAGAGGGAGTGGGAAAGGGGAGGGTTGCGGGTGGGAGGGACGTTATGGGGGGAAGCCATGGTAATCCATAAGCTGTACTTTGCAAATTTATATTCATTAAATAAAAGTTAAAAAAAAAGTCAGTGAGGAAAAAAAAAGGCACCAGCCCAAGCTCTTAAAAAGGTCAATCCTATTTCCAAGAAATCAAAAGAAAACTGTAGAATAGAACCATAGTAAGTTTGAGGGTTGCTTCACCATAAAGCTGTAAGATTCCTCACCCTTAACCCCTTGAGGTGTCAAGGTTTAAGGGAGAGCTGCCCATTCTCCTTACCTTCTGCTGTCCAAACAAATACCTCCTTTCTTCCACCACCTCATGTCAGTAACAGGCTTGCCATGAGGTGAGTGGACTTATTAGGTTTTGGAGTTGAACAGCAAAAGGAGAGATGGCAAATTTGATTGAGGATGTAGACCTGAGCATGCATTAAGTCCGAATGGAAGCAGGGATGAACACCTGACTCTGCCTTCAACACCCAAAGGGGTCCAGGAAGAGAGGGGGCAGCTGCCTGCACACCCCTCTGGGCACCCCATAGACTGGTGCAACTTAAGAGCGCCCTGGAGGCTTTCTAATAGAGCCAGCAATGATCCCTAACTTCCACAATCCAGGAGGATTATCAGCTCCTACAGATATCTTCGGAGAAAAGGACCAGCAACTGCCTGCTGACTGAGCCTCTTACCACCTGTGCACACATACACCAGTATGGTGCACGTCTCTCTCTGAAGTCCAGCATGGCAGTAACTCTAAGCCTCCAATGACTTCGTTTCCTGAAACAGACACTGAGGCAGACTGCTGCCTGCCTGCCGCCTATCTGGAAAGCACAGCCTCAAATACCACATTGTGTCAGATCAGGCAGGCAGTGAGATGTCGCTGGGGAAGGCGAGGATCCACGTGGGGAGTGCTCTCCACCCTGGGGGCTTCAGAAAGACCAGGGTTTTAAAAACACAGTCATAGGGGGCAGCCCAGACTTACCAAAGGAGAGTTTCTGGATGTAGGGTCTGGGATGTGTTTTAACAAGGGCTCCAGCTATGTTAAGCCACTCACTTCGGATCAAATGCTTTGGAAACCACTGAAGGCCTCACTGTACTAAGTATTTGGAGCCAGTGTAGGAACCCAATAAACACCTGCAAATTGCCTGATTCCTATACAAATATTGAGATTCTATGTCTTCCTGTCATACAACATCATCCAGCTCACTTATGAAAATACTGGGTTCAGATTCTCAAAAAACAACTTCATATTTATTCTTGCCTGTTCTCCTCACAATGAAATAAAATAAAGCAAATGCAGTATCTTCAATGTATTCAAAATCACTGTTAAATTCCTAGGAAAGTAAGTGTTGGCTAACCTTAGACTTTGATTCATTAGATTTCTATGTTTTCATTTCTAGGGTGATATAACAACAATGGACACAGTCTAGAACTTTCAAACAACTACAAAGAAAAAAAATACAATTTCCACATTTGTTCACCAATATTAGGAACACCTACTATGGGCCTGGCCATACTAGAAACACAAGGGCATATCACTAACCAGAAGAGGCAGAAATCTCCTCCAAGTCTGCCTTTCCAAGAGAAACAAAGTAAAAGATGTCACACCTAGCACACTGCGTAAGATGTTGGACGCTGACTACCTCATGTGGCAAGAGACCAGAAGCGGAGAAATGATAGGAGCTGGGCCCAGCTGTGTTTGAGGATATTTCAAACGGGATGATCAGAGCGGGCCTCACTGGGAAAGGGATTTTGGAACAAGGAGGTACAGAAGGTGAGCCAGTGAGATGGATGAATGACAGGGCAAGGGCAAGGCTGGAGGCTCTGCAGATGGAGTATGTGTTTCCAGGGTGCCTGAAGCCAAGGCTACAGTCAGAGCAGAGGCCTTGTGGGACACCAGAGGCACCTGGCGTTCGCAGTTTTCCCTGCGTGTGGAACCAGGAGTCACTGCAGGCTCTGCAGCTAAGGCCTACCACGATGGAGCTCGCATGTGAAGACTTAGTGAGCAGATGGCCGGGGGGAGGGTGGGAAGTGGGAGGAAGGAGAGAAGTGAGGAGATGAGTCAGGAGGCCACTGCCTTCCTCAGAGGAAGGAGGGGAGCGGTCTGGCGGGGATGGCAGCAGTGAGGTGACAAGAAGGGGCTGAATCCCCACTGTATTTGGGAAAAAGTTGATTTGTAAAAGAATCCAAGAGAAAGCAATAAACAGGAGGGGGGGAAACCCAGAAAATGTGAAACAACTCTAAGAGGAGGTGGGTAGATGTAAACCCAAATGTGCCAATAATTAATTTAAATGTAAAGAGACCAGATGCTCCAGTCAAATGCAAAAAATTGGCAGGATGAATACCAAATTCAATTACACAGTGTTTATAAGACATGTAAAATATAAAGACAACGGGATAAAAGTAAAAGGGTGTGTATGAAATATACTATGTAAGCCATAACTTACAGAAAACTAGTGTATGTGCATTAATATCAGATAGAATAGACTTTGAAGTAAAAAACATTTGCTAGCAATTAAAATAATTATTTCATCATCATACAATTGGACAAAATAATAATAGGAAACTGAGATTTGAATACACCATTGGCAAGTTCTACTAAGAGACATAACAAGGGGACTTTAAAACCTTCATGGAAAGTAGAATATAAAGAAATTTGCTTTGGTGTGGGAAAGTTTGAAATCCATGTATACAGGCAGTCTTCAAAAAGCTTATGAAAAATACATGTGTGAATTCAAAAAAAATTTTTTGCCCCCAAATCAACATTTCTTTTAATTCCATTTTCCCACAAACTTTCTGAAGTAACCTGGTATAGAATTAATACTCCCAAGAGTCACAGAATACAAAACACTATTAGTACCCATTGAATGTTCCTAAAAAATTTATCACACTCTGGTGCATGAAGCGCCATGAGAAAAATTTCAGAGGATGAAATCATATAGTCTACCTTCCCTGATCTTACAGTAATCACATTAAAAGGTAGGGCATAGGCATTTAGCCTAGTGGTTGAGACACCTGTTCCATATCAAGTGCCTGGGTTTGAGTCATGGTTCTCGCTTCTGACACCAGCATCATGATAAATGTAGATCCTAGGATCCTGCAGCGATGACTCAAGGAACTGAGTCCCCGCCACTAACATGGGAGATCTTCGGTTCTGGTCCAGCTCTAGCCATTGTGGGCATTTGGGGAGTAAACCAGCGGATGGAACATCTCTCTTTGTCTCTCTGCTCTCTGCATCTTAAATAAATATTACAAAACTAAACAGAAACAAAACATGGTAGATGTGGTCAACAAAATCAGTAATTAATTTTATGAAAATAATACTACTGGTAATCTAATAATTTATGCAAATAAACTGGAAAATATGGATTAAGTGGACAAATTCTTAGAAAATGATTCAATTCATGTTAAAAGCTAGAGTATAAGCATCTTATGAAAATGCGACAGTGGGTGGTAAGAGGGAAAGAAAAAAATACAGAGTAATCTCATACATGAATATTGATTATATACATTTATTGAATTGTCTGACAAATTTAGATTTATCCCTAGAATGCAAGGATGGTTTAACATTATAAAATTTGCCACATCAACTGATTAAAGAAGGGAAATGAATCAAATAGTTGTATCTCAATCCATGAATGCAGAGAGAACATTTTTTTAAAACTTGGCATTCATTTAGGGTTTTACAAACCTTAAAAAATAGAAGAAAATTTCATTGATTTGATAATTGTGTCTTAAAAAGAAACACGAAATTAGTACAAAACTACTAATAGTTGTAAAATGTCAAAAGCTTTGCCTATCACAGTAAAATAGAACTAACTTTAAACAAAAATAATTAAGCAAATGTTAATGGACCAACTGCAAAATATTCCTCTTAGGTTGTAAATAGAGCATTCCTTTCATTTAAAAGTCAGAGACTGGAGCCAGCATTGTGGCATACTGGGTAAAGCTGCTACCTGCAATGCCAGCATCCCACATGAGCACCAGTTCAAGACCCAGCTGCTCCGCTTCTTATCCAGCTCCTTGCTGATGCACATGGGAAAGCAGTGGAAGATGGCCCAAGTGCTTGGGCCCCTGCACCCACATGAGAGACCCAGAAGAAGCTTCTGGCTCCTGGCTTCAGCCTGGCCTACCTCTGGCCATTGTGCCCATTTGGGGAGTGAAGCAGCAGGAGGAAGATCTCCACCTTCCATGCCCCCATGTAACTGTGCCTTTCAGTTAAATAAATAAGTCTTTTTAAAAGAAGTCAGAGACTGCCATACCAACTACATGCTATCTTAAAAAGACTTGCTTTAATAAAGCAAGTAGCTAGAAAGTAAAAGAACCCATGCAAACTGAGCAACAGAAGCTGGAATGGGTGCATCACCACCAGATAAAGTAGACCTCAAGAAAAATGTATTCTCGGAGATAAACATTTCATTATGATAAAAACGTCAATTCAACAGGAAGATACAGCAATGATGAATACGTATAAATACATGATTTTAAAATATATAAAGCAAAATCACAAAACTAAGAGGAGATGCAGGAAAATTAAAACCACAATTTGTGATGTTAATGTCTCGCTCCCAAAAGATTGCTGGTACAGCTAGGTTAAAGTATAAGTAAGGATTTGGAAGATCTGCACAACATCAACAAATGTGACAGAATTGCCATTTCTACAACATTCTCCCTCAAAAGTTCAATTCTCTTCAAGAACAAAAAGAACTGTTGTCTCTTGATCAACAAGACATACACTGGGGCATAAACCATGTCTTAATAAAATTCAGAATGCTATGATAACACAGAAAATATCCTATGATAACAATGAAATTGAATTGACAGGCATTAACGATAAGAGATCAAAAAGTTCTAAATATTTGAAAACAAAGTAACACTCAGGTAAATAACTCGTGAATCAAAGGGGAAGTCACAAGGAAAGTTAGGGAATATTAGTAAAGTTAGTAAATATCAGAGATAATAAAACATTTCAAAATTTTAGCAATGCAGTTAAACTGTGCTTTAAGTGAAATTTTGTAGTATTAAACAGAAGTAAGCAAAGAAGAAAGGCTTACAATAAATGATCTACTTCTTATCTTAAGTATGAAAAATGAGCAAATCAATACTGAAGTAAGGGGAAAGAACAAATGAAATAGAAACTAAAGGAAAAAAGGCAAAAAATTGAAATAGGAAAGTTTGGTTAATTAAAAAAGTTTAATAATAAATTGGTAAACATTTAGCAGGACTGATGGCAGGGTCGGGGAGAGACAGAGACAGAGAGAGAGAATACTTATTCATCAATACCAAGAATGAAAGGAGGACAAAACCTCAGATTCTCCATACATAAAAAGGATCATAAGAGAATGCTGTGTATAAATACAATAATAAAAATTAAGTGAAATTGACAAATTCCATAAAATACAACTTACTAATGTGATATGATACAGAAAATGTCATTCTTGTATTTTGTTCTGAATCTATACACATTAAGGAAATTATATTCATTATGAAAATTCTTACCTTAAAAAAGGCAGATAAATCCATGGGTGAACTCTATCAAATATTTAGGAAAAAATGATATCAACTGCAAAAAAATTCCACAAATACAAGACAAGGAAACACTTATTGTTTCCCTAGTTCTCTATGAGGCTAATAAACCTGTAATGCCAAAATCAGAAAAAAGAATATGAAGTGAAAACTATCAATAACAATAAGACACATGGACCAAATCTTCATAATATAATGAGTTGACTCCTGCAATATATAGAAAAGAATCAAGGCAAAGTAAACTATATACCAAGAATGTAAGGCTGTGTTAACATTTAAAAACCATTAAATATTACTCACTGTATTAATAGAAAAAAGGGAAAATGTTTGACTAAATTAAATAGCTGTTTAAGTATCCTAAAAAATTGGAATAAAAAGGAATTATTCATTGTGTATAAAATGTTAATTTTTAAAAACAGTCTATATTTAACATCATATTTTATGATAAAATATTGAGCTGTTTTCCCCTAATATTAGGAAGAGGTTAAGCATAGCTAGTCCTACTACTTGTAGAGGAGACCCTAGCTAATACAGTAAGGTAAAAATTTAAAAAGGATAAATTTTAGAGAAAGTAATAGTTTGTTTGTAGATGACATGAATGTCAGTATCAAAAATTCTAAGAGCTCTACAACTAATAAAGGTATTTACCAAGGCTACAAGTACAAAGTCAACATAAAAATCAGTTGAGTTTTTATATATTAGAAGCACACAATTGGAAAGTGAAATTAAAAGAAATGTATTTAAATGGCTTTAAAAACATAAAATAATAAGAAACTAGCAAAAGATGCCAAGACTTTCTACACTGGAATGCAAATTTAAAGCAGACCTAAATAACTGGAAGGATCTATCAGGTTTTTTGATTCAAAAAGTCAGTACTGAGGTCAGCTCTCACAAAACTGATTCATAGGTTCAGCGTGATTCCATTTAAAAATTCCAGTAGTCCTTTTTGTGGAAACTATCTGATTCTAAAATTTCAATGAAAATACAACTGATCTAGAATGATCATATACAAAGCTAGAAGTCTTACAGAACTTCAATAGTTACTATAAAGCTATAGCAAACAAGTCAGTGTGTTATAGGCACACAGATAAACATGGTCATAATGATGCTTCAGTCAAAAGAGGAGACTGCATGTGCAATGGTAGTCCCATAAGATTTTATCCCATAGCCATCTTAGTTTGTGTAAGCACACAATGCGATGTCCATACAACAATGCATTTCTCATGATGTACCCCCAATGGCACAAAAATAAAGACACAAATCAGTGGAACAAAATAGAGTTCAGAAATATATCCACCAACATGCCAGAGCAATTTAATGAGGGAAAGAAAAAACTTCAACATATGGTGCTGGGAAGAGCTATGCTTTCATATGGCAAAAAAAAATGTGCCTCAACCCTTATCCAATACCACGCACAAAAATCATGTCAAGATGGATCCCAAAACCAAATATTATACCTAAAACTGTAACACTATAAAAAGAGAAGCTGATCTTCTACATTGCAACTGAAGGTAGGCAAAAATTTTTTTGGGATACAGAAAGTATGAGCATTAGGATAAAAGGTGGCCATACAATCCACTGGATAAAATAAAACCCACAGGTCCATATAAGTGGATGAATAAATAGAGAAGGTAAAATTTTTCCATAAGAAGAACTGTAATACTTTATCCCTTTTAGTATTTTTTTTTGTTCTAGTACTAGTGGTTGAACTCTGTAATTAACACACAATTATTCTTAGGTGTTTAAATTTAACTGAAAAGTGATCCCTGTTAAATATAAGAGTGGGAATAAGAGAGGGAAGAGATGTACAGTTTGGCACATGCTCAATCGGACTTGCACCAAATGGTGGAGTTAGAAATGTGCCAGGGGATTCCAATTCAATCCCATCAAGGTGGCATGTACCAATGCCATCTCACTAGTCCAAGTGATCAATTTCTGTTCACAATTGATCACATTGATAAGTCTAAGAGTCAAAGGGATCACACAAACAAGACTAGTGTCTGCTAATACTAACTGACAGAATAAAAAAGGGAGAGAATGATCCAACATGGAAAGCGGGATACACAGCAGACTCAGAGAATGGCAGATGTCCTGAACAGCATTCTGGCCTCAGAATCAGCCCTTAAGGCATGCGGATCTGGCTGAAGAACCCATGAGAGTATTTCAGGCATGGAAAGCCAAGATACTCTGGCAAAAAACAAAAACAAACAAAACAAAACAAAACAAAAAAACCAAAACACACACCTAAATGAAAGATCTCTGTGAGTGAGATCCCAGTGGAAAGAAAAGGTCATCAAAGAAGGAGGTACCTTTCTCTGAAGGGAGGAGAGAACTTCCACTTTGGCTACGACCCTGTCTGAATAAGATCGAAGTCGGTGAACTCAGAAGGCTTCCATAGCCTTGGCAACGCATGACAAGAGCCTAGGGAGATTACTGACGCTATAAACAAGAGTGTCAAACTGTTAAGCCAACAACAGGAGTCACTGTGTACTTACTCCTCATGTGGGATCTGTCCTTAATGTGTTGTCCAATGTGAATTAATGGTATAACTAGTAATCAAACAGTACTTTACACTTTGTGTTTCTGTGTGGGTGCAAAATGATGACATCTTTACTTAATATATACTAAATTGATCTTCTGTATATAAAGAGCATTTAAAATGAACCTTGAGTGAATGTGATGGGAGAGGGAGCAGGAGATGGGAAGAGTGCGAGTGGGAGGGAAGTTATGGGGGGGAAGCCATTGTAATCCAAAAGCTGTACTTTGGAAATTTATATTTATTAAATAAAAGTTAAAAAAAGAACATCAATACAGTAGAGATAGTTAGAAATTCATCAATGGGTGCTACAAATAGTAGATAAAATTGGTGAAACAAATGCTATTGATTACAAAAAGAAAATAATTTTACAAGGAGAAACCTAGTTACCACCTACCTAGGCCACGGTACCAAAGTTAACATCATAAGTAATGGAACACATCAAAATTATATGCTTTTTGACATAATGTATAAGAAAGTACACAATACTACTGTTGCCAAAAATCAGATTCTAACAATCAGGAATACTTGGAGAACTCAAGTTGGAAGACATTTTACAAATTAACTGGCCCATACTCTTTAAAAATAACAAAATCTAGAAAACTAGAGAATGGCTCAGGATCTGTACCATGTGAAGAGACTGAAGGGACAAGATGATTAAATGGAACTCAAGATCTGAGACTGAACCTTGGGCTAGGAAAGCAGTAGCTATGGAGTGCACTCCTTGGAGAACTGTGAGGCTGGATGTAAACTGTGAATCAGATAATACAATTGTACCAGTATTAAACTTCATGACTTTGGTAACTGCACTGTGGTTATGCAAGAGAATGTCCTTTTTCAGGCAACACTGGAGTTTTTAGTGGTAAAAGGGCATAATGTCTCTAACAGCCTCAAACATTCAACCCATGACAGACAAATAAGTAGAAAGATATTAGACATAAGTATCTCTCCATATATCTACACAAATGCCTAATATTACCATGAACAAACATTATCTACTTATTTTACATACTGTATCACAGGGAGAAAGAACAAGAAGTGCAATGAAGATAAAATTCACACAGTTGCAAATAGTTGATGGGTAAAATATAATAGATGTGGGAGTTCCTTGTATTATTCTTGCAACCTTTATGTACATGTGCATGTATATAAAAATAAAATTTGAAGAAAGATTAATTGTGCTGATGGAAGCAGAAATTAAAACAACTACCACAGAAAACTATTTTGGTCATATCTATGTAAGATAAACTTGACAAATATCCAATGAACCTGCAATTCTACTACTAGGTATTCACTCAATAGGAACACATAGAATCATTTTAAAATAGGTACAAGAACATTCCTAGTTATATTGTAATAGACTAGTATTCCTTTGACCCAAAATATCACGGTTTATTTAAGTATTCTTTCCTTGACTGACATTTGGAATGCTTCCACTATGGAGCTTTTGCAAATATGGAAAGGTACAGAACTCTATTATCACGGAAAAAAGAAATGGCAACATATACCACAGGAACACAGATTTTACAATCTGTTTTAATCAAGTTTCTCTACTACACTCCTGATAGAAATTGGCACAAGCATGCTGAAAACAGTTGGCATTGCCTATTGACATTTAAGACATACACATCCTAGGAGCCAGCAACTCCACAATTGTTAAATTCTCCTGGAGGAACCCGTGTACATGCACACCAGGGGACATTACAGGACAGGTCATGGTGGTATAATGACAGATGACAAGTCCAAATGCTTTTTCCAGAAGAGTACATCTAAAACTCATATTCACATTGGTGAAATACAATAAAGCAATGAATATGAAAGAATTCCAGGTACTCAGGGAAATGCAGATGGTTTGCAAAGCATATTTTGGACAACAGGAGACAGAAAGATACACAAGAATACATATCACTCCATCACACAATATTATCAAGAATGTAATTCTTGGGGCTGGCATTTTGGTGTAGCAAGTTAAGCTGCTGCCTGCACTGCTGGCATCCCATAAGTGCTGGTATGAGTCCTCGCTGCTCTACTTCTGATCCAGCTTCCTGCTAATGAGCCTGGGAAAAGCAAAGGAAGATGGCACAAATACTTGGGCCCTATACCCATGTGGGAGACCCGGAAGAAGCTCCTGACTCCTGGCTTTGTCCTGGACCAGCCCAGTTGTGTCCATTTGGGGAGTGAACCAGCAGTAAAAGATACAAGATAGACCAGTGGATTTCAGGAGTGCAAAATGTTAATTGATATGGTCTCAGATTCTTTATTCCAAGTGACCTTTAAGTAGCTATCACTTTTCAAGTTTGGTGTGATATCAGAGAAAAATATATTTTTTTTTAATACTTAGCAGCGTGTTTATTATGAGTTTTTCACTGATTACCACAAATCTTTGCAGCAAATGTAGCCCCCAGATGAATGTCGATAGTAAAAGGGATACACCTTGCTCTTAACTCACACGTGGGATTTCACTTAAAAGAGTGATCTTGAATTAATTTCCCTTATTGTAATTAAAGTGTCAACTTCTTATCAGAAACACTTTGCAGTTCCTTATGTTGAAATGAAGTTTGATATATGGTGAATCCTACAAACAACCATTGGATTAAAAAATATTGAATTGATGTCATGCAAATTAAAACCCCTAAATAAATAATTTCCAAGCTGTTTCACAGCTGAGTATTAAGTAGCTTTCACTGAACGTTTTGGGGCTTTTTTTTTTTTATCTTTTATTTAATGAATATAAATTTCCAAAGTACGACTCATGGGTTACAATGGCTTTCCCCCCCATACCGTCCCTCCCACCCACAACCCTCCCCTTTCCCACTCCCTCTCCCCTTCCATTCACATCAAGATTCATTTTCGATTATCTTAATATACAGAAGATCAGCTTAGTATACCTTAAGTAAGGATTTCAACAGTTTGTTCCCACACAGAAACATAAAGTGAAAAATAATAGATGATTTTTTCTTTAAATCATGATGAAATCGGATCAGACCTATTGTCATGACTGAAATGTGATCCCTGTTAAACATAAGAGTGGGAATAAGAGAGGGAAGAGATGTATAATTTGGGGCATGCTCGGGCTGACTTGCCCCAATTGGTAGAGTTGGAAACATACCAGGGGATTCCAATTCAATCCCATCAAGGTGGCATGTGCCAATGCCATCTCACTATTCCAAGTGATCAATTTCAGTTCACAATTGATCATAATGAAAGGACTAAGAGTCAAAGGGAGCACATAAACAAGTCTAGTATCTGCTAACACTAACCGATAGAATAAATAAAGGGGAGAGTGATCCAACATGGGAAGTGAGATACTCAGCAGACTCATAGAATGGCGGATGTCCTAAATAGCACTCTGGCCTCAGAATCAGCCCTAAAGGCACTCGGATCTGGCTGAAAAGCCCATGAGAGTATTTCAGGCATGGAAAGCCAAGGCACTCTGGCAAAAAGATCTCTGTGAGTGAGATCCCAGTGGAAAGAACAGGTCTTCAAAGAGGGAGGTGCCTTTCTCTGAAGGGAGGAGAGAACCTCCACTTTGACTATGACCTTGTCTAAACAAGATAAGAGTCGGAGAACTCAAGGGGCTTCCATAGCCTTGGAAACTCATGACTGGTGCATAGGGAGATTATTGATGCCATAAACAGGAGTGTCAATTTGTAAAGTCAACAACAGGAGTCACTGTGCACTTACTCCTCATGTAGGATCTCTGTCCTTAATGTGTTGTACACTGAGGCTTAATGCTATAACGAGTACTCAAACAGTATATTTCACTTTGTGTTTCTATGGGGGTGCAAACGATTGAAATCTTTACTTAATGTACACTAAACTGATCTTCTGTAAAAAAAAAAAAAAGAAATTATCAATTCCCAACTTGACTCTCAGAGAAAAATATTTTATAATTATTTGGGCGGAAAACTAAAATTCTCCTTTGTTTTCGAACCATATATCTGTATGAGGCTGGATTAGCTTTCTGTTCGTTAACTAAAACAATAGAAATAATGCAGAAACAGACAGGAGAATCCAATCTGGAGCAGGCATTTGATACAGTAGTTAAAGACTCTGCTTGGGACACCTGCGTTGTATATCAGAGTGCGTGGGTTTCAGTTCCAGTCCCTCTCCCAATTCCAGCTTCCGGCTAATGTTCACCCTGAGAGCCAATAGGTGATGGCTCAAGTACTTGGATCTCTGCCAATCATATGAGAGACCTAGATTGAGTTCCTGACTCCAAGCTTTGGCCTTGCTGTTGTGGGCATTTGGGGAGTGAACCAGCATATGGGAGGCCTATCTATCTCTCTGTTTTCAAATGAGAGAGAGGAGAGAGGAGAGAGGAGAGAGGAGAGAGGAGAGAGGAGAGAGGAGAGAGGAGAGAGGAGAGAGGAGAGAGGAGAGAGGAGAGAGGAGAGAGGAGAGAGGAGAGAGGAGAGAGGAGAGAGGAGAGAGGAGAGAGGAGAGAGGAGAGAGGAGAGAGGAGAGAGGAGAGAGGAGAGAGGAGAGAGGAGAGAGGAGAGAGGAGAGAGGAGAGAGGAGAGAGGAGAGAGGAGAGAGGAGAGAGGAGAGAGGAGAGAGGAGAGAGGAGAGAGGAGAGAGGAGAGAGGAGAGAGGAGAGAGGAGAGAGGAGAGAGGAGAGAGGAGAGAGGAGAGAGGAGAGAGGAGAGAGGAGAGAGGAGAGAGGAGAGAGGAGAGAGGAGAGAGGAGAGAGGAGAGAGGAGAGAGGAGAGAGGAGAGAGGAGAGAGGAGAAAAGAGAAGGAGTCCAGGCTTTCTCTTAAGCCATTCATTTAAAAGATTTGCAAACATATAGTGTCACTCTTCCTACTACATTATTTTTTTTGTTTGGGGGAAATTTAGTTACTTTTTAAATGAACTGTGATATTCATGAATAATATGTTTATCATATTTTCAAATAAGCTTAAAGTAAATGTTTTCAAATTTTTCAGCTTTAAATTTTAATTTGTTAAGTATTAGCGGCTATAAATCACATAAAGAATGCTGTTTGTGATCCTCAATAAGTATTAGAGTATAAAGGGGTCCTGAAAACCCCAGTGCACTTGAGGGAACCCAATAAACACAATTAGCTGTTTTTCTTAAGTGACTGTCTCACTTTATCATTTTTCAAAAAATAATTTCCGAATTACAAAGTCTAATTAAATAGTTTGTTAGTTGTTCTTCCAGTTAAAAATAGTGTTCCATGAAAAAAAAAAAATGGCTAGCTCAACAGTTGCATGGTGTTTTGTTTTGAGACCACCACCATAGGCAGCAGAACTACTTAGAGTATTAGAATGACTTGTATTCAAGGGCAGATAGTTTAGTCATTTGTACTGTGTCATCAGGAACCTTTCTAAGGAAAATTAGCAGGTGAACTAGACGTCATAGGGTGAGTGCTTACAACAGGGCCTTTCCTGTCAACCAGCATCAGAGGCATCACATAAGGGGAATCTAAAACTTGCAGTCCCTAAAGAAAAAGGGCTGGTCTCTGCTGCCGAGGAAATTTTCGAGTGGAAATGGTGTTTTAGCTGAAGTGCTTCTCAATCTGTATTCTAGACTTGGTCCTACACGTTGACTGGTTTCCTGCCCAGTGGGGGCCTAGGCCTGACCTCCAGACCAAAGGTAACAGATTGGCAGCCAGGCAGCAAGGAGGGTGCGAGGGGGTGTGTGATGGCTGACACTGTCTACCTGTCTGTCAGGCATGAAGCCCTGGAGAAGGGGGTTATGGGTACAAGCATCATCTGCAGAGGCAAGAGAGCAAAGCTGCCTCCAGCAGGGCTTCCACTGGGGACAGGCGACCCAGCCTTCTGCCCCTTGTTCTGCCTTGCCCTACTGGCCAGGAAGCTGTGAGGAAGCCCACAAGTGAGGGCCCACAGGGACCGGCTTCCCATCACCACTCCTCGGACTCAGGGCCTTACGGGTCCTCTGTGCACGTTTGTTTTCAAACACACTAGGACTCTCCTACAGTTTGTTTTTCTTTTTTTTTTTTTTTTCGTAATATGATTTTTTTTTGACAGAGTGGACAGTGAGAGAGAGAGACAGAGAGAAAGGTCTTCCTTTTGCCGTTGGTTCACCCTCCAGTGGCCGCTGTGGCTGGTGCGCTGTGGCCGGCGCACCATGCTGATCCCGATGGCAGGAGCCAGGTGCTTATCCTGGTCTCCCATGGGGTGCAGGGCCCAAGCACTTGGGCCATCCTCCACTGCACTCCCTGGCCACAGCAGAGAGCTGGCCTGGAAGAGGGGCAACCGGGACAGAATCCGGCGCCCTGACCGGGACTAGAACCCGGTGTGCCGGCGCCGCAAGGCGGAGGATTAGCCTAGTGAGCCATGGCGCCGGCTCATAATATGATTTTATTTTTTTTTAACAGGCAGAGTGGATAGTGAGAGAGAGAGAGACAGAGAGAAAGGTCTTCTTTTTTGCTGTTGGTTCACCCTCCAATGGCCACCGCGGCCGGCACGCTGCGGCAGGCATATTGCGCTGATCCGAAGCCAGGAGCCAGGTGCTTCTCCTGGTCTCCCATGCGGGTGCAGGGCCCAAGCACTTGGGCCATCCTCCACTGCACTCCCGGGCCATATCAGGGAGCTGGCCTGGAAGAGGGGCAGCCGGGACAGAATCCGGTGCCCTGACTGGGACTAGAACCCAGTGTGCCAGCGCCACAAGGCGGAGGATTAGCCTACTGAGCCACGGCGCCGGCCTCATAATATGATTTTTAAATTATTACTCTTTACTATTATTTTATCTCTAAATTTACCTTTTAAGTTCAAAGAGAAAGTTCTAGTGTAAACAAAATTGTGGGGACAGTCCACACCTTAAATAAGCCCTTCCCAATTCCCTTTTCAAGTGCTTTTAAGGATCCTGGAAATGCCTAAAACATCTTTGCTCTGGTGGTCCTAGAGAAGGTTGTGAAGTCATTGCTGACATCCAAAGTCGCTGTGCAGACTAACATAACAACTGACCGGCCTGCATGCTCCACATCTGGGTCTTCAGGGGACAGAGTGACTGAAACAGGGCTGACTTCTGATACCATTCCCTGGGTCATCTCTGAGGAAAGGAAGACACAGAAACCAACTGTCCCCAACACAGAGGAAATTCAGATTTTAAAAACTGAGTGTAAACCAGTTCAATTTAAGGAATAATTGGGGGATAGCCTATGTAATACACATTAATTAGATAAGACTAGCTTAAATTTTGTCAATATTTGATTTTTTAAAAGAGATTTTATTTATTTATTTCAGAGATAGAGCTACAGACACAGAGAGGGAGAGACAGAGAGAAAAGTCTTCCAGCTGCTGGTTCACTGCCTAAATGGCCACAATAGCCAGAGCTGAGCCAATCTGAAGCCAGGAGCCAGGAGCTTCTTCTAGGTCTCCATGCAGGTACAAGAGCCCAAGCACCTGGGCCTTCCTGTACTGCTTTTCCAGGACATAAGCAGAGAGCTGGATCAGAAGAGGAGCAGCCAGGACACAAACCAGTGCCCATATGTGATGCTGGCAGCATAGGCAGGGGCTTAGCCTACTATGCCCAATATTTGTGATTTTGACAAAACTTCTGGCCTCCTGTAACAGCTACAGCAGACCTAACCATTATTCTTCATCTATCTTTCTTCTGGGAAGGGTATGAACAAGAGGAAGGATTGAGAACTGGATGCATGGGGGCTGCCCTGTTTCCTCCATGTCACAGTGGTGGTGGCTAGAACCCACCCTCTGATTCAAAGCAGAAGACCACCCCAGAACAGCTTGCAGAGCTACTGGAATGCCAGAAGAGTGGGATGGCGAGAGGAGGTGGACAGTACAGGCATGCAATGCATGGCTCTTCACGCTCTATGCCTGCCCATATGAACTCAGCCTCACTATGGTATCACATTCACCCCCATACTCCGTCTTGGCTCTCTTCTACTAAGGAAGCAAATTTCATGGATCCTGAATCACCAGGCACTGTCCCAGATGCTGAATCGCTAAGGCTCTTAAATTAGAGCTCCCCCCAAAAATTAGTAGTGCAAGTTATTCTATTTTTTTTCTTTTATAAAATGAGGATGAAAAAAGATTGCTTAATGGAGACTAAGTTGTAGTTAAACAGGAATAAGAAGTTCTGGTGTTTATTGCACAAAAGAGTGACACAGATAGTGTTAATGTACTATATATTTTCCTAAAATACAGAATAGATAGCAAGAAGGATTTCAAATACTTTCTCTCTAAAGAAATGATAAATGAAGATGAAAACAGCACTATCCTCTTAGGGTTACTATAGCAAAGAGAAGAGATCACATATGTGAAGGTCTCAGAGACAACTGGCAGAGAGAGATGACTCGACAGAGGTCTGGTCTCACTGCATCAGTCCCAGTATTGTGGCAATGGCTAATGTTCAGATGCAGTGGTCATGGCAACGTTTGCAATATTATTTCAAATAGCCTCAGGTATACTTACAAACACGAAACAGAAAAAGATGAGCAATGCGAAAAGGTCTTAGAATCCCTGGAACTGTAACCATGGGTACTCCTGACATTGAACAGTCAAAAATCTCAGCTCCAAGGCTCAAGAACTCAGTTACCATACAATGCCAGTTCAGTTTCTAAGTGGTCCTGTGCATCGTTTTAATCTGTGCAAAGTGTTACATATGGTAAACTGGATCTTAGTAAGGAAGCATTTTACAATAATTTTGTCAAATACTTTAAGCCTTTACAAGTTAAAGAAATAATATCCTATAAAAATAAGTGTGATGATGCAAATCAGCTTCCACAAATGAGGCTGACATAACTGGTGATTCTGAGAACATGTGGGCAAGCACACGGGACTCCAACACAATGGCCAGATTCTCACTTGAACAGTTGCAATACTACACAATGTATGTGACTTGACACATTTTAATTGGACCCACAAAAATCAATGTTTGCATTTTTCTAAGAACCCTCAAATTCAGGTTTTTATTTATTTTCCCCCATAAACCTTTTATTTAAGGAACTCAAACTTCAAGCATTTCATAAGTACAACTTTAGGAACATGGTGATTCTTCCCACTGTACCCGCCCTTCTACCCACACTCTCACTCTTCTTTCTCCTACCTCTCCTATTCCCATTATTATTTTTTACTAAGATCTATTATTTACTAAGATCTACTGGGTAAATATGGACCTAGGGACTTAAATGGTCATGAGATTAAGAGAAAAGCTTAAACAACTACTTCAATATAGTGAATTATTCTTAAATAGATCTTGAAGTGTGAAAATAGGATAGTATTTCTGGATCCAGGAAAACATCAACATGTTCACCATATGAAATAAAAAGCAAGGAAACCAACTGAACAGGAAACAACTTCCTGCCAAGTATGTCATCACCTCTCTCTGAACAGGTGGCCAGGGATGGTGCTGCTTGTGAGGTTAGGGGACTCAGGCTGGCCTCACTATCCCGAGATATTCACCAGTCAGGCCTTTTGTATATGTAAAATTGGCATGTATTATCACATAATCTCTACAGAACTTTTCCTTCCTCGATGTTCTCATGACTGTGTTTTATAAGCATCTTACATCAGTACTAGATCTGTGTTCCGCACTCTGGTTATCTGGAAGTTTTCAAAGAAGAGTGCAGATAAATATGGTTATTTACAAAGACCCCAAATTTCACTGAAATATAAAATAACAGACTCTAATAATATGAGGAAATCAACAACTCATTCACAGGAGGGGGGATTTTCTTGCTTCAGCTACAGACCCAAGCTAACCACCTCATAGACATCTCTACCTGAAAGAAGTATATGCTTTTCAATTTTAGCATGATTTCATCAGAAATCACCATATCTCCACTCAAACCTGTACCCCAGCCAATATTTTCCATCTCAACAAACAAGTTTCAAAATTCTGACATAGCCTATGCTTCATACCAAATAATTTTGATGTAATTTGGTCTGGGATTCTGTCTTGACATTGAGATCTTTTAAAGCTGCCCTTTTTAAGAGTTGAGAATCACTGCTCTAGATAATTTAGATCCCAAAAACTAATATTTCCTCCTGTGGGTCTCCAATCTTTGATGCTCTCAACTGCTACAACCCTGTAATCAGAGCCAGGGGTAAGCAGGAGCTGTGCAAGGAAGCAGCTCTGACTCTCTAACTCTGAGGTTTCTGGCATTCCATGCTGTATTATAGTAGCTATCAGTTTTATCTACATATTAGAGTATCTTGTGTATATTTTAAATGTCACTGATTCTCAGGGATTCTGAATCAACAGGGTTGGAACCTACCGATGCATTTTGTGAAGGTCCCCAGATGATTATGTTGTGCAGAATAAAGTACCTCTAATTTAGTGGGTTGGAACCTATCCCAGAAAGAACTCCTAATTTCGGAGAGGTATTTAGCGGCCATGTAAGCTTAGGAATTCTTCCCAAGACTTCCAATCACTTGTCATACTACCTTGTACTTCTCCTTCAATGCTTGCTTCTCTAAGTGCCTACTCTAACGGACCATGGCTGGTCACACAGTCATGCTTTTACCAATTATATTAACACCTAGCCTGACTGTTCTTCTACTACACTCCATTTATTCTGCACTTGTGCCAAAGCATCTGAAAATTGCTGGAATAATTTAAACTTTGTCAACTGTACTCTAAACTTCACAACACTTCACAACACACTTCAACAAATAGGCTCCAAATACTGCCAAACTTGCTACCATCCTCACCCTCAAAAGACTACTAAGGGATATCATCCCCACAATTAAAAATATACAAGAATTACATATTAATCAAAACTTTTAAAAATTAAAATTGGAAAAAATATAAAAATTCTCCATCACTACTTGATGATGCTTTAATATTTCTCATTAGAAATCCTTACTGGACAGGATAGAAAATCTCTCTGGTGAAAATGAAATCTTAAGGAGGAATCAAATGAAATTAAGCAACTAGTAGAACATGAAACTGTGATAGTGATGAGAAATCATAATGAAATGAAGAATTCAATAGATCAAATGACAAACTAACATTAGAGAGCCTTAAAAACAGAATGAGTGAAGCAGAAGAGAGAATATCGGACTTAGAAGACAGAGGACAGGAAAGTATACAGTCAAACCAAAGAAAAGAAGAGGAAATTAGAAATCTAAAAAAATATTGGTGGGAATCTACAGGATACTATTAAAAAAAAAACAATATTTGAGTTCTAGGGGTTCCTGAAGGCATGGAGAGGGAGAAAGGATTAGAAGGCCTTTTTGGTGAGATACTAGCAGAAAATTTCCCAGGTTTGGAGAAGGACAGAGACATCCTAGTTCAGGAAGCTCATAGAACCTCTAATAAACATGACCAAAAGAGATCTTCACCACGACAAAAAATCCTCAATAAAAATCTCGCCAATAGAATACAACAACACATCAGAAAAATCATCCACCCAGACCAAGTGGGATTTATCCCTGGTATGCAGGGATGGTTCAACATTCGCAAATCAATCAATGTGATTCACCACATTAACAGACTGCAGAAGAAAAACCATATGATTATCTCAATAGATGCAGAGAAAGCATTTGATAAAATACAACACCCTTTCATGATAAAAACTCGAAGCAAATTGGGTATAGAAGGAACATTCCTCAACACAATCAAAGCAATTTATGAAAAACTCACGGCCAGCATCCTATTGAATGGGGGGAAAGTTGGAAGCATTTCCACTGAGATCTGGTACCAGACAGGGATACCCACTCTCACCACTGCTATTTAGCATAGTTCTGAAAATTTTAGCCAGAGCCATCAGGAAAGAAAAACAAATTAAAGGGATATAAATTGGGAAGGGAGAAGTCAAACTATCCCTCTTTGCAGATGATATGATTCTTTATTTAGGAGATCCAAAGAACTCTACTAAGAGACTATTGGAACTCATAGAAGAGTTTGGCAAAGTAGCAGGGTATAAAATCAATGCACAAAAATCAACAGCCTTTGTATACTCAGGCAATGCCATGGCTGAGAAAGAACTGCTAAGATCAATTCCATTCACAATAGCTACAAAAACAATCAAATACCTTGGAATAAACTTAACCGAGGACGTTAAAGATCTTTATGATGAGAATTACAAATCTTAAAGAAAGAAACAGAAGAGGATACCAAGAAATGGAAAAATCTTCCATGCTCATGGATTGGAAGAATCAATATCATTAAAATGTTCATTCTCCCAAAATAAATTTATAGATTCAATATGATACCAATCAAGATACCAAAGATATTCTTCTCAGATCTAGAAAAAATGATGCTGAAATTCATATGGAGTCACAGGAGACCTCAAATAGCTAAAGCAATCTTGTATAACAAAAACAAATCCGGAGGCATCACAATACCAGATTTCAGGACATACTACAGGGCAGTTGTAATCAAAACAGCATGGTACTGGTACAGAAACAGATGGATATACCAATGGAACAGAATTGAAACACCAGAAATCAATCCAAACATCTACAGCCAACTTATATTTGATCAAGGATCTAAAACCAATTCCTGGAGCAAGGACAGTCTATTCAATAAATGGTGCTGGGAAAACTGGATTTCCACGTGCAGAAGCATGAAGCAAGACCCCTACCTTACACCTTACACAAAAATCCACTCAGCATGGAATAAAGACCTAAATCTATGACCCGACACCATCAAATTATTAGAGAACATTGGAGAAACCCTGCAAGATAATGGCAGCAGCAAAGACTTCCTGGAAAAGACCCTAGAGTTACAGGCAGTCAAAGCCAAAATTGGGATTGCATCAAATTGAGAAGTTTTTTTACTGCAAAAGAAATAGGCGAGTAAAGAGGCAACCGACAGGATGGGAAAAAATATTTGCAAACTATGCAACAGATAAAGGGTTAATAACCAGAATCTACAAAGAGATCAAGAAACTCCACAAAAACAAAACCAACAACCCACTTAAGAGATGGGCCAAGGACCTCAATAGACATTTTTCAAAAGAGGAAATCCAAATGGCCAACAGGCACATGTAAAAATGTTCAAGATCACTAGCAATCAGGGAAATGCAAATCAAAACCACAATGAGGTTTCACCTCACCCCGGTTAGAATGGCTCATATTCAGAAATCTACCAACAACAGATGCTGGCGAGGATGTGGGGAAAAAGGGACACTAACCCACTGTTGGTGGGAATGCAAACTGGTCAAGCCACTATGGAAGTCAGTCTGGAGATTCCTCAGAAACCTGAATATAACCCTACCGTTCGACCCAGCCATCCCACTCCTTGGGATTTACCCAAAGGAAATTAATTTGATAAAATACAACATCCTTTCATGAGGAAAACCTTCAGCAAATTGGGTATAGAAGAACATTCCTCAACATAATCAAGGTGATTTATGACAAAACCCACAGCCAGCATTTCACTGAATGGGGGAAAGTGGAAGCATTCCCACTACGATCCAGAAACAGAGAAGCGTGCAAAGACTCACCATTGCTATTCAATATAGTCCTGGAAGTTTTAGCCAGTGCCATTAGGTAAGAAAAAAAAAATCAAAGAGAAACAAATTTGGAAGGAGGAAGTCAAACTATCTCTGCAGATGACATGATTCTATATGTAGGGGATCCAAAGGACTCTACTAAGAACTCATAAAAGAGCTTGGTAAAGTGGAAGGATATAAAATTAACCCACAAAAAGAAATAGCCTTTGTACACACAATGTCATGGCTGAGCAAAATTTCTTCTTTAAAAACTTTTATTTAATAAATATAATTTTCAAAAGTACAACTTTTGGATTATAGAAGTCCCCCCCCCCATAACCTCCTTCCCACCTGCAAGCCATCCCTTCTCCTACTCCCTCTCCCATCCCACTCTTCATTAAATTCATTTTTAATTATCTTTATATACAGAAGATTAACTTAGTATATACCAAGTAAAGATTTCAACAGTTTGCACCCACACAGACACACCAAGTATAAAGTACTGTTTGAATACTAGTTTTACCATTAATTCACATAGTACAACACATTAAGGACAGAGATCCTACATGGGGAGTAAGTGCACAGTGACTCCCATTGTTGATTTAACAATTGACACTCTTATTAATGATGTCATTAATCACCCGAGGCTCTTGTCATGAGCTGCCAAGGCTATGGAAGCCTCCTGAGTTCACAAACTCCGACATTATTTAGACAAGGCCATAATCAAAGTGGAAGTTCTCTCCTTCCTTCAGAGAAAGGTACCTCCTTCTTTGATGGCCCATTCCTTCTGCTGGGATCTCAGTCACAGAGATCTTTCATTTAGGTCATTTTTGCCACAGTGTCTTGGCTTTCCATGCCTGAGAAATCTCATGGGCTCTTTTTTTTTTTTTTTTTTTTTTTTTTTGACAGGCAGAGTGGACAGTGAGAGAGAGACAGAGAGAAAGGTCTTCCTTTTGCCGTTGGTTCACCCTCCAATGGCCGCCACTGCAGCCGGCGCACCGCGCTGATCCGATGGCAGGAGCCAGGATCCAGGTGCTTTTCCTGGTCTCCCATGGGGTGCAGGGCCCAAGCACCTGGGCCATCCTCCACTGCACTCCCTGGCCATAGCAGAGAGCTGGCCTGGAAGAGGGGCAACCGGGACAGAATCCGGCGCCCCGACCGGGACTAGAACCCGGTGTGCCGGCGCCGCAAGGTGGAGGATTAGCCTATTGAGCCACGGCGCCGGCTCTCTCATGGGCTCTTTAGCCGGATCTGAATGCCTTAAGGGGTGATTCTGAGGCCAGAGTTGAGCAAAACTTCTAAGATCAATCCCATTCACAACAGCTACAAAAAATTAAATACCTTGGAATAAATTTAACCAAGGATATCAAATAACTCTACAATGAAAATTACAAAAAATTAAAGAAAGAAATAGAAGACACAACAAATGGAAACATCTTCCATGTTCATGGATTGGAAGCATCAATATCATCAAAATGTCCATACTACCGAAAGCAATTTACATATTCAATGTGATACCAATCAAAATATTAAGGAACTCTTCTCCGATCTAGAAAAAAACAATGCTGAAATTCATATGAAAACACAGGAGACCCCGAATAGCTAAAGCAATTTTATACAACAAAAATGAAGATGGAGGCATCACAATATCAGACTTCAAGATATACTACAGGACAGTTATAATCAAAACAGCCTGGAACTGGGACAAAAATGGATAGACCAATGGAATAGCATAGAAACACCAGAAATTACTCCACACATCTACAACAAACTTATCTTTGACAAAGGAGCTAAAATCAATCTGGTGCAAGGACGGTCTCTTCAACAAATGGTGCTGTGAGAATTGGATTTCCGCATGCAGAAGTATGAAGCAAGATCCCTACCTTACACAAAATCCATTCAAAATTGATCAAAGACCTAACTCTGCAACCTGATACCATCAAATACCATCAAAGTATTAGAGCACATTGGGGAAACTCTGAAAGACATTGGCATAGGCAAATACTTCTTGAAAAAGACCCCAGAAGCACAGGCAATCAAAGCCAACACTGACAGATGGGATTACATCTAAATGAGAAGCATCTGCTCTGCAAAAGAAACACTCAGCAAAGAGGCAACCAACAGAATGGGAAAAAAGCACATGCAAACTATCAAACTGATAAAGGATTAATATCCAGAATCTATAAAGAGCTCAAGAAGCTCAACAACAAAACAATCCAGTTAAGAAATGGACAAAGGACTTGAACAGGCATTTTTCTTTTCTTTTTTAAAAAATATTTGATTTATTTATTTGAGAGGTAGAGTTATAGACAGAGAGAGGAGAGACAGAGAGAGAGAGGTCTTCTTTCTACTGGCTTACTCCCCAGATGGCCACAATGGCTGGAGCTGATCTGATCCAAAGCCACGAGCCAGGAGCCAGGAGCTTCTTCCAGGTCTTCCGCACAGGTGCAGGGGCTCAACAACTTTGTCCATCTTCTATTGATTTCCCAAACCATAGTAGAGAGCTGGATCAGAAAAGGATCAGCCAGGATATGAACTAGTGCCCATATGGGATTCCAGCTACAGAATACTACTTAGTGGTAAAAAAAGAAAGAAATCCTGTCTTTTGCAACAAAATCCAACTGGAAACAATTATACTTCATGAAATAAGCTATTCCTAATAAGACAAAACCATGTTTTCCCTGATTTGTGGTAACTAAAAGAGTGCCAAAAAATGCAATGTATAGGAGTGAAATTGACATTTTGAGATTCAATGATTAAACAATAGCCTTTGTCTCTACTGTTGTGGAACAGTATTTTTTTCTCTTACTATTTGTTGAACCGTTTATTTGGTATAGGGTTAATCTTATGAATATAAAGTAACTGAAAGTAGATCATTGTAAAAATTACAAGGGAATAAAAGAGGAAGAAGGAAGAAAGGTAGGACCGTGTGCAGGAAGGAGGGTAGGGTGGGAATTATCACCATTTTCCTAATTCTGTATTTATGAAATACAAAAAAAAAAAAAAACCTTAAAATTTAAAAATAATGAAATGATTCTTAAAAAGAATGTGTCCCATCTTCTATTAAATGAAAGAGTAGTTCTCCTTACAGTTTCAGTTACTTGCTGTCAGTTGGGTAGCAAAACTAATGTGAATCTCTTTTTCTCCCTTCACAATTTCATGGACAGATGACTGTTTACTGTACATCTTAGCAATTCCAGGATATATTTTTTCTTTGAAATTTAGGAACTTTCATCTTTTCACTTAAATGAAGCACATTCTAAGTTACCTTTGACATATCTAAGCTGCCAGTATCACTACTCTGCATCACTACCACTGTACTTTGCATAATTATTAAATAAAAATAATGGCTACTCAAACATGGTAGATGAGTTACTGTGAAGGCTACTAAGAGAGAGAGAGAGAGGCACCACATTCACATAACTTCTATATAGTATATTATATAATAATTTTTTTTATTTTTAGCTATTTTTAATCTCTTATAGTGCCTAACTTACAAGTTAAACTAATCATAGGTATGTCTGTATAGGAACAGAACAGTATATGTCAGATTCAGGTACTATATGTGGTTTCAGGTATCCATCAAGTGTCTTGAAACACATACCTTGGGGATGAGGGGGGACTACTGTATTCATATGCTAAGGAGTCAATCCAAATCATTTGACATGTAAACAACTAGGAAAACCTTATCTTTCAAGGCAAAAAGACAAACATATGTCACCCTGAGATGATAAAAATGTTGGCACTACCTAACAATACAGTTATTTTAACCATATTCAGAATAAGTGAGGACAAACAGATGGAAACAGATTGAAAGATTCAGCAAAGAAACAAAAGACATAAAGAAGCATCAAAAGGAGATTATACAAATAAAAATATAGTTGTTGGAGGGGTTAAGTGGCAGAATTTGTAAGGCAGAGGAAAGAGCCCTTGAACTTCAAGAATGACCAATGGAAATGATCTAATCTGAATATCAGGGACAACAAGACCGAATCAAGACACTCAAGAACCCAATGAAAATCCTCAAAAGATTGTATATTTCTGTCATCCAAGTTCCAAGAAAGGAGTGAGAATGTGGTACACCAAAGAATATTTGAAGAAATAGTGGCTAAACTCTCCTGAAATGTTGTGAAAGGTAAACTTACAGGGAACTCTTAACAACATAAAATAAAAAAAATCCAGGCCCAGACAAATCATAATCAACCAGCTGAAAACCAAAGACAAGATGAAAACCTGGAAAGCAGCCAGGAAAACCACTGCATGATAAACAAGGTAACCACTATTTGGATGGCCGCAGATTTCTAACCGGAAACCACAGGGGCACAACACTTGCAAAAGGCTGAAAGAAAAGAATGAGTAATGAGAATTCTTAAGCCATATAAGTAGCCTTCAAGAATGAAGAGGAAATGCAGATATTCTCAGATGAAGGAAAATCAAAACAATTAGTCACTGGGGTTTCTCTGAAAGAAAAGCTAAAGGAAATCCCTCAGGATGGAAATGACATGGCAGAGAAACATGAAAATTCAGAAATGGCAAGCATTTATGGATAACATAATAGATTCTTCTTAATTTCTATCAAGTGTGGTTGAAAGAAAAAGTGACAATATTGTCTGATGGGACAGATGTATTTACTACACAAGACACCCGCATGTAAAGTGTGTAAATGACTTATATGGTGGTAAGGTTTCTACATTCCCTAGTAAGTGGTAAAATATTAATTCTGCATAGACCATGAAAAGATAAGTGTGAATACTATAATCTCTAGGAAAATCACTAAAAAGTATAGAAAAAGAGAAAGATCAGAGAAATTAAAATGGGATATAAAAATTCTTTTTCACATTTCCCAAACGGAGATAAGAAAGGGGAAATAGAGGGAAAAAAAGAAGGAAGAAAAGCGAACAACGGATAAATTGTCTACCTAAATCCAAACATTTCAGTAATTCTATTAACTGCATCCCATGTGGATGCCAGTTTGAGTCCTGGCTTCTCCATTTCCAATCCAGCTCTCTGCTATGGTCTGGGAAAGCAGTGGAGAGTGGCCCAATTCCTTAGGCCTCTGAACACACACGGGAGACCCAGAAGAAGCTCCTGGCTCCTGGCTTCAGTTGCAGCCATCTGGGGAGTGAACTGGCGGATAGAAGACCTCTCTCTCTCTCTCTCTCTCTCTCTCTCTGCTTCTCTGTAGCTCTGCCTTTCAAATAAATAAATAAATCTTTTAAAAATGCATAGATTATTGGAATGGACTAAAAAATAAGACCCAATGATATGTCCTCTTCATGTAATCTACAGTAAATATAATGAAGAGGCAGGTCAAAAGGAAACAATGGGAAAAGATAGACCATGAAAACATTAACAGAAAGAAAGATGGAAGAGTTGTATTAATATCAGATATGTTGACATCAAAATAATACATTTTAGAGCAAATGAAATTTCTAGGGAGTGAAATTATATGTAATGATTAACCAAACATAAATATGCAATATCAACAGAGCTTCAAGACACAGGAAGCAGAAAACATGGGGGATATAGTTTGGAAGTTTCTTAGAAAAATTAAGCATATTTACACAGGATCCAGGAATCCCAACCTTGTTACTTATTCTATGGAAATGAAAACTTAAGGTTTCTCAAAAGCCTGTACATCATTGCTCATAGTCACTTTATTTAAGTCAAAAGATGGAATCCCAAATGTCCTTCAACAGGTGAATGAATAAACAAACAGTCAATAATCCATACCACTCAAGAACAGAGTGGAAAGACCTATTGATTCCCACAACAAGGATCAATCTCAGATGTGTTATGCTGAGTGAAAGAAGCCAATCTGAACATATTACATATAATATGATTGAATTTTTATGGGGTTAGGAGTGAAGGAATGGTTGACTACACAGGAGCAGCTTGAGGGGTCTTGCAGGGTGGTGCAGCTGCCCTCACGGTGACTGAAGTAGTGGTCAGATCCATAAATGTGTGAAACTCAGAACTGTATTCCAACAAGGTCAGTTGTCCAGTCTGCTAATTCTAAAAATTTAAAAATATAACTATTGGGAAAGGCATCAATTAATAAACTAAGCTTATACTTTTAGAAAGCATAAATGAAGAGCAAACTAAACACAAAACAAGCAGACAAAGAGAAATAATGAAGAGAAGAATAGAAATTAATGAAATAGAAAACAAAACAATAAGGAAAATATTCAAAGTCAGTTCTTTGTAAAATACCAACAAAACTGACAAACCACCAGCCAGGTTGATCAAGAATTTAAGAAAGGGCAGAAATTTTAAAAACCAAGAATGAAAGAGGAGACAACACCACCCAATCCACAGATACCTTAAGTATTATGTGGGAATATTTTGAACAACTCTGTGTAAACAAAGTCAGATAACTCACATGAAATGGACAAATTCTTAGAAATATGAAATTTATCAAAGATGCTGTAAGAAGAAAACAGAAAACCCAAAGTAGACATAGACAGTATAGGAAAGTTACTGCAGGCAAGACCCCGAGGTCTCTCTAATAAATGGCGGCTCCTCCCGCAGCCCCAGCCCCTCCTAATGCCAGGGCACCAGCGTGAGGGTTTCAATGTGATTTTTAAGGGGGACACAAACATGGGGTCCATGCCACTAGTTCAATCCCGGATTCCACCATCTACCTTCCGTATAAAATTAGGGGAATCTTAATTTTTTGTTTCGGTTTTCCATCTGAATTATGAGAACACCAAGCTGGATTTGGGAGTTTTCCATAGGTTTAAATCACATGCAATGTATGAAGTCATACAATCCATACACACTGTCTCTATTCAGCCAACTGACTTGCCTGTAAATTAACTCTCCTATTTCCTATAACATACTTAAATGTCCCATAAGCAGGGAATACAGGGTATTTTTTAAAGTTCATATAAAATTCACTTAAAAGATGAATTTACTTTGGTGCAATATTTTTGAAATCCTGGTACAGTCTTTTTCATAACATGCATTTTCCATGAGCTTTTTGAAGTCTCCTAGTACGTTTGGATTGCAACATTTTTTTTGTTCAATTCCATTTTCACATGAGGCTTGTGAGGAACTGTCCTGAGAAGGTTGGAGGCTGGCAGAGGCAGTTTGGAGCCATGGCACAATGTGGTAACTGGTATCTTTAAACCCTACAAGAAGAACTGATCACACCACTGAGCTGTCAAGCAGAAAACTTTGTCTTAGTCTTATTGAAAGGAAAGTAACAGCACGGTGTGTAGGCAGAATGAAAAACACCCTCCCTAAAGATACACTGAGAGCAGCCCCCAGCCATGTGTTATGAGACTGTCAAGGAGATGATTCTTTCCTTCCACAAATAAAGACCTCCAAGGGGTGCTCCCCAGAATTATTCTGGAGTGAACAGTTGGACATGGATGGTAGCCTTGGCTGAGGGCTTCCTGGGCCGACCACACACACACACACACACACACACACACTGTTACACACTCACACACACACACACACACTCTCTCACACAGCTTCGAGTTCAGATGAGCATGGTGCTCTTGGCAGCCCAGAAGAGGTCTGAAGCTGGCTGCCCACTGTCCACTGGGGATTGGCTCAGGAAGCAGCCTTGTGGTCACCCTACTACTTGGTCTCCAACTCTGCACCCAGGAACCTCCACACCAGCTCTTCACACCTGCTTCAGACTTCTTCTGTCACCAAGATCTTCTGACAAATACTGTCTTTCAAGGAGAAAAGCAGAACTAGGACCAGCTCGGAAGGAAAGGTCATGGCCGTCTGTATGCAGTGAAACGTTCTGGCTTGAACAAAGCTCAGGAGCCACTGCAGTCTGCCAGGTTGGGGACGTTAATGTCAGGTCTACAAAAGCCAGGCAGTGTGTCTGCTGAATGGAGGGAAGCATTCTTAAACACACACTGACAGCTGCTGACTACAGCAACGCCACTTTCCGCACGGCATCCAGGGATCACACAGCACCCTTCTCACTGAGGCTTCAGCGATCCCAGTAGTCTAGGAGATGCCATCATCCCCGTAAATTAACGTTTAGGACAGCAAGAAACCTGTGCTGAAACAGCAGAAGTTGGTAACACTTGTCTTCTTTTAAGGAGCCAAGCCCACGGTGTGACTTTTTGGTCAGAGTCTCTTCTGGGTGGTGGTTGTCAGTGTCTGCAGGGAAAACAGGGCAAGGGCTGGGGACTGCTCTTGGCTTTGAGGGTCACCTGACCCAGGAGGACCCACAGAGCATCTGAAGCAGATTCTGAAGCTGTCAGCAGTCTGCGGGTGGGAACTGGGCCATTTCCCCAGGTACGGCCGGTCTGAGTGCCATCTAGGTGAGATGGTTTTGATCAAAAACAGAGTAAAGAATGGCATTATTACTGTAAAGAAAAAAACATCATCATTCTCAACCATAATTGTCCTTTCCTCTGTCCCACACACGCATATGCACCATGTATATTCATATGTGTATGCATGAACACACACACATACTCTCTTCCCTCTACACATTTAGTCATCCAAAATTCTGGAGTTTGACTATCCACATCATCATCTTAGATGGCTTTCTTGAAAACTTGGTTGCTTAAGAAATAAAGTGCCAAAATACATGGGCTCCTGCGTACTTGTTAAGATCAACAGGGTGGGTTCACTTAGAGTAACGAAAGCCACATACTGGTTCATTCAGCAATAATCATGTAATGGAGATGATTTTAGTGCACAGCACTCCCAGGGAACAGAAAACCAGCCCTGGCTTGCTGGAGTTCCCATCTCAACAGGGAAGAACAAGCAGGAAACAATGGCCACAAATGGTAAGTAATTTAAACAACAGGTTAGGAGTCTGTGGGCACCAGGGGTAAAACAGAGGACCTGGCCTGCTGGGCAGGAGGAGGGGCAGAGAGGGGGCTGCAATACTGAAGAGGCTGGATCAGAGTTGATATGCAAGAGCTCGATGGAGGTGATGGAGTCAGTTGTGTAGCTCTCTGGGAGACATCCTTTGAAAACTGAGGTTTTAAACACTAAAACGTGATTTTTTCCCTCCACACGGGGGATGGCACTCTTCTGATTTAGTCCTAACAAACAGGCTTATAGTTCAGGGGGGTGAGGCTTGCTCACGCATGCCTTCAAGGGATGAGTTTAGGGTTGGGCAAGGCAACCAGGGCAGAAGCAAAAAAGAGAATATCAGTACATCTTCCCTCAGGAGGTCAAACTCTGAACTGCTCAAGGTGAGGCTGGGAAGAAGCCAAACCACACTCAGGGGATCGCCTTGACTTCCCCAGTGAGCTGCTTGATGTTCCATAGCACCACACTGGAAGCTTAATTTCAGACCAGCAGTCACACAGCTTTCATCTGAGGCTAAGCAAACAAAAAGCCTAAGAACTTTCCTAGGGAAAGATGCACAGGGGAGCGTACAAGCACAGGGCATCCCTGCCACTTGGGCTGGGCTGGGTTGAGACAGCAGTGGGAGTGCATCTTGGGCTGTCACATCCAGGGCCGCCTCTCACAGCAGCTCCACTCTGGGTCATCTTTTGTGGCCAGGGGCCAGTGCAGGTCCAGCCAAGGCTGGCCGCTATTTGGCTGTGACTGAAGCATACTCCACGTATCGCTTCTGGCGTTTGCCTTGCAAACCACTTGGGCCTTGTGGAGGTGTTTATAAAGGGCCAAGCCCATGGTGTGAATTCCTGGTCGGCTCTCCTGGCTCGGGGTCTCTTCTGGCTGGTGGCTGTCAGAGTCTGTGGGGGAGAGCAGGGCAAGGCGACTGGAACTCCTGGAGGCAGCAAGTGCCTCTCACCACCTCTCCTTCCGCAGGGGCCTCTGCAAACACCGGGAGAGAAGTAGCAGCCACTCCGTCCTAATGAGGAGGCCAGATTCTCTGTGACCACCTCATGTAAGGAAATTCTCCCACCAAATGGGATGGGGACAGTGGCCTCCCGGTATCAATTGCGATATGTTCTGGTCAACTAAAATTACAACGAAATTAAAGCCAAAATGACCACAACATTTAGGAACACTGGGGGACAAATACTGTACCCCTTTCGAGATTTGAAGGGATTCGAGGGTCCTCACAACACCCTTCAGGGCTGTGCTGAGCTGAACTGTGAACATCATTTGTCCCTGAAAGTGGCTATTGAACTTTCCAGAAAATGAATTTCGGCTTTCGGTGCTCACTAGGGAAGCTCACGATTTAATAGGTTTCTGTCGTTAATCCTCTTGTGAGATGGGGCATCTCGTTATAAAGCCATCCAACCCCTATCCAGCTCCATGCAGGCTGCTAGAACGGAAACCCATGGCCTGAGTGGCTTCTAAATAACAGAAATTTAATCACACAGTTCTGGAGGCTGGGGCACCTAAGATCAAGGAGCTGGCAGATTTAAGGTCTGGTGAGGGCCGTTCCTGGCTCACAGATGCCACCTGCTCCCTGTGTCCTCTCATGGTGGAAGGAAACAACCTGGGGCTCCCTTTAAAAGCCACTAATCCCATATGACCTAAGTGTTCCCAGTGACCTCACCCCCTAATATTATGTGTTAGGGGTTGGTATTTCGACATATGAATTTGGTTGACTTGATGAAGTGGATGCAGCCCACTTCTCTCATTGCTGGTACTTCCAAAATCTCAAAGTCCTCTAAAAGGTCAGTGCTGAATCATAATAAATGTAATCCTTGCCTAGTGGGCCCTGGGGGGGACTGTGGGGTTACCAGGGGGGTGCTTTCTGAAAGATTATTTATTTATTTATTAGGGAGAGAGAAAAAGAGAGAGAGAGAGAGAGAGAGAGAGAGAGAGAGAGAGAGAAACCAAAGTCAGGAAGGCAGGAACTAAGAATTCAATCCAGGTCTCCCATGTGGGTGGCAGGAAGCCAAACACTTGATTGCTCTCTTGCTGCCTCCCAGGTTCTGCACTAAGAGGAAGTTGGAGTTGGGAGAGGAGCTGGGTATCAACTCAGCTACTCTGAAACAGGATTTAAGCATCCAAACCATCGACTTAACTACCAGGCCAAATGCTGGTCCCTGCCAAGGTCTTGGTCAGAGCTGACACCTAGCGTGAGCAGGTGATGAAGGAATGCCTTACTTACCCTCCCTGCACGGGGCAGGTTGCACCAGGGTCACAAGCACAGGGCAGGAGAGAGTGTGTGGAGTGCAGCACCGGAGGCTGGTGCAGGCTGCAGTGCCCTCAAGCAGGCCTGTGAGCAGCCAGGCAGATGCACACTGAGTGAGATCTCACAAGAACCCCTTGAGTGCTGGGTGGGTGGCTTAAGCCTAAATGGGGGTACATCACAGAGTTCTGAGGGTGGACCAAGCACTCTGGAATCTGGGTGCAAAAAGGCTAAAGGCAGGATCCCAGTGAATTCTGATGGCTGCAGAATTCAGAGCAAAGAAGCCCAACCCCAGGTGGTAGCAGAGGGGGTGGAGCAGGTGGAAATGATGAGCAGCCTTGATCACCAATTGAAGCGGAGACATCTAGGACTCCTCCCAGTTTCTGGCTTGCGTCCAGGTGAGGAGGGTGGGCCTCCATGCCTGAAGAAGCCGCATAGGAGGCTGAATGAGAAGAAAGGGAGCAGTCCTTAGACCCAGAGTTTCTAGGGGTCACTGTGAGGCACTGGAATCTAGGGGCCTGCATCTTAGGAAGAGGCTGGAAGGACAGATCTGCATGGTTGTTAGCACCATGGGAATGGCAGAATGTGCCTCTGCATGGCACAGGACAAGAGCTTAAGAACAAGCATTGAAGGCCGGCGCCGCGGCTCAACAGGCTAATCCTCCGCCTTGCGGCGCCGGCACACAGGGTTCTAGTCCCGGTCGGGCGCTGGGGCGGTGGCCATTGGAGGGTGGGGTGAACCACCAGCAAAGGAAGACCTTTCTCTCTGTCTCTCTCTCTCACTGTCCACTCTGCCTGTCAAAAAAAAAAAAAAAAAAAAAAAAAAAAAAAAAACAAGCATTGAGAGAGGGGTGGCATTATCTGTGCACTCTGTCTGCAAGGCTGCTCATTTTCCAGTTTTAGAACTGAAGCGTGATTGATAGATAACAGACATGAAGATCAACGTGGACATGAAGTAAGCATGCAGCATGTCCACACCGCAACAGGAAAGCAGCACAGAGACAGGCAGTTGGGGAAACAGTGGTGTCAAACACGGGTAAACTCTGCTTGGTGGAAACAATCATTTTAGGAGTTTTTAATACTTGTAGGCATGTCACTTCCACAAGAGGTGGGGTCATTTTTTAAAAGAATCACATTCCCTCTCTAACTCTTTCAGACTCACGGTCAAGGTTTAAGACTGGACTTCCTTAAACCCAGGTGCACTACTTAACCCCAAGGCCACCCACACTCCCAGTGGTCCCCGAGTCCATGGTCTTTGTGGACGACTGCCCAGAAGTCTGAAATGTTTCTCTCAGGAACAGATGCTGGCACAAATGCAATCTGAAAAGTATGCCTCACTGCCTCACTGATTTCAACTATCACTCAAAGGCAGCCTGGCAACTCTCTCTCTCTCTCTCTCTCTCACACACACACACACACACACACACAATTTTACTCACACTTCTCCGAGGTGGCATGAGAAACTTCTGCTTGTGATAAGGCCAATCTATCTTTTTTTTTTTTTTTTTGACAGGCAGAGTGGACAGTGAGAGAGAGACAGAGAGAAAGGTCTTCCTTTGCCGTTGGTTCACCCTCCAATGGCCACCGCGGCCGGTGCGCTGCGGCCGGCGCACCACGCTGATCCGATGGCAGGAGCCAGGTACTTCTTCTGGTCTCCCATGGGGTGCAGGGCCCAAGCACTTGGGCCATCCTCCACTGCACTCCCGGGCCACAGCAGAGAGCTGGCCTGGAAGAGGGGCAACCAGGCAGAATCCGGCGCCCCGACCGGGACTAGAACCTGGTGTGCCGGCGCCACTAGGTGGAGGATTAGCTTGTTGAGCTGCGGCACCGGCTGCCAGTCTCTCTTATTAGGACTCTCTCTCTGGCATAATAAAGCAAATCATTTCACACAAATAATATTCACTTTATAGTGGTCCCTCCTATTCTAGAAATCAACAATTCGTAAGTTTTAAATTGCACGCTGTTCTGAATGGCATCATGAAATCTCACTCCATCTCTCCAGGGAGGTGAATCTTCCATCTGTTCAGTGTGTCCATGCTGTATACACTGCCTGTCCATTAGTCACTGCTGGCAGTTCAGATATACCACAGAGAAACCATCATAAGAAAATGTGAGAGTATAATAGCATATTTAGAGAAACCACATTCACTAACTTTTTATTACAGTGTGTTCTTAAAATTGTTGTTGTATTGTTCATCTCTTACTGTGCCCAATTTATACATGAAACTTTACTATAAGGATGCATTTTTAGCACAAATACAGTATAAGTTCAGTACTGTCTGTGGTCGCAGGTATCCGCTGGGTGACTGGGAACAATATATTGCCCACAGACAAGGTGGGGCTACCATGCAAGGGTAGACAGGCACTGTTCCTGTGTACAAGGTAGTTTATAGTACAGAAGCAGGTAGAAGAAATTTTTCCTTGGCCTCTAGATATTGAGAACAGATGTCTGATTGGGTCTGAAAGCCCAGGAAAGGACTTCAATATATTGCTACACCTTTGTAAGTGCAGCTTTGGGGCTTCTGGGGAGAATCCTAAATAGCAGCCAAGACTGTCACTGTAGAGCTTTGGCCAGCTCTTCCTAGGTCAATCTGGAGACCTGGGGTGGGGGTTGGAGTGAGAGAAATTGGAGGTAGAGCCTAGAGGTGGGAGTGGGGAAGACAGCTTCAGGGAGGGCCTGCTGTGCATCAGTAAATGGAGGCTTGGAATTCATGCTCTCCAAGGCTCCTGCCCACCTTGACCTGCGATATGGAAGTGCATCCTTACTGCTTCTGGTAGGAGCCTCTGAGGTATTGTTAGTGCACCAGAAGTCTCATAACCTGGCCCAAGACAGAATGGCCTGTGTGCTGGGATACACACCCTCCTAGGAGTGAGTGTGTGGTCTTCATCCTTGGATAACAAAGATGGCAGAAGCAGGCAGGCAGGACAGCTGTAGTTTAAAGACCTGTAGTTTCTGCCCCTTCTGGTTTATGGAATCACCTAAAGATAAAGCAGCCATGCATCAGTTCTGCCTACCTCATGAGACTTTCTGCTGTCTTTTTCACTTCTATTAACAAGCACAACAAGCACTTAACACTTACACTGCTTCTTATTTACATCTATGTGTATACACATATACACACACACACACAAAGGGACTTTGAAAAGTTCATGGAAAAATAGAATTAAAAGATAAATTTAATTTGGCAGAAAAACATTTTGGAATCTGTGCACATGAAGGGCTTTTAAACAGTTCATGGACAATAGGTACGATGAAAAAAATCTCACATGGATTTCAAAATCTTCTGCACTATAATAAAGTCAATTTATTTTTATCATCTGACACTTCTTTCATGTTAATGTGATATTAATACAAAGAAACAGATTCAATCTGGTCACAGATACAATTCTAAGAATATAACGATATTCCTTTCTTCCTTTCTTGCTTCCTTTCATAGTTTTTGAGATACTATATTTTTCACTTATTGAAGTCTTTATTTGGTGGTACATTAAGCCCTTGACTATAATGTAATGATCTTTAAATGCCATTTTCCACAAACTTTTTGAAGTTTTAAATGAGGCTTCTGAAATGTTAATAAATATTTACTTGCCTTTGTTTAAAAAAGTAGTTATTATATGAGACACAGAGAAAGACAGACTGGCAGAGACAGAATACCTACAACAACTCGGACTGGGCTGTGACAAAGCCTGTAGCTAGGAACTCAATCCATGTCTCCCACATGGGGGACAGGAACTCATCTAACTGAGCCTCACCTACTGCCTCCAAGGGTCTGCACTAGCAGAAGGCTGGAGTCGAGGATCAGAGCAGGGCTGGCCTTGTGGCAAAGCGTGTAAAGCTGCTGCCTGTGACACCAGCATCAAACAGGCTCCGGTTCAAGTCCCGGCTGTTCCAATTTTGATCTAGTTCCCTGCTAATGTCCCTGGGAAAGGATCAGAGATTGGCCCAGGTGCTTGGGCACCTGCTACCCATGTGGGAAACCTGGAAGAAACTCCTGGATCCTGGCTTTGGTGTGGCCCAGTGCTGGGCATTGTGACCATCTGGGGGCATGAACCAGTAGATGGAAGATCTCGTTCTCTCTCTCCCCTCTCTCTCCTTCTCTCTCTCTGTAACTCTGACTTTCAAACAAATAAATCAATATTTAAAAAACAGGGTCAGGGCCAGAAATCAAACTCAAACACTCTGATGTGGGATGTGAGTATCTTAACCGCTAGGCTAAGCATCTGCCCCATTACTTGTCTTCTGGATGTTGAGGTGGGAGGAATCAACCTCACTCTGTAATAAATCTCAACTTAAAGTAAAAAGCAAAAGAAACATAAAGTGAGCCCCACTCTCAGGCAGGAAGTGCAGCCAGCACTTAGCAGGTGCTATAAGAGCCGTCAGGAGCTGTAAGAAGGCACCTCTCTGAACCCTGGTCTATTAACACTTGAGCCCAAGCTCTGATTGATCCTGGAAGGCACCACATGTGGCACAAGGGCTAATAAGGGATTTCTCACAGAAAAGTCACCTGCTGAAAAGCAGCCTGTGGGGAGAAAGGATGAGCTGGAAGGAGTTGTTGAAAGGGTTTTCTTTAACGAGGATGTCAAGCAGCAAGAAATAGCTTCTCAAACTGCCCTCCATACTGGAGAAGGGCGCCGGGGCTTCCAGGAGCATCTGTCAAGTCCATCAGTCAGGACTTCTCCATGGGAAGGGAGGACCAGCCTTAGGTTCCGGATCCAGAATATCCATGCGTACAGTCACTGAGCTCTTTCCTTGATAGGGAGTTTGCAGAAGTTATAACATGGGATGCAAGGAATTGAATGGCAACAGCTCATGTTTTCAGCCATCAAACCTTTTCATGGTAAATTTGAAAAGCAGGTATATACATCAGCCTTTTTTGCTTCATTTGTTAAAGTTAAGAACACTGAAAGATGCTCATGGCAATGTCTCCCATGCTGTTTGCTCTTACAATGCTCCCACTGGGAGGAAGGGTCTGTGGGCTGTGAGCTGGGCAGGCTCATGTCAGCTGGAATCAACAGAAGACAGCGGCAGGGATGTAACATGAGTGCCAAAGAAAGGTCATAACAGGCGCTACCACCTCCTTTGTTGGAACATGTGCACGTGGCGTCCCAAGATTTCATGTTAAGAATGGTCCTGAGGCTGCTGTGCAGTGCGGAAGAAAGCCACAGGAGAAGCCTTGTGCAGGCACTCCAGCTGGCAGTCCTAATATTTGAGTCACCCAAACCCAGGCCCCAGAATGAGCTCTTGGATGACTCCCACCCTGAGTTTTCAAGTCTTCCCAGCTGGGTCACCAGACAGCATGCAGCAAAGATCCACCATCCCCAGAGAATTCTGCCTGAATCCAGGGCCCTTAATAAAAAGGGGGTTTCAGTTGCTAAATTTTGCAGTCTCACTCAGGTAAATATTTAAAAACCTGACTATACCAATGCGCGCATCTCTAAAGGTAACACATCCTACCTCAGCCAGCACCACACAATCTCCCCTTTCCCTACATTCCAACAGCAGCGCTTGCTGTGACTACTTACGTGGCACCCAGTGTCCCTACTGCCTGGACCCAGCATGGCGCCTCCTCAGGAACACTATCTCTACTCCAGCCACACAAGGTCACCCTCCTACACACTAGCTATTTTTTTTTGTTTCATTTACACTTTTATTTTCCATTTCCTACAATATTTTTATGTTTTTAATTTTTTAATTTCAGAATAGCATTTACAAAACAAAAATTCTGGAGTCATAAAGAGTTCTTATATAGACTATACTCAGCTTCCCCATTATTAACAACTTATATATTTGTCCCAACACATAAGCCACACTCCACAGTTTAATCCAAACTCCTGCACCCTTTTCACTCCTCCCAGTCTACAATAATCAATGTTGTGTGTTCATATTGAGTCTTTCCCCCCACCCAGCACTCACCTATGAGGGAAACAAGCGGCATTTGTGCTTCTGTGAATCACTGACTTCACAACATGATGTCCCTTAGTTCCATCCATTCTGCTGCAAGTGACAGGATTTCATTCCTTTAGCTGTTATACTATTGAGGGGCATTTTTATTGCTCCAAGTATCTATGACTGACTTTAAATAAGAGTGGATAAACATTCTCTCATATAAATCTGTGCAGTATCTATGGCCATTTCCTTAGAAGAGTCTTGAAAGCAGAGTTGTGAAATACTGACTATTAGTTTTAAGGATGGTGATAAACACCACCAAATAATTTTCCTGAAATCAATTGCTAGTGAAGTTGAATACAAGTTTAAGCCTTATTGGCCCCTTTAATTTCTCTTTTGGGAACTGTCCTACCCTTGCTCACTGAAGGACATGGGTTTTCCTCCCAGACTTGGAGGTTCGTTTAGGGATGCCCTTGGACACGGCATACAGGAACTGAGCCCATTTGGTGCCATGCTACTGGCTCTGAGCTTGCTCTGAGAGGAACCTGGTAGGGCTGGCAAGAATGTTCAAGGTTTGTGGTCCTGAGAGTGACAAGGTGATGTGATACAGGGGTCCACAAGGCAATGCAGGAGCAGGTGGGAGGAGTGGATCACTGTTGTTGAACTAAGACCTGAAAGAACATGAGAGGAGGAATACAGCCTGTTAGGAAAGCACAGAGTGGCAAAAGACTGGGTCTTGGGGTGGGCATTGTTGCAGAGCGGGTTAAGCTGCATCCCACACTGGAGTGCCTGAGATAGAGTTCCTCCTATGCTTAGGGTCCAGATTCCTTCTAGTGCCAACCCTGACTCAAGTACTTGGGAGACCCAGATGCAGTTCCTGGTTCTTGGATTCCACCCAGCAGAGCCCTGGATGTTGCTGCCATTTGGGGAGTGAATCAGCAGATAAAACAGCTAGAATAGGTGTTTCTCTCTCTCTCAAACAAATAAAAATAAATGAATAGGCTTTGTGGCAAAGCAGGAAAGCTGCCACCTATGACACTGGCATCCCATACAGGCGCCGGTTTGAGTCCTGGCTGCCCCACTTTTGATCCAGCTCCCTGCCAATGCGCCTGGGAAAGCAGCAGAGGAGGGTCCAAGTCCTTGGGTCCCTGCTATCCACGTGGGAGACCCAGAGGAAGCTCCTGGCTGCTGGCTTCCTATTGGCCCAGCTCTGGCTATTTGGGGAGTGAACAAGCAGATGGAAAACCTGTCTCTCTGTAACTTTGCCTTTCAAATAAGTAACTAAACCTTTAAAAATAAATGAATAACATTTTTTAAGAAGACTGGATGTGTTCCCAGAGCATACCAGAGGTCAATGTGCTTAGACCCAAGGCACTAGTGAGGTCAGAAAGCCAGGACAAGCCACAGTGGGTGGGGCCACACCACAGGTATGCAGAGATTCAAAGGAAGGTCAATGAGAAACTCTCAGGGATGGTGAGCAGGGAGGGCCTGGCCCAGGGCACTGGTGCTGCACGTGGGGACTGGGCTGGAGTGGGTGCCAGTGGAAGGTGACGGCAACAGTCCTGGCCCGGGCTTGGGGACTTCAGGGAAGGGAGCCACAGTTTGGCAGTGAGGAAGGAAAGGACATTTTGGAAACAACTTCTCACGGCTTCATGACGGGAAAGGATTAAGTTGTAACAACTCCAAAATCTCTGAACATCTTGGTACTGAAAAAGCCATCGACAGAAATGAGGGGCAGCATGGCTGACAGGCAGCTTCAGAGGTAACTTTGGAACATATGGGGACATCACAAAGGCAACTGGTAGGCCGGCCTGGAGCCCAGAAGAAACTTGGAGGTGTAACGTTGGGAGCCTACACAGAAATGCTACATAAAGCCAGGGGACTTGAGACCACTTGTGATAGTGTGCAACACACATTTGGTCTTCCTCCAGCTCCTGGCATAAAACTCCTAAAATCAGGGACATTCCATAGTGATAAGTATCTTTTCATATGCAAATAAGTTGATTGAAAACTTGGCAGCTCCTGGGTAGCTTCAGGATGGGTGACCAGAAAGACCAAGGCAGGATCAGAAAGCTGGGGCTTTCAGCTTGATCCCCAACCTCAGGCAGGGGAGAGGGGCTGAAGGTTAGGCTAATCAGCCATGGCCAGTGACTGAATCAATCATGCCTAGGTAATGAAGCCTCCATCAAAGCCCAAAGGCACAGGCTCAGAGAATTTCTGGATGGCTGAACACATGGAGGTTCCTGGAGGTGATGCTTCAAGTCCCTTCTTACATGCTGAATATCCTTTATAACAAACTGACAAATGTGTTTCCCTGAGGTCCATGAGCCACTCTGGCAAATTAATCAAATGCAAGGTGGAGAGGCGAGTGTGTGAGAACCCTGATTTCTAGCTAGTCACTCAGAAATTCCACAAGTCTGGATTTGTGACCGACATCCGCGGTAGGGGCGACTTGGGACTGTGCTCTCAACCTGTGGGATCTGATGCTGTCTCCGGGCAGACAGTTTCAGAACTGAATAGGACTAGAGGACGCCCAGCTGGTGTCCACTGCAGCAGCCCTGTTTGCTTAGTGGGGAGGAAGCAACCCCCACTGGCCATTAACATAGACATCCCTGGTGTTAGACACAGTTATGAGAGTGTGGTGAGAGAAACTGAGTTTGTTTTTTCCACTCATCACTCAGCAAGAGCATGGTTAAAGGAGAACAGGGCTCAGGGCTGGGCTTTCAAGAACTGGAACATTTAAAGGTCAGGTAGAGAAGGAAATAGCAGGAATCCGCAAAGGGGAGGGGAAAGGAGTAGTCACTGAGCTGGGAAGAAACCAAAAAGCTGTGACATTCTGGAAACCAAGATATAAGAATGCTTAGGGAAGAGTAGGGGAAAAAAATTAAAAAAATAAACAAAGGGGGTAGGGGGAGAGGCAGAATTCCCCAGAAACTAAAACCAGAGGAAACAGAAACAGAGTTTAACAGGAACAGACGCTGCAGGGGGAGTACAGAAGGGACACTGTCTCTCCACCACCCAGGCCTTGGATTTTGATGTAAGAATGCCAAGGTTTCTGCCTTTTCACTGTGTTGACACTGAAGGTACAAAAGCAATGGTTGGTTTAAGTGATGGCAGCTTTGCACAAATCAAGGCAGCAGATCAACCACACCAGTCTTTGTAGTCTTCATCATCAAACATTTAGAGTTTAAAAATCCAAAAAACAAAACATAAAACATGCATAGAAAACAGTTTAACTCAAGAATGCCCTTGATGAAGCATTAGAAATGTTAACTGCATTAACTAGCAACCTTTGGGTACAAGTGTTACTGATACTCTAAATACAAGTTGAGCATCCCTAATTTGAAAATCCAAAATGCTTCCAACTTTGGAATTTTTTGAATGTCAACATGACGCCATCAGTGGAAAATTCTACACTTGACCTCATGTTATGGGTTGCATTCAAATGCAGATGCACCAGAAATATTGCATAAAATTATCGCTAGGTTAGTGTGGCTAAAGTGTATAAGAAACTTCAGTAAGTTCCATGTTTAGACTTGTGTTCTATCCCCAGGATAACTCATTATGTATATTAAAATATTTCAAACTCCTCAAATAACTATTGGTGGTGCCAAGCATTTCAGCTAAGGGATGAATAACCCGTTGCCCTTCAGCTGGATGCCTCTTGAAACAGAACCTCCTTGTGACTGCCTTGTACCCTGAACTATCTGTATTTCCATGAAACCCCATTTTCACCTGAAAGACCATGACTGGTAAACTGGTTATTCAGGTGTAGGTAGGTGTTTGGCAAGCATTGTCTTGGAAGTGAATGGAGAGCCTGTTACTTCACAGAAAACCCTGACAGTATTTGATTGTACATGATAACATCTGAGCTTTCCATTGAAAATCCTTGTATCCACTACTGTGGGTCTGAGTGTTCCTAGTACTTACAAGCTTTTCTGATGAGACTGACGGTAATCTTAGTCAATGTGATTGTCTGATAATGTATAATGACATGTGACAGCATTTAGAAGATCCACACAACTCAGTGACCCAGTATTTTCCAAGTGATCAGTATGCCATTCTACAAACCATGTGTAGTATTCAGTACGCAAGGCAGGTCAAGGGTTTATAACATAACGGAGTAGAAAAAGTTCACAGATATTTCAGATTCCACAGTGCAATTAAATTTTAAGAAATTCTCTCTTGTCAAATTTAGGCATAGCATCAAAGAATGTCAACAAGTTCCTGAGAAGTTACATAAAATACTGTTCCCTTTTCCAACTATGTATCTATGTGAGGTCAGACTTGCTTCTCCTAATTCAGCTGACACCATACATCCTGGCTGATGCAGATGGAAGGCAGAAGCAGATACTAAAGATTAAACAAGAGAGTAAAGATTTTAGAAAGCTATAAAACAATGCCATTCTTTTCATAAATAATTGTTTTTGAATTTCTTTCACAGAGATTTAGTTTACATACAATTTTACATCATGGATCTATAGTTATAGTTTCTGAACTGATACAGATTTAAAAGTTTTCCCATTTTGGAGCCAGTGTTGTGATGCAGTGGGCTGAGCTGCTGCTTATGAGCCAGCATCCCTTATTGGAGCACTGGTTCAAATGCCTGCTGCTCTGCTTCCCATCCAGCTCTCTGCTAATGTGCCTGGGAAAGCAGCATAAGATAGCCCAACAACATGGCCCTTGCCACCCATGCGGGAGACCCGGATGGAGTTCCAGGTCCTTTAGTTTGGACCAGCCCTGGACATTGCAGACATCTGGGGGAGTGAACCAGTGGATGGAAGAGCTCTCTCTTTCTATCCTTCTCTCTTTCTCTCTCCCCCTCTCTTTATGTTACTCTGACTTTTAAATATGTAAATAAAATCATAAAGTTTATCAGTTTTAATTTCCCATACAGGATATACTAACAGATATAACTCACACACAGCAAAGCTCCTTGGGTACTGTGATAATTTTCAGAATGTAAAGGGATCCTAAGATCAAAATCTTTGAGAACCAGTATCCTAATCTGTCAAGAAGAAGGATGCTAAACCCAAAAAGAAGGAGGAGATCACACAAGCAACAGGTTTTGTCACAGTATTTTCTAATTGCTTGAAATGTTGTAAAATTTAAATCTATTCTTTAAAACAGAAGGAAAGGAAGGTGAGGAATGGCAATGGGGAACACAGAGGATTCTTCTAGGAGTGTCTCCTGGAAGAGGGGGATGGAAGCAGGTGGGGATGCGGGATTTAGGAAGGATCAGCTTGGAAAGAAGCTCACACTGTTGACCCGGGCCTAGAGACACCAGGGATGCCATGGCATCTAAACCCTGTGAGTATGCATTTATGCATTTTCTCAGCTGGTCTTTTCAGAATTTGTAGTTAGCTTTCAATATATTTAAATTTTTAAAATCTATTCTAATCTGTAGATGTTTTCATCAGACTTCTCCTATACTTTTATGTTTAAAAACTGCTTCCCTCAAAGTTTTTACTTTTTTCTTCTATTTAAAAAAGATTTATTTATTTAAAAGGCATAGCAAGAGAAAGAGAGAGAGAGAGGAAGAGAGAGAAAGAGAGGTATCTTTCATCTGCTGGTTCACTCCCCAAATGGCCTCAGCAGCCAGAGCTGGGAACCCCACCCTCCCATGTAAGTGGTAAGCAGCTAAACATTTGGGCCAGTCCTCAGGAATCATTTTCACCATCTCAGGAAACAGTATGCTACCCTTCAGGGACCCCTGCTTGGGCCAGTGATCCACAGCTGCAAGTGGGGAGTATGCTGGCCTCAGCGTGGGTAAAGCACCCACCAATCAAGGATGGTAGTGGCAGGGGATAGAGGGGACCAGTGCTGCTTTTACAAACGCTGTGAATGGAGGAGGGAACGAGCACCTCTGGAACACAGGCAGTGGAAAGTGACCCCAAAGTTATCTATAACTTATAGCAAATACTGGCAGAGCTCTCAGTAGTGTATAAAGAGCTTGCTCATATTATCTCAACTGCTCTGCACTTCATGGCATGTCTACTTTTTACATGAATAGACAGGGGCTTAAGGATGTGCAACGACTTTTCTAAGCCCACACAATTATTAAATGCCGGGACTCAAACTCCAGTTCCCACTCTCCCTTCAGTCTACTTAGCTGTTGCCACACAGTGATTACCATAATCTTCACTCAGATCTCTGGCATCACTAAAGTCTTGAGGAAGCTGGAGATGAATTTCAAGTTTTTCCTACCTCCAAGGGTGGGTTAACACTAGTAAACACTACGTAGCAGAAACACAGGATTTCTACTAGCACACACCAGCAGCAACACTGAACACTCCTCCAAGCCCACGCCTTCCTTGTGTAGGGAAGAATGCAAAGTGCAAGATCAGAGTAAATTCAGCTTCACCTTCAGCCGAATAGAGTTATCTCTATATCCTCTCCTGCTGCGGTGTTGGCCAAGAAACACAATTGTTCAATGGATACTCGAAAGTGCTCCTCACCAAACTTTTAATCTTGCCAATGTTTCTAACACTAAATGTTAATTCTGGAAATATAAACATGAAGCTAACTAATTTTTACGTTAACTCTCTGAAACGAAAAGGGCAACACATTTGTCTTCCCCCACGATCGTGTTTCCTAAAACTGAGGCTTTCCCGTTCAGTGCAAGTGTAGTGGAGGCTCGACCCACATGGTCTGGGCGTCTGCTCACATGGTCTGGGTGTCTGCTCACACCCTCATTGTGATCTCAGCAGCGTGGCAGTCACACGAAACACAGCTGTCTCTGCCAGAAATCCTGCAGTGCACGTCTACATCCCGGGGGCCGTCTGAGAGCCCAACGTCATGCTCTGTGACACAGTGACTCTCTGATTCTTTGGTGCTTATCTGGCAACCTAAGGCCCCAAACGGACAACACTGCCCACCCAGCTGCGGGAAACTTCTTGGGATCCCCTGCTTCTCCTCCTCTGCCACTGTGATCTTTTCCCTTATCCCTTTTCTAAATTTATTTATTTATTTATTTGAAAGGCAGAGACACAGACACTTACAGGGAGGAAGGGAGGGATTGAGGGAGGGAGGGAGGGAGGAAAGGGGAGAGAGAGAGAGAGAGCAGGAGGGAAGGAGGGAGGGAGGGAAGGGGAGAAAGAGAGAGCAGGAGAGAGGGAGGGAGGGGGGAGAGGGAGAGGGAGAGAGAAAATGAGAGAAACAGCTTCCATCCACGGGTTCATTCCAAATGCCTACAACAGGCAAGACTAAGCCAGCCAAAAGCAGCAGTTCAGAACTCAATCTGGGCCGGCACTGCAGCTCAATAGGCTAATCCTCCACCTGCGGCGCCAGCACACCAGGTTCTAGTACCAGTCGGGGCGCTGGATTCTGTCCCAGCTGTTCCTCTGCCAGTCCAGCTCTCTGCCGTGACCCGGGAGTGCAGTGGAGGATGGCCCAAGTGCTTGGGCCCTGCCCTGGCATGGGAGACCAGAAGGAAGCATCTGGCTCCTGGCTTCAGATCAGCACGGTGCGCTGGCCGCAGCGCGCCAGCCGCAGCGGCCATTGGGGGGTGAACCAACAGAAATAGGAAGACCTTTCTCTCTGTCTCTCTCTCTCACTGTCCACTCTGCCTGTCAAAAAAAAAAAAAAAACAACTCAATCTGGGGTATCCTGTATGAGTGGTGGGGACCCAAGTACTTGAACAATCATCTGCTGCCTCCCAGTGCACAAATCAATAGGATGCTGGACCAGAAGTAGGGTAACCATGACTGAAATGCAGGCACTCCTGTATGGGATAAGGGTTTCCCAAGTAGCATCTTAATCACTGAAACACTCTGTTTTAGTCCCTTTGTAATACAGCAGTTTCCCATTTATCCACACGGTATACTTTTTTTTTTTTTGACAGTGAGAGAGAGAGAGAGAGAGACAGAGAGAAAGGTCTTCCTTTTGCCATTGGTTCACCCTCCAATGGCTGCTGTGGCCAGCGCGCTGCGGCCAGTGCACCGCGCTGATCCAAAGCCAGGAGCCAGGTGCTTCTTCTGGTCTCCCATGCGGGTGCAAGGCCCAAGGACTTGGGCCATCCTCCACTGCACTCCCTGGCCACAGCAGAGAGCTGGCCTGGAAGAGGGGCAACCGGGACAGAATCCGGCACACCGACCGGGACTAGAACCCGGTGTGCCAGCGCCGCAGGTGGAGGATTAGCCTATTGAACTGTGGCACCGGCCCACATGGTATACTTTCCAAAATCCCAGTGAATGCCTGAAACCACAGATAACACTGAATCCTATATATAATATATGTATGTTATATATTATGCTTTCACCTATATAAACATATGTAGGATAAAGTTTAAGTTATATATTAGGCATGGTAATAGATGATCAACAATACCTAATACTAAACCAGAACAATGGTAACAACATATTCTTTTCTTTTTTTTAAAGATTTATTTATTTTTATTTGAAAGAGTTATGCAGAGAGAGAAAGAGAGAGAGAGGCTTCCATCTGATGGTTCATTCCCCAATTGGCCACAACAGCCGGAGCCATGTTGATCTGATGCAAAGCCAGGAGTCAGGAGCTTCCTCTGGGTCTCCCACGCAGGTGCAGGGGCCCAAGAACTTGGGCCATCTTCTACTACTTTCCCAGGCCATAGCAGAGAGCTGGATAGGAAGTGGAGCAGCCCAGTCTCAAACTGGTGCCCATATGGGATGCGGGTGCTTCAGGCCAGGGAGTTAACCCACTGTGCCACAGCACCAGCCCCAACAATATACTATAATAAGAGTTAATGTGGTTTCTCTCAAAATGTATTTTTGAAAATTGAATGGAATTTTGTATTTAATACTCCTCAGACAATAGCTGACCACAGGTAATGGAAACTGCAGAAAACAGAAAACAAAACTGCTGATAGAGAGGAAGTACTGTATAAATTACCAGGGTCTGCTATTTTCTCCCACTTCCCAGATCCCTCAATCCATTCACTACCCTAACTGGCCCACCTGGCCCCAGAGCTGAATATCTCAGGAAGGTGGCTGATGGGGGAAGTGGAATAAAATGTGGATCCTTACTATTCTCACCCTTGATCCAACTGCATCAGCTACAAGAGGCCAGTGACCATGCTTCTGGGAATTTGGAGGTCAAACTTGGAACAAGGGCCGCATTTTAACCCACAGATGTGGCCCCTTGGTCTGGCTTCCTTGGCCTCTGCGTTATGCAAGGTGTCCGAGCTGAGAGACTTAATGACACGTACCCATCAAGTCTGAGGATCTCAACAGCTGGTGGTAAGGGTGAGGATAAATTTAAGCCCCACACAGATGAATCTATTCCCACGATGTAAGATTTTCCCATTGGAGGTCGCGAATTCAGCATGGACAGGAGCCATATTTCCCAGATGTGCCAGGAACAAAGCCACCAGAGACCTCTGATAGCAGGCCCTCACATGTGGTAGGCAATGGAATCCCTAGAGTGCTAGGCCCACCTGCAGAGATTATCATGCCTCAGGGCTGGCCAGGCCCCAAAAACGTATACACCCAGCAAGCTCCCAAGTGAAGCTGGTGATGCGGATCCAGGGACCACACTTTGAGAACCTCTGCCCTAATACATTCTGCAGCCTTCACTTTGTCAATGAGAACAAAGATGGTCTCAAAGGAGAGGCCATGGTCGGAACCTGGTCTCCTGACAACAAAACTGACTCACTTCAGCCCGCCACTGCCAGAGAGAGCACTCGGCACCTGCACTTCCTAACCCCGCCGTACCTCCCCAGAAGTGGCAGGGGTGTCTTTTCTGAAGACAGCCTGAAGCTGTCCTTCTCATCACTGCCTGCATCAGCATCAGGGAGCTTTAGTTCCCACACTCTGGCCTGGGTGAAGGATATGTGAGAGCAGCCCGGCTGCTGAGGGTGGGAGGGGAGAGGAAGGGGCTCTACACTATGACCAGCAACCTCACATCTTTTCCCTTCAGCCTCTACGGCTTCCTATCAGGCCAGAGGGGTACTTCCTTCTCAGATGTGGTCTCTCAGTGGTCTCTCTGCTCACAGAGTCCTCCATTTCCCCTCCATGGTCCACTCTTGCCTCCTTCCTAAAAAGCAGCCCTCTACTCTTCTGTCTCGTCTTTCATGATCCAAACATGGATCGTTTCCTTCTTGTTCTCTGTGAGCTGGAAGATGTGGCAGACGACCTCTTCTAAGTCCTTCTGCTTCTGTTAACAGAGCTACCAGTAGGAGACTTACAGAAAGACGCCCCTTTGCTCCTGTCATTTACAAGAGGCCGTCTGATTGCCTTTCAGTGTACACTTTCCTGATTAAAAATGACCTGGAGCATTTTCTGCTGTATAGCCTTGGGATGTTATGCAAAATATTTGATTATATACTATTTCCACTTTTCCATTTGAACTCTTCTTGGTTCCTGTTAATTTGGAAGAGTTTCTCGCATATTGTTCCTTGATACTACAGGTATTTTCTCCTAGTCCATTATCCGAGTGTTGATGCTATCCAGCATAGCCTTCATTGATCAGAAATTCTTAATTTTGATGTGATCAAATTAATCATTTTTAAGCCGTAGAGATTGTGCTCTTGAACTTTTATTTTAGAGGTTCTTTCTACCTCTAAGCCTTCTTCAATTAACTTTATAGTTTTAGGTTTCACATTTTCAACCTTTTCACATAGGTTTGGTGTGGAGCCAGTTGGATTCCTCTCTATATAGAATAGAACTTTCCCTCTTGGTTTGTGCTTTCACCTGAACATACATTAGGCTCTTGCCATATAAAAGTGTCTCTGAGTTCTCTACTCTGTGGCACAGGCCTGAATAAAGACCATGATTTTTAATTGCTACAGATGTGGCTTAAAGTTTTGATATCTTGCAAAGTGGCTCTCCTTTGTAAATTGACAGTTATTTCATTGAAGAGATTATTTACCTCTACCTCATCAAGCAGACAGTAACGTGACAATCTTAAAAGATAAATTCAAACATTCAGGTACGGAGTGGTCACCTCTTATTATAGAATCATTGCTATAATATGGGGATGATTCAAGAAAGCTCTAAATTTGTCAATGAATGATTGAGTTGTTCACTAAACAAGTATTTATTAAGCACCTACTAGCCTATGGTGTGCTAGCTGGCATTGTTGTAAAGGCTGGGGGTGGAGCGGTGAATGGAAAAAGAAAAAATAAAATAAAAATCCTGCATACATGAAACCTACATTTGAGTAACGTAAGTCAAGAAATTATTTCAACAACCTCCCCTGCCCCAGCCCAGTATCTGGGTAGTATTCTTCCTGCAGGGCCCTGGGTAAGAGCCTCCTCTGATTTCTATGGAGGAGGAAGGAGGCAGAGGGAGGGGGAGAAGGGAGATGGACAGACACACACACACACACACACACACACATCTCAGAGCAGAGGGTAGGGGACAATCCTAACCTGCAAGTAAGTAAACTGTTGTTGCTCATCCTGGGGTTTATGGACAACCCAGAAATACAAATTAATTTATAAACAAAAGTTAATTATTAAGCTTAAGTGAAATATATCGTTTATCATCAGAGTTTAGCCAATGATCTCATTTTGTTTAAAGAATTATAAAATGGAGATAAAATTAGTATTGTTCTGTTTTAATAATAAAATCTTCATGTGTTTACTATCAAAAATGTTTTAATATTGAAAACACTGCTTTGAAGAAAACAACTTGATACTGAGAGAGATCTAGATAAATTCATATCTGCCTGCTCTTCCTCATCCTAGGACAAAGCGTTTACACAAGAGTAACTCGGTTCAACCTCAAGTGAAAGGCGCAGACTTTTCTGTGGGGGATTTCTCTGCAGCCAGCCCTGGCGGCCTGCAGGAATCACAAGGTGGCTGAGGTTCTCTTTCCAGTAGGCCACTGTCTTGGGGAAGGCTGATGAAGCTGTCAGCTTCATGGGTGGCTGCACTTTGAGTCTGCTCAGAAACAGCCTCTGAAATCCCAGTGCAGACATCTTTATGGGGCCCAGCCACGGCAGACGTCAGAGAGCTGACCTGGGAGGTTGGGTCTATGACGCCCCAGAGAGGTCTGTGCTGAGAGAGAACTGGGATTGGAGGACGTGAACATCAGAGCTATGCAGCCAGCTCTCTGGCCTGCTGATCTCACTGGCGTTTCTGAGAGGGGGGGACAGTGGCTGGAGCTCCTGGGCAGGTCCTGCTCAGTGGAGAGCAGCTGTGGGACAGGCAGGCTCAGCACAGCTGCATCCCTGGCAGCTGAGTTTTGCTCTCTCTTTACAGAGCCTGGGGCAGCTAACAGAGACCTGGAGCCTATGTGGACCTGTCTGGGACAGTTTCCTCTTTGTAAAGGGACAAGCATGCTCATGCACAACGTAAATATTTCGACTGCTTCATCTCCTGAAACCTTCATGATAATGCTGTGAGGATGGTGCCATCAATTTCACAGAAGGCTCAGTTGAGGTTTGTAGAGCTTGTACCTGATGCAGTAAGATTCAGAGCTGGGGCCATTACTAAATGTACCAAGCCTGCAGAGGAACAGAACGTGTGTGTGTGTGTGTGTGTGTGTATGTGTATGTCTGCATACCTTCATACCAACCTACCTGTTTCTCTGCATACCTTCATACCTACCTATCTCTTTATCTACATACCTACATATCTACCTACCTACGGAGAGAAGAGAGGTTAATTATAAGGAATCAGTTCACACCATTGTGGAGCTTGGCGAGCCCCAAATCTGCAAGGCAGATCAACAGACTGGAGCCCCAGGGAAGAGTGGATGTTGCAGCTTGAGTCCAAAGACAATTTAGAGACAGTTGTTCTTCCTCTGGAGATCTCAGTCTTTTCTCTTGGGGCCTTCAACTAATTAGGGGAGCCCACCCACATGATCCGGAGGTAACTGGCTTTATTCAAAGTCTACTAACTTAAATGACAAACACATCTCAAAAATACCTTTACAGCAATATGCAGTTGTGCTTGACCAAATTTCCGTGTATTACGGCCCATCTAGAATTAATCATGACAGCTGTAATGCATTTATATCACTTCCAGTTTTTATTCTATACTTACATTTAGACAGAGATGTCTTCTGAATACCACTCTTGTGCAAACATGAAAAGAAAAAAAAAGGTAAATTAAATTTGTCAAGACTTCCTAGAAGTTCCACATTCTGGGCTGCCCCATCAATGACTGCACCTCCCTGGTGTCACCGCTTCAATTTAGGAACATGGGTCATGGGATGCTGCGCTACAAACTGCCAATCCTCTCCTGCAAACTGGTGGGGGCGCGTTTCCCTGCTTAGGGTGGGCTGAATGATCTTTAGGAGTATCTCAGTTACAAAAAGATCTTTATGAGTAACTGTTACAAAAGCCCTCTACATGTCAGGAACCTCCTTCCTTGGTTTCCATGAAGCAGCCGATTTTTATTGGAAACATAGACTTGTGGTCACTTCTCAGTGAAGACTACTTGTTCCATCAACACCAAGTCAAAGTGCCAATGCCTTGTGCCTGTCTTTCTGTACACACAGTGGCTCTGCTCTGAAGATGGTTTCACCAACAAATAAAACTCAACACAGGCTGAGCAATGACACCATGGACCTCTGTGCCCAAGTCTGCACATGCTCAGACCACAGCAACCAGTCACGACTGCCTCCTGGATCCTGGTGGTGGAGGGGCTCAATGCAGCTTGAAATGTGGGAGATGGTACACTCTGGAGTCCATGAACGATGGCACTCAGTTAACTGTCATCACTATGGTGTATTCACTAAAAACACAGACCCTTGAAAGGTGGCCACGCCCCCGGGCCTGAGGGTGGAGCCTCTGCAGCGCTCCTGAGTCTCTGGACCCTTTCCCCCTCACCAGGTTTTGTTCTAGCTGATAAGATTCTGCGTCAGTTTCCAGCCTCAGAGCCCTTCTCGTGTCACATTCACTCGGCATCTTCCACACTACGGGAACGTGGAACTGTAAGGATGAGGACACGGAGGAAGCACTCTGCAGGATTCCCACACAGAGATGTATCCAGTAAGCATGACATTACTGAGCAACATTATCATCAATATTTACCCAAGATATTATCCTTTTCTCATTATATACTTCTGTAAGCTATTAATCTCTAGCTGACATTTCATTACTTAAATATATACCATCTCCCTATCTAAAAGAAATATTTATTTGAAAGGCAGAGCAAGATGGGGAGGAGAGATGTAGAGAATCAAGAGATCTTCCGACTGCTGGTTTACTCCCTAAATGGGTGCAACAGTTGGGTCTGAGCCAGGCCAAAGCCAGGAGCAAGGAGCCCCATCCTGGTCTCCCACAGGGGCGGTAGTGGCTCAGTACTGGAGCCATCTTCTGCTGCCTTCCCAGGCACATTAGCAGGAAGCTGAATCTGAAATATGACCCGAACCAGCACTTTGATAAGGGATGCTAGCATTACAGGTGGCAGCTTAACGTGCCATGCCACAACGCCAGCCCCTTAAAAATAGGCTGACCATATAAGCCCAGTTCTCCTGAGATAGCAAATTATCAAAATTGTCTCTTTGCCTCTCAAAAGTGGCCCATTATTGGACAATCACAACATATAAGGCCCTAAACTTTTAAAGTCAGAGCCAATTCATTGATATGCGAGGGGGTTATAGAAAGCTCATGGAAAAATAGAGTTAAAAACTAAGTCTGAATGTAAATATTTTTTGAAATCCTTGCATAGGTTTTTCAAAATATACAATTTTCATGGACTCTTTGAAGACAATTTATACCCTGTGGTCCTTGGAATCTTATCTTTCTTTGTCAAAGGACTCAAAATTAAGGAGATTTAAGCCAGATTATGAAAACAAAAGACTCCTCCCACATTCCAGCCAATGCTGAGGTTTTCATCTGTTCTTCAGTATCTGAAATCATGTGAGGATACTGTTTCATGACTATCAGGAAGACTTGGGAACCTTGAATCACATTCTCTTTTCCCCCAGTGAGGCCCTGGGCCCGAGAGAGTGACCCAGCTGGGCAGGGTTGCATGACCAACCCATGACCAATGTTGGCATCTCTGGAAGGAGAGCCTCACTCCTGGGACATCCAAGGCAGTGGTCTTCTCTTTGTTCTCCATCACAGAAGACTGGATTGCATAAGCACGTTCTTATTCCTCAGGCCTGAAACATTTCTGGGATGCTTCTCTTCAAGGCCAGTCGTGGGAGCAACACAAAAGAACCTGGGCCTGATACCCTTTGTTTCCATGCCATGTGATTACCAGGAAGGCCTTCCTTGCCTGGAGATAGGACTCCCCTACCACATTGCTCTTGGGGTCCTGTCCCTGTGGCCTCTCTGTCTTCCTCGCCAGAAAACAAACTCCCTACGGCCAGGGCCTGCCCTCTTCTTCCCCACGGTGCCTCACAGGCTACATGATGACTCTTTTCTTGGGTTGCAGCTGCAAATCCTATGATTTTTGCTCCCAAGGGAGTTTCCTGCCTTATCTCCTACATTCTATCCTAAATCTGGATTCACACTTAACAGATTTCAAGTGCCCTTCCCAAAACATGGATCTTCTCCAGCTGCCACTGTTCTGAGAACTGGTCCATGTGTGTCTGGATTCTTCAGGGCTGTCCCACCGCTTTCCACCACCTCTGTACAGAATGTTGCATCAGTCATAGCTGCCACTACCCAAGATACCCCAGACTGGGTGGCTTACACAGCACACATTTTATTTCTTGCACTTTTTCTGGTTACAACTCCAAGGTAAAGGCGCCAGCAGGGTTGGCGTCTCCAGGGGCTGCTCTCTGCGCTTTGTAGACGGCTGTCTTCTCCCTGTGTGTTCACATGGCCATTTTTCCATGCTAGTGGATTCCTGGTGTCTCTCTCCTCTTATAAGAAAGCCAGCCATATAGAATTAGGGCCCAGCCAGATGGCCTCACTCTAACATAATTAATCCAAATAAAATCACATTTCAAAGTTGTGGAGCTTAGAGCATCAACATACGTGTTTTCGGGAGGGGCACAACTCATACCATGTAATCTTCCCAGAAAATCTGAGATGGAAGTGGCCCCATTTCACAGATGAGGTCATTGAGATAAAGGCAGTGCCCATGAGCTGCCTACTATCTTGCACACGGCTCATTCTTTCACTCAGCAAGTGTTCACTTAATGCTATCAGATGGCTAACTGTGTAGTTGCTGTCCAGGTATCCGGAATGCAGCTGTGGACAAGCCACACCAGATTCCTGTGCTCATGCACAACAAATACATGAAAAAAAAAGGCAAAACAGCCAAAGCAGCGTCTGACAGAGATGAGTGTAAAGTAGACTGCTGGGAGGTACGAGGGGCAGAGGTGGAGGGTGTCGGGATTGAGAACTGATTTCTCCCTGCTGGCTGTGCCAATCTGTCAGGAAAGAACAAAACATCATTGAGCACCATTAGGGGTCAGCCCCATAAATGTCAAGAGTGGACAACGAGGCTTACTGGACCCCCGTGATACAGGAAAGAATCCTTAAGGCACGCAAAGGGCAGGACATCAGCTGTGTTATCCTAGCTCATGGCCCCCATGGCCTGAGAGGCCAGCAGGAGGCCGAGGGAGCTACACATGGTAGGTCCTTGAGGGAGCTGTGGTCTTGTTTCTTAAGATTGGCACCCGTGTCTAGAACCCCAAGACATGCTGGACAGTGCTCAGACCCCAGTCAGAACATTCCACAGACAAACACACCAGGGCACAGCAGGCAGTGGGGTAGGGAGGGTGGCCATGGATGTTTTCAAGGAAGGGACAGGGAAGGGGGCAGTCACACACACTTGTCTAGGGTAAGAGCTTTCTCAGAAGAGCCAACAATAAGCACTCAGGTCCTAATCCAAGAGAATGTGGGGTGGTTCCTCAAACAGTGAGGAGGCTGGTGTGGCCGAGGTGGACCCAGCAAAGTCAGGCACGGGGAGGACCCTGAACAGGAATGGAGGGATGGGCTGCACAAGCCTAAAGGCCATGGGGAGGTCGTGTGTCTCTTGATCCAGACAGTAGCCCAGAGCTATCTACTTTTATTCTCAATCTGCAGATGAGGAAATACTTTCAGAGAGGGAAGCAAGATTTTTTGTCATGTGGCTCCTAAGTGGTGGGTGTGTTATGGGCTGAATGCTTGTGGTTGCCCAAACTTCATTTGGTGAAGCCTCACCCAGAATGACTATACTTGTAGGTAGGGCTTTTGGGAAGTGGTCAGGATTACATGAGGTCATGATGGGATTAGTGTCCTCATGAGAGAGGAAGAGACAGGTCCAACTCCCTTTCCCTCCCTCCTTCTCTCTTTGTGCATGCATGGAACAAAGGCCACGTGAGGAGGACACAGCAAGAAGGCATGCACCTGTGAGTCAAGGAGAGGGGCCTTCGACAGACACCCAAGGTCAAATGCTGCCTCCAGAACCATGAGAAACGAACACTTGCTGTTTAATCTGGACAGTCTGCAGTGCTTTGTTGTGGCAGCCGCGGCTCACCAAGACAGGCTGAAATCCAGATTCCTCTGTCTCCCATCCAGCTTCTTCCAACATTTGGCTGCTGTTTGGCCCAGGATATAGGTCTTCCCTTCAGAAAAGGCCTCACAGGTTGGGGGAGGCCAGAGGGCTGAAGATACTAGTGGAATCAAGAATCTCCTCACACACAGCCCAAACCTTCCTCCAGGTTGACCACAGCACCCACACTACCCTCTATCAGAGAGACCACACCTTGGCCCCCAAAGCAAGGTATTCATTATGCCAGAAATGCAGGAAGCAAGCAGGCAGGCACAAGGTCATGATTCAGACAGAAACCTGGCAGTGATATCAGGAGCATGTGTCTCATTTGTAACTGCACGAGTGCTAATAACACAAGGTACTCAATGTGCACTTGAGACCTCACTGTAGAATATGAACACAAAAGTCCCCTATGAGTACTGGCTTAGCAAATGGGAGCTCCAGGTATCAGATTCATGGGGCCTCCCTCTTGTTTGTACTAGTGATGTGGTGGCAGTGGTGGGTGGGCATCGCTTGCAGCCTTGCAGGACTTGCAGGGTCTGCTGAACACAGGGACACTATCACATTGCACTCACATGGCATGTGCATGTTATGACACACTTCCCTCATGACATCCTCACAACACTCAATGACAGATACACAAGTTGAGAATGAGAGTGATGAAGCTATTTGCCCAAAGGAAGACAGATAAGCAGTAGAAAAATGACTCGAATCCAAGTTCAGCGACTGCTCACTCTAGAACAGCCATCACCCATCCATCCACGCATCCACCTATCCGTTGGTCCACTGTATACTTGGGGAGGTGTGCCTGGGAAATTCAAGATTGATCCCTTCCTCAGAGACCTGAAACTCACCAGGGAATCAGGTAATACCTGTAGGCTACTTCCAGGCTTGCTGAAGTCTATCTGCTCTTGTAACAGTATTGAGAGGTCTAAGGACCGATTAGGTCAGGGCGCACCACCCTCATGAACAGATTAAGGCCGTTACCTTGGAGGTGTGTTAGTACTGAAGTGTGGAGAACTGTTCCCTTGTCCTCCCTCTCTGTCCTGCCCCGTTCCCTCCCACTGTGCTGTAACATGAGAGCAGCAAGAAGGCCAACACCAGACGCGGCCCTCCCCCACCAGATGCAGCCCCTCCCCGACCAGACGTGGCCCCGATTGTGGACTTGCAGCCTCTGGGACCCTGAGCCAAGAGCTCCCATTGTCTACAATTTACCCAGGCTGTGGTATGTTTACAGCAGCAGAAAATGGATGGAGGCAGCTGATGTGTTCATGCGAGATTCAGATTCAGGAGCGCATCAGCTAAGATTCCGGGAGCTGTACAGACGAGCTGGGGACCCTGTGGGTGGAGATGGGCCTTGAAGAGGAGGAGAAGGAAGAAATGAGCCCTAAGTCTCCACCAAGACTTCCCAGGTCGGCTCCATCCCTTCTTCCTGCAGGCATTTTATACTTCTAAAATGTAATTCGTTTATTTATTATTTTCTTCTACTTGAAAAACACACACAGTGAGAGCTCTTCCGTCCACTGCTTGACTCTCCAAAAGCCTACAACAGCCAGGGCTGGGCCAGGCTGAAGCCAGGTGCTCCATCTGGGTCTCCCTGGGTGGCAAGGGCCCAAGTGCCTAAGCTATCACCTTCTGCCTCCCAGGATGTATTAGCAGCTAGTTGAATCAGAAGTGGAATAGCTAGGACTTGTTACTCCAATATGGATGTGCACATCCCGAGAGGCAGCTTTACTCTATGCACCACAATGCCTGCCAACACAATTACCATTTTACACACTGGGGTACTATCTGCGTCCATGCCCAACCTGGCAGAAGCACAGGGTGGGCAGATACCTGTTTACTTTGCTCAGCAGAGTGCCCTACACTTCTAGCTCAGGACCTCTGCAGAGGCTGGACAGCAGCATAGAGAGAAGGGTGAGGGTTTTCTGACCTTGCCCCAAGTGTGGGTGCAGAAAGGAAGGACAGGACCAGAGAGCCACACTTCTCGCAGGTGACCTGGAGCCCCACCCTGTGCCCTCCTCAGCACCTGGGGCAAACTCTCAGGCCCAAAAATGCTGAGCCAATAAAATAAAAGTTAATAAACCAGGAAAGAATAATAGTCAAAAAGAAGGTGTGCGCATGCGTGCACACACACACATGCATGCATACACACACACACACACACACACACGCACCCCTTAAGGAACAGCATTATCCAGCAGCCTTATTATTTATAAAGAACAGAGAGTCAGGTTTCCACAAGGGTTGTGGACAGCAGATACCATCAGAAACCCCACACTGCCATTAGTCTCCTAATGAACAGTCACTAATGAGCATTCACTGCTGAACACCAGCAGGCCGGCGTGGCGCCAGGGACAGCGGGCAGATCTGAGTCAGCCTCACGCTGCTGGGTGGCAGGGAGGCCAGGTGCGAGGACAGAGCCCTGTGGCTCTCAGGAGGGGCAGAAGCTCCGCCCCCACTCAGACCAGCCAGGCCCACAGGATGGGCGGAAGCAGCCAAGAGTGTCAGTGAGGGGTTCTTCCTGCCCCACAGCAGGTGGCCCCATGCTCAGCTGCTTCAGGAAACAGAGCTCCCAGAAACCAGCCCTTCTGGGTCCTCAGCCCTGGTGGCCTTGGAAGGGCAGCCCCTGGACTGGTTCCTAGTTGTCGCCACGGGGGCCAGCCCGCTGGTGGATGTCCCATGGAATCCAGGCTTGCTCTCCAAGTGCATGCAATGGCATTTGTGGAGCAGTACTGTCTTTTAAAATAAAACAAACAGAAGAAATCATCATCTACTTTGTGGATGCTAAAATTTTCTGCAGACAAATGGTGCTGCTCGTGCATATACACAGGGAGAGAAGACTGACTATGAAGCTATTTTCAAGACATATCTGAGAGTCACCAGAAAGCAAGGTGGGCTTGAATCCTTAAACCTATAACATGTAACTGATATTTTTAATACAAATAAAATGTAGATAGAATTAAATATATCAGTTCATTAATATTTAATACAAATATTAAGTACATTATTTTTGTATTATAAATATAATAAATATGCAGTTGTTTATGTTGTACTAGTTTAAGTGTTGTTACATATAACTCAGGAATATGAGATTAAATATTGAACAGTATTGAAGATAAAATATATTAATTATTGTAAATTTAGAAATACATGAAATTAAAAGCCGGCGCCGTGGCTCACTAGACTAATCCTCCGCCTTGCGGCGCTGGCACACCGGGTTCTAGTCCCGGTCGGGGCGCCGGATTCTGTCCTGGATGCCCCTCTTCCAGGCCAGCTCTCTGCTGTGGCCAGGGAGTGCAGTGGAGGATGGCTCAAGTCCTTGGGCCCTGCACCCCATGGGAGACCAGGATAAGTACCTGGCTCCTGCCTTCGGATCAGCGTGGTGCGCCGGCCGTGGTGGCCACTGGAGGGTGAACCAACGGCAAAGGAAGACCTTTCTCTCACTGTCCACTCTGCCTATCAAAAAAAAAAAAATACATGAAATTAAATGAAATTTGACTTACTATATAAATCATATGCTTATAATGCATGTGGTAACATAATTACTTATAAATTAAACATTGAAATATATGAAATATTTAATTTTGAATACTATTTAAACATACTCGCTTATGTTATGGATTATATTGCATGTGTAAGTTACATATGTGTAACACACAATGTGTGTCTTGATGCTTCAACTCGTGACCTCCTTTAAAGTCCCAATAGCTGTGTGTATTGCTAGTATAGTTATGCTCTATTTTGCTAAGGGTTTTACATGAAATCCCACAAAAATAGGCACAATATGCAACCTGACATCCTTACTTAATTATGCCAATATTCATATTAGAAGTGGCTACTTCAGGGTCAGTTTGATGTTTCTGAAACCCAGTGCTGCTGCAGCACATTTGTGATGTGGCATTAGGGATGCTCTGAGGTTCACTCAACATTGCACACGGTATTTTAATAAACTGGCTTAATTTATAGCAGAAAATCAGAAATAAAGTGACAGCTGTTTCCTTTTCCAGCTCTTTGATACAGAATATGACAAGGACTATTTCAGGCCAACTGCTTCAAGACTGCGCTGAACCTGAGTAGGAGTCTGAACACACACCGCTGGGGTTCATCAGCCTCTGCAATGTCTGGAGGGAGAGGGGCCCTGGGAGGGACACAGTAGGGAGAGGGGCCCTGGGAAGCACACAGTAGGGAGAGGGGCCCTGGGGAGCACACAGTAGGGAGAAGGGCCCTGGGGAGCACACAGTAGGGAGAGGGGCCCTGGGGAGCACACAGGATGCTCTCTCCCAGGCCTCTGCGTGTCTCCTCTCAGTGACCTTGTGGCCAAGGGAGAGGCAGGATCAGCAGGCGGGTCTCCGTGTTTACATCTGTGGGTGAGATTGTACTTAAGCTGAGTATTCCCAGGCAAGTGAAAATCACATGGTTGAAAGCCACAAACACACATAACCAATAATCATGTTCCAGAGAAGGAGACAGAAGCTCAGAATGGACCAAGTCCCAGGTCACTCAGCAGCAAATGCCACACTGGGCCAGACGCTCTTGAATTTATAGATCAAGAGGTGTTTTGCCCCATCAAAACCTTTCAGTGAACTGTTTAAAAAATTCATTTGCTAAAATGTCATTTTGCTTTAAATTTCTTCTCTATTCATAAAACATTCCTGATCTTAAACTTGCTTTTTACTGTCCCCAAGACACCCATGGCTCAGACTCCCCACAAATCATAGCTCCCTGCGGCTGACCCAGCTGCCTGGCTGGGAAGGCTTGCGGAATCCTCTCCCCTAGTCTTCTGGCAGACACCAACGGCAGCCAGCGCCCTTTCTTAAAGCCATCTCGGCCCTCACTGGCTGGACACTTGGAGCAAAGACTCCATTTCTTTCCATCACATGCTGCCGAGCCCAGCGGCTGAAGTCACAGCCTTTTCATTACAGCTGGGGAGGCTGGCTGAGGTCTGTAGCTCCCGTGAACTGCTGCGGTGCTGCGGTGAGTCACGTAAGTGCCCTCTACTGTCACCTCTGAGAGCAATGATCTTACCCAGGTGACCTCCAGGCACACTGGTCCCAGGGACGCTGGGGCCAGCGCTAAGTGCGGGTAGAGACTCCATTCCCAAGCGTATCCTTAAACATGTGTGCCACGATAAGTACTGGGTTTTCAATCCAGAGGAGCATAACCCAGCTGGACTCATTGCTATAGCAACCTGGCTCTTCCCCAAGGTGTGGAGCAAGGTGATGGTATCAGGTGACAAGCTTAATCCCCTTAATGGCAGGCAAGTCCATAGCTTCCTGAAAGGATGACATCAAGGTAGAGTGTAGCAGGGGCATGAGACAAATCACCTTCACCTGGCTTGAAGTCAGTGCATTCATTAATTTAACCATTGTGCAGTCATTGGCCCCTGCCTCCTGCTCACCACTGGCCCCACAGGATGACTTCTGAACTTTGCTGGGAGCAGACCCTTCCTGCAGTTGCAACTGTGCCAACACAGCTTCCACATATCAGACTGCTTGATGGGAAAATGCAGAGTGAGGCACAAGGGAGGCAGCTCTTTTCCTCCACCCACTGCTCCTAAAGCCCGTAGCAGGAAGCTCCTTAAAGCCACAAATCCAAAGGGGCTCCTTTGTGTGAGTTATCAGAAACACCTGGCCCCACTCTGAAGGCCAGGAAGTAGTGGGAGGGGCCCAGGAACCACTCCGTTCCTAGAGCTCAGGGCCAGTTCCCTCCTCCATCCCTGCCCACTCCTGACCTCAGATTGTCCCCTCACCTCCTTTCCAGCTTCCTAGGACAGGACCCTGTCTGACCTGGGGGAGCTGAGGTCAGGGCCAAACATCAGGGTATCTGTAAAGTGTCCAGCATTTGGACACTTCTGCCTGGCTCTCTCACTGTTCTCCCCTTCAAATCTCAGGGCTGGCGCTGTGCGCAGATTTCACAAACTGAGACCTCATAGGTGCTCTGGTGTGGTTAGTGTGGTAGCCAAAGGGAACCAGACAAACCACAAAGTTGTCACAGTCACCATCCTGGGTGGACAAAGCCATGCAAGACATTCCAATCCCACCCACCCGGGAAAAGCCTAAATCCCATCTCTGTCGAGACCACTTTGGGTAAAACACTCCTGAGCTATTTTTGCTGAGCTCCCAGAGAGGCACTCATAGGCTGCACAAAAGTACCTATAAGGAAACACCAGGTATGGCATGTAAGAATCACCCCCTGTGCCACGTTGAGAGGACATCAGAGAAGACAGACATCAGACGCAGATGTGTGCACAACTCCTCCACCAGCCAGGTGTCCTGAACCGACCTCTGGGAGCTGCCGTTGACCTTCTGTTGCCTGCCTGCCTGAACATATTCAGCCCTTGAGGGGGCTACAGGAGGGTGAGTTAGCTTCCCAGGGTTCCAGGGTCTGTTCAAAGGCTGCAGGATGACCACACAGAGGTTCCAGCAGCCCCAAAGCTATTAGGTGCAGAAGGAAGAGTGTTTTTTAAAGATTTATTTATTTACTCAAAAGACAGAGTGAGAGTGAGAGAGTGTGTGAGCAAGCCAGAAAAAGCATGTTCTTTTATCCTCTGGTTCACTCCCCAGAAGGAGTGAGCAGCCAGGGCTGGGTCAGGCCAAAACCAGGAGCCAGGAATACATCCAGATCTCCCATGTAGGTGGCAGAGGCCCAAGTAAATCAGCCACACTCTGCTGCTTTCCTGGGTGCATTAGCAGGGAGCTAGATCAGAAGCTGAGCAGCAGGACTCCAACAGGTGCTCCAATATGGGATGCTGAGATCGCAGGCAGTAGCTTAACCTGCTGTGTCACAATGCTGGCCCCAGAAGGGGTTGTAAGCCTGGTTTGTAATGAACTGAAAAGGAATAGGCAGGTGTCGGTAACCCAGTCACCTGAGACTGTGGCCTCTTGGCAATACCCTGCACGACAGGCTCGTGTGAATGTGCCGGGCACTGAACAGGCTTGGGATCCTCCGGAGCCCCCGCTGGGTCTCACAGAGTACCCGGGACCCAGGCCCACATTGCAGGGCTGTGTACACAGGAAGAGGCTGAGCGTGTCACATTGGCTGGTGCCTCTGTATGTGTCCCCTCTCCCCCATCTCTCCCAACAGGCACTGATCACTTCCTCTGTCCGTACAGGCTAGAGAGAACAAAACAGCATCACCTCCACAGGGAGGCGTGTGATTGAGCAAAAGGTCACCTGTCTCTGGAAATAGAAACTCACAGGGACTCATATACTTTTATTTGGCAAAACCCAGGACCTCACAATATCACAAACTCGAGGCCTTTACTCTGATCAGATGGGTGTGAAAGGACTTGGTAGAGCAGAATGAAGGGTGCCTCTGGGACACAGGGAGCTGCCTGGGTGCCCGTCTCACCCTGTGAGGCTGACAGCTCTTAGACAGCCTGCAATCTCTAAAGATCTCCCTCCCCCAAAGTCCAACAAAAGGAACAGCAAATATCTGCATGCAATCCGTTTGCACAAATCAATTAAAAGATACTCTCAGCGACCGACCCAGGGAAGAGACAAGAGCAGGCCACGTGTTTCCAGGGTTCTCTCTGGCTTTGCAAAATGTCCACAGAGTCACAGAATTGATCATAAATTTTAAGAGTTTCTATATGGCAACATTCTAAAGTACATTTTAGAGATTGAGAAATTTTCTACCAGCTCAGAAATCACCTTCCAAATCTGCCATCATGATCACAGCAATAAAACTCTGCACTGCTTTATGGAAAACTCTGGTTGGCTTCCAGTCCCTAAACCTCCTGAGGTTCACTCAGTCCAGCAAACTAAGATCATTTTCCACTTTTAAGAGTGTGGGCAAGATTTCTGCTTGTGTTCACACAATTTTCTAGGTCTCATTCACTCCAAAAAGCACACGGCACATCTTTCAGTAATTGGTGCATCTCTGGACAGGAACTTTTCCCTGAAGTCTCATTTCTGGGCCTTTCAGGAGTTTAAAGAAGCACCTTTGAGCCCTGGAGAGATTTTCTCATGAGTCATAAGTCTGTCAACTTTATCAGCAATACATTTAAGAAGAGACTATCCAAGCCAACCTCCTATACCCACTGGAAAATGAGTCAGAGCTCAATTTAGTCTGTTTAAATATTGAACCAGGCATTCAGACTTCAGTGATTAAAAAGACCCACTGCATTTTTACTTAGCCTCCATTCTACCTGCACTCCTTCCTTGGGGGTCTAGTGAGTTGCTATGTAGTCAAGGAGAACCTCCCCGCCCCCACCCTACAGTGGTCAATGCTGGCCCTGGGATCAAAGGCTCCACCCTTAAGCCACTATCTCTCCACCAAATATCAGAGCCTACATCTCTCAACCTGGCATCATCAATAGATATCAGTTCCTATTGCTAGAAAGAGAGATAATTTATCAAAATACATCATCAGTAAAGGTAACCACAAAGCCTCCTACAAGCCAACAGAAACGTTAACCCAGGAGAAGTAGGATTCTCACTGGGAAGGTATTGCTGCCATCCTACTCCCACCTTTGGGAACCATCTACAAATCCGTGGTCAACAATCCCAAGGGTCAAGACAGCAGGGTGCCCTGGCACTTCCGCTGTCCTTTTCCACAGACTATTACCATAGCCATGGGGACTGGGCTCACTTACTCATCCAAGAAGTGGGGATGGTCCTTGGCCACAGGTATCACCCACTTCTTCCCTCTCCCACTTGCAGCTGTCAAAAGCCAATTCAATTCAATTCCGTTCATGTCTCTGTTTTTGTCAGCTCCTATGTGCCAGGCATTGTACTACTTCTTTTTTTGCAAGCACTGCCTCATTTAAAGTTAATCCCATATTAGGATCAATAATATCGTCCCATTTTATAGGTAAAATTGGGTCTCAGAGAGACTTAGTAACTTGCCCACAGTAGCACTGGCCCAGATGAAGTCTCTGGATAACTGAAGCCCAAGTTCCTCCTTGCTATTTCCCAAAACACACAATCTCACAGGGAAGTATGTGTGCTGTGCACACTTCCACGTGTATACATGTGTGGGGAGCAACTCAGACTAGACTAAGTTACTGGAATTAAGACTTATTCTATGCATCTGCTCTCCCACAATATGGCGCTGAAAGGGAGCAAACAACTTCTACCCAGCTGCCTCTCTCCAACTTGACTGATGACCTGCAGGAGCTGATCCTGCTCCTGATTGGAGGAGAGCAGCGTACTCGGCGTGTGGGTAGCAGAGTTGGGATTGGTGGAAGAGGACTATAAAGAAGGAGAGAGACAACATGCACCAGGAACATCCGGATAACACCTGAGCAGCCCCCGAGAGAGCCGGCCGGCAGTGTGCCGCTCCCCCGCGGAAGTGGGGAAAGTGGCAGGGGGAACCACCCCTCCACGGAGGTGGAGGGGTCGGCAGCCAGCCCGGGAAGGGCCGAGCAGACGAAAGAACAGCGCAGGGTTCTGTGTCGTTCCTCCTCGAATGGGGGAGCGACATACATGTGCATCCATGAGAAGGGCTCACCCAGGTACACGATTCCATGAGAGTTCCCTGGAGTTACTATGAGTCATTATGGTTGACCAGAGTCCTCAACATCTGGTTTTAATTCTATGTTCTTGTATATTATCTTCTCTGCCTGCTGCTGAATTGCAGGCTAGTTTGGCCCAAGAGATAAAGCAGAGAAGGAAGATACATTTCCAATCTCTTATCTGGGCCAAAAATGGTTGGGGAGCTGACATTTAAGGTCTGAAGCTCCAGTTCTGACGGACTGCAGAGAGCAAGCTGGGGAGATGTCTGCAGTGGGCTCTCTGGGTCGAGGGCTTCTGCCTTGCGCTCTAGTTATGCTCAATTACACATTACTGCCTGAGATGGTTAAAACCCATCAGCACAGCCCACTGGAGCCTGTCTTCCAGTAATTAATGTGCTGTATTTGATTAAGGCACTTGCTTTCTTATAGAATTAAAGTGGATCTGAAATTACAGACCAAAAAAAAAAAAAAAAAACAAAAAACCACCCGAGAGAAAGTATTAGAACCTTCTATCACGAGCTTTGAGTCATTTCACCTGAATTCTTCCCAGTAACTTCGGGGAAATCAACCCCACCAGGGTGCCTGTGCCCCAGATGTTGTTCTTGTATTTAATGATCCCTAGAAAGCTTCCTGCTTTCATTTATCTGTTGAAGCTGATGACACCTCAAAGCAGTACTTTAAGAAGGGGTCAAAAGAGAGAAAATCCAAACACAATATTTTGTCACAAAACTGAGTTAATAAACACCTAGAGATGATGGGATGAAAGGTCTACACTAAAAAATAACCCAAGTGATAAAACCTCAAAATGTCCTTTGCAAAATTTCTATTAAAACACAATTCATAGACTGCCAAAACATCACCAAGTGCCAGGGTAAATGGTCAAAGCAAAAAACAAAACAGCCAAACCATCTTTGTGCTTGAGCAAAACTCTGCCTGTCTGTTCCACAGACCGCAATGTGGAACAAGCACCACGCTCCTTGATGTAAGATCAAGAATGGATAATAACACTCATTGCACGATCCTGACACAGACTTCACCCACACAAGCACTTTCTGGGGCCCAAGAAGGACGAATGTTTCAGAAAACAAACACTGTGGAAAGGGAGAGGCAGAGGCAGCACTTGACTCACACGACCAGCCTGGGTGTGGCTTGTGTCCTTGTTCTCGACCTCTCCTCCTCCAGGGAAGTCTTGAACAGTCACAGGGTCAGGGTTGTCGTCCACACTTCCCCAGGCCTTGTGTTACGTATTCAGAGGTTTAGGTACCAGAGCCCCTGGTGCACTTTTCATTGAAGGATGCCAGTGCATGACATCAGTTCTAATGTGCCGTCTTGGTTGTTCCAGACAGCACCATCCAAGGCCTGGCCAGGCTCTGCTGGCAGCAGCACTCACACCAGCATGAGGGTGAACAAAACAAAACAAATCAAAACACAAGCACGAGATGCACATTCTTGTCTCTGTGCCTCACAACTGCAGGACAGCAGGACTGACCTCATTCAGCGGATGAACCTGGCTAAGGAAGCACAGGGTGGACTGAGGGTGTCCAGTCTGCCCAGGCCCCACGTGGGCAAGGTGAGACCAGGCTTGCCTCCTTGCACAATGTTTAATCACATGTGGGATTAAACAAAAAGCAGAGTCAATGTGAAGCAAAAGGGACTAAGGGAAGTCTGGGAGAAAGCAAGAAGCACTGTGACAAGAGAAGAAACAGGCATATAAAGAATTCGGTACACCAGACAGGGCCAGAAGCCCTGGAGGACAACCTAGAGTTGGTTTCCAGCACCTGCATGTCAACAAGTGAGACACACACCTGAACTCCAACAAGCCTTAACTCTGTTCTCTATTTGCATCCCAGGTGCTACTTATCCTGAGAAACACCAGGGAACATTTTAAAAATTTATTTGTTTACTTGAGATGCAGTGTTTAAGACAGAGAGTAGAGAAACAGAGAAGTCTCCCATCCGATGGTTAACTCCTCAAATGGCCACAATGGCCAGAGCTGGGCCAATCCAAAGCCAGGAACCAGATGCTTCTTCTGGGTCTCTCACATGGGTACAGGGGCCCAAGCACTTGGGCCATCTTCTACTGCTTTCCCAGGCCATCAGCAGGGAGATGGATAGGAAGTGGAGCAGCTGAGACTCAAACCGGTGCCCAGATGGGATGCCGACATGCAGGCGGATGTTTAACCTACTCCGCCACAGCACAAACCCGAGGAACATTCTTTTAGTAGAATCTAGTAACATTTTCCCCATGGCAATTCCGAATTCCAGCTCATAATAAGTAAAATACATCCTGGGAGATAAGCAATTCTTGTTTACTGCCTACCCAGTACCCATCCTCTCCTTCTGCTAGCCCTTGGAACCTGGTCTGGGTGGTGATGGAGGCTTACTGTGCCTAGCCTCAAGTGGTGGATGACAGTTACTATGAGCCAATACTGCTCCTGCTTTCCCTGCCTCTGTTGCAGCTAAAACCTAAGCAGAAGCTCAGTTCTGGCCAATTAAACTTCAGTAGAAGCCTACCTGGTGGATTCCCAGGAAATCTTTACAAAACCCAATAAACAAGAATCAGAGGCAGCAGCTAGCGCTTTAACCATCTTCCTCCCTTGAACTAGGTCATGACACCTAGTGCTCCTGCAGCCATCTTATGTTGTCAGGTGATGGAGAGAATAACAGGAGGGTCAGCACTGTGATGCAGCAGGTTAAGCCATGGCTTGCATGGCTGGCATCTCATATAGGCTCCAGTTGAGTCCCTGCTGCTCCACTTCCCATTAAGCTCCCTGCTAATGTGCCTGGGAAAGCAGCGGAAGATGGCCCAAGTCCCTGGGCCCCTGCGCCCACATGGGAGACCTGGAAGCTCTTGGTTCCTGGCATCGGCGTGACACAGCCCTGGCTGTTGTGGCCATTTGGGGGGTGAACCAGCAGATGGAAGATCTCTCTGTCTCTCCTTCTCTCTCTATGTAACTCTACCTTTCAAATAAATTAATAATTAAAAAAAAAAGAATTATAGAGAGGTCAACCCAGATAGGTCAAGCCTACATGCTGTGTGAAAAGCAAACCATTCACGGGTCAGTTTTCTGTTACTCCTGAACAGATTTTTAAGTGCATGTGCACGCGCAGGCATGCACACACACACACACACACACACACACACACACACACACACTGTTTACGCAGGTCAGCAATTCAGTGATAACAGTTACAATGATTCACTTCCTGTGTAGCAAATGGTCCGACATAAGACTTCCACAAAACTTACCTAATTGTACGCACTAATGTCTTGTTAGCAGGCAAGTGGGTTTTCCTTACTTCAGAGATAAGAAAACACACCTGGCGAGGTGTCAGCCAGGTCTTGCTCAGGGCCTCGACGGATTCTCCGTGGGGGATGGGGAGAGTGTGCCTCTGTACACAGGGCAGCAGCCGACACACTGAGTCCTGGGCCCAAGTTTAGTACATGGAAGGGGCATGTGGGGCAATGGGATAGCACTGAGGCAGGCAGGAGCCTACCTGAAGTCTCACTAAAAACTCCACCACGGTTAGGGATGAAATTGTGTTCCCTCCTCATATGCTCCCTGCCAAATTTCCACGTTAACCTCCCAATATGACTGTATTTTGAGACAGGGCCTTTAAAGAGGTAGTTCAGGTTACATGAGGTCATAAGGATGGGGCCCAACACTAATGGGACTGGTGCCATTACAAGAGGAGGAAGACAGCAATAGCTCACTTCCTCTGCACACACGCATAGAGAAGAGGCCCTGTGAGGGCACAGCTAGAAGGTGGCGACCTGCAAGCTGAAGAGAGCCCTCTCCAGAAACCAACCTGCGTGCACCTTCGTCTGGGATCTTCCACCACCAGAACTGTGAGGAAGCAGGTGTTACACGCCCAGTCAGGCCAATAACCCCTCAGCAGGTAAGGCCAGCAGCCTCCCTCTGCACGGCTACCATGAGTCATTCTTTAGTAATGGTGCCAGACTAATCTCTGCTCTCCCAAGACTAAGTCGGCCCCTTCCAGAATTCCGCCTGAAAGCCAGCCTGGGCATCTGTGTCCAGGAGGCTCTGCGCCTCTCAGGACACCCATCAGGGTGAGGCAGGTGCGCTCTGATGACAAAGCCCAAGTTCAATGAGGTGCCAAGCCAAGCTGCTGCAGCCCTGGGGTGGGCTCTCGGAGTTTCTCATACAGCAGGGAGGAAGGACCACAGCCAAGCAGAACACGTTATACACACCTTATACACTGACCAGGCCCTGCAGACAGGGTGCATGGAATCAACCTTCTGTCTCAGTCCTTACCATTAAGGGCAGTCTAAATTACATTTGGTGAAAAAGATAATAATATTCCTGGCCAGGAAGAGACAGTGATGGCTGCAACTTGGACAGTCAGAAGGGATAGGCAGATAGACTAAGAGTAGTTTGGGGAAATGAATTACTGGGGCCTTTTGATAGTTTGATATGTGTGTGTGGCATGGTGTGTATGTGTGTGTGTCTTGTGTGTGTATACATATGTGGGTGGACCATGGGTATGCGTGTGTGTGGTGTGAATGCATTCTTACATATGCATGTGGTGGGGTCAGATCAGGTAGAACATGTCTGATGTGTAAGGGTGTGTGTGGTGTGCTTCTGTGTGTGGTGTGGTGTATGCCATTGTGTGTGTGAGCATGAGTGGTCTGTGTATATTTCTGTATAAATGTATAAATGGGTGTGGGGTGGGTAGCATGTGAAGTGTCTGTGTGTGTGTGGGTGTGTGGTTCATATGTGTGTGTGCATGACCACAGAGGGAGACAGAGACCAGGGCAGCAGGGACAAGGAGTGTTTCTACCACACACCAGGGGATCTAGGTACCAGTCCAAGGTCAGTCCCAAGGTGCCTTCCTCTCACCCTCATAATGAGATTCTATCCTCACTTTACAGGTGGATACTGGGGACAGTGCAGGCTGCTACCTGCCCAGTCCCCTGCAGACAGACTGGCTCAGCTGGACACCATCTTCCCCTGGACTAAGGCAACCTGCTTTCCCTCCTGCCTTCCAGGGCTGCACGAGGTTAACTCATTCATTCCTGCCACCCAGGAGGGAGGGTGGGTGTAAGTGCCAGCTTCACTCTCACCAGAGGCTAACCAGGCAGCGTCATCCCTGAGGAAGCCTGGGGGAGGCTGGGATGCCACTGCATTGCTCTCCCACACACAGGCTGCACCCAGGTCTCTGTGCTGGTTTCTACCCAGGCTCATACCCCCTCAACAGTGGGGGAGCATCAACACAGGTGCTCAGGGAGTGGGATCCCTGCTTTTGTACCCTGTCAGAGCCTCTACCTGCACAGGCATCAGAGCTTCATCTCCCCCAAGCTCCTGAATCAGTGCCGCATCAGAACCAGCTGACCCTCCTCTTGGAGGCCCACCCTACACTGCAGGATTCACCCGAGAGGCCCTGGGCCCATCACCCTGACCTGCAGGAGGTGGGCAGTTACAGCATCAGTTACCTTCAGGCCACACTGAGGCAATCTGAACACAAAGGGACAGAATTTAAATGACTGCCTCGGTTACAGTTGCCCTTGCTGGAAAAGAGAAGAGACAGTGTTGGCCAGAAATTGCACGTGAAGGTTGATGGAGGCTCCCAAGGAAACACAGTCCCTGAAGCCATTTTGTGGACCAGAGGAAAGACCAGAAACACACTCTTTTGTTCCTGAACTAATTCCAGAAGCATTGCCTCCTCAAGGGCAGGCTTCTGGTCCTCAGGAACCCTCCCACTGATGGTGGGGATGACAGGCAGTCCGGAGGCAGGACAGCTCCACAGCCCCTGCTGCCACTCCCCGCTGTCTCAAACCACGTCACCCTTTAGGCTGTCGCTATGTCTACAACACAGCTGCAAGTGTGAAAGTCACGTCTGTCAAGCACATGGCAAGCTTTGAGAATCTGAGCTGCATGTCCCAGGACCAGTTCCTCCCTGATCCTCAACACACCTGTCCTTAACATGCGATGATGGGCCTGCTCTAAACCATAACTCTTTACCTGTCACTTCCAAGGACACCGAGCTTTTCCACATGAACACAGGCACGAGGTCCTTCTACATCATGGGTCCCCTCTTGGAGCCTCATGATCATAGCCCCAGGGCCAAGTCTGCACCAGACACTTTCAGAACACAACCCAAAACAGAGAGGGCAGAAGCAAGACAACAGGGGCGACACCTGTCAAATACCAGGGAGCACGAGAATCTCACACACGGTGTGTTCGGGGCACATCCCGAGCTCCATGCCAGGAAGTTTCATTCTGCAGGTGTGGCACAGGCCAGGGACGTGCAGGGGCGTGCATGCCTTCCCCATGCCAATGTGGATGTGCCAGTGCAGATGCGGACGCTGATGCAAGGGTCCGTGAACAGACAGTTCTCCACTCACCACCCAGCATGGTTAGTTAGCCTTGTCGATAGTGGGGACTCAACAAGCACTGCTCTAAAAAGACTAGGAAAGGAATGAATTGGGTAATAAAGTGACCATGTCGTAATGACTTCCCACATGACACACAGCACAGCTTCTGACATGAAGAAGCTGTACAGCACCAAAATGAAGTGATTTTCACATTTTGTATGCTAACTCCCTCATGAAAACTGGCTCTGAGAAATACATGTGGGACAAGAAGGTAAGGTTAGACACTCTTGGGTCAAACAAATTTGAAATCCTGAATTGCAGTTGAGTAACTAGTTCATATGTTGTTGTCTTTCTCAGAGCCTTTAATGTATTAATGGGATAATGCATCTTTAAGAACAAAAGATTGTGGCCGGCGCCACAGCTCAATAGGCTAATCCTCTGCCTGTGGCGCTGGCACACCAGGTTCTAGTCCCGGTTGGCACGCCAGATTCTGTCCCGGTTGCCCCTCTTCCAGTCCAGCTCTCTGCTGTGGCCCTGGAGTGCAGTGGAGGGTGGCCCAAGTCCTTGGGTCCTGCACCCACATGGGAGACCAGGAGAAACACCTGGCTCCTGGCTTTGGAGCAGCGCAGGGCGCCGGCCGCAGCAGCCATTGGAGGGTGAACCAACGGCAAAGGAAGACCTTTCTCTCTGTCTCTCTCTCTCACTGTCCACTCTGCCTGTCAAAAAAAAAAAAAAAAAAAAAAAAAGAACAAATGATTGTTAACACTTTCCAAGCTCACGAGATCAAAGAACTCTTTTTTAATTTTGTAACAGAACATACCTTAACATCATAAAACATAACTTGGAAACTTTCTAGTTTTATCATTTTGCAGAGCTTTCTAGTTTTCAAAAATGTTTCTGTAAATGTGAATCTCCTGAAATCTCAGCCCGATTCCTGCCTCTGCGGTGGCACCTGCATGACAGTTAAGAATCTCTACTTGTGTTCCATTGAGAAAGTCTGAAAAAGATCCCACAACTGGCAATTACAGAAAACAACCAGGAGAATCATCATAATGCCTCAAATCTAAGACACATGGTAACAGTTTTCAGGAAAAAAGAAAAGAATTGAGAACATCAATCCAGTAGACCAGGTCTCTTGGGGTAACTGACCACAGCTGACCCACGATGCGTTATTTTTGCCCACGCTAAGCAGTCCTCACGGTCAGCTGGAGTGTTGCTCCATGGCCCCTGAATCTGGGCTGAAGGCCGCCAGACCCCCAACACTGTAGCACTACGCAGAGGGCAGGGCTCGAGAATCAGGCACCAACAATTAGATACTCCAGGCCAGAGATGCCACACATCTCTCCCATTCACAACTCATCTCATCAGACAGAATCAGACCCCAGGCCTGCCACACCACCCGAGTCAGCCCTGCCAAGCTCTGTGAAGACGGAGAGCTGAGGATACCGCCAGTGGCAGAGATGACGACGTGGTGGGAGGGGTAAGCGGACTGGAACCCAGTGTATGTGACGTACACTATACCAAGACAGAAATGAAGGGTTTAACATTTATGAAAATAGACTTAAAAGCCATGCTTAAGTTTTTGTTCTTTATTTATTTGGAAGGCAGAGTTAGAGAGAGAGAGAGAGAGAGGGGATCTTCCATTTATTGTTTCACTCCCCATATGGCTACAACCACCAGGCTGGGCCAGGCAGAAGACCTCTCCTTCAGGGTCTCCCATGTGGGTGGCAGGGGCCCAAGCACTGGCTGCCTTCCCAGACACATTATCAGTGAGTTATACCAGAAACAGGGCAACCGGGACTCAAACCAGCACTCTGAAAAGGGATGCTGGCATTGCAAATGGTGGCTTTAATCTGCTGCACCACAATGTAGGCCCCCATGTTCTACATTTTATATATGTGTACTGGGCAGGTAATGTTTGCATAGATAGGAATCCATGTACATATTAGCCAGGTATCTCTTCATTACAAAACAGCTGTGAGTGAACAGTCTGCCTTGAAGCTGAGGCTGGAGTGAACTCCCAGCCCTGAAGTCAGGGGCCCTGGAAGTCCCACAGCCTCTCCGCCCCCTGCCCTGGGTATCCCAGCCCAGGTTGCCACACAGGAGGCAGCCAGCTTGCTGCAGCATTGTTTCCTGTGCTTTAACAGAGGCATGCAGGATTCCTGCTCTCCCATGGCCCCCTGGAGATACCGAGCGGCTTTACTTTGATTTGCACAAACACACAGCATGTGGAAACTCCCCTCCCCACAGCCCCTGCCAGGGCATCTGCGACGCTGCGGCAGTGGGAGTAATTATTTCAAGGCCTCTGACTTTAGTGGGGGCAGCAATGTGTTTGGGCAGAGAGCTACCAGTGAGATGGCTCCCAGCAATACCGCCCTGCTGCAGGGACCAGCAGCCTCTGCCGGTTCCTCAGTTCCATATATGGGTGACCCTTCCCATCTGTTCTCCCACCCCATCATCACAGCCATTCTTCGAGGGTAGCCGGGGTGATGTACAATCATCCTATCTTACAGCTGAGCACACAGCCACCCAGCAAAGAACGAGCTCGAGGTCACACTCGGCTGACTTGTGTCTGAGTTCACTGGGTGTCCAGTGCTTTCACCCCCCTGTTGTTAGCCTTCTACCAAGGGCCAGGAGCGCCTGAAACACAACGGGAGTTCACTGTGAGATCCTCAGACCAAGTCTGCCCATACAGGAAGGAAGCAGGGTGGGTTCTTTCTGGAAACAGGGCACTAGACTACACGGAGGTGGGAACAGGTAAGAGACAAACTGAGACGCCCCAATCACACACCCCCATCCCAGCAAAGGGAAGCCTTCCCTCCCGTGAATCCCACAGGTGTTGTCCTGTGAGCTGTATCATGCAACACAAACATGCATCCATTAAGAACAACAAACAGGGGGCCTCCCCAGCACTGGGACAAGCTGTCCATCCACATGTATATCACAGCTCCCACTCTACCCACAGGTCACATCTCTGGGAGAAAGGTTCCTCCCAGCTTCCCAGACAGTGTTCCTCCCTCTAGCAACAATGACAGACAGGGCTGGCACACACTCCAGTTTGGGTCAGTCTCCAGGAGAGAAGCTTCTGGGCTAGGAAGGCTCTGCCTGTACCAGGCCCAGGTGAGGGCACAGCTGGGGATGCTCCATCCACCTTCTCACCTTCTGTCAGAAGAAACGCCGCCTGACTTGGGCATGCTATTCCATCGAATTAGTCTACCGTTAACATCAAATCTCAGGCAGAGCGCGCAGATGCACACATGCAATTCTAGCATGTCCCTGAATTAGCAAAGAACAGACCTTAGTTCATCCTCATAAAGCCATAAAAGGGAATAAAAAACCATCGGAGTCGTCTCCCTTTGTCTGTGTGGTTACATTTCAAGAATGGGTGCCTGAAACCTCAGAGAATACCAAATCCTACACATCTTTACCTGTGATGAAGCAAAGTATGGGGTAAAGGGTTAGCCACAGTAATAAGAAAGAAGAATTACAAGAACATGCTAAAATAAAATCATGCAAATGTGATCATTCTCTATCGCTCACAATAGCTTATCATAATTTTTTCACTTATAGGAAGCACTTGAAGACTTCTCTGTGGCATATCTGAACGGCCAGCATCACTCCTCTTACACTTCGGGGCCATTATTCAGTAAAATAGGGCCACCCGATCACAAGTGGTGTGGCACTGCTGCAGATCTGACCATCTAGAGGACCGCCAAGTAAAGAATGTGCATGCAGTGCCCTGGGTGTTAGTTCAACTGGTGGTGGCAACCAAATTGCAGAATCACATTTTCAGAACCCAAGTAAGAAGAAAATAATAACATGATGTGGCGCTTGTGCACATTCCAGGCTGGGGCTGTGAACATTATGATTCTGGTCCATTAGCAGAGTCTCTCTGGGTCCTCTGCTTGGTGATCTCCCAGGCCTAAATATTTCAAGATGGCTGTGGCTGCTGTCTGCAGCTTCATCACACAACTTCGGTCAGTTGTTCACACCCATTTTCCCCTCTTGGTATCAATATCTCTGCTCATTTCTCCAACACTCGGCTTCTCAGTGAGACTTTGCTGAAAGTATGCAGAAGAGCTCTGTGGCCAGGATGGATAAAACCACTGTATTCCTTTTTTTTTTTTAAAGATTTATTTATTTATTTGAAAGTCAGAGTTAGAGAGAGGGAGGAGGAGAGGAGAGGCAGAGAGAGAGAGAGAGGTCTTCCATCTGCTGGTTCACTCCCCAGTTGGCCACAATGGCTGGAGCTGTGCCAATCTGATCCAGGAGCCAGGAGCTTCCTCTGAATCTCCCATGTGTGTACAGAGGCCCAAGTCATGTTCGACTGCTTTCCCAGGTGATAGCAGAGAGCTGGATCGGAAGTGGAGCAGCCAGCACTCAAACCGGCACCCATATGGGATGCCTGTACTGTAGGTGGCAGCTTTACCTGCTACACCACAGTGCCTGCCCCCAAAACCACCATATTCGAAGGGGGTCACTCTCCTTTTTCAAATGAGAGATCACACACTGGGAAGTGAGGTGCATCTTGGTCACATTTTTCTGCTTTGCTGTGCTCTTTCCAGAAATTCAATAGAATTTACACATTAGAATGAATTCCATGGAATGAATGTCTCCGCTCTCGGTCTTGTCTTGCTCATGAAAAACCCAAGTCCTTTGTTTTCATGTATTATAAGCAATTCAGGACACATTAGAAATTTTTGAAAGCATGAACTGACTTCAGATGGCAACGTGCACTTTTTGGCTTTTTGCTAAGTCCTGCCCACATCTATGAAGACAGTATACTGCCTTATACTACCCTAAATCTACCCACCCACAATCCATCTGCCAAGTCACACCCCTGGCCTGTGCTGCAAGGGGGTGCCGCTTTCTGACTCACACCAACCTGTCCTCCACCTGCTTTTTCTAAGTCATTCATAAGGAGGCACAGCGATAATTTGAATGGGTGCACCCCTCCAAAATTCACAGGCTGGAACTTGAACCCCAAGATGATGGAATTAAGAGGCAGAGCATCCAAGGGTGATTAGGTGATCAGCTCACTCTTGTGCATGGGATTATTGTATTCATAAAAATGACTTCACAGAGCTGCGTCCGTCTTCAATCTCTTCTGCCATCTGAGGACACAGTGTGTGACCGTTTTGCTCTGTGTCCCAGCACATTAGGACACAGATAAAGCGCTATCCATGGGGAAGAGAGCAGGCCTTCACCAAATCTGCTCCTGCCTTGACCTCGACTTCTCAGCCTCCAGGAGGAGGAGAAACTACCTTCCATTCTTTTACTTAGATTTTTCTACTACTCATAAATTACTACAACTAAGCTATTTTTCTATAGCCACAGGAAAGCACTAAAGTAGGTGCCATGCAGGTTAGCAGCAACCTTGATGCCAACAATTTTAACTCAGTAATTCCATGTCTATAACTTTATCCTTGGAAAATAAAAGAAAGAAGCAAATAGACATGGGGGAAAAGAAGCTGTTCATTACATTTCTGTTTAGGAGAAAAAAATGGGAATGACACAACTTTTCAGGAAAAGGGCATGACAGTAGTCACTGGTGTGGCTAATCAAGTATGTCTAGCTTCCCTCCTTCTAGGCAGAGGGTGACAGCGGCCTCCGTGTCCCCACGCCTCGCTTTGGCTGATAAGGAGTAGAGGTGACTGGACACTTCCGGTGGAAGTCCGAGAGCAAGTGCTGGGCTCCACGCTGCCTCTCCTCCTTGGCCATCAGGGATGTTCTCTGCAGTGGCTACTCCTATGGTCTGCATCACAGGAGTCCTCACTGGCTGAGGATGGACAAGAAATGGGAACGAGAAATAGACTTCGGCGCATCACTGAGATTTAGAAGTGGTTTACTATCAAAGCATAACGGAGCTTGCTGTGACTGACACAGAAGTGGGCATCTGCTAGTGGACTCCCACTGTAAAAACAGTAACTGAGGTAGCCTTGCCTCAGGGGTTGGGTATAAAAGAACCAGTAAAAGTATTTCCTGTGAGCACCTGGAGCCAGATCCTGTACTGGATGAGAAGAGTTGGAGGACAGAATGTCAGTCCTGTGGGGTGGGTGTGGGGAGAGTGGGGGATTCGCTGTTCCTGGTTTGGCAAGGCAGTACAAGAAGGAGGCAAGAACAGAAGAGAACTGGCCAATCTGTAAGCGGGAATGAAGGGAGACAGCCCATAACTTCAGAGGTTTAACAAGTTGGAAGAAGAAATAGCTTCTCCTCTCCAAATAAAAGAGATTAAGCCAAGGATGGGCTTTGAGTTATAAAACTAAATTTTAAAGGGAGGATCTAAGGAGCCTTAACACTGTTATTATAAATTGTGAGTGTATTAGAAGTCTAGAAATTCCTTTCAGTTGGGAAAAATGTCTTGTATTAGGGAATAAAAGCTAAAAACTTGGGAGTAACCAATCTTACAGTTCCATAGCCAATGGGTTGACTATGGTTCACAGCAATGCATTACATACTGGATAAAGAGCTGAGGAGAGGAGCTGGTATGCTCCAAACAAAGGGAGAGGATACGGAGAATGAAAGGCCGGAGGCCTGGTTGACTGGTCCATGCTGTATGTGTGTGCTGAAGTGCTACACTGTACCCCATAAACAAAGCATTGCATGTTTGTTTATTTTCTTTTTACTTATATAAGAGAGACAGAGAAAGAGAGAGGTCATTCATCTCCAAATGTCTGAAACAGTTAGGTCTGGGCCAGGCCAAACCTAGGAGCCCAGAACTCAATCTGGGTCTTCCACATGGGTGGCAGGGACCCAAGTACTTGAACTGTCATTGCTATTGCTACCTTCCAGGGTGTGCCTTGGCAGGAAGTTGGACCAGAAGCAGAGGCAAGATTAAACCCAGGTGCTTTGATAAGTGATGCAGGCATCCTAAGTGGTACCTTAACTTCTAGGACAAATGCTGCCCCCAAAATTTTAAATAAAAATACAAGGTAAAAACTAAGACACTTCTGTGGAATCATGACATTTCAGGAGGCTGCACCTAGCTGAGTGCTCAAGAGAGGTAAGCAAGCACTATTTCTGCAACTATTCTGAAAGTCTCAAATTACCTACAATCAAAAAGTTTCAAAAATCAAGATCTAAATTTGCATTTATTAATGTACAAGGATGTTTAATAAATGCCCAGGAGACAAAAGAGTATGACTAGCATTAAGTCATCTATTTGCAAAAAAATAAACAAATAAAATCTGGATGAACAGAGAACACTGGTTTTTTGGGGATATGGATTTTGAAATTTCTATTGATTTTCTTTTCTCTATTTGCATAATCTATTTTTCTGTAGGGTGAACATGCATTATGTGCATAATTGAAAAATCATTTAAGCGTCTTTTAAACTTATATAAATACTCATATGAAAGTAATATATATATACTATATATACCATATTATATATGAAGGGGTCTTCAGAAAGTTCAATATGAAAAAACTATACATGACTTTCAAACATTTTTGCACCAAAATAAGCTTATCTTTTAACTCCATTTGCCATGAACTTTTTGCAGTCCTCTCATACAACACATAAGCTTCTAAATTTAACAAGTACCTACATAAAAATTTACTATATATGTGTATTTATAATATGGATAACACATACACTATGATTCTCAAAATTATAATCTCAGTATTTATGGCTTTGTGAGTTTTCTCCTACATATACAGGTGTTTTAAATACGGAGTTCCCTTAATCTCTATCTCCAACTATGAAGCTGCATCATTCACATAGCAGATGGGGACCTACAGTGTGGAACAAAGCTCTTGCTCCAAGTGTCAAATGCAGCACAGATTATAGAAAGTCTACTCCTGCCCCACTCTATCCTTAAACATTCTAATTATGTGCTTCTGTTGGCAACTTCACTGAAAGGTAAATGAGGCTGTCGATAAGATGACTTCAAATCTATACATTTAAAAATATAAAGTACAAACATATCAGATGCCACTTAAGAAATCACCCACCCACTACCTGCCCTCAAAGTTCCTAATGGTAAAGTCAGAGTTAAGTACCATTTTAATGCTTGTATTTCTTGTAAGGTTCTTTTAGGCTAACTTTATCATTTGACTGTTTTTTGAGCTTTAATCTATATACTATATCTCACAATTTTTTCCAGTGTAGCAACACTGATGTCCCCACTTGAGTAATATTTATGGTGTACCCAGACCCTGCATTAAACCATCACATGCAATTATTTTAATCCTGACGTCACCTAGGACACAGATATTACTGCTATCTTCAAGCATGGACACCTGCTGCTCTCTCTGCCAAGCTCTCTGCCTTCCTGCTCACACAGGGACCGGCCCTATTGTTCTCTGGGAGGCATGCTCTTACAACAGGATTCAATTTTGGATCCAGGGATCGGCTTCCTACTAGCTAGACCAGGGTCCTTCCTCACACTGACTTGCAGAAATCTGGAATCAGAGTTAAAAAACTCTTCTTATTTTCAATCAGCTTTATTTATTTATTTATTTATTTATTTATTTATTTATTTATTTGACAGGCAGAGTGGATAGTGAGAGAGAGAGACAGAGAGAAAGGTCTTCCTTTTGCTGTTGGTTCACCCTCCAATGGCTGCCACGGCTGGCGCGCTGCGGCCGGCGCACCGCGCTGATCCGAAGGCAGGAGCCAGGTGCTTCTCCTGGTCTCCCATGGGGTGCAGGGCCCAAGCACTTGGGCCATCCTCCACTGTACTCCCGGGCCACAGCAGAGAGCTGGCCTGGAAGAGGGGCAACTGGGAAAGAATCCGGCACCCTGACCGGGACTAGAACCCGGTGTGCCGGTGCCGCTAGGTGGAGGATTAGCCTATTGAGCTGCGGCGCCGGCTTCAATCAGCTTTATTAAGATATAGTTCACTTAGGGGCAGGTGCTGTGGCACAGTGGGTTAAAGTCCAGGCCTGCAGTGCCAGCATCCCATATGGGCAACTGTTTGAGTCACGGCTGTTCCATTTCTGAGCCAGCTCCTTGCTAATGTGCCTGCGAAAGCAGCAGAGGATGGCACAAGTCCTTAGGCCCCTGCACCCACGTGGGAGACCTGAAAAAAGCTCCTGGCTTCAGATCAGCTCAGCTCTGGCTGTTGTGGCCATTTGAGGAGTGAACCAGCAGATGGAAAAACACTCTCTCTCTCTCTCTCTCTCTCCCCCTCCCTCCCTCCCTCCCTCTCTGTCTTTCAAATAAATACAATAAATCTTTAAAAAAAAAAGATTTAGTTCACTTACCATAGAATTCACCAGTTGAATGGTGTTTTGGTATTCACAGAGTTGTGCAAAAATCACCATAATCTAATTCTAGTGTATTTTTATTAACTCTGCACCCACTAGCAGTTATGTGCCATTCCCTCTGATGCTCTTATCCCTAGACAACCATTAAGCTACTTTTTGGCTGTAGGTTAGCCTATTCTGGCCATGTCATATAAATGAAATCCTTTAATGTGCATTCTTTTGTGACTGGCTCCTTCGACTGCATGTTTTTAAGGGTTAGCCATGCCATGGCATATATAAGTAGCTCATTTTTTATACTGCTGAATAACAGCATTTTATACTATATTTTATTTACCCACTCATCAGTTGAAAGATATATGGGTTGGTTCTACTTTTTATGATTATAAATAATACTAATGAACATTTATATACAAGTTTGCATGTGGACATGTGTTTTCACTTCTCTGCATTGTATACCTAGGAGCAGAACTCCTGTGTGATGAGGAACTTCTATATTTAACTTTTTGAGGACCTGCCAAACTGTTTTTCAAAGAGCTGCAGCATTTTATATCCCTACCAGCAATGTAGAATAATTCCAATTTCTTCATCTCTTCACCACTTGCCTTTTTTTGTTTATTCTAGACATCCTAGTGGGTATGAAGAGATAGTCCATTTTGGTTTTGATCTGCATGTCCTTAGTGGTTGGTGGCATCAAACGTCTTTTTATCTGCTTACTTGTATACCTTCTTTGGAGAAATGACTATTCAAATGCTTTTCCTTTGTCTTACTGGGCTGTCTATTAGCAGGTTGTAAGCTGTGATAGTTCTCTTTATATCCTGGACACACATCCCTCATCAGACATGATTTGTAAATATTTTCTCCCCTTCTGTGGTTTAACTTCTCACTTCTTCAAAGACCCTGTTTCCAGCAGGAGAGTTTTGAGTTTGGTGTCCCAGTGGTTTTATCCTTTTCTCTTGCTACTGTGCCTTTGGCACAACAAAACGGCAGCCGTCTGAAGTGAGGAAGCTACTGGTGGTCATTTGTGGCCATGTATTCCTGGAGACTCAGCAGGGAGCCAGCCAGCAGGGAGAGAAAATCACACATGCTCCCAGTGAGAAACAGAGCCACCCTAGGCAGACACAGGCCCTGGCTTCCCACAGCACCACCTCTCGTCTCTGGGGCCAGTACCTCCTGAGGGCCAGTTGTAGACCATGGGAATCCAAAGGACACCATGGGTCCTGTGCCCTAGCTCATCCCAGCATAAAAGGATAGAGTAACAAGGGAAAGAAGGAATTCTACCATGTACTTGGTGACAGATGTGAAGAGAGGATCCGAAGGGATCCAGTCACAAGGCTGGTGCCTTGGAGGGATGGGGATTCAAACACAGGCCTGAACCGCGAGCCCAGCCACCTTGTGGGAAGAGAAGGGAAACCACAAATACCCAGACAAGCTTCTCCTTCCTCGTCAAGTGATCCACCTAGATTGACTGCTCCATATACAAACTACAGAGAGTAAAATGGGACAGAAACATCTTGGCTGTTGGGGACACGGACTTCAAGAGGATGCAAAAGCCATCTTCAAAGAATGTTCCAGCCACACAGGAAAACTGTCATCAGTCTCTTTGAGGTCTATGTTTCAAAGAAAAAAAAAAGTCAAATACATCTAGCCCCGCTCCTGGATGTCTCCCTAGGACGTCTCACTTGAACACAGGTAAGACCACTGGTGACCTTCCACCAATCTGACTAAACTGGGCTTCCAGTGGAGAGACTGCGTGTTCCACCTCCATGGGGTGTCAACTTCAATAGCAGCATTCACGTGTAAACCAGGCGACCACTGCCACCGCAAGAAAAATAGTGAATCCCTCTATTTGATGGTCGGAGTGCAGGCTCCCAACTCCAAGCAGTCTTGCCAACAGACCGACCTTAAAGGAGCGCAAGTTACTCATTTAGCCTGCATCCAAGAGTCACTGGGTTTGCAACGCAAGCATCCTGACAGCGAGGAGCAGGTAAGCATAATGATAGAGAAAGTGTTACTCCCGAGGCTTCCAGAGGACTTGTCTCCTGAACGTGGTGGCAAATATCCAATGTGTTTTCCTCTCAAACAAATACAGATGAGAACTCTGGTGGTGAATTTAATTTCATTGATTGCACATACACCTTAGAACCTGAAACTCTCAGAAGAGGAATTCATGTGGTTCATGGGAGGATGCCAGGATAATGACTGGTTTGGTCCCAAGCCATTCTGAGCAGCCTAAACCCCAGACTGCAAAATATGAGTCTCATCGTGGTTGCAAAAGCCAGTCTGATTTTAAAATATTAAATTTGAGGGCAGGAGTATAGTCTAGTGCTTAAGACGGCTGAGTCCCATATCAGAATGCCCAGGTTCAAGTCCCAGGTCTGGCTCTTAATTCCACCTTCTAACAAACACTGTGGGTGGCAGGAAGTGATGGCTCAAGTAGTTGGGTGCCTGCCACCCGTGTGGAAGACCTGGATTGAGTTTCCAGCTCCTGTTTTTGGCCTGGCCAACCTACAGCCATTGTGGGCATCTGGGAAGTAAACCAGGGGATGAGAGTACTTTGTTTGTCTGCCTCACTCTTTGTCTCTCTTTCTGTTTTCTTAAAATAATTTTTTAAAAATATTAATCATCGGATCAGCGCAGTGCGCCGGCCGCAGCGCACTAGCCGCAGTGGCCATTGGAGGGTGAACCAATGGCAAAGGAAGACCTTTCCCTCTGTCTCTCTCTCTCACTGTCCACTCTGCCTGTCAAAAATAAAAAAAATATATATTAATCTTAAACATAGAAATCAGTTCATGGCATAAATTGTAAGTTATTAACTTTTAGTGGATTTTTTAATACAAAGAGAACAGATTCATGTATTCCATAGACACGATTCTAAGAATATAAAGATACTTTCCTACTCCCTCCTTCCTCCCTCCTTCCTTCCTTCCTTTTCTTGTAATTTTTTGTAATAACAAACTTTCAGTTTACTTTATCATCACAGGCTTAATGCTCCTCTACCCTGACATCTTCTGACTTGATTACTGTTTTCTAATCCTTGTCTATATTTCTGCAGAACAGTGGTCCTTCTACTTTTTACTTATATGTCATTTAACTTTACCCCATCAAAGAATTCATTCATCCACTCACCCCTTTTTTCATCCATTCCTCCATATTCATTCATGCATGCACCCTTACACATTCACTGAGCATACTCAAGAGAATAAAAACTGATTGGGGGGCAAAAAAATTTCTAAGACACAATCCAAGGCATGCAGAGTGTAGTAGGGGACATGATCACCAAATAGGCAGACCACATGCTACAGACCAGCAAAGCAAGGACAGTGAAAGAAAGGCCTTTGTTCTATTTCTGGATGAGGCTCTTTCCTGCTCAGCATACTGACGCACACTCCCTCAGCCATGCTGGCCCCAGCTCAGCAGCCAGGGCTTAACTAAGCACCTCTTGTGAAAGGCCTCCTTGAGCTGCATCTCACCCCCAACACTGCCTAACTTCACCTGTTTCATCCCCATGGCAACACCTGCAACTTTGTAATGATGCTCTGTTCATGGATGCCAGCTCATTGGTACTCCCAATACCTACAAGACACTGAGCACTTGATAAGTCATATTTTTTACTACAAGGATAATGAAAGGAAAGATGTGACAGCAGAACAGAAAGGATTGCTAAATTTCAGAGACATGTTTCTTCAATGTAAGAGACAGCTTCCTAAAAGGTTTTCCTAAAGGTAAGAAAAATATGAAAAACCTTACAGTTACATCTCTTGTTTTTTAAAAATAGCACTTTCGGGGCCAGCGCTGTGGAGTAGCAGGTAAAGCTGTTGCCTGCAGTGCCAGCATCCCATATGGGTGCCAGTTCAAGTCTCAGCTGCTCTACTTCCGATCCAGCTCTCTGCTATGGCCTGGGAAAGCAGTGGAAAATGGTCCAAGTGCTTGGGCCCCTGCACCTGTGTGGGGGAGACCCAGAAGAAGCTCCTGGCTCCTGGCTTTGGATAGGCACAGTTCCGGTCATTGTGGCCATCTGGAGAGTGAACCAGCAGATGGAAGACCTCTCTCTCTCTCTCTCTCTCCCTCTCTCTCTCTCTCCCTTTCTCTTTAACTCTTTCAAATAAATAAACAAATATTTAAAAATAAAAAATAGTATTTTCAATGTAGTAACTGTTGACTGTTTGCTAAGAATGATGAGGCTACTAGATTTAGTTAATCTTCAGTATCCAAGTCTCAAGATCCTCATAGGTATCAGAATCCATGGATGTTCATTTCCCTTATATAAAATGGCACAGTACTTGCATATAAGTTATGTACATCCTCCATGTACTTTCAGTCATCTCTAGATTACTTATAACCCCTAACACAATGAAAATGATATATAGGTATTTGTTAAAACTTTATTGATGTAATAATGATCAGAAAAAAAATGTGCACTCATATGCAGCACAGGTGAAATTTTTTCTGATCAATATTTTCCACCTGAGGTTGGCTGAATTCATGGATGTGGAACCTAAAAGTACGAAGTGCACACTATCCCCATAAGTCTCCTTCCTTCCCTGGGCCAGAGATTTTCCTAGGTTATGTTACTATTTGAAAGACTTACATTGTATATTTGCTGACATTGTAATTCATGCAGATGTAAAATCTGCCTCATTTTATATTTAACATTAATAATTTTGCATTTATTTGTCTGAGACACAGAGAAGAAGGAAGAGGGAGAGAGGAAGAGAGAGAGCATTCACATCCACTGGTTCACTCCCCAAATGCTTGAAAAGGACAGGTCAAAGCTGGAAGCATGAACTTAATCCAGTTGCCCAACCATAGTGACAGGGATCCAACCACTTGAGCCTGCTGCTTCCCAGAGTGTGTATTAGCAGGGTGCTGGAATTGGGAGCAGAGCACATGCCATGTGTATGGGAAGCACATGCCTTACCTGGCATCGTGACCACTGTTCTAAAGGCTCATTCTGTTAGTTTTATATTTAAGTTAATCCAAGAGGGGCCAGTGTTGTGATACACGGGCTAAGCCACTGCTTGTGACCCCAGCATCTCATGTTGCAGTGCCAGTTCGTGTCCTGGATACTCTGCTTCTGATCTAGCTTCCTGCTAATGCACCTAGGAAAGCAGCAGATGATGGCCCAAGTGTTTGTGCCTCTGTCACTCACATGGGAGACCAGGATGAAGTTCCTGGCTCCCGGCTTTGGCCTAGACCAGCCCTGGCTGTTGTGGCCATCTGGGGAATGAACCAGTGCATGGACGCTCTCTGCCTTTCAAGTGAAAAAATATATCCAAGCTTCGTCACCCATATAATTTTTTAAAGATTTATTTATTTATTTGAGAGGAAGAGTTACAGAGAGGAGGAGGGAGGGAGGAGAGGGAGAAAAAGCGAGAGAGAGGGAGAGGGAGAGGGAGACGGAGATATGGATGGATCTTCCATCCACTGGTTCACTCCCCAAATGGCCGCAACAGCTGGGGCTGGGCTAGGCTGAACCCAGGAGTCTCCTCTGGGTCTCCCACATAGGTGCAGGGACCCAAGGCCCTGGGCCATCTCCTGCTGCTTTCTCAAGCACATTAGCAGGGAGCTGGATTGTAAGTAGAGCAGTCGGGACTTGAACTGGCACCCATGTGGGATGCTGGAGCAGGTTGCAGCTTTAATCCACTTAGCCATAGTACTGACCCCACCCCTCATCTTATACTAATCTCTGTACTATTAACCAATTGTGTTTTGTCTGAATTTTGCCATTCAATAATTTTATTAAAAATCCTTATTCAAAAGGGCTCACAGCAGCTAGCTCACTGATTTCTGCCATGCTTGAGAATATTTGCCCATTGTCTTTGTTCTTAGCACAACTCAAGTTGACTAAGTGAGAAATAATTGGGCCCTCAATTATTCCACTAGGAACCTATCTCGGTGTCTTCCAGCGACTCTTACTTGACCGAAGCTGACCTGGAATGACTGTCCCCATCCGTGTCCCTTCCGTGCTTTGCCTCAATGGCAGGTGAAGAGCACCATGGAACTGGGAAATTCACTAGCACTGACCATTCCTTTTAACATTTACTGAAATCGTGCCTTCTGAGTGACAAAGTCGGGTCTTGATCATATATTTACAGTTTGCTTCTATTCTACACTTAATTTTTCCCTTATTTTCCGAGACCACTAAGAAATAAAATTGTGGTGCAATTTCCCCTCACCTGTTCACGGCGTTTGTGTTTTGAAGGAAGCTTCCTACTTTGTGGTTTCTACTTGTCTTTGTGTTGGGATCATTTTACTTTCTTCTCTTCCACCATCTCCCTCTGAATTCTGCCAGCGTGGGCCTTATTTTCCTCTATCTCACTTGCTTCTCTGAATCTTCCTTCTATGTTAAAACTGCCTCAGAAATCCCATTGCCAGCAGTTTCTTTGAGAGTATGGAAATGCACTTTTCTGAATTCCTGAGCTGGTCTATGAATCGTCTAGATTCTCCCTCAGTTCTCTGTTTTTCCTTTTTTTCTCTAAGTTCAGCTTTTTCTACATGATAGTTCTTTCACAGTCCTTTGTCATCTTTGAATGGGATCAGCCATTTATTGAAGAGCAGGGGAAATAGTCTGAGACAGTGTATGGCCTTGATTCCAATTTGTCTGAAATATTTTCTCCCCGGGAACCTGTCTCCTTCTGTCTGATGCCTTCCAGGGTTGGGCTGGTTAACAACAAAGCATTTATTGTCAAAGGCCCTTGTAATTGTTGCTCCTATCCTTTCCTTGCCTGCTTCACCATGGGCAGATCAGTAAACCAGGAGCCAGGTCACACACTGATGATGGAGGGACCATGGTGACTTCTTCATGATCAGACCTGTGAACATCAGGGCACTGACTTGGCTGTATTCATGCCGGGAAATGCATTAATTCACTTCTGGACTTCCTGGCCCTTGTCCATAGCAAGCGCTCCATAAATATCTGCTAAATGAATAAATGATTGTGCCAACTAAGGATGGAGAAAACCAGAAAGTCCGAGAGAGGTGGCTATGGGCAGCAAGCACAGCACGCTGGGAAGCAGTAGCTGGAGAGCCCACAAGTCGAGTCAGGTCTAGAGTCACGACGATGCCTTTCTCTCCTCTTAAGTTGCCACTGCACTGGGACAGGGCCCACTTAGGGGCTGCATTACTGGTAGCTCCAACAAATTATCCATCTAAAGTTTGGCCCGGCACTATCATGGTAGCCAGCAGGTCACAACAGGAAGGCTTCCATACTTTATCCCTTGCCATGCCAGTTTTATTCTGGAAATCACACCCTGAGCAGGTGACAGGAAGTTTCTTTCATCTTCACTCTTGGTTCTGTTGGTCTGTGCCCACCGCAAGGTGAAAGCTCCAGAAGTAGAGACTGCCAGGACAAGATAAGAGGACAGTAGAATCTGGGTGTCACCCTAAAGTCACCAAACGTTCCCAGCCTTTGCCAGGTGCACATACCTGAAACACCAGGCAGGCAGGAGCATGGGCACCGCAGAGTCATCTGTGCAAACCAATGCTCACCTGACTGAGGGTGGCCACTCCCCTCTGAAGACCACCCGTTTTCAGTTCCGAAGATCTCACCACCAGCACAACCCAGGGAGGCAGAAGACACCCCAAATGACTGTGGCACAAGGTGTATTAACAGAAGTTCAGAATCAGAATCTAATCAGACTCACAGAAAAGGTAAAGGGCTGCCCATGACACCCGTGTCTATTGACTGAGAAATAGCTACACTGGCAGCCTGGGACATGCCAAGACAGGCCTCAAAGTCACTGCCTGGTCTCCAAGTGACCACAGCAAGCCACTTGCAGGGATGGTGTGGGAAGGATGAGGATTAGGGCTCTCACCATTCCTTTGCACTAAGGGACTGTGGGAAGTTCTGAACACACCATGAGAGGCATGGGTGCAGCTGGCCATTCAGTCTCATTACCACCACCTGCTACTGGCTCACATCTGTGCCTCTGCACCCACAGCTGTTATTTCCTGCTCATACCTTCCCCCCTTATATCTAAAATCAAAATCTTTCAGAAGGCAAGAGATGGCTCTTTAACTCTGTAAACACTTCTAGTAAATAATTTTAGCTATATTATTCATCAACGCCAAATCAATTATGGGAGGCCTCATATCAGTCACACAGCAAAAATGGGAAAATAAAGCTCCGCTGTTCCCTGAATGTTTGGAATCCCAGTGGAAAGAGGAAGGTCAGGAGGGCAACTTGGCTGTTACAGTGTCTTAGGTCCCACAAAATGCATCTGTGTGCGTGAATTTATCTGTTTCTGGTCATGTCCTTGTGGGGTATTATCTTCATTTGACACAGGAGAAAACTGAGGCTCACACAGGTGAATGTTTAAACATGAGAGAACACTGCAGATAAAATGACCAAGGACAACAGTAGAAATGAGTAGATGGGAGCTACGTATTTTTCTCTGCCACTGAATTAGCAGCTTGATTAAAACGACTTCACCCTGTTGCTCTTGCACTGACTTTCTGATGACACCATAGCTGCGTGGTGATGGTGCACAAACATGTGAGCCCGCTTCCAGAGTCAAATATGAAAGGAAACATTTGCTGAATATGTCCTAGGTGTGCACTGATGTCACCATCAGAATTCACTTAGTCATGGCCATCTCTCAGTGACATCATCACTGTTTTATGCATAAGGAAAGTGAGTGTGAGCAAGTAATGTTAATATTACCCTTTGTATCACACTGGAACATAGCCAGGAAAATGTGGTGGCCTCAAGTTTGGGATATTACTCTAACGGTGCAATAACCATGGCAGTGTGGTATTGGCATATTGATAGATTAGTTGATCAATGGAATAGTCAAGAGCTCAGATATATACCCTTGCTTATATGACTGTGATTTTAAATGAAGGCATCATAACCAATTTATCATACATAGATGGTATCTTCAACAAATGGTGATGAAAAAATTAGATATCCATGTAGAAAAAAATATTGTTAATCCCCGCCTTACACTATACACAAATACTAACTCAAATCACAAACCACGATACAAAAGCTAATCTACAAAACATCAAGAAAAGATATAGGAAACTATCTTCATGGCTTGGGGTAAGAAAAAGTTGCTTAGAACACAGAAAAATAGCCATAAATAAAAAATAATAAATTAGACTTCATAAAAATTAAAATTCTATTGATCAAATGATATAGCTATAAATCAACAATAAAAGGACAATCTAGTAAAAAGGGCTATAACCTGGGCCAGCACCGGCACTCACTAGGGCCTGTGGCACCGGTACTCTGGGTTCCAGTCCTGGCTGGGGTGCCGGATTCTGTCCCGGTTGCTCCTCTTCCAGTCCAGCTCTCTGCTGTGGCCCAGGAAGGCATTGGGGGATGGCCCAAGTGCTTGGGCTCTGCACCGGCATGGGAGACCAAGAGGAAGAACCTGACTCCTGGCTTCGGATCAGCGCAGCACACTGGCTGTAGCAGCCATTTTGGGGGTGAACCAACGGAAGGAAGACCTTTCTTTCTCTCTCTCTAACTCTGCCTTTCAAAAAAAAAAAAAAAAGGCTATAAGCTGGATAGGTAGCTCACAAAGGAGGAGTATAGGGATGATCAATAAAGGTATTTAATATCATTAATCAATAGAGAAACGTAGGGCTGGCACCGTGGCTCACATGGTTAATCCTCTGCCTGTGGCGCCGGCATCCCACATGGGTGCCGGGTTCTAGTCCCGGTTGCTCCTCTTCCAGTCCAGTTCTCTGCTGTGGCCCGGGAAGGAAGTGGAGGATGGCCCAAGTGCTTAGGCTCCTGCACCCGCATGGGAGACCAGGAGGAAGCACCTGGCTCCTGGCTTCAGATTGGCACAGCACCAGTCGTAGCAGCCGTTTGGGGAGTCAATCAATGGAAGGAAGACCTTTCTCTCTGTCTCTCTCTCAGTCTATAACTCTACCTGTCAAATAAATTAAAAAACAGAGAAACGTAAACTACAGCTGTGATGCTATCCCACTACACACCCACTGTAATGGCTTAAAGGACATGGACTGCCAATCAAATGCTGGCAGGGACACAGAGGCATCAGAACTCCCTCGTACTTTGTGGGCAGAAGTATGAAATGGCCCAGCCATCTTTTTTTAAAAAATTATTTATTTACTTATTTATTTAAAGGACAGAGGGAAAGGGAGAGGGAGGGAGAGAAAGAGATTTTTCAACTACTGGCTTATTTCCTGAATGGCTGCAACACCCAGGGCTGGGCCAGGTTTGACATTTGTCTTTTTTTTTTTTTAAGATTTATTTATTTGAGAGGCAGAGTTATAGACAGAGGACAGAGAAAGAGGTCTTCCACCCACTGTTTCACTTCCCAAATGGCTGCAACAGCTGGAGCTGGGCCAATCTGAATCCAAGAACTTCTGGGTTCTCACGTGAGTGGCAGGGGCCCAAGGACTTGGACCATCTTTTGCTGCTTTCCCAGGTACATTAGCAGCAAGTTGGATCAGAAATGGAGCAGCCAGGACGTGAACTGGTGCCACATGGGATGACAGTGCCACAGGAGGCTTAACCTACTGTGCCACATCGCTGGCCTGTGATTTGTCTTGAGTTAACATTTGTGTGTGAAGTGGAGATTGATATTTGGTTTTCTATATGGATATCCAATTTTTCAGCACCATTTGTTGAAAAGACCATTCTATCTTCATCTGGGCCTCCCAAATGAGTGGCAGGACCTCAAGCATTATTTGATGCCTGCCTGCCCAGGGAGATTAGCAGGATGCTGGATTAGAACCCAAACATCCAGAACTCAAACCATCACTCTGATATGGGATGCTGGTGATGTAAGTGGTGGCTTTACTGGCTGCACCGTGACAGTGGCCATCAGAAGTTTTTTTTTTTTTTTTTTTTTTTAGGATTTATTTATTATTTTTATTTGAAAGAGTTACACAGAAGGAGAGGCAGAGAAAGAGAGAGAGAGAGAGAGAGACAGAGAGAGATCTTCCATCTGCTGGTTCACTCCCCAGCTGGCCACAATGCCCAGAATGTGCTGATCCAAAGCCAAAAGCAGGAGCCTCCTCCAGGTCTCCCACGTGGGTGAAGGGACCCAAGAACTTGGGCCATCTTCCATCACTTTCCCAGGCCATAGCAGAGAGCTGGATGGAAGCGGAGCAGCCACCACTCAAACCGGCGCCCATATGGGATGCCAGCACTGCAGGCGGCAGCTTTACCTGCTACACCACAATGCCGGCCCCAAGCAGTCTATTCTAAATTTCCCTATGACCCAACAGTTCCATTCCTAGGTCTTAACCTGAGAGAAAACAGAGCACAGAAGGCCTTGTAACCATTTAAGAATGTTCCCAGAAGCCTCATTCATTAAGGTCCCAAACTGGGAACATCTCAGGAGTCCAGCAAAAGGAAAGTGGTCAAATAACCACCAGAATGGTGAGACCGTGGAAGACAGACAGCAGTGGGAAGGAACAGGTCCCTTACAGAGATTTGATGCACATGCATCACAGAAACATCCAGCTTGTTGAAGGTGAGTAGTACTTGCTGCCTGAATCCTTTCATGTGAAGAATGAAATTCCTTTCTAGAATAGGCCAAATGAACCCATGATGGAGAAATCAGAAAGCTAAGGGGATGTTACCTCTCTCTCTCTCTCTCACTCTCTCTCTCCCTACCTCCCTCCCTCTCTCAATATCTTTCTGTGTCACTCTTCTTTTAAATAAGTAAATATATTTTAAATGATAAGAGCATTCTAATAAGTGCTACAATGTGGATGAACCTTGAGGACGTAATGCTAAGTGAAAGGAGCCCATCACAGAAGACAGATGATATAAGATTTCCCTTGTAGGAGGTCCCAACTGCCTCGTAGGAGGCAGAACACCTAGTGGTGCTTTCTGGAGACTGGAAAGGTAAGGCCAAATGAACCCATGAGGGAGAAATCAGAAAGGTAAGGGGATGTTCTGGTGTGATGTTAATATTCCTCATTTTCATTTGGATTAGCCAGGTGCATGAATGGGTCATGTTTGTCTCATTTGTGCATTTCATTTTACCTTGGTAGATGAGGAGGAAAGAAAAACAAAAAGTTGGGTTGGTGGGCTGAGCCTCTGGGCCGGTGTTTGGGGTGAGCCTCCATCCTCCAGCCTGAATCAGAACACTCTGCTGGCCCCACTGGGCCTCAGCTACACTAATGCCAGGTGATGGGAACCAGAGAGAAGCTACAACGGCTCAGGGCACAGTGACCTGAAGGGGAAGTTAAAGTGCCTGAGTATTACACAGTGTTTGCAGAGCACACACAGGCCTCAGGCACAGGGCTGTGCCTTCACCCAGTAACACATCTGGCACAGAATGACGAGTGGTTTCTCCATCTCCAGACATGCACACATCCTTGACACTGTTTTTTTTTTTTTAATTGTGACAGAATACGCATAATAGTTGTCATCTTAATCATTGTGTACCATTAGCAATATTAAGACATTTACCATGACCCATCTTGAGGACTCTTTAGCCCATAAAACTGAAATGCTCTACCCATTAAGTACTAAGCCCTCGTCCCTCGCTGCCCCCAGTCCTCGGAAACCACCCCTAGGTGTTCTGCCTCTATGCATTTACTACTCTTGGGACCTCCTACAAGGGAAATCTTACATCATCTGTCTTCTGTGATGGGCTCCTTTCACTTAGCATTACGTCCTCAAGGTACATCCACATTGTAGCACTTGTTAGAATGCTCTTATCATTTAAAATATATTTACTTATTTGAAAAGAAGAATGACACAGAAAGATACTGAGAGAGGGAGGGAGAGGGAGGGAGGGAGAGGGAGAGGGAGAGGGAGAGGGAGAGGGAGAGGGAGAGAGAGAGAAAGATTTTGCATTAGCTAGTTCTCTCCCCAAATGCCAAATATGTCTGCAGCTGGTCTGGGCTGAAACCAGAAGCCTAGAACTCCCTCTGAGTCTTCTGTGTGTGTGGCAGGGGCCCAAGCTCTTGGACCATCTTCTGAGGCCTTCCAATCCACATTAGCAGGGAGCTGGATTGGAAGTAGAACAGCTGGGATGCAAAACAGCACTCTGATGTGTGATACTGGCAAATCAAGGGATGGCTTAACCTGCTGTGCCTCAACACTAGAATTTTATTTTTAAGGAAGAGTAATATTCCATAATATGCAGATACTACATTTTGCTTCATTCACTGAAGGACACTGAGTTTCTTCTACCTTTTGGCTCCTGTGAATAATACTGCTATAAACATGGTATACGAATATCTCTGCCCAAAAGTGGAATTGCTGTGCCATGTGGTAAGGGCATGCTTCCCACAGTGGCTGTGCCGTTTGCATTTCTGAGAATGTACAAGGGGTCCCGTTTTTCCAAGTCATCACCACCATTTATTTTGTTTTTCTGAGAACAGCCTTCCTAATGGTTATGAGTTGATATCTGTTATACTTTTCGAAGAATAAAGCACTTCTGTGTCTCTTTCCCAAAAGAAAGATAAAGAGGATTTTATTTTCAAATATGATTTCCCTGCAGAGGCTCAACTTCATAGTAGCGAATTAAGGTGGAGAAGGCCCAAGTGATGGGAACCAAGGCTATGCTGCCAAAAGACATCTGATTTGGGTGACTTTCCTGCTTGTTTGCCCATGAGGTTTGACCAAAATACATTTGATGAAATTGTGTGCTTAATTCCTGATTATTAGAAACAACAGCAATTCCTTCACTGCTTAAGCATAAGAGGTAAGAAGCAAAATATTTCTAAAGCAAACCACATCCATTTGAAAAAAATCTATATCCAGGTCGAGGGCTGCAGAAACCGCAACAAGTGGTATTTTCCCTTTCCTATTATAACATTAAACTCATTTTAAGCACAGAAAGCACAGTTCTCAGCAAACATGTCTTTCTGTAATTTAAGTAGTAAAACATATTTGTCAATGTAAAAATATCGTATTTAAAAAATGTATGAACCATTTTGGAATCAGACTAGATATGAAAATCCTCAGAATTCCAGAGATATTGGGAATTTTGCATGAATGAAACAACCTGCTACAAACTAAATTCACATTCTCAGTGACTTCAGGTGGAAATGGCAGAAATCTGAGGCTCCATTGCAGACCTGGGATGAGCAAGAGCTGTTTCCCCAAGGCACACAGAGAACGGCCCTGGAAGCTTCTCTGATTTTTGGGGGGGTTCTCACCAACTTTTCCCCACGCAGGGCCCCCAGATCTTTAGAACTTTGCAAATGGAACAGGAGAGTCTTGGAGGTACTTGTTTTAGCTACTGGTAAACTTCCTATAATGCTTTATCTGACTTTATCTTAAAAAGTATTAAGTGCTGGCCGGTGCTGCGGCTCACTAGGCTAATCCTCCGCCTTGCGGCGCCGGCACACCAGGTTCTAGTCCCAGTCGGGGCGCCGGATTCTGTCCCGGTTGCCCCTCTTCCAGGCCAGCTCCCTGCTGTGGCCAGGGAGTGCAGTGGAGGATGGCCCAAGTGCTTGGGCACTGCACCCCATGGGAGACCAGCAGAAGTACCTGGCTCCTGCCATCGGATCAGTGCGGTGCGCTGGCCGCAGCTCACCGGCCGCGGCGGCCATTGGAGGGTGAACCAACGGCAAAGGAAGACCTTTCTCTCTGTCTCTCTCTCTCACTGTCCACTCTGCCTGTCCAAAAAAAAAAAAAAAAAAAAAAAAAAAAAAAAAAGTATTAAGTGCTTAAAAGAGCAATACTCATCAGTCTGATTGTAATAATTGTCATTTAAATGTTTTCAAGTGCTCTAAAACCACCCCAAAATACAAACCAGAATTGGGGCATTTTTTCCTGACTCTTAACTGAAATGAATTCTCGCAGATGAACAAATCCTGCCCATAGTCATGGTGAGGTTTTGGTGGCTGCCTGGAACAGAATGAAGCAGAAAGGAACAGGATATGGGGCCCTAGGGACAGATGTGGTAAAGACAGCAGGAGAGCTAAGATCTCTCTCCCCACCCAGCCCCCTCTCGCTGGTATCTGATACATAAGGTATTAACAGAAAAGTCCAATTATGTATTCTTTCAGTCAGTCATCAAACCAAGGATGATACATAATGTCAGGGCAATACCTGCTTACTCTGGTGGCCAAGTTAACTAAGTAACAGCCAAACCCTGGACCCACTAACACACCTGACCCAGGGAGCATGTGAAAGTTGCCACCTATACTGTACGCACACTAATTTAGGCAGCGTCCTCAAAGGATCACTGTAATTAGGACTGAAGTGCAGATGTGTGGGCGAGTAAGAATCTTTCTGAATAATGAGACACTGACAAAGATGGATGAAGTGAGGTCACTGCGAATGCAAAGTGTGTGTGGGCAATGATGCTGGGGACACAGGCTGGGGCGGGGGCGCAGTCCCCACTCCAGGCTAAACACTCTGTTATGAGCACCCATGAAAGAGAAATGGTTAAGAATCACACAAGGTGAGCCATCATGTTCACCTGCCAGGAAAAGACACCTATCTCATTCTACTGCTACAGAATTTTGACACCCTCCCTACCTGCTTTTGCTTTCACCTTGAATAAAAAACAAGCAGGTTTGAAAGACAGAAAAGATACTGGAAAAAGCCAGGGTTTCCAGATAAAATACGGATGTCCAGTGAAAGCTGAGTTTCAGGGAAACAACAAATGTTTTAATATATCAGTATGCCCCTGCAACATTTGAGACATGCTTATAGTACATTATTAATTATGTTCCTGAAATCAACATTTTAAAATAAATTAAAATCCTCAAGCGCAAAAGAAAAAAAATTTTCTGTTAGTCACCAAAGAGAAAGATAAAGCAATATGGGACAAGGCAAAAATGGTGTTTTCTTTTTTACTGTAAATAATAAATCAAAGGCAGCCAGGCCTGCCCATCATTGATAAGAAAAATAATTACTTGGTGTCATTAACATTATTTTTTTATTGTATTTTCCTCTTTGTTCTCCACAATGGTTCTGTATTTTGGACCTCGATATATGAATTTAGGTGGCAAACTCAATATTTAAAGCATATTTCTTGTGATAACATCAATGAAAAAAATCTTTTTTTTGAAACAAAGTATTATTTTATAATTTGCCTCTGATTCAAGATGTTTCAAGCTATCACTAGAGGTGACATCTGGTGTTAACACTTTAAAATGCTCTCTCCAATGCAGAATTGTTGGGTACAGATGTAGTCTCTTGCAATTTATCTCTGGGAAAAGTCATTTTAGAAACTGACAGAGGGAACTTGTACATCTTAATAACTTTTCAGTCCTTCTGAAGTATTTCCTGGATTTCTTTCTTTGCACTTTTTGTAATCTTTTATCTTTCCTCCTCTCTCTGTAACTTTGCCTTTCAAATAAATTTTTTAAAATTTTAAAATTAAATAGGTCATAGATTTAAACATAAAGTTTAAAGTAATATAATTTTAAAGAATTCACAGGGAAATATCTTTAGTACTAGCACTAACAGAAAATTTCTTAGATGCGATCCTGAAAGCACACTAAAAATAATGCTTGATTTCATAAAAAAAAAAAAAAAAAAAAAAAAAAAAAAAAAAAACACCAATCAAGAACAGACTGTGCCTTGTGGAAAACCCTTTGGCAGAGTTGAAGCTTTGTCACCTCCTCCTCACCCCCCAGGGACTCAGCCAGAGACCTCTGCACTATCTTGCACTCTACCCTCTACCGGTCCACACCTAACACACCTAAACGCCATGAAAATGAGGTCTCCGGGCCAGCTCTATCTTTTTATCTCCACTCACTAGTCTAAGCTGCCAACAGTGCTCTCCAGAAAACTTGCAAGACCACCACTCCCAGTGGTCTTCAAGACCCCCTACTACTCCTAATGAGCTTGGAGGAACCTGCAGGGTCCCTGCTTCTTCTCAGTGATCTCAACAGCCAGAGAGATCTGCCAAATGCACATCTGACCAGGAGTGAACCCTCATCCTATTCAGTAACATCAGAATAGGGTGACACCTGATGGTAGGGGGACATGACCCTGGTACACTGCCCTCTAAGCCTTTGGTTCCAGTTGGTGGAAGAAACAACAGGACAGCTGTTTGGGTGAGACTTGGGCCTGGGGAGCCCAAGCTTGTCTGGCTTGGAACACACTTCCCAGCATTGTGCTGGGAAAAGAGGCACCCTCTCCCCATTATGGACCAGCAGCTACAGGCCTCAGCGATTGAGCTGCCTCCAAGTGGGCAGGCAGGGGCCTCAACACTGGACATCACTGTGATGCAATGACAAGCCTCAAGTGGTGGCCACTCTGGGATTCAGGACACTTGCTCACTTTCCTGTTTTTTCTTGCATTTTCTCACTGGCAGGATGTGTACCACTGGACTGGGTTAGCAATGTGCGGGTCCTTGGACCACATAAAAAAGTTACCCTGCTCTGACTTGCAAGATGAGGGCTCATAATGATTTTATTTTAAAATATAAAAGTGATATAACTCAATTTAAGGCCCTAAAATATTGGAACCAGACATATCCTTCCAAAGACACACCACCTGCTGGAGCCTATCCTGGGGTGCACACAGCACATGCACACAGACACATGTGACAACCTGGTCTACTCTTCTACAAACTTCTGTGGCCCTATATTGCAGGACATTACCATTGCACTGAAACTAAAAATGAGTAAGAAATTAATTAGTGTGTGAAGGGATTGGGACAAGCTCTAAGAAACATGTCTACTGTAGGATTCTTAGGTAAAAATTATGGCACCAATCACCGTAAGAAAGACCATTTGAAATTGAGCTGGGATATAAACTTGAGTCAAGGCTGGGATTCTTAAATCAACATGAAACATCTTAATGGCTTTCCTGGGAGATATTGTGAGGGGTCACTCACATAGATGCAAAATATTAATGATGCAGTTAGCAAGCCACATTATATACTCCAAAAGAAAAAAAAAACCTGGGGTTTTGCTGTTGTTTTATTGTTAACTCCTTAACTCAATCAGATCTGAACTAAATTACCTGAACAAAATTTTCATGATAAAAATGACCTACTCTGACTGGTATTCCTCCTTAAAAATGTCAAGACCCAGGCAGCAGTTTCTGAAATAATTTTACTGAATATTATGAAATAAAACCTCAAAATTCACTGTACAAGCAACAGGAGTCTGTTTCCTATTAGAACTACCAAAGGCAACTACTAAACCCTCTAGAAGTGATCAAGTTTCCTTGAGTGGTAGACTTACTGTGAAATTAACTGGACTGTTTTTCAGTCACTTGTTGCCTTTAATATACATTGGTAGTTATGGAAAACATGCTGTGAAAGTTAATCCTCAAGTTTCAGAAAATATTATACATTAACAGGAACTACTGAAATTGACAAAACTGCCAGAAAATTTTTCTTAGGTTACACACTACTCTACTTAGTATATGCCTTTACAGGCTGAATGTCCCTTACTTGGGGGACTTGGGACAAGAAATGCTTTGGAGTTCAGATTTTTTTTTCTGATTTTGGAATATTTGCATATACATAATAGGGTATCCTGGGAATGCTAGCCAAGCATAAATAAATACAAATTCCTTTGTGTTTAATAGACACCTTACACACATAACCTAAAAGTAACTTTATACAAAATTTCTAGTGCACCTGTATCTCAACTATGAAGTCAGGTGTGGGATTTTCCACTTGGGGCATCATGTTGGTGCTGAAAGTCAGGTGTGGGATTTTCCACTTGGGGCATCATGTTAGTGCTGAAGAACTTTTGAAATTTTGAAAGTTTAAAATTTGGGATTTTCAGTTAGGAATGCTCAATCTACAACAGAGTTTTCTAAAATATTTTTTTTTTAAATTGACAGTAACTGCCATTGCAAGGGCATTCCCCAAACCACAGGCTTGCTGCAGTCTCAGGCTGACAGGGCTGCTGTCAGCCACGTGTGCTGCACAGGAACACTGGCTCACCTGTTCCACACAGCAGTCAGGAAGGCAAAGCTCCCGCAAACATAAAGGAGCCTGATGCTCAGGGAGACTTGTGAATACCAGTGCTAAGCAAGCATCCCTCTGACATACCTGCCAGTACCCAGGAGGGAACTGTGGTGGGGCAGAATGCCCCTGGTTTCTGGTCAGAAGACTTGGGCTGGGCTGAGGCCCCCTTTGCTTAGTCATGTGGTGTCCCTGGACAAGACACTAAACTTTAACTCAGGGTCATCATATGGGACAAGAGAGTAATGTTGCCTCCACTCTGCCTTGCCTCAGGGTCAGTGTGGAAGGTGATGCACAGAGAAGACAGTCACCTGGGAAAGCCACAAATTGCTTCAAAAACCTGCCTCAGGGATGTGGGGTGTCCTTAACATCCAAGGGCTGTTCTCAAACACATCTTAGTCCACACCAAAGCCTCTGGAACATACATGAGAAGTAGACAGTGGCAGTTCTGCAGCTCTGCTGTGCTTCTGCCCACCTACACAATTAATTCGGTGGTTCAGGGGCTAGACGTGCCCATGGCAGTTGGCAACTTTGACCAAGCATAGTGAGAGAAGTGTAGCTGACATACATAAACACACTCCAGAATAAAAAGTCCTCATTTAGGAGTGGGTGTCTGGCCTAACTATTAAGCCGCCACTTAGGATGCCCATATCCCATAGCAGAGTGTCTGGGTTCAAGTCTGGCTCTACTTGTAACTCCAGCTTCTTGCTAAGACCCTGGGAAGCAGCAGGTGATGGATCTAGTAGTTGGGTCCCTGTCATCCCTGTGGGAGACCTAACTGAGTTTCGGGCTCCCAGCTCTGACCTGGCGCATTCCTGCTGTTGAAAGAACTCTGAGAGTACACCAGGGGGTGGGCGATCTCTCCCCTTCCCCTCCTCATGTGCCATCTTGCTGCCTTCCAAATGAGTAAAAATTTGAATCCTCATTTAAATACAAAACCTGCTTCTTGAAAGACCAACACTCTTCTCCCAGATTTCTAAGAGGAACTGCTTATTAACTATGCCTCTGAACTCTTGCTTGGATCCAATATCAACACAAAATACATTCTATGGCCATGATAACTTCATATACTTTGCCTGAAAACCTTCATTCTGGCTTCTACCCACTGGAGCTGTACTTTGGGAGAGCTGGAGACACGATACCTTAACCCAGCAATTCTGCTCCTGGATAATGTGGAGTGACAGGAGCCAGAAGGCAAAGCACATACTCTGTAGGGCCTCATGTATGTCAAGTACAAAACAGGCAGACAAAGCCGTGGTGTCAGAAGTGAGGACAGTGGCTTCCCCAGGGTGCAGTACTGGGAGGGGCTCACAGGGGTGGGGGGTCCTGGTGTCTTCCTGATCTGGGTACAGATTACAGGGTGTGTTCATTTTGTGGGTGTTTGTCAAACCCCAGACTTAGCTGTGCTGCTTTCTGCATGAGGTTCTATTTCCATAATAAGATGCATGGCCAAGGTTAAAGGCGAGGACAGCGAGGGGTGGATTCGCTCATGTCCTGCTCTCAGGAGACTTGTTTTTTCCTACCAGAGAAGCCAGCAGGAGGACAGATTTTCAGAGCCAGCAGCGATGGCGAGTCCCTTTGAGGACTGGTGCCGACAGAGGCTGTGCTTACCACGCATGTGGGGGTGGGGGAGCAGGGAGAGGACACTGGGCAGCCCAGTAATTAAGGCATGCTATTTAACGGTATCACAACCACTCTGAATTCTGACAAGATTCGTGACTCTCTCCAAATTTACTGTGACTCACCTGTGATCTCCTCAAAACTATGACAAAACCCTGACCTACTTAGGACTGTGAAGGCGCCTGCTAGTGACATCCCTGTTTAAGCAATCGTAGAACAAAAGAGAGTCTCTGATCCATGGCTGTGCCCTGCACACCAACGGACGGGCTCACGTTTGCTACCTGCTCTGGTAACTCCAAGTGTCCCATGCAACTCGGGTGACAATCCATCTGGACGACAGGAGAGAGGCTGTCAGGTGTGAGAGCCCCAGGAGCACCACCACCACCCTGGTCCACGTGTCCGGCCTCAAGCTGGCATGCCGCCACATAGTCCTTGGTCCACGGGAGGGAGGAGCAAGCCTGGCTGCCCCTACTCCGTCCTCAGAGTGCCCGGGGTAGGGGCGACCCTGAAGGCTGCTGCACACGACTGCTCTCCTCCAGGCTGGACCAGGGAAAACTGCAACCTCACCCACCTTCAGGTTCTCTGGGACAGAGCCTTTTTTAAACATTTTCCTCATTTTCCAAGCCTCAGTACCGTCTCTTTAAGTCAAGTCTGGATGTTGTCCCCTGCCCTCACCTAGGCTGTTCTTCCAGCTCTTCCTTCTGGGGTTTACCATTGTGAAGCCCAAGTCTACACAGTTCGCACTGAACACGATTAGGGCTGCCTTCCAGGCCACACCTACTGCAAACGTCTGCACAACAGCACAGATGCGACCTCACTGAGCTCGGTAACAATGCACAGCCCCTGCCTGTGTCACAGTCATTATTTCTGGCCTTTTCCCTCTGATCTGCGTATGACTCAAACATTACAGGTCAAGGACTAGCCGGGCCAGTCTGTGTCTCAGCGTCTCATAACGGATCAGAGCCTGGGAGTGCACATTTGTGCTGTTGAGGGCAAGCTCTAAGCTGGGCACCAAACTGGCGGTTTATGGCCTACAATGCCCCTGGGAGTCAGGTTTGCTCCCAGCTAGACCACACAGCCCAGAGAGGAGCGTTCAGGCAGGCCAGGGTGGGTGTGACCTCTGGGGGCGGGCACATGTGTCAGAGCTTTTATCTAGCAGAGACTCTATTGATTCTCCCTGCAAAGCCCTCTGACGTTCCAGGGACATCTTCACTTTGATGGAAAATCTGAATCTCAGGGGACATGAGGGAGCTTTGGTCACCCCATCCTGGGGAGACAGCGTCTCCAGATTGCACAGCCAGAGCTCTCCTGTACCCCAGACCACACACCACACTCCTGGCCAGGAGACTGCCCCGCCCTGCTCCCCTCTGGGCTGCTCCTTCCCTCTCCCGTTCCACTTGAACTCTTGCAGCCCAGGCACCCACAGCACTGCAGCAGCGGATGCAGCAGACACCGGTTCCACAAGACCCCACTCCCCCGTGACACTGGAGATGCCCGCTTGTCCTTGGCCTTCTGCCAACCTGATACAAAGGTCCCTGCCTGTGTCTCATGTGTCCTCATGCACAACTCCCAGATCTCCTGACTGCACAGTCAGTACAATGTGCCCCAAAAGGTGGATAATTCCTGTATGGAATTTATTTTGCTAAGTAACAAGCATTACATACCAAAGCAAACACTCCCAACCCTCTACGAAGGGGAAGACCTGGTTCCAAGCAGGCAGGGTGGTCCAACAGAAGGAAACTGGGGTTGGGAGCCTATCCCACTAAGGACAGTCCTTACCTTCTGTGACTCAGGACCAGGGACCATCCTGTGGCCTCAGTGTCCCAATCTGTGAGCTATAGATGTGGCCACCACTCAGAGAGAACTTGCCTAAGAATGATTGCTGAGACATGCGGAGAGGCCTCACTCTCCCATGGTAACGTCAGAGCCTCCTGCACTGGCTCTTCTTCCCTTCACAGCCTGTGGGGATGCCCTGCTCAGTGGAGGGTGCCAGTGAGAGTCTAGCGATAGCCCTCTTCCTTGCCTTCCAAGCAGCAATTTCCTGTGCTACTGCTTGTTTTAAAAACAACAGTAATGGGGCCGGCGCTGTGGTGCAGTGGGTTAACGCCCTGGCCTGAAGCACTGGTATCCCATATGGGCACTGGTTCGAGACCTGGCTGCTCCGCTTCCAATCCAGCTCCTGCTATGGCCTGGGAATCCTTGGGCCCCTGCACCAACGTGGGAGACCTGGAAGAAGCTCCTGGCTCCTGGCTTTGGATCGGCGCAGCTCCAGCCATTGTGGCCATCTAGGGGGTGAACCAGCGGATGGAAGACCTCTCTTTCTCTCTCTGCCTCTCCTTCTCTCTCTGTGTAACTCTGACATTCAAGTAAAATAAATAAAATATTTTTAAAAATACAAAAACAATAGTAACAATAAAGCAGGATCCTTAGGGGGTGCCAGCCATCTCCACCTTGCCAGGCCCCAGGCCGCACTGCACCTGTAGAATGACAGGAACCCATTTCCCTGGTGACTGCACACACCTTGTCCCATGCTCTCACTTCAAATGATGGAGACCGCTGTGCGCCAGGAGGCTGCAGATGCCTGTCCTTTCTCCTGCCCTGTTCTGCCCCAGACTTGCCATAGGCTTGGTGGAAAGTCACACATGGACACCATCTGGCAATGCCACAGGGACAGCTGGATACTCACACAAATCCATCGTCATGCTCCTGTCCTCTGTAAAGCTGACCACACACTAGTTCTCATACATGGGGCACCCATGGTCCCGACCCTGAGGAGCACCACAGACTGCCTGGCTGGTGGCAGGCTCCAAGAAGGGCCGGCTTGGACATTCCCTGGCCCCTCCCAACACCTCCAGGGACACTCTAGTGACACTCCTTTCCTCTCTGTTCCTCCTCCCCACAGGAGCTCCAGGAGCCAAGTTCTAACCTGGTCCTGCAACATGTGAGTGGGCACGAGGAGCAAACTGCTCCGAGCACAATGACCGAGGCACTGCAAACCCTCAGCGGAAGGGGCCAGGAGCTCTCCCCAATGCCAGGGACTCCACTGCACAAAGGGGCTCACAGACCTGGGGTCAGATAGGTGGCAACTCAGGACCGCAGCACTCTGGAGTGGGATCCCAGGTACTGGACTGATCCAGGGCTGCTTCCTCCTAATTCCACTTACTCTTCTGCTGGGCTGGCTCTCCTGCCTTCCACCCTTGCAACCCTGAAGCTCTGCTCTGTGCATCTCAGGCCTCAGCACCTCCTGGCCTCTGGGCCTGGCACCCTCCAGATTTCCCAATCTGAATCCCCATGGAACCTTGCTTCCAAGAATGGACTCTTCCCACCTGGCCAGAAGTCAGTCCTGGGCTGTGAGGGCCCAGACTGTCTTGTCTTCTTTTTGGCCAAGGCTTGTGGAAGAGGCTGTAATAAGAGAGTCTTCAGATATTCTGCTCAGGACTAAGTAAAGAAAGCTACAATGAGCATGCATGACAGAGATCAGAGTAACACTGTGAAGGAGACACACTGAACACCCTCTAAAGCAGGAATAAAGGAAGAACTCTAACAGTGGAACAAGAGAGAGCAAGAACCGTGGCCCACGATGACCTGCCAGGCTGCACTGGAGCGATTCATCTACTCGCCCTGGAGCATGTCCCCAGCAAAACCATAGCAATCAATATTCTGTTCACCAACCACAGCCTATTCTGTTAATGCAGGCCACGTGGCCACTGAAACCTCCATTTAAGGAGGATATTTAATCACACAGACAAGGCTCAAGAAATGATGCCAGGTGAGAAGAAAAACCAAGCCAGATAATACATTCTTTGCACATATGATTGTTTATTTCTTCTCCAGTTAGTATTTTCTTATAGAATACTTGCACTTTCATGAGAAAACATTCAGAACAAAAGTCAGTGGAATGAATAAAAAAGATGGCACAAAGTCAAAGACAGCAAGATCTAATGACGGATTAAATGTAGAGACAGAGACAGGAAAGAGCCGAGAGCCACCCCACTGCTCCCTGGGGACACCTTCCGCCCTCCCCCAGGCTGGGATAAGGAAGCATGGGCCTGCTGTGGCCGGGGCACCTGGTGGATGGATGGGTCTGCAAGGAGCTGGTGCAGGGCATCAGGGCAAGCATCAATGTATGACCCTTCACCCTTCTCCCAGGTGCTACTATAACCCCTGGTGCTGTGTGCTCCTGAGAAAATTCTACCTCTTTCCTAACACGCAGAACAGTGCCCAGAGTCAGGCCATCACACACACTTGCCAGGTGCCAAGGACATTATGGAAATGAATGAAGGGGTGTGGCGACACATTAAAGAGCAGGTCAGGGGCTCTGCTCCACTTAGGATGACTAGTGACTTTCCCACCCTTCATTGCCAGAAGGGGGCCGTTTGTAAAGACCCCAGATCACAGTGACTTGGTAACACACACTTCACTCCAGGGAAGCAGTGAAATGAGCTCAGGCCCCCACATCTACTGTGCATGTGAGAGTATCACTGTGTTCCTGCAGGGCTGTGTGGGTGCACTGGGAATGTAAGGGATTGCAACAAGGAATGCACCTTCCTGTGAGAACTGAAAAGACCCTTTCCACTCTCACGGCCGTGCAAACCACGACCACCATGACAGAGGTGCCTGCGGCTAAGATTCACAAAGGCACGGAGTCCTGCAACTTGCTCTCCAGGAGCCAGACCCTAACTTCAGAGGTCTCAGAGCAACAAAGATGCTGTGATGTGAGGCCATGGCTTGCAGTTGTAGGCTTACTGCCTGCAGATGCTAAGCAGGGGAAGGCAGGCAGAGGCTCTCAGAGGGGAAACTGGAAAAGCTGTCAAGGGAGAGGAAAGGCAGGCATTTTGGTCCTTTAAGGAAAGATGCTGTTGGCCTTGCAGGGAAGGGCAGAAGCCGCAATGGGTGTAAGGCAGTCATGCACTGTGGTGTGCCTGGGAGGAGGGGGTATGCAGATCAGTCTGCCAGCGGACTGTCTAACCTTGAACTTCAAGCAAGGTTACTCAATTTTAGGCAAGAGTCTGAAATATTTTTTTTCTAATTTGCTATAAGTGAGCTTGTGGTAGATCAGAAACCTCAGATACATATCATCTGTGTAACAGTCTCCAGAGTATCCCGGTCATCAGTGTAAGGACTGCCTCTCTCCTTTCTCTCCCTGACTCAGCAGTCATCTCTTGAGGTATCATGTACTAGCCCACATCCAAAGCTTTGCATTTTTAATCTCGTTGATACAACATAAAGAAGCAAACAAGCAGACTTCCAGAAATACGGCATGCTCGTTGGTGAAGAGCTGCCGAATCCTCTGCCTCTGCCCAGCTGGCAGGGCTCCTTGATGGGTCAAACACGGCTCCAACCACAGCCAAGTGCTCAAAGTAAGGAAACTGTTCACTGGGCACTCTCAGGCCTTGGCACATAAATGTACCAGTCACTGCCCCTTCCTTCCAGGGCTCCAGTCCAAGCTGTTCGAACTTCAGAGCATGCCACGTAGCAGGCCCGCAGAATCCCTGGCTTGTGGCTGGCCCTGACACCCACACCCACCGCACTTCTACACTCCTCACTGCAAGCCAGATGACAGACACACAGACACAACCTCAGATGGCACTCAGCTCAGCCAGCCACTTAGTGTCCCAAGCCACTCCCGCAACAAGCTGACATACCAAGTGGCCCAGGGAACCCTTGGACCTCATATGCCTGACACCTGCACTCAGAGGCCAAGTTGAAGATGAGGATGCACTCATGTGACAGAGCACAAGCAGCAGCGACATCAGACCCAGCAAACAGTAGGAAAGGAGACAACTCCCCATCCCACCACCACCGAAACACTCAGGAAACAAATGAGTATTCAGAGACCGTAAAATCAGTGCCTTAAGTGATCGATTCATGCATGTTTAAAGTGATCAAAATCCTAACCAAACAGTATGGCACTATTAAAAATAACAGGGAGACGGGAAGTGAAGGGTACTTAGGGCAATGAGACCCATGATCACAGAAACGGAAGGCAAAGTGGTTGATTTCTATAGTGGATTGAATGGATTCGGTAGAGAACAGATGAGTGAAGTGGAAGGCAGCACTGAGGAAATTATCCAGAATGTACTATGGGTTGGTAGAAAAGGGATGAGGAAACAGAACGGCTAAGACAAAGGAGGACAGAATGAAAGGGACTCATAAGTGATTAACTAAAGAAGGCAACGAGGGAGAAGTGGCGCGGGCAGTCTTTGAAGACCTAATGGTAACGGTGTCCTGGAGTTGACTCCAGATAAGAATCGTCTACTAGGGGAAGCCCAGAGAAGCCGAGTGACGGATGGCCCATTTTTTATCTTCTCAGGTATCCTAAGGTCAGGAGGCAACATTTTCCAGCATCTCACACATTCTGGTCATAGGGGTGAACCCAGGATACAGCCTGTACCAAAGTAACAGGGATGTTTGTCTTTCTCCCACTTGTGCAACAGCACCATCATGGAGTGGGTCATGTGAAAGGATTCCTTGTGTCCTGCTGATTTCCTGTCTACAGAGATGCCAGGGTGAGGCCCTTCTGGCTTCCTTGGGGCCACAGTCCACCAATTATTCATCCCTGTGACTGACAACCTCCTGTGAACGCTGCAAACTTGAAGGAAGACAGAGAAAGAAGAAAAATATTTAGAAGCTTTGGATTATTGTCTTTTTAACACACGGTAGGTTCCCCCCAGCAATTGAAGACAGTGAGCGTGGCTGCTCTCTCGGTTCTGCATCATTTGGCTGACAGGTGCTCCAGGGACAGTTAGCCAAAGAAGCTGTACACAGAAGAGCCTGCCACAGGCCATGCAGGGGCCAAACCCTCACCAACTGTCATTCCTTAGGACTCAGATGTCTCACTTCTAAGTTTCCATGGCCTTGACAAGATGAAGAGATTCTGGAAAATAAAGTTTTTCCTCCTTTTTAATTTTTAATTTACAAAATAAAAATTGTTAGATAGTACTACAATTAGTTCCCAGATGCTTTTTACCCTTTTCCCTATTAACATTTCATTTTAGTATATTAACATATAACAACTATTTATAACTGAGTATTAAAAATATAAATTATTTGGAAGGCAGGAATACAGAAAGAGAGAGAGAGAAAATATTCCAACTGCTGGTTCATTCCTCAAATGGCCTACAACAGTGGGGCCAGCCTAAAGCCAGGAGCCAACAACTCCATCTCGGTCTCCCACATGAGTAGCAAGGACAAAGTTACTTGAACCACCATCTGCTGCCTCCCAGGAAAATGAATCAGAAGCAGAGCTGGGCCTTGATCCTAGGTACTCCAATATGGGATGTGAGTACCTCAAGTGGAAACTTAGCTACTACACAAATCACCTACTCTGCATCTTAAATTTATTATAAGTAACTTGTTCCAAAATATAGTTTGGATTCATAGATTTGCAGAGAGATCATAAAAGAATACACAATATTCATAAGGTTCAACTCAACCAACCCAACAAGGTAACTACACACCTCCTTGGTAGGTCTAAGTTAGATACTTATGAAGGCAGCATGCACTAAAAAGATAGGCAACTGACAAACGGCATGGCCACTGGTTGGCTCATCCATAAAGTGAGGATAAACACTGATACTTCCCTCACTGCTGGCTATGAAATCTAAATTAGATAACTAATATGATAAAGTGATAGTTACTCTTGCTGCTTCTAATTTATAGAAAATAACTTAATGGGGGCTGGCACTGTGGCATAGTAGGTTAAGCCTCCTCTTTGTGGCACCAGCATCCCATGTGGGCACCAGTTCATGTCCTGGCTGCTTCACTTCTGATCCAGCTTTCTGCTTATGGCCTGGGAAAGCAGTGGGAGACTGCCTAAGTTATTGGGCTCCGACACCCACATGGGACACCTGAAAGTAGCTCCTGGTTCCTGGCTTCGGATCAGCCCAGCTCCAACCATTGCTGCCATTTGGGGAGTGAACCAACTGATGGAAGATCTCTCTCTCTCTCTCTCTCTCTGTGCCTCTGTCTGTCTGTAACTCTGCCTCTCAAATAAATAAATCTTTTAAAAAATAATTTTAAATTAATGTTTTCATTAAATCATTACAGCAGTGGGTGTCACTCAAGGATTCATTTGATTCATGTCCAAAAGGTCACATAGATTTCCAAAATGTAGATGGTCACTCCAAGGTCACCAGGACCAAGCAGGATGCAGGATCAGGCAGAGAAAGAGTGGGGTAGATGTCTAGTGTGGTACCTGCCTGCCTCCCATCTCCCCAGGCTGCTGTGCAAGAAGGGCCTGCATGTCATCTGAGGCTGCCAGATCTCTCATACAATAGCTCATCTGATTGAACAGAGGGCTTTTGTGAAAAAGTGTTCTGGAGTAAAACAAAAACTCTATTTGGAAAAGGAACCCCAAAGTTACTACACAATGCCCAGCCCATGTGCAAAACAGTGACTGTTTCTCTTTCTCAAAGCACAAGGAGTCTCCAAAGGTGAGAAAAATCCCTCTCCACCATCCACCAGACAGCAGCTTCCCCGCTTGCAGCGAACAATGTAATCCTCCACATTTTCTCTGAAACTTTCAAAAACAATGAAAAAGGAGCGCGTGTGTGCATGACAGAGAGAGAGAGAGAGAGAGAGAGAGAGAGAGAGAGAGGCTAAAAGGAGAAATCCATTTCACCCCCAACACATCAAGGAGTCAGATACAACCACAAACCACAAACCACTGAGTATGCCAGAACCAATGCAATCAGGAATGGACATGGCAAGCCAGCCCCTGCTCCTGCCCCTGGGGAACCACAAGCTCTGTTGGGAGAAGTGGCCTGGCCCTGCTGTGGTTTGCCATGAATAATCACAAGGACGTGGGAATGGAGGTGCTGGGCAAGCCTGAGCTTGTGCACTTGGCCTCATACAGAAAGGAAGGCAGCCAATGCAGGCAGAAACGCAGAAGATCTGCTGTAAGCAACACCCAGCTTCCACAGTGAAAACAGGAGAACACGGCCCATCCTGGGCAAAGGAAATTCATTTGGATAAAGTGCATTTCTTTTTTTTTTTTTTTTTTTTTTAATTTTTTTTTTATTTTTTTGACAGGCAGAGTGGACAGTGAGAGAGAGAGAGACAGAGAGAAAGGTCTTCCTTTTGCCGTTGGTTCACCCTCCAATGGCCGCTGCGGCCAGCGCGCTGCGGCCGGCGCACCGCGCTGATCCGATGGCAGGAGCCAGGAGCCAGGTGCTTTTCCTGGTCTCCACAAAATTGAATTAAACGTACGCCTTGCTCTAGCCTCATGGCACCTCTCCTGCTCCACTCTTCAACGTAGTCCTGAGCAAGAGGGTAGCTGGCATGGGAGTCAAGCACACAAAAGGGTGTAGGGAAGGAGAAGGAACAAATGCAGGTGCCTGGGAAAGTACTCAGAAAAAGCTGAATACTTGTTGTAGCAAAACCTGCCATAGTCTCTGAGTTTGTTTTTTTTTTTCCACCATAACAAACTACTACAAACCAAGTGGCTTCAAACAACAGAAGTGTGCAATCTCCTGGAGGTTAGAAGGACAAAATGGGTCTCGCTGAGCTAAAGTCAAGGTGTTGTTAGGGCTGGGCCTTTCAGAGGCTCTGGGGGAGGATCTGCTCCTCACCTTTTACAGTTCCTAGAGGCTGCCCTCATTCCTTGGCTTGTGGTCTCTGCCAAGATTGCAACACTCTGATCTTTGCTCCCACTGTCAATCTCCTCTGACGGTGACCCTCTTGCCTTATGACCGATTACCTGTGACCCACCTGGAGTCTACCTGGGTAGTCCATGATCACTTTGCCATCTCAAAGTCCACACCTGAATCTCATCTGCAAATTCCTATTTGATGTGTACGGTGACACATATACAGCTTCTGGGAACTATCTTGGGGATAATTATTCTGCTTATCACAGCCAAAATCCTTCTTCTTTGCCTTCTCCAGCTTCTAGAATCTCACACATGCTTTGCATTATACCTCCAATAATGCTGGGCTGAGCCCTTCTCACATTATCATTTCTCTGATTATCACTCTTTTGTCTCCCTCTTTCCACTTTTAAGACCCTTTTTATTACAACGAGCTCATGAAAATAATCAAGGATAATCTCCCTATTTTAAATTTATCTGAGTAGCAAATTTAATTTCATATTCAACTTTATCTTTTTCAATTACTGTTCTTTTTTGCTATGTAAAGTAACATATAGATTCTTGGATTAGAAAACTAACATCTTTGAGGTGCCATTATCCTGACTACTGTACTCTTCCAGAAAGGAAAAATAGTCATCATAGAGACTACAAACCAAAAGAAAGAGAAGGAAATGGGATTTAAAAATTAAAGTCAGTGATGTAGAGATGAAAACCATATTGAAAGCAATTAAATAAAAGAATAAAGACACAGAGACAAATGAAATAGGAAATGATATGAAGTATTAAGTTTATCAAAGAGATGACACAGATATATAACACAAATGAAATAAAGTATATATAATTTACATATTTTGAACTGTTAGCAGAAGAAAGGCTGATGACATAATACAAGAAAACTACTGAAACAAAGTGACTTGTCTGTTAATTGCAAAAGTATACTATGCTTAGTTTAAAAGAAAGTGATAGAGAAAGACCAACAACCAGACACAGCCTGGTAAGATTCTTGAACTGAAACAATCATATGATCATCTAGTGGAAACAGGTTCACTTCAAATTTCTCCACAAAAACACCCAGTTCTAAAAGACCACAGACATTTCTACACTGCTTTATAGGAAATTATATGACTCAAGAACTTTGTAGCAAGTTGAGAACTATTTTCAAACTTGCAAGAATCCATAAATGGGGGGCATCAGCCAATTGAGAAAAGAGCAGAGGTGAGGAAAACAGAGCAGGCAGTGAAGACAAACTCCATATTAACTCTCGGGAGATTGAAAGGGGAATTGTAGGGAAAAAAGAAGCCCTCAAGATCTACCTTCTAGAGCTACCAACAGAAAGCCTGAGACCACGTAATCCTAGAACCCATTTAAACACAGCACTAAAAATAAGTCACTATGGAATTACCCCAGGGAGGAAAATTTTATGTGCTTTGACAAATAAGAAATTATAACGTAAGTAACAAAATAGGGAAATGGATGTCAGATGAAGGAAGAACTGGTAGGTAAATTTAGTCATCTTTCAAGGCCTGAGTTGACGCCAATTCTAAACACAGAACTTTTAGCAAACAGCAAAACCCAGGAAACAGATACATCACAGTTTCCCCCTAACTTTATAAGATTGAATGGTGACTGTCACTGTCTCCTAAACCCATCTCCTCTTCTTCCTGGGCACTCAGCTAAGCAACAATGCAACAGGCTATGCACTGAATGCTCCCGCACTCCTGCCGTTCTACAGGAGCTATCATCTGGGAGGGACTGCTGAGTAAATGGGACCGTCTGGTCTACCCACACAGACCTTTTAGGAACTCTCATACTCCAAGAACAGGACACTTAGCTTACACTCAGAAAATCTTTTTGCTTAATGAAAGTAATTGTTAATGGAGTACTTTTTATTTGAAGTATTATAAACTAAGAACAGAATAATCTCAAGCATTGTATGCTTCTATGTATCTGAACATGGAAAAAAAAGACAGATACTTGAGCAGCCATAGAATATTTCTAGTAGGATGTACAAGGAGCAACTAATGGTGGTGGCTCTTGAGAAACAAATGCAGATACGGGATGAGAAAACAACTCATATTTTACTATATAGCCTTATTCTACCTGAATTTACTCTTTTAACCTTTGCAAACATTAGCTTTTCTCATGAAAAAAGGATGAATAAGCAAATGATAAAGGAAAAAGGTACGATGGCTTTATTTTTACAGAGGGGAATAGTTCCCCCACCCCCACCACATCTGCAGCTTTGCTTTCTGTGGTTTGCTACCCATGCTCAACTGTGATCTGAAAATATTAATATCTGTCTTGAGTCTTTCAGGAGAAAGAGATCACAGTCACACAGTCTTATTACAGTATACTGTTATAACTGTTACGCTTCATTATCTCTTACTGTGCCTAATTTATAAACTAAACTGTATAATAGGTACATATAGGGAAAAGCATAGTATATAATGGGCTCAGACTGCCTGTGTTTCAGGAATCCACTGGGGTTCTTGGGAGTCATCCCTGGAGAATCAGGAGGGAAGACTGCAATGTCCACCCTTCTACTCTTCCATATGCACAGCCAGACTGGTAAAGCTGGGAACAGGAAGTAGAGCTGAAGACGTCCTATACCAGTTTTATCATTGTAGATGTCCATATTTCTCATCTTTCATAAAACATTTCCCCAAACAGATGAGTCTACTCAAAACACCAAAGAGCAAAGTGGGCCTCTCTCACAGAGTCATCTTCTCAAGCCACCCCCCAACCTCTCTTAATCAAACTCATTAATAATCTATTGAAAAATAGAACAAAGGAATCAACAATCTCTTGGTGTACTTCCTAGAGAGGGAAGAACATAAGTAAAAACTGACACATACCCAAAGGGTTCTGGCTGTCTTTTCTGGCTCTGAGCTGTTTTCTGTCCTTGGAGCACCACACAATCCAATGGAGGAGGGGCTGGGCCTGGCTGGACTCAGCACTGGGGGTCTTGTGGCCGCTTGCTGAGACCCTCCCCTCTCATGGGTGACCTCTACTAACAACTCATAGTAGGCACCTGCTGATTACCCTCCCTTTGTCCTCACAACAATCCTGGTCTTTACCCTTGTTTCCCAGTGTGGAAATGTAAGTGTAGATCAGGGAGATGCCTCCTTGAGGTCCCTCAGGTCTGAGTGATAGAGCAGGTCTTACACATCGTGCTGGCCCAAGCTTGTGATGTCTCACAGGAAAGGTAGTCAAGCCCAAGGTGATTGTTCCTGTCCTGGGGGAAGGAGACTAGGAGAGCATCTGACTAGAGCTGACAGGGGCCACCCTGGACCTTCTGTCACCTGTGGCAGGTTCCATGTATGGAGACCTTGAGGCTGGGAGGTGAACTGGCTCAGCCGACAGAAAGTGAACCCCATGTGGTGTCTGGGATTGGGGTATCTCATCCAGTCCCAGGAACTCAGGGGCTTCCCTGTAGGCCTTTGGGAACCTACACCCTTCCTGTTGGATAAGCAGAGCATGTAGAGATGCTGAGCTTGTCCTCTCAGAAGTCCAGGAGCTCATGGAAGGGGACAGAAAGGGCAGGGAAGGCCCCTGGGCAGTCAGGGCAGAGTCCACTGCACTCAGGGCCCCAAGCATGGGGTCTGTCTGGCAGACACACATGGGGCTCGGGCTGGCCTTACTGAAGTGCCTGGAATGTGTTCAGGATGAGCAGAGGGGTCAAAAAACAGAGTTTCTAAAGTGTTATCAGCTCAGGGATTTGGGAGAGACAGTAGACTCTCTGAGAGACTCTGGAGGCAGACCCAAGGGGCAGGGTTGCAGCCTAATGCCTACTGTGACCTCAGACCAAACTTCAGGCCGCATTATGACCCACCCTTGCTTGCTGTGAGCCCCTGGAGTCTAGTACCAGCCTGCTGGGCCATTTTCCTCTGAGTATCCCCAAGCCAACAGGAGGTACCACCTAACATTTCACACCAAATTCCGCATGCCTCCAAAGGACTTCTCAATCTTCCTACCTTCTCCCCAGCTTCTGTTGATTCTGAGGAGTATATGGAATAACAATGGCCACATTAACCAAGTCTGTGAGGTTTTATGCAGTTTACAAAGCGTAGCCTCAAGTCCTGATGAAGAAACTGAAGCTGGGTTGTCAGGGCCCTGCCTCCTCTGAAGAGAGCACCAGGGGCTGCCTGACCACTGCCTGGCCACCATGTGAGAGCCATCACGCCCACCGTCCCCGGTGGAGCTTCAGCTGCAGCCTCCCTTGATCCCGAGAGCTGCTCAAATGCTGTGTTACGCCTCTGTTTTCCTTGCGTCATCAGGGCTCGGCCCAGGCAAGTGCCCAGCATCTGCCAGTGTGGCTTCCAGAGACATCTTTCTCATGCCATCCTCTGTCAGCCCACAGAACACCACCAAGAATTGCGGGTGAGAGGTTGCTGCCCGCCTCTCGGCTGGGTGAGGAACTCACGGACAGGGCATCAGGGCTCGGTCCCTGCTTCAGCACTGGCTCGGTAGCTCTGTGAATTCAGATGCTCATGCCATCCCGTTGGGGAGTGGACGGCCAATGGGCTTCCAGCATGGAAGACATCTTTGCTGCTCTTCCTCAGTGTTAGGGAGAAGCTGACAGGAAGTACAAAGGCTTTGGGGCTGGGGGGTGGGGGTGTGTGTCTTAATTTGATCCTGGACTGCTCCTCCATGGCCTGAAATACCAGACTTGCTGCTCTCTCTGGTGTCCTGGGCATCTCCCATACCACAGAAGGGGAACACCTGACTGCACACTCTCCTGCACCCCTGAGGTCCCATGCCCAGGCTCCAGAGCCACCCAGGTGCACCCAGAGCAGGGCACTGAGGGGTGGAAGGTGCTTATAATTCTCTTCCGAAAGTGAGCTTTTTTGAACTGCAAGCCTTCACTTCGGTATAGTATGTGTAGTGGTTCAGTTACTTCTCAGGCAACTTTTGAAGGAGAGAGAACACTGAATGGGGGGCATGATGAAGATGGTTAATTATTTTTAAAGTTCCCAGCAGCTCTTCATCCAGAAAGCATGGTATCCCACTCAATATGGTGGGGACAAGAGACAGGTGTATCATTGCTTCATGGTCCTGTTCTGTTATGGGAAGTCAGGTAGATCTTCGTCTCCTGCCAAACTAATAATGAGCCAGGAGACAGGAATGTTGTTCAGAGGCAGAAAAGTGAGGACTGAGGGGTCCGGTAGTCTAGAAACCTCTGAAAGTGGGGTTCCATGCCTCCGAGACAGGCACTGAGGTCACAAGAGGGCAGCGGTGCAAGGTGACTGAGGTGGACAGTGCAGCCACTGGCCCAGTTATAGTCAGGATGTCAAAGGAGTCCCTGGGGCCAACACCGTGGCTCACTTGGTTAATCCTCCCCCTGCGGTGCTGGTATCCCATATGGGCTCCGGGTTCTAGTCCCGGTTGCTCCTCTTCCAGTCCAGCTCTCTGCTGTGGCCCGGGAGTACAGTGGAGGATGGCCCAGGTGCTTGGGCCCTTGCACCGGCATGGGAGACCAGGAAGAAGCATTTGGCTCCTGGCTTCGGATCAGCGCAGCGTCAGCCGTAGCGACCATTTTGGGGGTGAACCAACAGAAGGAAGACCTTTCTTTTTGTCTCTCTCTCTCACTAACTCTGCCTGTCAAAAAAAAAAAAAAAAAAAAAAAAAAAAAAAAGGAGTCCCTGTTGAAGTATTATGCCAGTGGCCGCACGCCTCCTGTGCACAGCAGTGCATGATGTAGGAGACTCCATTCATTAAAGGACCACAAAACCAGACAGGAACAAGAGGCTGGGGGGAAGAGGGTGAGGCTCCGGGATGATGCGCATTTGCCAAATGCCCAAGGAGAGGGAAGCAGACCTCACAGAACAGGGCAGCACTGCCAGCTCAGGGCAGAAAGCTTCACACAGGGAAACATGCTTAAGGAGCCACAGCAGTATTTGCTTTCACAGGCATATAAAACTGTAGAGATCCTGTTAGAAAACCCAGGGATATGAGAGCAAGGGCTGGGCTTTGGTCTCAGCTCACACCCCCTGCCCCACTACATGCTGACTCAACAGTCTCACTTCTTAGTGGGCTCCTCTGTGACAGCCTCAGGGTAGTCAGGTCTTCTCAAATGGGTGACGTTTACAGACACTAATTAAGTTACCAGGGAGGTAGTGGCTAAGTCCATCAGGCCAAAGGAAATCAGGTGAGGGGCCCTACCTGAGGCCCAAAGGCTGGGCATGCCAGGTACACAGGCAAGTACCACATTCTAGGTACGCAGGAGAGTCTCACAGTTGCGTCAGATAGCTGCCCTCAGAACCCTCCCCTATAGAATGGGAACAACTTCCCTCCCAATGACAGAGTTGTTGTGAGGGCCAAGTAAGATAATGTATATGGAAGCATTTTGCAAACTGTAAAACACTATGAAAGATTTAATAATAAAGATCATATAACATTAATATAATAATAAAGATTTAATAATATGTCTTTGCAAGTTAATAAACTTGGTAAATACTATTAGTTATGGCTAAGGTTTTTAAAGTTTTAATCATGGAATTTTATTCTTTTTGTTCTTGTTATTTCACTAATATTTTTAACTTGAAGATAAAAATTGTATATATTTACGATATATAGTATAACACTTTGAAATGCATATACACTGTAGAAAGGCTAAATTAAGTTAATTAACATATCTACGACCTCACACATGTATCTTTTTCTTGTTGGGAGAACACTTTTCAAATATACAATACATTGTCATTAAATGTGGTCAGTATGTTGAACCATTGATTTCCTAAAGGTAAACCTTGTTATGCCAGCTCTACATTCACTTAAATGATATCAAGTTATCATTTGGTCTAACAGTGAAAGTTTTACACATTCATCTTACAAATGCCTTTCCATTTCTTGGTTTATGGAGACCAACTTCCTCTCTCTCCACCTGGGGGGGGGGGGGGCGGTAACGTGTACTAAGGGAAGGAGGACTCCTTGCCTGTCCCGCTTTTACCTTGACCCATCTCTCTCCCATTTTAAAGTCACAAAGACTTCCTTGAGGCCAGCACTTTTCAACCTCACAGTCCATGGGGTGCTTTCACAAAGGTTCTGGTGGGTGCCCAGGCAAGATCCACGGCTGACAGCAGAAGCTCTGGGAGTGGCACCCAGACGCTGTTTTATCGGTTGTATACTTGATTTTTCCTTTTAATTGGCATGTGATTATACATATTTATGGAGTACAATATAATAATTTAGTACATACAATGTGTAATGATCAAATCAGGGTAATATCTCACAGGTTGAGTTGCTCACGTACTACAGAACACCAGCAGTGTTGCCTCCTATCTATCTATATTATTATTATTTTTTTTTTGACAGGCAGAGTTAGAGAGAGAGAGAAAGGTCTTCCTTCCGTTGGTTCACCCCCAAATGGCCGCCACAGCTGGTGCGCTGAGCTGATCCAAAGCCAGGAGCCAGGTGCTTTCTCCTGGTCTCCCATGTGGGTACAGGGCCCAAGGACTTGGGCCATCCTCCACTGCACTCCCAGGCCACAACAGAGAGCTGGACTGGAAGAGGGGCAACCAGGACAGAATCCAGCGCCCCAACCTGGACTAGAACCCTGGGATGCTGGCGCCGCAGGCGGAGGATTAGCCTAGTGAGCCGCAGCGCCGGCCTCTATCTGTATTTTGATACCTGTTACTTAACCTCACTCTACTCACTCCTTCTCCCTACTCTTCAAAGCTTCTAGCAATCCCTATTCTACTCTCTTCAACAACAATTTTTTGGCTCCCATTACCACAAAGTGGGTGGGAATTACAGCACATCATATTAAGTGCAATAAGCCAGGCATGGAAAGACAGGCATTAGGATTTTTAAAACACTCATATCATTGCAATGGGTAGTGTAGGACCTCCAGGTTGGGCCTTTCGGAGAGGCCAGACACCCCCAGACTGGAGACTGAGCGTGCACCCAACAGTGAAACAGGCCGGACAGTGGGATCTTCTCTCTAGGAGGAGATTCTGAGGTTGAGGCTTTGCCATTATTTTTAACATGAGAAGTTAATGTCATCAATCATCTTAATCACCACATGTCTTACCCGTCTCCCATGATGCATTTTCTCCTTCCAAAAGGATTGTTTCAAATATGACCCCTTCAGGGACCTGTCGTTTTTCTCTTTTCTAACATTAATGTTTTCAAGGAAGCACAACTAAATTATCTTATTTTAAAAAAACTATAGTGCATCTTACCAAATAGATGCGGCTGATTACTCCTTATGACTACATTCAACGTTTGTGATATATGAAATGGAAACTAGCAAACCATACACTCTGCTGACAGGCTAGTCTCATTAAGGCTAATCAGTAAACAATCAGTTTTTGCTGTTGTTTATTTGCAGCCTAAGCAAATAAAATTTTGCATGCTACTGAACTGGGAACTAAAGTTTGCAATGCTTCAAATTTTATATGAGCAACATTCTTAACTACAATGCTTCTACACTCATGGGAGCTGAGTAACTGTAGAGAGAATAATTAAAATTTTAACTTTAATTCCCGGAGGGCTATTAACTGCATTTAACAAACATGAATTGAGAGCCGTGCTGAGCAAGGTGCCTGCAAGAAGTAACAGGGGTGAAAGCCCAAGCAGCTTCTCCAGGGCTGAACAGTCTGGGGCTGGGGGGCAGGTGGGGCAGGGCATTGTGGGCCACACAACTCAGTTTCCTAACTGTAAATACTTGTACCAGCGCTCAGCATTCCCCTCAACCCTGGAAATGAAGACTAATATTGTTACCAGATACACCATTTTTCCTACTTGTTCTCTCACAGTAAGGAGTAGGGCTTTCTTACTCCTTGATTAGTCAGCACTTTGGGAGAACCAAGGAATTAATTTTGCAGAGAATCATGGAGTTGAATGAGATAGCACAAGTCAGGAAGCAACAATTCTTCCTTTGAGAATACACCCCAAATGTGGGTCTGGGTTCGGGGAGGGAGGTGCACAGCCTGAAGGAGCCCTCCTCTGAGCCAGGAGCTCACTCTCTCCCAGTGTAGGGTCAAGCCCTCATCAGTACTCCCCAGGCAGGGAAGGATCATAACATCAATGCAGTAACACACTGATCTTCTGCCCATTCACCTTAAATGGGAAGCAGTGGGGATGACTTGTCCATGTCCACTCCTCTCCTGGGAGCCTGAAGCCATTAGCAGCTTGTGATAATGCATTTCTGAACACACCACGTGCCACACTGTAAATGTAATCCATCAGCTCTGGCAGAAGTAACCTCAGGAAACCATGGTGCATGTAGAAGACTCAGGAGGGCTGACCAAGCCAAGAGCATATACCATGTTTGATAACCCAGACTTAAGTAAGTGCTTCAAGTGCACAGTCAGCACCTTAAACAAGATAGATTTTTACAGAATAATCAAGATATGTGAACAAACTGCAACCTATCCTTGCAATTCTAGGACATATGTTCCTGAGAAATCCATTTGACCTTTCAACTTGCCTACACAGTTAACTACAGACCCAGAGCTTTCACTCAACCTAGCAAGCAACAGGACTTCCCAAGTTTCCATGTCCTTCCTCGTGGAAATCTATCATCCCAGAGATGACTGAGACCTCTGTCCCTTTAACACAGTCAATGACAACGACAAAAAATGCCCTGTGGTCTCCTTTATAGCCCAGGGACTTGCTCTAGAAATGGCAGTAGGCCCAGCAAGAGAACATGCTCCTCTATCCACCAGTTGTTCACATAAAGGATTAATCTTGCCTCAATTCCAAGGGTAAGAATGTGTGTTCTGTAAAGATCCCATGCAGTGAGCCTTTGGAAGCTCCCTATTCAGAGCACCAAGACTTATGAGATGGAACATGATTCTTAGGGAGTTCACCAACTACTCTGACTTAGGGGAACTGCATTTAGCATTGTTTACCAGTTAACGACTCTAAATAAACCTGAAGAGTTGCCAAGCCATAGAAGACCCTTCATACTTTAGCCTGCATCTCCTTCCTCTACCCCAAAATAATCAAATCAAGTTCTTACAAGCAATATCTTGGGTTACAAGTGCAAACTGTAACTACATCAAGTGGCATAGGAGAAACTGGGCTGGTGGAAAGTTAGAGAGACTAACCTCAATTCCTTTTTACTGCAATAATTCCTTTTATTGATCTTTACAATTTATGAACTCACTGCATATTCTTACTTATCTGTTCTATCCCAATGCGTGCAGGATGGCCAGAAAGATATTCTGCCCTTGGGAACCACCTGGGACTGTGCACAAGGTCACACCGTTCATCATCCAGTCCTAGTTGGCTGCCAATTTGTTCCATTTATTTTAACTGTTCAGTGGTTATTCTTTCAAGAAATGGTATGACATTATTTGAAAGACAGGCTGAACAAACATCCCAATTCAAACATTTTAAAAAGAAAAAGTTAATTATATGTACCTTGGATGTTGAAGAATTTTTCTTTAAAGACACGAAAAATTACACATGCAAATGTGTTGTCAACACTCCATTAAGAAGCGTTGTTTACAAGACTCAAATCATTAGAGGAACTGTGGGGAGATGATTTGTAACCCTGGTGGGGACTCTGGACCCTCAAGATGAGAAGGAACCACACTGGTTCTGCAGAAGGGGTGATGAGGATCCGTGGAGGAGGACACATCATGTCCCAGGGTACCAGGCACTGTGTAGTCTCTTCTGCAACAAGGATAGACCAGGCCAGCCCTGAGCTGACTGTAAGAACCAGGAGAGCCTGACGGGGACAATTCCTAAGATGGAAGCACAGGAGTGAGGTGGGATGTCTGTGTCAGTTCTGAGAGCAGTAGAACTAGGGTCTTCTTAGAGGTGGTATGGCTCCACCTGGCATGGACAGTGCCAGGGATGCATGTCTGTGCCTGCTCCATACAGCCTCTTCAGTCAACCTCCTAAATCCTTGTCCGATTAACTGAAAAATATTAATCGAATTGCACACAGGAATGGGTGTGTGGTCTGTTCACACCAATCCCTAGTACCACATGAAATTGCAATAATCTAATAAAACAATTGAATGAAATGCTAAGCAGGAAAATGGATTCCAAAGGTCTAATTTTACATTTCATAAAATTCAATACTGCATCTTACTCATGTATATTCATTCAGACATCAAATTTCCATCATATTTGTAAGAAAACCAAGTGAGAATAAACTATGCTGAAACAGAACATATTTCCTTAGGAGGAGAAATACAAAAATCCTTCAAACCCACAAAGTAAATTGACCTTAGATTTATCTGCTTATACCAAAAGAGCTTTGTTTAAAACTTTTATGAGCATCAATGTGTATTTGACTTCTTAGGATATGAAATGATGGATAGTAGAAATCTATAACAGCAAGGACTGGGATTTTGTGGGATCACACAAGTGTACCAGACAAGTCCTTGGAGACATGAGAGGCTAACTCTCTTCCTTGGCCATGAGGAACCTGGAGCATTAATGCATCATGTCTTGACCACGGCTGGCAGTGGCTGAAGCAGGATCCACTCCCTCCCAATCCTAATCCTAACTTCCCTACCCTCTTGCAAACCAGCTGGCTAGTCACGCCGCCACAACACAGGCAAGCAGCAAGGCAGCATCCAGCCCTTCTCTCAATGTCAGCCCTAAAAGGCTGAGTTTGAACCCACTTCTCTTGTCCATCCCCAAAGTGTGGTGAAGGAGGGTCCTCACTGCCAGGTTGTGTCACCTCTTTCTCAGAGCCATCTTACTCTAACATGCAAAATTCTTAAGGGACGAGGCAGTCTATCAATGGGTAAATAAAATTCTTCTTTCAAGGTTCAAGAGTAAAATATTTTCAAATATATTACAAAAAGGAACCTGCCTTATTTCCTCTTCAGTGCCTGCGGATTTCAGCATTCCCTCTGTGTAGCATATTCTGTGGTCACGCCCAATGACAGACAGCTTCTAAGTGGATTAGGTGCAACCTGTCTTTACATCGAGTGGTGCTTCCCACATAGCCGTATCAGTGCCCACAGTGAGAGTCTGGCTCAGCAAGAAGCTGAAAAGCACGGTAGCCCCATTTGGCCTCCTGAAATCAATGACTGGGTTTTCTGTGCAGTTTCACTGAAATAAGAAGCATAAGGAAACACCTTGTCTAGCAGTGACTAGCTCTCTAGCAGGGCATCTGTTAGGCTCCTGCCCTGTCAAGGGGCGGTGTTTCCCTTTTGTGCATCTGCTCTGGGAGGAACCTCAGAGGAAGGGGCAATTTTTGGTCTTCAGTAACACAACCAGATGCTGCAGTAATCATGTTCGCTCTGGGAAAGCCTGTCCTGGCTCCCTGAGATGACCCTGGCCTAGGAGCTGGCCTCTCCGAGCTCAGTCCCTGTGGGGAACAGCCTCCCAGGGAACACATGGTTGAATACCCTGGCACACACTTAGAGTCAGATTAAGAACATTTAAGTGACAATCACAGTTGCATCTTTCCTCCTGATTACATTTTCTAGGGGGAGGTGAGATGTACAGTGATTAAACATTTGCTTTTCTCCATCAGAGAAACCTTGAGGTCAGTCACTCTGGCAGGGAGGGCAAATAAGTTCCCCTGGGAAATACCAGGATGCAGAGGCCCAGGCTTGAAGTCAATCAGGAGTCAAAAGCGAGAGCAAACATGAAGAGGGGAGGTGTTCCCACGGGTTGCTCTGGCTGGCGTGGTCATGCCCTCACCAGGACTCAGGCCTGTGCTTCTGCAAGGACAACGCTCTCCACTCCAGGTCAATGCTCATTCCCACAGTCTAAGAAGGCATGGATATTGAGACTCCAAGTGTGCTAAGAATCAACAGCCACTTTCCAAAGACTCAGAGCCATTAAGCAATCCCTCTGCCCCATCCAGGGTGGTCCACACACTTGGGAGGCCATAACCTCTGGTCATCCAAGTATGCCCGCTGCCCCCTTCCTTCTGCTCCTATCCCTTGCGTGACAGACATACGTGGGCACATCACACACATACACCCAACCCCCACCTTGGCAGTCCTCTCCCCAGTAGCACTGGTAGGGGCCAATCAAACCATGTTTAGCACGCCCCCTGCTGGCCGAGAAGGAGCTGACTCAGCCTTTATTTTGCGGGCCTAAGAGGAAGAAATGACCCTAAGATCAGAGAGAACAAAAAAGAAAAGCCAAAGCAATTCTGACTTCTTAGAAACGGAAGATATGGCATTCTAAATATAAGAGGAGGATGAAGACTTTTAAATTAGCTTTTTTAAAAAAAAGTTTTAGGAAATAAGTGACTAAAACCTAAAGATTTACTGGAAATATTTGCATTCGTATTTTCACAACGTGTCAAACCAAACACATTATGATGCGTATTTTCACAGGTCTACCAGTGGAAAAAATGGAAACGTGTTCCAGAGTGGTTTCACGTTCTACATTTTCAGTTTGCAATCCAGAGCCTTAAAACACAAACTTCACCCCACTGGGGGCATGTGACTTACAAAGGCACCTCGGTCAGCTCAAGAGCGCAAGTTCTAAAGTGACCAGGAGCAGCAGGAGCAAAGCCACTTAACAGCAGTGCATTTGGACCCCACTTCACACCCAGGCTCCCTGTCTCACCCAGGCCTGCCAATGTGGAAAATAGGTGGCACCGCTGAGGGGTCAGAGGCCATGACCACACACTGACCCCTCAGAGGAAGGTGCCTCCTCTGCCCCTTCCTTCTCTGAGCCTGGGGCCTCAGGAGGTCCTTTTTAGGGGACACCTGCCAGGCCCAGACCCACATCTGGCGAGGCTTCATTTCTATCCATCATCATCCTAAACACCAAGCACTTAAGAGTAAACCACGGGTTTCCCATCTGTTTTCACACCAACCCCAGGGTTCAAAAGCTTCATGTTCCTAACCAGATTCAAACTTCTGCATGGCACATGGCATTAAATTCCCTGAACACCCAATAGGATCATAGCACTCATTTAAGTCATGCTTCTTTCAACCAATTAGGAGTTTCATTAATTATTTAATACAAAAAAAGTCAATACTTTTGTCCCCCATTGGATATCTTTTGGATACCCTAGGCTTAAGTGGTTGTTCAGGTTGTCCTGGTAACTTGCTGTCTTATGTTCCTACCAGCTGACACAAAGAGCACATAGTAAAATAGTGGCATGTGACTCCCGTTTTGGGGGGAATTCTCCCCAGAACTTGGTGTACTGTGCAGATCTCCAGTCTCTGCACTCCCTGGACCCTTGTCGGATATTGAAGAGGCCCTGGGAGCTGGTGGGACACACAGCTGCTGGCAGGGCCCCAGCGAAGCTGCCACCCTGTTCCCAGGGCGGGCGTCTCCCAGGCACACCCTGGAGGGGGTGATGGAGAAGGAGGAGACCTGCAGACTTCCCCAAAGCTGTCCAGGCCCGCAAAGACTTCGGCCACCCCCCGTCCACCTTTTCCCGTTTCACAGGAGAGAGCATCTCTGCAGGCTGTCCCTCTTACAGTTCATGTTCCCCTACAACGCTAAGGCAAGGCGAAGGCATGTCCTGTCACGCGTGGCTCTCCCGGGGCCCCTGTGCTGTGGGTGAAGCCATCCTCAGACCTGCGGGGAATCTAACAAGTTCTCCCTCCGCCACTCTTCCATCTAGGGATCCTCAAGGCCACAGACACAAACAAACCCGCTCTCACGTGTGAGAGGTACTCAAGTTGGGCGAGCAGACGCCTACCCATTTTATGGCAAGATTCTCGGAGGGCTACAGCTGCACCGGGAGGGAGGAGGGTACACTCGAGCGGTCGTGTCCAATGAAGGAAAGTTTTAGTGAATGATGACATCACTGACATCTCCCAAATTTAAAGGAGCACTTAAAGCACAGCAGATGCAGGTTTTTCCCCTCCAGCGAACAGCTACTAGAGGAGGCCTCCGGGTTCACAGACAGACTGCATGGACCGTTCGCCCGCTGTCCAGCGAGCCCCAGCGGAGCCGGCGAGCCAGCGGCGCACGGGGCCGCGGTGGCCCACGCAGCCCAAGCACCGCGCCCGACGAGCGGCCTCGCGCGCGGCTCGGGCCCGGGCGTCTGCGGGCGCCGCGGCACCCCCGCGATGCGACCCCCCGGGCCGAGGGGCAGCTGCCCCGCGTCCGGCATCACGTTCCAGTGCGGACGCCCACAGGGCAACGCCGAGACAGCAGCCCCGACTCAGCGGGAGCGCCGCGCCCTGCCTGGGAGCCGCGCCGGGCCACAGCCGGTGGCCGCGGCGCCCGCGGGGTCCGGAGCAGAGCCCGCAATGCAGACGCGCGGGAGAGCCCCGCACGCGGCCCGCGCCCCGGCGCCCACCTGCCTCGCCGCGCAGCCCGGCAGCGAGCCGGCGCCGGCGCCCGGGAGAGCGCACCTGCCGGGTCCGCCGGCCCGGCCCCGCCGCCCGCCGGCAGCACCGCGGCCAGCGCCGTCTCACCTGCCGCGCCGCGCCGCTCCGCTCCCAGCCCGCAGCGCCGCAGTCGCCGCTACCCGACTTCCATTTTCTCTCGCTTTAAAGGAAAACCAGATCAGCTGTTTCGCTCGCGCTCGGGCTCCGCGGCCCCCTCCCCAGCTGCGGCTCGCGGTCCCGGGGGCCTCGCCTCCCCCGCCTCCTCCCGCGCTCCGCTCCGCCCCTCGCGCCCCTCCGCTCCGCCCGCGGCCGCGCGCAGCGCCCGCCTCCCGGCTCCGCCCGCAGCTGTCCGGCGCGCGCCCTCCCCTGACGTCACCGGCCGCGGCCGCGCCCCGCCCCCTCGCCCCTCGCGCGGACGTGCGCGCGCTGCTCGCGCCCCGTCCCCGCCCCGCCGGGGCCGGCGCCGGCGCCGGAGTGCGCGTGCTCGAGGCCGTGACCGTGCCGCGGCCCCGAGCTCCGGGAGGGCGTGCGGCGTCCCCTCAGCCCCCGGCGCCGGGGCTGTCGGCAAGGCCGCCCGCGCCGCTGTGCCTGCGCCCGCCTCTCCCGCGGCTGTCTTCGGCCCGCTCCACTTTCCCCCCCTCAGGCTGCCCAAACTTTCTCCCTCTCACGGCCTCGGCTCCGTTTCCGCGCCCTGCCTCGGGGGCCCCGGCGTCGCCGCCCGACCCCGGAGTGCCCCTGTTACCTCCGCGGCCAGTTCTCCGGCTCCTTCCCGCGTCCTGCCCACTTGTGAGCACCGTCCCTCGTCCCCGCTCGCCGCGGCCCAGGCCTGCTGGCCGCTCTGCCCGCGCTCGCGGCGCCCTCTCGGGGTCGCCACGCCCCCTCGCCCCGACCCGGACCCGGGGCTGCGGGTGACCGAGGCCGTCCGGGTGCGTTTCTTGACGAGGTTTTTTTTTTTTTTTTTTTTTTGCTTTGGTTTACACAACGTATTTGCTTAATAGACTCTAGCAATGCGTTTGACTTTTAAAATTAATATTCAGACTTAAAAAAACACCCTGCAGTCCCGTGATCCCGTGAGGACCAGCGCCCAGGGGCTGCTGGCCCTCGGTGGCCACACTGCCCCAGCCCTAGCCTCTGGAGACCTGAGGTGCTTCCCCGGCTCTGGCTTGTCCTTGTGAGGTCATAGATGAATGAAGCCCCGGGTACCATTTTGAAACGGACTTTATCACAGTTCTGCCTTGAGACTCGTTCCCGTGTGGCGTGTGTACTTGAGCGGTTTGCACCACGTTGCCTTTGCTTGGTCACCCACCGGAGGATGTTGGGTGGTTGCCAGTGTTTGGCGATTGTGAATAGATGCTCTAGAAACATTGGCGTGCACGGTGTTGTGGGGCAAGTTTTCCAAGGAGTTGGATAAATAGTGCAATCGGTGGAGCGCAGGGTAAATGTGTTTCTAAGAACTGGGCAAAAGCAGTTTTTCTGAGTGGTTGTACCATTTTCATAACCAGCAGCGGTGTGTGAGAGTCCCATCTTCCTGCATCCTTGCCAGCACTTGACATGGGCTCTGTGGATGTGTATGTGTGTGTGATATGGGTTCTCTGGGGGTGAATGCGTGTTCATATTCAAGGGTACTTCAAAAAGTTCACGAAAATGGAATTTTAAAAGTTTATTTTTAATTTTTAATACCGTAAGGGTGTCTTTAAAAAGCTCGTGGAAATATGTATTATGAAATAAAACTATGCCTGGGTGTAAAGGTTTTTGCACAAAAAGAAACTTATCTTTTAATTCCATTTTCCACAGACTTTCAAAGTACCCTCATATTTTCACTAGAAGTAGTTTGTCTGATACATATTTTGCAAATATGCTGCCAGAGTAAACTTTGGATTCTGTTAACACTGTCTTTGGCAGAGCAGAAGTATTTAATTTTAATAATGTCTGATTGGCATTTGTTTTCCACTAAATTCTAGGTCACATAGATTTAGTTCTATGTTTTCTTCTAGAATTTTATAGTTTTACATTTAGGTTTACAACCCATTTGATTAAACTTTTGTGAAAGGTGTTAGGTCTGTCTGGATTACTTTTTTTTTTTTTTTTTTTAACTTTGGATGTCCAGTCACTCTAGCCTCATTCGTTGAAAAAAAGTACACTTTCTTCATTGAATTGCCCTTGCTCTTTGTCCAAATCAGTTAACTGTGTGGGTCCTTTCCTGGGCTCTGTTGCATTCTGTTGCATACACATGTATAAATTCTCAGATTATTTTACCACACTACTTTAAATATACCATAGCTTTGTAAGTAAGTCTTGCAGTTGGGTAGTGTCAGTCCTTCAACTTTAGTCTTTATCATCACATTGTCTACTGCAGCTTTTCTTTCTTTATATGATTTTCATAATCAGTTTACAGAGATTTTCAAAATATCTTTCTGAGATTTTGATTCAGATCTGATTGAATTTATTGATGAAGTTTAGAAAAATTGACATCTTGAGTCATCTGATGCAGGAGTATGAAGCATATTTCCATTGTTTAGATTTTGTGTGCATTTTTTCAGCAATATTTTACAGGTTTGGTTTTCTTTTCCACAGAATTCCTGTACATATATTGTGACATCTGTGTTTTTTATCCTATTGCAAATTGAATTTTTTTAATTTCAAATTTCAATTGTTTATTGCTGGAATACAGAAAAGTAGTCCACTTTGTCTAGTAACTTTGCAATACCTGTTTATTAGTTCTAGAGTTATTTTTGAAATAAGTGGTTTAATTAAAAACATAACTATTTTTGAAATAACTTGATAATTCTTGATGTATAATGGTACCATTTACTAATAGAGAGTTTCATTTTCTCACTTTGCAATCTGAACATATTTTATTTCCTTTTCTTGTCTTATTAAATAAACTAGGATTCCCAGTCTGATGTGGATTGGAAGTGGGTACAGAGAATATCCTCGTCCTTGTCCCTAATTTTAGGAGTAAGCATCCAGTTTCTTACCACTAAGTATGATGTTAGCTGTAGGATTTTTATAGATGTTCTTTATCAAGTTGAAGAAGTTCCCCTTTATTCCTTATTTGTTGAGGGCTTTTGTTTTGTTTTGTTTTGTTTTATCACAAATTTTGGATTTTGCCAATTTATTTTACATCTATTGACATGTTTATTTTTTATATTTTAGCTTGTAGATGTGATGATTGATTTTCAAATGTTGAATCAGCTTTGCAAACCTTGAATAAATCCCAATTAGTCGTGGTAGATAATTATTTTTGTACATTGTTGAATTCAATCTGCTGAAATACTTTTGAGGATTTTTACATCCATGAGAAATAGTGGTCTGTAATTTTTGTTTATTATATCTTGTTTTGGTATCAGGGTAATGCCGTAATACAATGAGTTAGGAAGTTCTCTCTGCTTCTACTTTTTGTAAGAAACTATAAGGAAATGACAGTCTTCTTTCTTAAATGTTTGGTAGAATTCCCAAGTGAAACCATCTGGCTATGGTGATTTTTTTTTGAAGATTATAAATTAATGATTCTATTATTTTACGAATATAGTGCTATCAGATTATTTATTCCTTTTCATGTGCATTTTCATAACTGTGTCTTTTAAGGAACTGGTCATTTCATCTAAATATTCAAATGTGTGTATATGGAGCTGTTCAACATAATTTTTTATTGTTCTTTTACTCTCCATTAACTCAGTACGAGCACCTCTCTTTCATTCCTAAATTTGGCAGATCATGTCCATCATATATTTTTCTTTATTAGCCTGGATACATGTTTATCAATTTAGATGGTCTTTTCCAAGAACTATTTTGGGTTTTATTGATTTTCTCTGTTGTTTTCCTGTCTTCAACTTCATTTATTTATTTTATAATTTTTGTCACTTTTTTCTGTTTGTTTTGGCTTAGATTATTCTTCTTCCTATAGTAACCTGGGTGAAAGCTTAGGCTTTTAATTTTAGGTCTTTCTTCTTTTCTAATATATGCGTTTTGTGCTGTATATTTCCCTCTAAGTAAGCCTTTGCTATATCTACAAATTTTGTAAGTTGTATTTTAATTTTCATTTAGTTTTATATATTTTAAATATATATATTTATATGTATATAAATATATATATATTTTTATATATATTTATATTTAAATATATATATTTTAAATCCTTCCTTTTTGACCATGTGTTATTTAGAAATATATTGATTCGATTCCACTGATCTTCTGTATATAGAGAGAATCGAAAATGAATCTTGATGTGAATGGAAGGGGAGAGGGAGTGGGAAAGGGAAGGGTTGCGGGTGGGAGGGATGTTATGGGGGGGAAGCCATTGTAATCCATAAGCTGTACTTTGGAAATTTATATTCATTAAATAAAAGTTTAAAAAAAAATAAAAAAAAAGATTCCAATGATTTTCAACTTTTTAGCTATCCTGTTCTTGATTTCTAGGTTGATTCCATGTGTTCCAAAACATACTTTACATGATTTTAAATTTTCTTTAATGTAACAAGGTATGTTTTATATCCCAGAATGTGGTCAATGTTGGTGAATTTTTTTATATGAACTTGGGAAGAATGTGTATCGTGCTATTGTTATATTTATACATGCTAATTAGATAAAGCTGATAGTACAGTTCAGATCAACTGTGTCCTTACTGATTATCTATTTTATCATATTGTTTATATAATTATAATTTGCTCCATTTTTGCACTAAAGATAGCTTTATTAGTTTTATAAAAATCAAAAAAAGGTGTTGTAAGAAATTCCAATAGTACAGAAAAGTTAAAAGAAAAAAGTAAAAGAGATTCCTTGAATTCTCACTTTCCAGAGATAATCATTGGTTAAAATATTAAGATAATTATGAAGTATACTATAAAATTGAATGTTAACAATAGTAATATTTTAATAATAATATTTTATAGACTCCAATATATAGATACTCATAAATATTTGTGTCTAATAATGATGTTTGGAATATATTAATTTTGCTCAATAGCATCTTTTTTTTTTTTTGACAGGCAGAGTGGATAGTGAGAGAGAGAGAGAGAGAGAGAGAGAGAGAAAGGTCTTCCTTTTGCTGTTGGTTCACTCTCCAATGGCCGCCGCAGCCGGCGCACTGCACTGATCCGAAGGCAGGAGCCAGGTGCTTCTCCTGGTCTCCCATGGGGTGCAGGGCCCAAGCACTTGGGCCATCCTCCACTGCACTCCTGGGCCACAGCAGAGAGCTGGCCTGGAAGAGGGGCAACTGGGACAGAATCCGGCGCCCTGACCGGGACTAGAACGCAGTGTGCCGGCGCCGCAAGGCGGAGGATTAGCCTATTGAACTGTGGCGCTGGCCTCAAAGCATCTTTTAATCTTTCCAATAATTGTACTTGTTATAGGCTGCAGTTCAGTGTTTCAATGCACATGTACAGTGTGTACTGATCAAATCAGCATAATCAGCATTTCCCTTTGTTTTTTTTTTTTTTATTTTTATTTTTTGACAGGCAGAATTAGACAGTGAAAGACAGAGACAGAGAGAAAGGTCTTCCTTCTGTTGGTTCACCCCCCAAATGGCTGTCACGGCTGGCGCACCACACCAGTCCCAAGCCAGGAGCCAGGTGCTTCCTCCTGGTCTCCCATGAAGATGCAGGGCCCAAGCACTTGGGCCATCCTCCACTGCCTTCCCTGGCCACAGCAGAGAGCTGAACTGGGAGAGGAGCAACTGGAACAGAACCAGCACCCCAGACAGGACTAGAACCTGGGGTACCAGCGCCGCAGGCGGAGGATTAGCCTAGTGAGCCGCGGTGCTGGCCAGCATTTCCCTTTCTTTGATATTATTTTATGATTGGAGCTCCTTTCTTTTATTTGCTCATAAAAATATATAATAGTTTTTTGAGAACTGTAGTCTTCTGCCTTTTTGAGCATTAATTATAGATAGAGGAATGCTGAAGTCTCCAAAGATGATAGTGGATTAGCCAATTTCTTTTCAGTTTTATAATTCAGGTTTGTACTTTTGGCTTGACATATTTTGATGCCTTATTGTTAGGTGCATGCATTTATGATTAATATATTTTCTGGGGGAGTTGGCCCTTTTATGAATATGAATTACGCCCTCTTTCTTTTAATCCTTAATAATTTCCCTTGTTCTCAAGTACGATTTGTCTAAAATCGGTTTAGCTATCCCAATTTTCTTTTCTTCTCTTTTTTCTATTCTTTTTAAAAAGATTTATTTATTTATTTATTTAAAGAGAGAGAGGAAGACACAGAGAGAGATGTTTCGTCTGCTGAGCAGTTCATTCCTCATATGGCTGTAATGGCCGGGGCTGGGCCAAGCCAAAGCAAGGAGCTTCATCCGGGTCTCCCACATGGGCATCTTCTGCTGCTTTTCCCTGGGCCATTAGCCAGGAGCTGGATTGGAATAGAGCAGCAGGGACATGAGCTGGCACCTATATGGGATGCCAGTTTCACAGGCAGTGGCTTTACCTACTGTGCCACAATTCCAGCCCCTTCAATTTTTTTTTTTAAGATTTTATTTATTTATTTGAGAGGTAGAGTTACAGACAGTGAGAGGGAGAGGCAGAAAGAAAGGTCTTCCTTCCATTGGTTCACTCCCCAAATGGCCGCAATGGTCAGAGCTGCGCCGATCCAAAGCCAGGAGTCAGGTGCTTCTTCCTGGTCTCCCACATGGGTGCAGGAGCCCAAAATCTTGGGCCATTCTCTACTGCTCTCCCAGGCCACAGCAGAGAGCTGAATTGGAAGATGACCAGCTGGGACTAGAACCGGCACCCATATGGGATACCAGCACCACAGGAGAATTGACCTACTGCGCTATGGCACTAGCCCCTAATTTTCTTTTGATTAGAGTTAGTATGGTATTTGTATTTCTCCATCCCTCTCCTTTTAACCTATCAGAGACTTTATGTTTAACATACATTTCCTGTAAATAAGATACGGTTGGGTCTTGTTTTGTTATCTGCTCTGTCCATCTCTGTCTTTTAATTGGTGTGTTTAGACTGCTCACATTGAACAAGATTTTATATTTGGATTAATATCCAATATGTTTATAATTGTTTTCTTTATGTTGCAAGTGGCTTCTTTATCTGCCTTTTTTGATTTTAATTGCGTTTTAAGACAAATCTTATTCCATTTTTTTCTTCCCTTAGATTATCAATTATTCATTTTAAAGAATTTTTAGTGGTTTTTCTAGTGTTTATGATTAGATTTTCACTAATTTATGTCCATCTTCACATAATACTATTGAAACTTCACATGCAGTGCATATATGTTCCCATCTCACATTCCCATTCCTTGTGACATTGTTGTCATTCCTTTCATTTATCCATATACTATAATCATCTAGTACGCTGTTACTACTTGTGTTGCAATTTTAAACAATACTCTTTTAGATCAACTGTGAATAAGAAAAATAAGATTTATTTTACTTCCATGTGTTCCTTTTCTGAAACTTCACTTATTTATGTAGTTCCAAGTTTCTGATCTATATCATCTTCCTGAAAGTCATCTTTTGACATTTCCTGAAGGATAGGTTTGATAGTGAATTGCTTCAACTTTCCTTTGCCTGAGAAAGTCCTTATTTTCTCCTTCACTTTTGAGGGATAATTTTTGGTGAGATATGTAATTACAAGATGGTTCTTTCTGTCTTTCAACTCTTTAAATATTTCACTCTCATCTTGATTGTGTTATGTCTGATGAAAAGTAGGCTGTGTTTCATATCACTTTTGCTCTCGATAAACTTTCCATCCATAACCCCCAGTCCAGCTTCTTTTAGTGTATTTCCCTCCCCCCTCCTCTCCCTCCACTGCTGCCTCTCTCTGTCTCTCTTCTATTTTGCAATTTGAACATTATATGCTTTGTTGTAGTTTTGATCTTAATCTTTGTTGTTGTTCTCTGAGATCTGTATGGATCTATGGTTTGGCAAATTACTTTAATTTGGAAAGTTATTAGCCATTATTACTTCAAATATTGATTTTATTTTAATTAATTAATTTATTTGAAAGGCAGATAGAGACAGACAGAGGCAGAAGGAAATCAGAGAGATCTTGTATCCACTGGTTCACTCCCCAACTGCTTTAACACCCAGCTCATGCTGGGAAGTCTAAAAGTGTGGCACCAGCATCTGCTTTCCTTTTGGTGAGGGCTCCCTCCATGCATCACAACATGGTGGATGTCCTCACACGGTGAGACACTGGTTCAAGTCTCTTTTCCCCACCCTCAGGTTCTCATCTAATCCTAATTACCTCCCAAAGGGTTCACCTCTAAAATACCATCAACACAGGAATTTAGGGATTAAGTTTCTAACGCTTGAACTTTGGGGAACATATTGAAATCATAGTGGTTTTTGTGTGTTTCACAGGAATTACCCTTTCCTTCCACCTGTCAGAGTCAATAGGGAATCTTCCTTGGATCTTCGAGAACCTGGTAGATTTCCTGGAGGTAAGTTCATGAAAATCTGGGGCAAAGTATTCCTGCTAAGACTGCGCTACTGGAAGTTTCTCAGTCTCAAGCTAGTCCACACTCAGCCTCTGGTAATTTGTTAAAATTACCATTTCAGGACAGCACTGCGGCTCAATAGGCTAATCCTCTGCCTGCGGTGCCAGCACCCCGGGTTCTAGTCCCGGTCGGGGCACTGGATTCTGTCCCGGTTGCCCCTCTTCCAGGCCAGCTCTCTGCTGTGGCCCGGGAGTACAGTGGAGGATGGCCCAAGTCCTTGGGCCCTGCACCCCATGGGAGACCAGGAGAAGCACCTGGCTCCTGCCATCGGATCAGCGTGGTGCGCTGGCCGCAGCACACTGGCTGCAGCGGCCATTGGAGGGTGAACCAACGGCAAAGGAAGACCTTTCTCTCTGTCTCTCTCTCTCACTGTCCACTCTGCCTGTCAAAAAATAATAAAAAAATGACCATTTCAGTGTTCTTGTCAGTTCATAGCTCCAACATCTTCTCTAGGGGAACAAATCTCAGCTCTAACTCGCTGGATTCATTTGCCTCTTCAGATTTCTTGTTGGCAGTTTATCCTGCATCCTGAACTCTCTGATGGATCCAAGAAAATTCATTATGTTTCCAGTCACCCAGTTTTTCCCAATGTAAAGGCACCTGTGAGGACTTCTAAGCTATTTATAGTCTAGAGCCCAAATTGAAGTGTTGATCTCACTGTGGATTTAAGATGCATTTCTCTGTGGTGAATGAATGTCAGGCCTCTTTTCATGGGCTTCTTCATCATCTGATTATTCTGTTTGATGAATTTTCTGTCCAGCCTTTTAACCCATTTTTTATGGGATTTTATAAGTTTTCTTAATATTGAACTTTAGAAATATGTATATTGGCCTTACTAGTTCTAAGATCTTTTGTGTATGTTCCACTGGAGTTTCTATGTAAATAATTTTGTGTCTAGTGCAGAAGAACAATTTTTTCTTCCTTTCTAATCCTTATGTCATTTATTTATTTTTCTTGCTTAACTACACTGGCTAGGACTTCTAATAGATAATAATAATAGAGAAAATTGGAGATGTCTTTGTCTTATTTCTGATCTTAGGAACAAAAATCTAATTCTTATCTAATTCTTCATTGTTAATTATAATGTTGACTGAAGGCTTTTGTAGATATCACTTTGGGGAAGGGACCCCTTTTAGTCCTAATTTGCTGAATATTTGTATCCTGAGTGGATGTTGACTTCTGTTAAATGCCTCTTCTGTATCAGTTGTTAGTCATGTGATTTTTCTCTATTGCCTGTTAATACAATGGATTCAAATTTTAAATTTTTTGAAACTGAACCAGTCTTACATTCCTAAGATATACACAGCTTTAGCCCAGCTACCTGCATGGCTCCCAACAACTGCAAGTCTGTTTTGAAATTTCCTGTACTGGGTTTAGTATTTTACACAACGCTGACAACCAGCTAACAAGGTATTCTGTGTTTTTCACTTTGCTTTTGTTTTCTTGTTTTATATTTTGCTAGAATTAGTTTGGTAGTATTTTGTTGAAGAATTTTGTATCTGTCTTAGTGAGGACTATTAGTTTACTCTTAGACACCCTTTGACTACTTTGGGATTAGAGTAATGCTAACTCCTAAAATGTTCTATGTTCTAAATTCTACAGAAAACATTATAAATAACTGGTTAAAAAAATAAAAAAATAAATAAGTAAACCTATATGTCTGCTTGAAAATTTGCCCAGAAAAAAAAAAAAAAAAAGAAAAGAAAAAGAACTGGTGCTATTCGGTAGATTTTACCCATAAGCATATGTGTCCGTGGAGATTTCTTTTTCAATGGTTTTAAACTACGAAATCAGTTTCTTTTATAGATATAGAACTAGTGAGTGGTTCATATGCAACTTTATGGAACTGTTTTGGTTGCCCACCTTTCTGAAATCTCCCTCACACTTTCCAGCTTCCTGGGGCCTTTCTTCTTTGCCTACTAGTCTGAAAACTAACTTTAATTTCCCTATTCTGCCACACACTTCCCAAAACTGTATCTTCATTCAGGGCCAAACTGCAGGCTGCTGGGAAAGAAAAAAAAAATAACAGGGACCTATTTCCCATTTTTAGGAGCACATCTCCCTTAGTCATGGAGAGGAGCCATCCCCATCAGAGTTTTAGTGTCAGCCTGGCTTACGCTGCCTGTGCAGCCACCACCACCACAATCACAGAGTATTGTTTTGGGCAAATGTGAAAGGGTTGTTGTCTCACTGGTTTTCATATTCTTTGATTTGGTGGTGCATGTTCCCACCCCAGGGTTTTGGTCCTTGTTGCTGATTCCAATTTCCAGTGTGTTCTTACCCCAGCTACCTGCACAGCTCACTTCCCAACAATTTCAAGCCCGTTTTGAAATCTCTTGTACTGGCTTTAGTTTTCCGTACAATGCTGACAACCAGCGGACAAAGTATGCGCTTCTCTCAACTTGTTTACTGTCTGTCAGGCTCCCTAACCTGTGCATTCCAGGAGAGTTGGAATGTATCTCTTTTGTTACTGTGGTATCTCTGGTTTCTTAAACACTTCTGGCACCTGGAAAGTGCTCAAGAAATATTTGCTGAATGCAGGATGTGTTCATTTGTGTAAATATTTTAAAATCCCCCTCCTAAAAAACTGCAACCTTCTGTACTAGTAAGCTTTGGGATATTTAGAGGGATATTTAAGATATGTTTAGTAGTAGAAAATATATCTAAGAAACTTTATTTTAATGAAGGCATTAATGATGAATAATATAAAATGAATACAGAATTTAAGTGGACACTGAATTTTAAACATAAGTACTAATTTTTTCAGTGTAAGCAAAATTATAATAATTTTCAGTGAGATTAATTAATTATGAAGAACTTATTACAATAAGCTAGTAACTATATATCAGAGGTGGGGAACATCCAGCCCACAGACCATAGAAGGCCCATAAAATCATTTGGTCTGACCCTGCCAAGGCAACCGCAGGTGAGACTCGAAATTCAATAAATCTATAGCAGGCTAATTTTTAAGTTGATAATTGTGTATGGCCTGTGAGTGATGTTATAAATGTCCAAATGGCTCTTGGCAGAAATAAGATTTTCCACCCCTGCAAAAATATAGTCATTTCCTAGGCCTACTGTAACAAATTAGATAGATTAAAACACCAGAAGGTTTTCTTCTATAGTTCTAGGGACAGAAGTTTTACATCAAAGTATTGGCAGGATTGATTCCTTCTGGAGGTTCTGGGGGAAATCTGTTCTGCACCCCTCTCTCCTAGCTTCTAGTGGCTTCCTGCCTATCTTTGACATTCCTTGGTGTATGGACTGAATGACTGAATGCTTCTATTCTTCCAAAATATTTATGTTGACCCCTAACCCTCAATGTGGTAGTACTTGGACATGAGACTGTGAGAGGTAATTAGGTCATGAGGATGGGGACCTGGTGTGATTGGGTTAGCACCCCTAAAGAAGGGTCCCAGAAGAACTGATCTCATTCTTTCTCTCTTATGTGTGCACACCAAGGAAAGGCCATTTGAACTCACAGTGGGAAGGCAGCTGTCTATAAGCTGGGAAGAGAGCCCTTATCAGAACTCGACTTTGCTGGATCTCTGACTTCAAATCTTTGTAGTCTGCAGAACTAGGAGAAAAATGCAAGCTTTTCAAGCCACTCTCTTAGTGGTATTTTGTTTTGGCAGCCAGAGCAGATTAGTATGATGTTTTTAGACTCACCTCAGTGGTCTCTGTGCCTGTCTTCATATGGCCTTCTCTATACTCTTTTTCTTTTCTTTCTTTCTTTTTTTTTTTTTTTTTTTTTTTTTTTTTTTTTTTTTTTTTTTGGTATTACGAAGACACTGCCTATCAGTGTAGGCACTGGTAGGTAATCCATCCAGTTAAGCCAGATGATTTTATCCCCCGAACTTTAACTTCATCAGCAAAGACCTTATTTCCAAAAAAGTTCATACCCACAGACACCAAGGGTTAAGATTGAGCCTATCTTTTATTTATTTATTTTTTTAAGGGGAGGAGGATACAATTCAACCTACTGCAAGTGGAATAGAAATAAATAATTTTCTGAGGTGGAAATTTTCTGAGGTGGAACAAAACACATCCTCTCCCATCTTGGGTATATAGTAGGGCCAGAAATGCAACCTTGCATTGCAGTAACCTCTCAGCAGGAAAGATCATGCCTGGATGCCATTGACAGAGGCGTCATTGCCCCTATGATACTGTTCAGCCAACAACAGCTCCCAGGTGGGCAGGGGAGTTTGGGAAGAAGCCAGGGCCTAGACACAGAGTCTCTCTGAATCCCCTGGTAGACAGAGAGCAACTGATGAACCAAAAATACTGGAGCAATAACTGCAATAAACTTAAGAGACCATATAATCTTCCACATAACAATGTCAGGATGATGTAGACAAGCCAGCAAGAGGTAATAGCCCAGTGCAATTTCAGAAATGATGCAAAGAGGGAACACAAAGGAGAGAGAAAACATTGCTAAGAATATTTATCATGTATAAGTGTTAACTTTTTAAGATAGTTTTATCGAGGCATAATTGACATGCAATAAGCTAAACAAAGTATATAATTTGATGAGTTTTGAAATAGGCTTACCTAAAGAAAATCGAGACAATGAACATTTCTGCTATCCCAAAGTTCCCTCATGCTCCTCATTAATCTAATGCTTCTTCCCAATCTTCCCCATTCCTTTCCCCAATCACTCATCACTCATCTGCTTTCTGGGTATGACATTTTTGAAAATTATTTACCTGTATTGATTGAAATTACTTTTCTTATTTTTATATTTAATAATGTTCTCGTGTTATGCCAAAATTTTTATATCTCCTTTACTAATATTATGTTTAGAATGATAGCGTCTGTGTTCTCAAATGAGATTCACCTATGCTTGTTGTGATCTCCTTGTCTGCTTTGGGTATCAATGTTATACGAGATGTATAAAGTGAATTGAGAGAGAATCAGTCAGCAGAGGCTGGCTTATATGACACAACAAAGGATAATAAAAATCTCAGGCAGTTAAAAAAGTAGCAAATGTATATTTCAGGCTCTTTTTGCCAGTCTATCACAGATCAGTAGGAGCATTCATGCTCATCATAGGAATATAGGTTCTGTGGGACCTCCATTTTGCATGTCTCCACCAGTACCAAGAAAGGCAGATGACAGCATGATGAATCTTTTGCTGGCTCCGGGTCACTTCCTTTCATGTGTTACTGCCCAAAGCAATTCATTTAGCCATGCCCAAATCCAAATGGGCTAGAGCAGTGCAGTTGTATCATGTGAACAGCCTTAATGGTTATCAGTCTGCCTTTCAATCATCACATACTCAATTCTATTTTCCTTCTGTATGCAGAAGAGCACACTTACGCCCTCCCCAGGGGAGCCCACCCAAGTCATTATATCCAGCTAAAATCCAGGAATGCTAAGTAAGGCCTGATGTCTCCATCAGGTTCAGATGTAGTTCTCCCTTTATAGGAGACCTATGGTCTAAAATGACAAGGTATCTACAACCTTCTACTCCCACTTGGAAAGGGGATAAGGGACAGATGCTCTGATTGTTCCAAAGTGATTCTTCAGTCTGACTGACAAGATATACAAGTGCTATCTACTCTGGACCTGGGAAATAAACATTGATAAGACTATAACGTGGCAGAGAGGAGCCCTTCTAGTATTCTTTCCCTGTTGTGTTGATCCATTGGCACGTTCTTCTCTTTCCTTTAACAACCAGGGCATACCTGAAGTGGATGTTGTGTTCTCTCCTTATTGGTCACACAAATTCCTAGACAGCATGGTGGCCAATCTTTGTTTAAATATTGTGGCATGGCATGACAAAATCACAGAATTTAGATAGTTACAGGATTTTTTTGGTCTAGGATCATGACTTTTCTAACAATTTAACCCTTTAACCTACTTAATGATGAATTTCTTCTGCTTGCCCTTCTAAATCCTCTTGTGTCTCCCTCTCTGTCTCCCTCTCCCTCATCCTCCCTCTCCCTCACCCTCTCCCTCTCCCTCTCCCTCTCCCTCTCCCTCTCCCTTTCCCTCACCTTCCCTGATATATATCCTGGGAAGATAATCTACATCTAAGGCTCCCTTGTCTTCTGGCTTCCACTTAGGTTTGGCCAACTGGGAGCAGTGAGATGAAAGAGACAAAATTGAATGAAGTTCCCTTACCCCTGTTCCTGCTCTGTTTGAAGACCAAGGGTTGAAAAGCAAATTAGCATAATCTATCCTACCTTCTAAGGTGGTAGTAGCTGTACTCCATTATGTTCCTGGAAGGGGACTTTTTATGTAGCATTTGTAGCCAGGAAATGTAATCTCTAGATCTCTGGAACAATCTGAAAAGAGATGGAATTTGCTACTTATTGAATATTTCATATAATGTGCTCATTAAACCATTTGAGGACTCATTTTTTATATTAAGCTTCTGTAATATTTTATTGTATCATCTACATACAGTACAAATAAATATTATAAATAATTCAAAGAGTTCTTACAAATGTACGCACACATATAACCCATTCCTTTATCACTATATACAACATACATTTTGAATGTTTTTCTCACATTGAAAAATGGGTGAAGTTTTCCTGTGCTTTGGGAGATATGAAATAACATTAGAGAAAAAAGGGAAGAAATGTTGAGTCAAAAGACTCAGTAAGAGGTGGAGCACGGGGTGGGAGTGGTGGGAAAGGGAGGGCAGTATCCCAGCACACAGGGAACCTCACTCCCTGGCAAGATCTCTGAGTTCTCTTCTCCCCCAGTACAAATATGGCCTTGGCTTTTGGCTGATGGACACATACACTGTCATAGTTCCCTTCTCCATTGTCCCCTGGAAAGCAGTGAAATAATTCCCCATTGTTAAAAGTACGGCAGCTGCGTCCCTCCAAGTGTCCTGTGCTGCCAGAGTGCATAGGCTGCAGTGAACTTCTTCCAAACCCTAAACATAGCCCAAGTATCTGGGAGGATGTTGGATTAGAGGGGCCCTGCACTCAGGGATGAGGGGTGACTGAGCAGCACAGTGTACACACTGCTGGCCACTGTGATCCTGCACCTTAGAGATCATGAGCAGAGGACAAAGGCCATGGCACCAAGAAACCAAATGAAACAGCCACAGGCTAGAAGATGGGAAAAGGCATAAGGATGTGCCTACATGTGGTTTAAATAGCCTGAAATTTCATTTCTGTCCTCAGTGGAAGGGAGCTTAAAAAAGAAATTATGTTGTATAGGCATGAACTTCATTTCTTAAAAACTTTGAGATTTATATCATACTACTTTATTTATTATTTGGATCAGATTTTAAACACATAAAAAGTAGAGATATTGGGAGGAAACTTTATTACCAGTAGTTTGAAGTACAAATAGATATAATCCTACTTACTTGTAGTTGAAAAATTGTAAAAATCGTTATTGAATGTATATTTTACTGCTGTGGAAACTAAAAAAAATCAAAGCACATAAACTTGCCATAATTTGAATTCCTGTGGCAGAGCATAAGTGAAAATAATAAATCCATTAGGCTTTGAATCACAATAATATTGACAGCAAGTTTCTTCCACTCCACCTATAAAATTCCAAATAGGAAACAATCTCCTCCATAAAAGAAAGATGATGGCAATTCACTGGTCTTGTTATGAATGTAGAAGGAGTGAATGTAGAAGCTCATTGAGAAAATGCCTTGCCCCCATGTTACACTTGCACATGGACATCAATATGGAAAGTAAGCAAATCTTGAGTTGAGAAGTGGACCAGATCAAAGCCACCTACTCTTAGGTGAGAAGGAATCCCTTTACTGAAGCCCATGCATCACTATCAGATAATGAGAACACCGTAAAGGACATGAATGAATGGCATTATTCACGTAGTTCCTGGGACACCCTGGGTCAGCCTGGACCAGGCCTCTGGCCATGACCTGACTTCTAGGTGTCCTTACTGTATTGGGGTGGGGGGCATAATGATGCTTCAGGTTCCCAGTTGCCAAAGTCTCCTCAGAACCACCCCTGCACCTTAATATTCTCTGCAGACTCACATCCAATGGACCTCACCCTGTTCATAGCCGGTGCCCTGGTTTCAAGGGGTGTCTGGACCCTTCAGCTTCTGTGATTATGGCAAGATCCTACCTTTCTATGACTAGAATTCTGGTAGGGTCTCTGAGTGTGCATGACTTCCACAGTGGAATACCATACCCTGGGTGTTATAAAGAAAAGACATTTATTTTCTCTCAGATCTGGAGTCTCAGAGCCTGAGATCACAGTGCCAGCCTGATGGGGTTCTGGTGAAGGCTGTCTTTTAAATTTCAGATTACCCTCTTCTCATTGTGAGCTCCTATGGCAGAAAGAGGGAGAGGGACTTTCTGGCATCCGTTCCTTTAAGGGCATTCACTAATCCCATTTGTGAAGGCTCCGCCCATATCATCATCACCTCTCAAGGGCCCCACTCCCCAGTGCTGTCACCTCAGGGGTTACGGACTCTGCTTGTGAGTTTTAGGAGGACCCAAATATTCAGTTTATCACATCTCCAAATCTAGGAAAGGGTTATAGCTGTGTAGCTGTCACAGAACAGACAACAAAGACCCCAGTCCTCCCTTAGCTCCCTCATGGCAGCTGGGTGGAAACAGCCCGAGTTATTTGACTGCAGACACCAGGAACTCATGTGGCACAAGATGGTGCTTCAGCACTGAAAGTGTTGGGGATGTTTTTCATTTTAAAATTTTATTTATTTATTTGGAAAGCAAAGTTAGAGAGAGAGAGAGAGAGAGAGAGAGAGAGAGAATATGAGATTCCATCCTTTCATCCATTGGTTCACTCACTGAATGGCCACAATGGCTGGGACTAGGCCAGGCCAAAGCCAGGAGCCAGGAGCTTCTTCTGGGTCTCCCATGTGGGTACCAGGACCCAAGTGCTTGGGCCATCCCACACCACCTTCCCAGGTGCAATAGCAGGGAGCTGGATCAGAAGTGGAGCAGCTGGGACTCCAACCAGTGCTCATATGGGGATGCCAGTACTACAGAAGGGTTGACCACTGTGCCCTGTGCCCACCCTGGGGATGTCTTGAGATTGTTGCGAGTATAATATTGGTGGTGTTGGGAAAGTTGGGACTACTGGGCATATTGAGAATGTCGGGAATGATGGAGTTGTTTGTTGTGATCATTCAGAGTATCAGGAGAACTGGGAATATTGAGAGTGTTGGGAATGTTGGGAAAATTCAGAATGTCAGGAACAGAGTTTCTCATCTTCAGTAGTTCAGGTTGCCTACTGGTAGTGATACTTCTGCCAGCAGAAAACACCTACAAAGCTAGAGATGCATAAGTTTCAGGCTCTTTTCTCTTTCTGGCTGCTGTCCCTCCTATCTGAGACCCCAAGTAGGAGCAGGCATTTCTTGCTCCCTGCACCTCACATGTGCTCACTCTTCTGGTGCATGCTGGTTTCCCCTCCTCACATATCCTCCCCTGTCTTCCTGAGAAATCTCTGACTGCAGTACCAGTTTAGATGGCACCTCTTTGTGAAGTCTTCACAGTCCCCTAGGCAGTGGTATTATCCATAAGTCTAGCAATTTTCTTTTGCTCTTCTTCTTTAATATTTTATTATAATTGCCACTCGTGTTCTGACTGCACTCTGAGTTCCCTGAGTGCTGGATCCCGGCTTTATATTTCAGCCCATGGCAGGTGAAGCTGATGCCTTGCTCACATCCCTGAGGTTGTTTGGCTGAGAAGTTACACTCTGATGTTGGTACTATACTGCTTGGACCTACATGCAGGGCAGGCAGGAATAGCAGAATGTGAGGACATTGCACAACTCTGAGCCAGAGGAGTGGGTGGGAGCTGGAGGGTGAGCACCCAGCCACCCCTCCTCAGAAGGGATGAGTGCACATGCTCATAGCCATCTCAGACTGGGTGGTCTCAGCAGATGCCAACTCAGATACGTTCCTAGCCTAGTTCAATACCTGACTGCTGTTGGATTTCTGATGCATGTTTGATGAACAAAATCATCCCCAGAGTTGATCTGAAATGCATTTATTTATTCATATAGGCAATGAACATTTCTCAAGGATCTATCAGGTTTTAGACACTGTGCTAAATTCGGTATGATATATTTAAATCCTCATTTTAAGGAACCTAAAGCCTAATACAGGAGATAATATATCGCAATATATAATGTTATTGTGGTAATCTATTTTCTTGTAACAAATTACCCCATATTTAGCAGCTTTTGATATTTATCATGTCATGCAGTTATTCTAGGTCAGGTTCTGTGTGAGGCTTAGCTGAATGCGTCTGGCTCAAGAACTCCCAGGAGGTTGTGGCTGGTCTCTCAGCTGAGGCTGCTTCATCTAAGGCAAGTGCTAGGGTTGTGGGATCCCCTTGTAAGACACCTTTCACATAGCTGACAAACTGATGCTGGCTGCTAGGAGAAGGCCCTGTGACCCCGGGTGCTGCTCCATAGTCTGCACACATTTTCCAACAAGGATTCTAAGTAACCAGGAGAGAAGTGTGTCCTCTGGCCTCTCAGCTGTGTTCTCTCACCATCTTGGCACTTTGAATTTGGGAAACACCGTGAGCAGCATCTCACGTCTTCCCTGGGTGGTCGTAAACTGGGAGGATGAAGAAGAGAACGTAGAAAAATGGACCCCACTGAGACCCTCACTTCCTGAGGAAGTTAAGGTTCCCTGGAAAGCCAGGGTGAGGGGAGGATGCCTCCTGAGTCCATTTGTGCTGTGCAGCTCTGAGGTCAGAAGGCAGCTGATCCTCTAACTACAAGCGGCTGAGAGTGTGAGCATGGGCTTGGCCCCTTGCTGACTCTGACTTTGGGGAGGGAGGGCATTACCCTCTGTGCTGAAGTATCTTCATTGTGTGCCAGCTGGGGGTGGTAACCAGGCCCCTGGGGTTGACTGGAGATGAGATGGGTTAACACCCATGTGACACTGAGTATGGACACACGAAGCACTAGATGAAGGTGACCTTTACTTTTCCACTGCAGGGGCCTTTGTTTTCAGGCAGAATTCGACCTCAGCTGCAACAGGTCCTGCAGACAGATGTCCCCTGATCAAGATCATAAAATATTGGTGAAATATAAACATAATAATCTAGGTATGGGCCTTTGTGGTGAAGAAACTATAATTAGGGAGGCAAACATCATTTATACAAATTGAAGACAGAAAAGCACAAAGGGATGTGCAGGCAGCACCAGGTGCAGTAAGTGTGGTTGGGAAACAGCTATCTCATCACAGAGTAGGTAGAGACTGACCTGTCTGTAGGTTAGGCTGGAAGCCTGCTTTGTCCTGTCCTCAACAAAGTGCCAGAAGGAGCAGCTGCATCTCTCAGAAGATGGGGATGTTCTAGAACGTTGGGGGCTCCTCTTAGTGCTCTGCAGAGCTGTCCCAAGTGGTTTCTCTACTGGGGTACATTGAAAGGGTTAGTAAATTTTTGTTCATACCTGAAGTACTTGCCATGGTGTTTGGTCAACAGAAAAGGGCACACAATGCTGGGAACAGTGTGTGCCAGAGAGATTGTGTTTTCTGATAGAGGAAGTGAGACACACATGCACAGCAGTGTGGCAGGCTCCCTTTGGCAGAAGTGAGAGAGGATGTTCTTTGCACTCAGAAGTCAAGTCCCTGGATGAAGTACTTGGTCAGTGTCTCAGTAATGGTGAAGGGGCATTTAGGACCTGGGGGCCGATGCACAGAGGTGCAGAGGGAAGGAAGGTAGCTAGAGCTGTCTAGATCTCCTTGTCACAGAGAGAAACTGGAGTGACTGCCTTCGGAAGATCCCCTGGACTCAGCAGGCAGCTGGTGCCCAGTGCTACCCATTCCTTGTGGCTATAGAGATAGCAAAATCAAAATGGCTCTTGGGAGCAGTTGTCCAATCTCCCCTGAGCTAGGAGTGGGGATGAATGAATAGCAAGGCTGATCTGAGCTGAGCACTGGCAGAGCTGAGTAACTGCAGACATCCAGCAGACTGGGACTGGAGGGTAGCCGAGAAGAGAAAGGGAGTAGCAGTCCAAGAGCTGGAGCCAGCAGTCCTTGTGGTGCAGTTCCAGAGCAGAATCTTTGCCTTGGCTCCTAGTGTGTATGGCGGCAGGTATGGAGGGCCGATGGGGAGCCTAGCCAGGGGGATTTATGGGTGTGGCCAGAGAGGTAGTGGTGGGGCAGGTGAAGGGGAGGCTTGAGCTCACAGAGCACCAGGCCATGGAGATTTTAGGGGTCAGGGTCACTTGGTGGGGCCAGAGTTGGTACTGGTGGTATTCCTCCAAATTCAGATTTTAAGGACGACACTAGGGCTAGAATGGGACAGTCTTAGTTCACTTTCTATTATTATAACTGAATACCATAGATTGGGTGATTTATAAAAAATAGAGGCTTATTTAGCTGATGTTTCTGAAGGTCGGGAAGTCCAACAGCATGGCAGTGGCATCTGGTGAGAGCCTTCTTGGTGCATCATAACATGACCAGGATATTGCATGGCGGGAGAGAGCAAATGTTAGCTTGGGTTTTTCTCCCTGGTGAAGCCACTAATGCCATCCTGGGCACCCTACCCTCATGATCTCATCTAATCCTAATTACCTTCCAAAGGCTCCACCTCCAATTACCATCAACATGTGATTCTGCGGATCAGGTTCTCAACATAGGAACATTCAAGGGACACATTTAAGCCATGTAGCAGGCACTGTGGCCAGGGGAATGACAAAGAGGCAGAGTCGGGGGCAGCTTCCTGGGAAAGGCTCACAGAGCACTGTCTTTATTTCCACAGTGTAAAGTCCCTGCTTCCTCTGTTCTCCAGTGGCTGCTGCTGACCCCAGCACCTGGGAGCCACAGCCGACTGGATCTTCCTCCTTGGGCTTTCTTCTTCCCTTGGGCAGAGGCTGGCTCTGCCCCCAGGTTGTGTTCTTTCCCTGGTGGTGAGGAACTGCATTCCCTGCTCTGGCCCCCTGAGCAGATAGATGCTTGCCCTGTTCCTGGGGCCCTTGCTCTGGGCCGTGTGCTATGAGGAGGTCACAGCTCTGTGCCTGCCACATTGTTTAGCTAAAGCTGATAAGTTACGAGATCCTGCTTTACTTCCTAATGGTGAGAGACCTGCAAATCTGCTCTGACAGCATTCTCACCCCCCAGCTCCCATCTCTGTTCTGTGTAGATCTCACCCTGGACAACTGAGAGACAGGGAGGCTGGCCTGAGTGGTGCCCAGACCCTTAGCTCAGGACAAGCCTGTGGATTTTCTCCCTATGAATTCAAATCCCAACAAATGTGTGTGTACTGGGGTCCTCGGCCAGGACTGGGGGCCAGTGGGGGTAGGAGTGGGAAACCTTAGGGAGCTCCCCTACTTGAAGCTCCAGAGAGGTTTTGTACAGGGGCTAACCTACCTGCTGTGCCCGCTTTTCTTTCATTACTCAACGTTTCCCCAATTTTAAAATTCAAGTGTCCTTGCATTAGATTTCCCTTTTTGATATTTATTCAGATCTGGTGGATCTACTTGGTGAGGCCTTGAATACCCCAAACTGTTTTCCTTCACGTGAAGCTAGGAATTTTGGTTCTCATTGATTTTTCCCTCAGTCATCTCTGGGTCATGTTTCATTGTCTTGTAGTATTTGATGGTGCAGATAAGACCTTGAGGTACTATCTGTTCCTCTTCTCCTTTTGAACAAATTGTTCTTTCCTCCTGATAGCAGGGATAGTTTTCTTTCAATACTTGGAATCAGCAATTCCATCAGAATATGTCTGGGTATCAGTTTGTTTGTTTTTATTCATCCTATCTGTGAGTCAGTGAAACCATTCAACTTGAAGACTTGAGTCTTTCTTTTGCTTCCAAATAACTTTTTTTTAAAATGGTCTCTGTGAATATTTTTCACCTTTTGTTTTTTTCCTATTCTAGTCATTTATTTTCATGTCAGAACTCTCATATCTGTGCTCTACACAGACTCTTCACTTTATCTCTCATCTTTTTACTCATGATTTGAACATCTTTTTAGTAATTTTATTTTTGTTTATTTTATTTAGTTTTAATTTATTCAGAGAGGGCAAGAGAGAGACAGAGTGAGGGAGAGAGCGAGCCTTAGCTTCCATCTACTGGCTCATTTCAAGTCTCCCATGTGGTGGCAGGAACTGCCTCCCAGGGTCTGCATTAACAGGAAGGTTGAGTCAGGAGCTCAATTTAGGAATCAAAACCAGGCATTCTGATATGGAATCTGGGCATCGTTTCTTTTCCCTCAAAGTTAGAGTGACACACACACACACACACACACAGAGAGAGAGAGAGAGAGAGAGAGAGAGAATGAATATGAGAATCTTCCCTCCACTGGTTCACTCCCCGAATGGCAGCATGGCGGCAATAGCCAGGACTGGGCTCCCAGGGGGCTGACAGGAGCCCAAGCACTCGGGCCATCCTCTGCTGCCTTCCCAGACACATTAGCAGGGAGATGGGTTGGAAGCAGAATAGCCGGGTTTGGAACTGGCACTCCAATACTGGATGCGGGTGTCTCAAGCAGAGGTTTAACCTGTTGTGCCACAACGCCCACCCAGCATAGGCATCTTAGCTGGCGTCTTAACTACTAGGATGAACACCCACTCTTTAAGTTTTATTTTTAAATGACACATAATAATTGTATATATTTGTGAGATACAATGTGATGTTTTGATACGTGTCTAGAACAATGTGTAATGATCAAATCAAAATAATTAGTATAGCATTTTCTTTAACATTCATCCTTTCTTGTGGTGAGAGCATTCAACATCCTTTCTTGTAGCTAATTTGAAATATATATTATTAACTGTAGTCAACCTAACCAGAACACATTCTTCTGGTCAAATTGCATCTTTGTAGGCATGTTATTTTTAAGGATGATTTCTTTTGATTCATCTTCTAGAACACTGATTTGGTTCTTTTCAGTGACCCCTCTGGGTTTTATTTCATGCATTGAAATCAAAGATGAGAACTGTAAAAAAGTTTTTATCCATTTTGTTCTATAATTATGCACCTAAGGAGTTCCATTTGCTTATACCTCATCCAGTCAGAAGCCACCTTTTTCTTTCCCTGCCTTGACCTCTCTCTGCCAAGCATTGGGTCTTTCCTTCAGTGGGCTGTGATATTTCAGGCTGACCACGGTGCAGCTCTGTGTAGCATCTCTACCAGGGAGGCTCTGAGCACGTCTCAGTAGTCGGAGGGGGCAGCATGTGAGTGCACAGGAGGCTGGCAGTGTCTGGACCAGCTGGCTCAGAAGGCTGGGAGCCCAGAGCGGAGTTCAGTGTGGGGTTCACAGGTCCTCTGGATGCCAGCAAGGAGCAAGTGTTCTCTGAAACCAATGACTGGGGACACCGCTGACAGGTAGACTCTATAATCAGTTTGTACCTGAGAATAAATTTTGGACAAATTGCTTAGGAAGAATGGTATTCTTGTCTGAAAGCTATAATATTAATATCTGCCTTACTAATTTCTCATTGTTAGCATTCACAATTGGTTTCCTTATGTTTTTGTTTTCTGAGTTTAAAACTAGATTTTTTTTCCCAGAAGAAAGTCATACTGGAAACTATTTGTGTAAAGCTATCCAAATAGTATTTCCTCTCATAAATAGTTGAATACCAAGTATAAATCTGTGACTCAACTATGTTAGTTGATGGAAGAGAGGATATTATCAGAATTATTCAGTAATTTAAGGGCAGTGTATGTGTAGCTTGTCTGCAGCAGTTCGGATGAAAATGTCCTCTCCTTGATTACAAGTGAGGCCTTCTTGGGTGATAAATTAGGCCTAGTGAGAGATTAACAATAGTAAGAATAGAACTGAGATGCCCAGTGTTATCAGATATTGTGGCATTGTCAGTTCCCCTTGTCTTGGTGACTGGTCTAGGGATTGGCACATTACCTATGACAAGCAGTCAGAGTCATTCCAGATCTCCCCCAAAGCCGAAAGGAAACTCCTTCCTCTGGGAATGAGAGTTATGAGGAAGAGCCATGCACAGTTCTGTCTCCTCACGGCCATGTCTCTTTCTCATGTGGCAGATTTAGAGTAGACTGTCCAGAGACTATAACCACCAGATTGGAGATGAGATAAGATGGCAAAAGCCAGATGCAATCCTGACACCACTGGACTTGTTGTGGCTCATGGGAATCTGAGCTTGATTAGACAGAAGTTCTCTTTCTGACTTGTTAGTTTCTTTCAGTTTCTGTCATGCAAGAGTCCAGACTATTACCACACACACACATGTACACACACACACGTACACACACACACACACAGACACACATTATCCTGCTCTGGAAAGCTCCCTCTTACCTGCAGTGTCACTTTTTGTGGTTTCAGTTACCCTTAGTCAGTTGTGGACCAAAAATACTAAATGGAAAATTTCAGGAATTAACAAGTCACAAGTTTTTAATAAATTTAATTGTTCTATTCTTACTATTGTTAATCTCTCACTAGGCCTAATTTATAAAGTAAATGTTATCACAGATATGAATATAAAGGAAAAATGTAAGGTATATAGGGTTTGGTACCATCTGCAGTTTCAGGTATCCTTGGAATGTCTTGGAACATATCCTCTGTGGGTAAGGGAGGGAGGGGATACTGTGACTGTCAAATTTCTGGTGTAATTCCAGAGCAATGATAAAGAAAGGAGGAGAAGCAGCATAATTCAGCATCTGTTCCTTCCTCTCAAATGGGTTTCCCTCTTTTTGTTGAGGCAAGATATGTTCCGAGTTACACAGTACAAGATTCAAATAATGGATCAATCTGGAGGAAGCATTCAGTGCCAGAATATAGACCTTCAAATAATGGTCTTTTCTCTTTGGGCTGTACAATGACAATAGGGGCTATTTCCAGAAAGTATAATCAAAGATCATTTTTCACTTGAAGCTCTTATCGAGAGCCATAAAATATCCAGCATTAGGATTTCAACACCCTCATTTTTCCTCTGAGGAAACTGAGGTCCAGCGTAGAAAATTGCCAGGGAAGGTCCACTGTAAATTGTTAGAAATCTGGAGCTCGTGTGTGTTCTTATGTCCAGGAGAGTGTTACGCTGAATTGTTGTGCTTTGAGCTGCTATTTTAGCTGTATGGATATAATCCAAGTGCCCTGGTATAGTTATTCAGCTATATAAGTGATAAAAATGTTACTTATATTTTTATATTTTGGATTAATATTGTCATAATCAAATAATCACTAAGCAGTATACTATAAATTAAATCTAATCTCTATGTGATGAATTTACAGTAACATAAAATTGGCTATGATTGAGGTCCCTCTGCTAGGTCTGCCATAACAAAGCATCAGTGACCATGGGGCTTAAAAAACAGGGATTTATTTTCTCACAGTCCTAGGGGCTGAAAGTCTGAGATCAATGTGTTGGCAGTGTTGGTTTCCTCTGAGGCCTCTCCTTGGCTTACATGGTCTTTCCTGTGTGCATGTCTGTGTCCTAAACTCCTCCTCTTCTTTATTTATTTTTTAAAAAGATTTTATCTATTTGAGAGATAGAATTAGAGAGAGAAAGAGAGAAGACAGAAAGGTCTGACCTCATCTTATAAAGATACCAGTCATTGTGGATTAGAGTCTATCATAATGGCCTCATTTAACTAAGCTAACTCTTTAAAGGCACATACTGAGGTTCTGGGGATTAGGACTTCAGCAAGAATGTAGGAGGGCACAATTCAGCCCAACATATTCATGTAACACTTTTCAGAATAACCTCAAAATCAAAAGAATATAATCATCACTAGAATAAAAGTTTCCAAGTTTAAGGGAAGAATTAAAGGGGACGTCATCTTGGGACCCTGCACTGTAGCTCAGGAGTCACTGCCCTAGACTGTACTACGCACTCTATGCATCAGCGTGTTTCCATCCATCCTTGTCCTGCAGACAAGAACTTGGTATCTCCCACTCACTCCCGCCCAGGAGCTTGAGGATGTCATGAGACACGCTAAATCCATGACATGGCCGAGGAGCACATTCACATGTGTCTGAACTGCAGCAGCCCATGGAGTCTAGGAGACCCTCACACACTTTTTTTTGTTGGTGGTTGGTTTTGTTATCAATGGAATAGTCAGGTACATGTTAATATAAATTAACTCATATATTTCAGTAATGTATTATCTATTAAACAATATGTTGATATATACAATCACAACCACTTACTCATATATTTGAGTATTTCAACAATGCATCTAAGTTCTAGAACACCATTGGGTTTACAATGAGCATACATTTGATGCTGGGCGTCACTTAGCTCTTCTGACCCAATCTGAGTACCAACTTCCATATTTTCAAAATGAGGATAATACTAGCTGCTCTTAATAAGACCAATGAGTATACACCTGTAATCTATAAAATACTGATCGTGTAGTAAAGACAGTGTCCTACCCAGTAAGTCCTGATGTCAGCATCTTAGCAGCACCAGGGCCATCCCACTACAGAGGAAATCAAGACTCTTTTTGTAACAAGTGGATCATGGTAAGAATGACTTGCAGATAGTGCAGTGATTCTGTAAAGAAAAATTGTAGTTTGATTGCAACTGTGTGAACATTCTGAGCTAGCCCCAAGACTCACAAAACAAGTGTAAATTATATTACATATTGCTTGCCTGTTCCAATGGCGGGTTGCTGTCAACGTGTAAGCCACAGTGAAGCAAATGGAAAATTAGAAGCTTGAGATGGGTGAAAAGAGAAATAGACTGGGAGGTAATGTGTTAACAGAAAATCTCAGTGAGAATTGGTAATTTCCTTCGCAGACCCAAGACAAGTGTTTACATGCCTGTGTGGCTTGCTCTTCTCTGAGGAAGTTTCAGTAAAAGATACTGAATGACTGTTTGCCACTAGTGCATACAGTGTAACACTAATACACCCATGCACTGATTTCTGACACAGAATAGAAATGAAGAAGGTAGGACGTAAGCCCAAAGGGCTATTCAAGGGGCCTGCATTGTGACCTAGCATGGCTGCCTGCAATGCTGGCATTCTATATGGGTGCTGCTCCATGTCCTGACTGCTCCACTTCTGATCCAGCTCCCTGATAATGGTCTTGGAAAAGTAGCAGAGGATGGCCCATGTGTTTGGGCTCCTGAACCCTCGTGGGAGACCTGGAAGAACTCCTAGCTCCTGGCTTCAGCCTGGTCCAGCCCTGGCCATTGCAGCCATCTGGGGAGTGAACCAAAGGATGGAAGACCTGTCTCTCTGTCTCTCCCTTTCTCTGTTATAACTCTGACCTTCAAATAAATTAATAAATATTTTTTTAAAAAAAAGGGATATTCAAATGGAGATTTTCGAAAAAACAGAATTGTGTAAGAGGTACCTGTTTCTTATATTAGATTAATTACATGGTTATCTGTGCCACCTCTGTAGTGGAGGTCTGTCCTGGGCAGGCTCTAGGGAGGCCAAGTTCACAGGCTACTTCTAGGGCTGACATTACACTTCCCATTTGGGATGAGACAGTTGAGCCCACAGAAGTTACAGAGTTTTCAGGATGGATCTGCCTCCCCAGTAGCCACCTCAGGTGTCAGCTTGAAGAAAGGACTAGAAAATACCTCGGGTCTCAATGGGAAGAAGCCAGAAGAGCAGTAGCAAAGGTACCCCATAGCAGGATTTATGAATTCTGATCCTAAAATAGAACAGGTTTGCCTTGTCCTACAAGTGGGTCCCCTGGTTGCATAGGCTGAGCAACAAAAATATCTACAAGGCACTTTTGTATACCAGGCACTGGGCTAGGTTTCTGGTGGTGGTGACTACATATCAAAATGCACTGTGCTCAGTGAAATTCAATGTTTGCAGGACATTTGGTGGTATCCTGAGCAGCTAAGGGGAAGCCTGTTGAAAGGGCAGTTTGCCTGGAAATCCCAAGCAGGACCGAGAAAGAGAGAAAGAGAAAGAGAGAGAGAGAGAGAGAGAGAGAGAGAGTGTGTGTGACAGTTTGAAATCACATCATACAGGGAGGAAATGACCAAAAACCATGAAAACTGCTGGATAAGCTGGGAATAAAGAAGGTATTGAGAAATGAATGTGGTGTTGATGGGAAGGTGAAAGAGGGATCCAGTGTGGAGATCTGAGGATGCCAGGCTGTGTCACATGTGGACTTCTCCCTGCCAAGGATGGGGAACCGGCAGGGTGAGCTGTGCAGATCACTTTTGTAAACAAAGTGGAAATCTCTGTAAGTGCTACCCTCAACTATTACTTTTTATTGCTATTAGAATAGTAGAATATAATTAGTTTGTTAACTATCTTATTTTTAAATAAAGGGTGAATCTAAATATGCACTATTTTATATATATAAATATTTTTGTTTGTAAACATAAAATATGTATATAGACACTTAGAAGTATTCAAAAGTAGTTTATGTTTTATTTATAAAATATTTTATAATATACCAATAAAATGAAAGATAAAAATGTAGTATTTACCAGTTATATCTACAGCTTGATCCCTCTTCCCCTCTGTGCTCTCCTCACTGAATGAGTTGATTGTGAAGTCCATTATTCATTATGTTTCTTTGGTTGTTGTTATTGTTTGGGTGAGAAGAACACAAGACCTTCTGATATCACTTCTGTGTCTAAACCATGGTCACCAACACTTGGGAAGTATTTTTCTACACAGTATCACACATTGATTAATTACTTTTAATTACTTACTTTTGTTGCTTTTCCTTTTTTTTTTTTTTTTTTTTTTTTTTTTGGGCAGGCAGAGTGGATAGTGAGAGAGAGACAGAGAGAAAGGTCTTCCTTTTGCCATTGGTTCACCCTCCAGTGGCCGCTGCAGCCGGTACGCTGCAGCCGGCGCACCACGCTGATCCGAAGGCAGGAGCCAGGTGCTTCTCCTGGTCTCCCATGGGGTGCAGGGCCCAAGCAGTTGGCCATCCTTGTCGCTCCCCGTCTTCGTGGAGGAACGACACAGGACCCTGCGCTGTTCTTTCGTCTGCTCGGCCCTCCCCGGGTTTGCTGCTGGTTCTTCCCGGGTTGGCTACTGTCCCTTCCACCTCCGTGGAAGGGCGGTTCCCCCTGGCCACTTTCCCCACTTCCGCAGGGGAGCGGCACACCGCCGGCCGGCTCTCTCGGGGGCTGCACAGGTGTTATTCGGATAGATGTTCCCTTTAGATGTTCCTGGTGCATGTTGTCTCTCTCCTCCTTTATAGTCCTCTTCCACCAATCCCAACTCTGCTACCCACACGCCAAGTACGCTGCTCTCCTCCAATCAGGAGCAGGTCCTACAGTTTATTGGTTGAACTGGAGGCAGCTGTGTAGAAGCTGTTTCTCCCTTCTCAGCGCCATATTGTGGGAGAGCAGATGCCTAGAATAAGTCTTAATTCCAGTAACTTAGTCTAGTCCGAGTTGCTCCCAGTTGCTCCCCACAATCCTCCACTGCACTCCCTGGCCATAGCAGAGAGCTGGCCTGGAAGGGGGGCAACCGGGACAGAATCCGGCGCCGCAACTGGGACTAGAACCCGGTGTGCTGGCACCGCAAGATGGAGGATTAGCCTGTTGAGCCGCGACGCCGGCCTGTTGCTTTTCCTAACACCTTCTTCTCTCATTTTTCTCACACATTGTGGAGCCTGAGCCCATTGAGGCCAGATTTCCTGAGTGGGGCACCACAGGAGCAGCAGCCCTGGAGGAGCCTCAAGAACCTCAAAGGCATCAGTTCAGCTATTGATACAGACTCATATCCTGTATCTTAAAACATTGAACACCAAGGTTAAGTGTGAGCGTGGTTTTTATTTCCATTCCAAGTTTACATTTCTGACACTGGACATGTTGAGACTCTGCTGCATGGAATATTCATGGATCATTCTAGGCATATGCTCCCACAGTCTGAATAACCAAGCCAGGTAGACCAGTCAACTGGAAGTAACACACAGCAGGTGTCTTCAAGATTGCTCATTCCCAGTATATCAATCTAGATAAAAAAAACGACAGCAGTGTTGCAAAAGGAAGACTTTTTGATAGTAAGTGCATTGGGAATTGTCACCAGGCCTCAACAGAGGTAATGTTGCGGAAGTGTATTTCTATAGCTACTTATCAGTGCTTAAAATTTTTCTATCAGTAGAGAGCTTCTAAGTGTATTTATCTAAATAATCTTTCTGCATGAATGTATTTCTTCTGCTATGAAGAAATAAATATCAAATGCAGCCTAATGGAACTGCATTAGAGAAACAAAGCCTTAGGGAAAAGGAAAACCTAGGATGGAATATAGATTGGGGGTTTGGGCTTCGCACATGCAACAGGAATAATCAGCCCCTTTGAGTGGTTTCTGTCTGGCACCTGCTTGATCTCATCCTGTTATTGAAATTTGAAGGAACAGAAGAGTGATTTCATGCTAATGGGATTGGACAGAGAGCATTACCTAGAATAGCATTTTCCTCAGGTTAGGCTGTGGGTTTTTCTTATTGCAATTAGTTCATTTATATTTTAAACATCAGTGTGACTATGGCAAGATGAGCTTTCTCTTAATCATCACCACAGAGAAGGAATAAATACATGCATTTATCTTTCATGCAGTAATTGGCCTGTGAAGCATTCTGTAGTCCTTTCATTAGGGTGATGAGATCCAAAAATACATGCTAAGTATGTTTATTGGAAACTAATAGACTCACCTGAGGGATGTAAAATTTCTGTAAATACAGCCATTTACAGTGTGTATGTGTGTGTGTGTAAAAGAGAGTGGGAGAGAGAGGGTGAAGGGACTTTTAGAGGGGGCAGTGGGAAGGAAGAAAGTAGGAACTAATTCATTCTTCCACCTGCCTTAAATCCTTCTTTGGAATGAAAACACACAGTATAATCTGCCATCCTCAGAATAATCCTTGACAGAGTTTCTCCACTCTTTCTGCTGTTCCAGTTTGAGATCCTATTGAATGGCTTTAGCCTTTTGATACTGCTCACCTCCTAGGGAATACTACATCATTTTGCCTCCTTTCTGTGTATCACAGATTCAGTTTTGGTTAGTTATAACCATGTAGGAAGAACTCTGCCTTGGGTCCCAGTAAGAGTTATGGTGTGCATTAGTCCTCTTCCTTCCTGCCCCTCCCCCACATGTGGAGTTACATTTATGAAAATGTTGCAATGGGAAAAACAAAGACATATTTCAGTACCTGGAAGTAGGATATTGCTGTAACAAATACCTAAAAATGTGAACGTGGCTTTGGACTCGGGAAATGAATGGAGAGTGAATGAAGTTTGAGGAATATGATAGAAAAAGCCTAGATTGTCTTCAGTGGACAGTAGGATATGGATGTCAAGGATTCTGGTAGTGAGGACTCAGAAGGAAATAAAAGTTATAATAGAAATTCTGTATTACCTTAGACAATGTGTAAGTCATCATAAACAGATTATTAATAGAAATGTTTACTTTAAAGAATCTTAGTGAGAGCTCACAGGTTGAACTTCAAGAATGCTGTCTTGGACTGGTATTGTGGTATTGTGGTGCTGTTGGTACGTCAAGCACAGCTTGTGATGCTGGCATCCCATATCTGAGTCCCGTGTGCTCTACTTCCATTCCAGCTACCAGCTAGTATGCTTGGGAAAGCACTTAATCCAAGTATTCAGGCCCCTGTCACCCACATGGGAGACCCAGATGGAATTCCAGGCTCTCCTGGCTTCAGCCTGGCCCTGCCCTAATTGTCACAGCCTTTGAGGGTGTGACAAGCAGATGGAAAATCTCTCTCTCTCCACTTTCCTCTCTCGCTCCCCCTCTCTGCCTTTGAAATAAATAAATAAATCTTAAAAAATGGATACTGCCTATGAGAACTCAGAAAAAACTGGATGTTTGGAGACATACAGAAATGGCATTCACATTTCAAAGGACTTCATGAAATTACATCCTGTGGTCTGTTATTTTCTGTACCTTGTAAGTAAATACTTGGGTCCTCCCCACCCCCACCAACCAGAAACCTGTGTCTCTGTAGATTTCAGTGTAGTGTCTTGGCCTCTGACCTAATTTCTCTGATGGGTTAAGAAAATCATTACTTTGTTGCTTGCTCAGCTTTTTCTTCTTGTAAGGGTGAGTTTGAGAGTCTTAGCCCCTTGTGTCTCTGGGGTGAAACTGGAAGCTGTCATATTGCATTTTCAGTCTTTACTATGACCAGAAAGATTGAATCAGGATGAGGTGTTAACAGAAACCAATATTTCTGAATATATTGTATTTATTTATTTATTTATTTTTAACTTTTATTTAATGAATATAAATTTCCAAAGTACAGCTTATGGATTACAATGGCTTCCCCCCCATAACGTCCCTCCCACCCGCAACCCTCCCCTTTCCCACTCCCTCTCCACTTCCATTCACATCAAGATTCATTTTCAATTCTCTTTATATACAGAAGATCAGTTTAGCATACATTAAGTAAAGATTTCAACAGTTTGCTCCCACACAGAAACATAAAGTGAAAAATACTGTTTGAGTACTAGTTATAGCATTAAATCTCAATGTACAGCACACTAAGGACAAAGATCCTACATGAGGAGTAAGTGCACAGTGACTCCTGTTGCTGACTTAACAAATTGACACTCTTGTTTATGGCATCAGTAATCACCCTAGGCTCTTGTCATGAGCTGCCAAGGCTATGGAAGCCCCCTGAGTTCACTGACTCTGGTCATATTTAGACAAGGCCATGGTCAAAGTGGAAGTTCTCTCCTCCCTTCAGAGAAAGGTACCTCCTTCTTTGATGACCCATTCTTTCCACTGGGATCTCACCCGTGGAGATCTTTCATTTAGGTTTTTTTTTTCCCCAGAGTGTCTTGGCTTTCCATGCCTGAAATAGTCACCCCAGTTAGAATGGCTCACATTCAGAAATCTACCAACAATAGATGCTGGAGAGGATGTGGGGAAAAAGGGACACTAACCCACTGTTGGTGGGAATGCAAATTGGTTAAGCCACTATGGAAGTCAGTCTGGAGATTCCTCAGAAACCTGAAGATAACCCTACCATTCAACCCAGCCATCCCACTCCTTGGAATTTACCCAAAGGAAATGAAATTGGCAAACAAACAAGCTGTCTGCACATTAATGTTTATTGCAGCTCAATTCACAATAGCTAAGACCTGGAACCAACCCAAATGCCCATCAACAGTAGACTGGATAAAGAAATTATGGGACGTGTACTCTATAGAATACTATACAGCAGTCAAAAACAACGAAACCCAGTCCTTTGCAACAAGATGGAGGAATTTGGAAAACATCATGCTGAGTGAATTAAGCCAGTCCCAAAGGGACAAATATCATATGTTCTCCCTGATTGGCGACAACTAACTGAGCACCAAAGGGGAAACTTGTTGGAATATATTGTATTTATTAAACCAGATAAGCACATCCCCTAAAATATGGGGGAAAATATAATATTCAGATTATCAAAAGTAAAGCCATTCATACTATTTTGTTTTTGCTATGAATTGCTTTCAGAAATAACAATATTATAATTATATTATAAATCATATTTTACCCCTACATAGAACACTACAATTGGAGCTTAGCCTAAATGCATTGATTTAGGATTAAATAAATCAGAATCATGGTGCCCACTTAGCCTTAGATTTCTCTGGCCATTTGATACGGCTAATGTAGACTTAATACCTGGCCCTAAATTCCTATAAATCAATTACCTACTCAAATTATTTAGATTATTAAAGATACAAAATATTCTATAATATACAATAAAGTTATCAATATAAATCCCAACCATAGCATAATCAAATCTGAATTTTATAAGATAGATCAAGCATTATTAATGAACTAGGAATTTTCTTAAAATTTAGAATGACTTTTGGCAAATAATTTGGAAAAATTTGAATTTCAAACTTAAGATTTTCTTTGTATCACAAAAAATGCCTTCAAAATAACATGGCATATTCAATAGTATTCTCCAGAGAATACCCTGCAGTTTTATGCAGCACCACTTCACATCATTCAAATGAGGAAAGATTGTGGGTATTTATATGCTAGTCTAGATTCCACAAAAATGGTAAATGGAACACAGCTTGTCTACAGAAGCTCCTTGCCAGGGCTAAACCATTTATTATTAGTGCCTTGGGTGCCGGACTTGGTATGGTCCTTTTGGCTCCCAGTTTATTCTCGTTGATATGCTTGTCAGAACGAAAGTCTGGGGTCACTGAGTTCTCCACCAGGTGCCCTACTTCTGGCCATGGTGTTGGTTGTGCACTAAAATCTGGACTGGAGCCTTACAAAACAATAGAGGGAGGGACATGGCAAATCCTCCCCTAAAAACAATGATAAAACTGGGAAAAATTAAAGATTTAAGGACTCTGGAACTTGACCAAAGGTGTGAGTAAAATTCACGATAGATTATTCAAGACAAAAGTGCTTTCAGTAATTAAAAGTGATATTTAGTCTTGTTTTAGCTGGGGGTTTCTTGCACCTCATTCACCCCAGTTCCATTAGTAGAGTATGGTAGTACATACATTTCAAGGTCCCCAGCAAATGCCTGCAAGCATGAATAGTACTGAATCCTACATTTACTGTTTTTTTCTGCACATACTCACACATACCTCTAAGGTTTAATTTATAAATTAAGCAAGTAAAATATTGACAGCAATAACTAATAATAAAATAGAATAATTATAGCAGTATACTGTGACCAATCTGTGCATTTTGGAGACTCAGTCAAAGTAGGGGTTACTTGAGCACAAGTACTGCAAACCATGTCAGATGATCTGATAACAGATGGCTACTAAGTGACTGAGGGAGAGTGGTGCACATAATCTGAACAAACTGGACAAAGGGATGATTCATGTCTCAGGCAAGGAGCTATGAGATATTGTTGTACTATTCAGATTGGTGCGCAATTAAAACTTTTGAACTGTTCATTTCTGGAATTTTTCACTAAACGTTTTTGGGCCAAGATTGACCATGAATAACAAACCATGGAATCTGAACAGCTGACAAGGGGAGACTACTCTAGAACTACTTTGATGGGGTAAGCCATGAACATCAACAACTCTGTTGCAATAAGGGTCTACCTTGATCAGAACCAGAACGCAAGGGTATTTTAGAAAATAGTTAAACTCTGGTGGCAATTAATCAGATTTGTGCAGTATCACACCTGGCCTGGGACTGTAATTCTTTTTAGTGAAAATAATAGAAGAGTAAAACAGTCAGAGATTTTACTGGAGTGTTTGGAGAAGGAGACAGTTATATGAGCCTTGCTATGCTTCAGCATGTTGCTAGTGGTCTGGAAGGCTGCAGGCATGTACAAGGTCATGAGAGAACAGAAAGGGCCTGAACATCCATTGCAGGTAGCTGAATGTGATCACTTGAAGGAGAAATAGAACTGTCTGGCAGAAAGAGGAAGCCAGGATGGATTTATGAACAGCCTGAATGTTGTATGTATTCTCCAAATCAAATACACATCCATTAGCCTTACTAGATCAAGATATTTAAACAAAAATTTCAGCCAATCTTTCCTGATCACTGAGGGACACTGATCCAGGGACACTCTCAGGAAATTAGGCTTAATGATTAAAACAAACCAAAAAAAAAAAAAAAGCAAACAACTAAGCAGTAACATCATAGGCTACATACTGTGTAAGTAACACAGAATTTATTCAGACAAATCATAATACAAAGAAGTAAAAATTTACAAAACAGAAATAACTATAGAGGAGATGGAATCAAGAGTCCAGAGTTGCTACAATGTATAATGTACACAGTCCAATTTTCTTTCTTTTTTAAAGATTTATTGTTTATTTGAAAGTCAGAGTTACACACAGAGAGAAGGAGAGGCAGAGAGAGAGAAGGGTCTTCCATCTGCTGGTTAACCCCCCAGATGGCTGGAACTTGAGCTGTGCAGAATTACTTCCCTTTTGAATCAAAAGAAAGAAAGAAAGAAAGAAAGAAAGAAAGAAAGAAAGAAAGAAAGAAAGAAAGAAAGAAAGAAAGAAAGAAGGGAGGGAGGGAGGGAGGGAGGGAGGGAGGGAGGGAGGGAGGGAGGGAGGAAGAGAGAGATTTACCACGCCTAACCTGGGAGGGTCACCTTTGCCACACCCTTAACCCTGAGGAAGCAAACAGAGCTCTCTGGCCACACCCATCTCAAGCCTCTAAGGCTCCATCAAAACCAGACAGCCCACTTAATCTAGAGTCATAGTATAACAAGAAAAAACACCACAGTGAAGAAACAAAAGAATACCTCCAATATGCCAAACAAAAATGCAAAAACCGAGGTAATAAGAACAAGGAAGACACTATGACTCCCCCAAATGAAAATGACACCACAATTCAAGATTATGAAGATGATGAGATAGAGGAAATGCAAGAAATGGATCTCAAAAAATTGATAAGAACATTAAGAAGTTCTCAAAAACAAATTCTTGAACTACAGAAATCCTTAATGGACAAGATAGAAAATCTTTCTCGTGAAAATGAAATATTAAGGAGGAATCAAAATGAAATAAAACAACTAGTAGAACATGAAACTGTGATAGTGACGAGAAATCATAATGAAATGAAGAATTCAATAGATCAAATGACAAACTAACATTAGAGAGCCTTAAAAACAGAATGGGTGAAGCAGAAGAGAGAATATCGGACTTAGAAGACAGAGAACAGGAAAGTATACAGTCAAACCAAAGAAAAGAAGAGGAAATTAGAAATCTAAAAAATATTATTGGGAATCTACAGGATACTATTAAAAAAGCCAACATTCGGGTTCTAGGAGTTCCTGAAGGCATGGAGAGAGAGAAAGGATTAGAAGGCCTTTTTAGTGAGATACTAGCAGAAAATTTCCCAGGTTTGGAGAAGGACAGAGACATCCTAGTACAGGAAGCTCATAGAACCCCTAATAAACATGACCAAAAGAGATCCTCACCATGACACGTTGTAATTAAACTCACCACAGTGAAACAGAAAGAAAAGATCCTAAAATGTGCAAGAGAGAAATGTCAGATTTCTCTCAGAGGATCTCCAATTAGACTCACAGCTGACCTCTCATCAGAAACCCTACAAGCTCGGAGGGAATGGCGAGATATAGCCCAGGTACTAAGAGAGAAAAACTGCCAGCCCAGAATATTATATCCTGCAAAGCTCTCATTTGTGAATGAAGGTGAAAAAAAGACCTTTCATAGCAAACAGAAATTGAAAGAATTTGTCGCCACTCATCCAGCCCTGCAAAAGATGCTTAAAGATGTGTTACACACAGAAACACAGAAACACGGTCATCAATATGAAAGAAGGTAAAGGAAGGAAACCTCACAGCAAAAGATCACAGGGAATCCAAAGCATATATTAGAAAATATCTTTGGCAAATGGCAGGGCAAAGTTACCACTTATCAATAGTCACATTGAATGTTAATGGCCTGAACTGTCCAGTTAAAAGACACCAATTGGCTGATTGGCTTAAGGAACAAAACGCATCTATTTGCTGCTTACAAGAAACACATCTTTCCAACAAAGATCATACAGACTGAAAGTGAAAGGCTGGAAAGATATACCATGCCAACAGAAATGAAAAAAGAGCAGGCGTAGCCATCTTAATATCAGACAACATAAACTTGTTGTGGATGTTTGGATTGATTTCTGGTGTTTCTATTCTGTTCCATTGGCCTATCCATCTGTCTGTACCAGGACCATGCTGTTTTGATTATAACTGCCCTGTAGTATGTCCTGAAACCTGGCATTGTGATGCCTTTGGCTTTGTTTTTGTTGTGCAGTATTGCTTTAGCTATTTGAGGTCTCCTGTGTCTCCATATGGGTTTCAGCATCATTTTTTTCCAGATATGAGAAGAATGTCTTTGGTGTTTTGATTGGTATCGCATTGAATCTATAACTTGCTTTTGGGAGAATGGGCATTTTGATGATATTGATTCTTCCAATCCATGCGCATGGAAGATTTTTCCATGTTTTGGTATCATCTTCTATTTCTTTCTTTAAGGTTTTGTAATTCTCATCGTAGAGATCTTTGACATCCTTGGTTAAGTTTATTCCAAGGTATTTTATTGTTTTTTTTAGCTATTGTGAATGGGATTGTTCTTAGAAGTTCTTCCTCAGCCGTGGCACTGCCTGTGTATACAAAGGCTGTTGATTTTTTGTGTTGATTTCATATCCTGCTACTTTGCCAAACTCTTCTATGAGTTCCAATAGTCTCTTAGTAGAGTTCTTTGGATCCCCTAAATAAGGAATCATATCATCTGCAAAGAGGGATAGCTTGACTTCTTCCTTCCCATTTGTATCCATTTCATTTCTTTTTCTTGCCTAATGACTCTGGCTAAACTTCCAGTACTATATTGAATAGCAGTGGTGAGAGCGGGCATCCCTGTCTGGTACCAGATCTCCGTGGAAATGCTTCCAACTTTTCCCCCCTTCAATTGGATGCTGGCCGTGGGTTTTTCATAAACTGCCTTGATTGTGTTGAGGAATGTTCCTTCTATACCCAATTTGCTTAGAGTTTTCATCAAGAAAGGGTGTTCATCAAGGTGGCATGTACCAATGCCATCTCACTAGTCCCAGTGATCAATTTCTGTTCACAATTGATCATAATGATAGGACTAAGAACCAAAGGGATCACATAAACAAAAATAGTGTCTGCAAACACTAGCTGATAGAATAGAAAAGGGAGAGAATGATCCAACATGGGAAGTGAGATACACAGCAGACCCATAGAATGGCAGATGTCCTAAACAGCACTCTGGCCTCAGAATCAGCCCTTAAGGCATGCGGATCCGGCTGAAAAGCCCATGAGAGTATTTCAGGCATGGAAAGCCAAGACACTCTGGGAAAAAAAATGACCTAAATGAAAGATCTCCACAAGTGAGATCCCAGTGGAAAGAATAGGTCATCAAAGAAGGAGGTACCTTTCTCTGAAGGGAGGAGAGAACTTCCACTTTGACCATGGCCTTGTCTAAATATGATCAGAGTCAGTGAACTCAGGGGGCTTCCATAGCCTTGGCAGCTCATGACAAGAGCCTAGGGTGATTACTGATGCCATAAACAAGAGTGTCAATTTGTTAAGTCAGCAACAGGAGTCACTGTGCACTTACTCCTCATGTAGGATCTTTGTCCTTAGTGTGCTGTACATTGAGATTTAATGCTATAACTAGTACTCAAACAGTATTTTTCACTTTATGTTTCTGTGTGGGAGCAAACTGTTGAAATCTTTACTTAATGTATGCTAAACTGATCTTCTGTATATAAAGAGAATTGAAAATGAATCTTGATGTGAATGGAAGTGGAGAGGGAGTGGGAAAGGGGAGGGTTGCGGGTGGGAGGGACGTTATGGGGGGGGAAGCAATTGTAATCCTTAAGCTGTACTTTGGAAATTTATATTCATTAAATAAAAGTTTGAAATCAAAAAAAAAAAAAAAAAAGAACGGGTGTTGTATTTTACCAAAGGCTTTCTCTGCATCTCTTGAGATAATCATATGGTTTTTCTTCTGCAGTTTGTTAATGTGGTGTGTCACATTGATTGATTTGTGAACATTGAACCATCCTGCATAGCAGGGATAAATCCCACTTGGTTTGGGTGGATGCTGTTTCTGATGTGTTGTTGAATTCTATTGGCCAGATTTTTATTGAGGATTTTTGCATCTGTGTTCATCAGGGATATTGGTCTGTAATTCTTTCTCTGTTGCATCTTTTTCAGGTTTAGGAATTAAGGTGATGCTGGCTTCTTGGAAAGAATTTGGGAGGATTCCATCTTTTTCAAAAATTGTTTTGAATAGTTTGAGAAGAATTGGAGTTAGTTCTTCCTTAAATATCTGGTAGAATTCAGCAGTGAATCCAAGCAGTTCTGGGCTTTTCTTTGTTGAGAGGGCCTTTATTACTGATGCAATTTCTGACTCGGTTATGGTTCTGTTTAGGTTTTCTATGTCTTCATGGTTCAATTTAGGTAGGTTGTCTGTGTCCAGAATCTATCCATTTCTGATAGATTTCCCTGTTTGCTGGCATACAATTATTTGTAGTAATTTCTGATGACTCTTTTTATTTCTGTGCTGTCTGTTGTTACATTCCCTTTTTCATCTTTGGTCTTGTTGATTTGGGTCTTCTCTCTCCTTTTTTAGTTTGTTGGGCCAGTGGTGTGTGAATTTCATTTATTTTTTCAGAAATCCAGCTCTTCATTTTGCTGATATTTTGTAATTTTTTTTATTCAATTCTGTTGATTTCTTCTCTAATTTTAATTATTTGTCTTCTCCTACTAGTTTTGGGTTTGGATTGCTGTAGTTTTTCTAGATCCTTGAGATGCACTGATAGCTCATTTATTTGGTGCCTTTCCAATTTCTTGATGTCGGCACCTATTGCTATAAACTTTTCCCTTAACAATGCTTTTGCTGTATGCCGTAAGTTTTGATGTGTTTTGTTGTTATCTTCATTTGCTTCCAGAAAGTTTTTGATTTCTCTTTTGATTTCTTCTATGGCCCACTGTTCATTCAGGAGCATGCTGTTTAGTCTCCGTGTGTTTGCATATGCTCTAGGGATTCCTGAGTTGCTAATTTTATTTCCAGCTTCATTCCATTGTGGTCCGCAAAGATGCATGGTATGATTTGATTCTTTTGAATTTTCTGAGACTTGCTTTATGGCCTAGTATGTGGTCAATCCTAGAGTAAGTTCTATGCACTGCTGAGAAGAATGTGTATTCTTCAAGTGTAGGATGAAAAGTTCTGTAGATAATTGTTAGATCCATTTGTTCTATAGTGTCGATTGAATCTGATGTTTTTTTTGTTGTTGTTGTTGATTTTGTTTGGTTGATCTGTCCTTTGCTGAAAGTGGAGTACTGAAATCCCACAGTACTATTGTATTGGAGTCTAAGTCTCCCTTTAAGTTCCTTGACATATCTTTTAGATAACCCGGTGCCCCGTAATCAGGTGCATATACATTTATAGTAGTCACATCTTCCTGTTGAATTGATCCCTTAATCATTATATAGTGCCCCTCTTGTCTCTCTTAAGAGTTTTTGTGTTAAAGTTTATTTTGTCTGATATTAAGGCGACACCAGCTCTTTTTTGGTTTCTGCTGGCATGGAATATCTTTTTGCATCCTTTCACTTTCAGTCTGCATGCACCTTTGTCGGAGAGATGTGTTTCTTGTAAGCAGCATATAGATGGGTTTTGTTTTTTTTAATCCATTCAGCCAGTCTGTGTCTTTTAACTGGAGAGTTGAGGCCATTTACATTCAACATGCCCTGCCATTTTCCAAAGATATTTCTGATGTACACTTTGAACTTCTTGTGATCTTTTACTGAGAGATTTTCTTCCTTTCCCTTCTTTCGTATTGATGACCATGTTTCTGTGTTTCTGTGTGAAACACGTCTTTAAACATCTTTTGCAGGGCTAGATGAGTGGTGACAAATTCTTTCAATTTCTGTTTGCTATGAAAGGTCTTTATTTCACCTTCATTCACAAATGAGAGTTTTGCAGGATATAATATTCTGGGATGTCAGTTTTTTCTCTCTTAGTACCTGGGCTATATCTTGCCATTCCCTCCTAGCCTGTAGGGTTTCTGACGAGCAGTCTGCTGTGAGTCTAATTGGAGATCCTCTGAGAGTAACCTGCCTCTCTTGCACATTTTCTTTATGTTTCACTGTGGTGAGTTGATTACAATGTGTCATGGCAAGGATCTCTTCTGGTCATGTTTATTGGGAAATCTGTGTTCTTCCTGTACTTGGATGTCTCTTTCTTTCTCCAAACCCAGGAAGTATTCTGCTAGTATCTCACTAAAAAGGGCTTCTAATCTTTTCTCTCTCTCCATGCCTTCAGGAACTCCTAGAACCTGAATGTTGGGTTTTTCAATACTATCCTGTAGATTCCCAATAATATTTTTTGGATTTCTAATTTCCTCTTCTTTTCTTTGGTTTGACTGTATACTTTCCTGTGCTCTGTCTTCTAAGTCTGATATTCTCTCTTCTGCCTCACTGATTCTGTTTTTAAGGCTCTCAACTGTGCTTTTTTTTTTTTTTGACAGGCAGAGTGGACAGTGAGAGAGAGAGAGACAAAGAGAAAGGTCTTCCTTTGCTGTTGGTTCACCCTCCAATGGCCGCCGCGGCTGGTGCACTGCGGCCGGCACACAGTGCTGATCCGATGGCAGGAGCCAGGTACTTATCCTGGTCTCCCATGGGGTACAGGGCCCAAGTACTTGGGCCATCCTCCACTGCACTCCCTGGCCATAGCAGAGAGCTGGCCTGGAAGAGGGGCAACGAGGACAGAATCCGGCACCCTAACCGGGACTAGAACCCAGTGTGCTGGCGCCGCAAGGTGGAGGATCAGCCTAGTGAGCCGTGGCACCGGCCTCAACAGTGTTTTTTATTTGTTCTATTGAATTGTTCATTTCATTTTGATTTCTCTTCAATATCTCAATTTCATGTTCCTTTACATTCCTCATTTCATTTTGATTCCTCCTTCAGATTTCATTTTCATGAGAGAGAGATTTTCTTTCATGTCCTGCATGGATTTCAATCATTCAAAGCATTTGTTTTTTATTAATTCTAAATATTCTTAACATACATTTTTTGGTTTCCATTTCTTAAATTTCTTCTTTCTCGTCATCTTCATAATCTTGTATTTAAGTGTTGTGTTCTTTTGGGAGCATCATGTTGTCTTCCTTGTTCCTGTTTCCTCAGTCGCTGCATTTGTTGTTTAGCTTTGTGGAGATATTCTTTGTTTTTTTTTCTCCTTCTTTTTTTTTCCCTGCGGTGGTGGCTTTTCTTGTTATACTATGACTCTGTAGATAAGTGAACTGTCTGCTTTCAGTGAATCTCTGGAGGCTTGTGGTGGGTGTGGCCAGAGAGCTCTGTTCAGTTCTTCAGGGTTAAGGTGTCCATAAGGTGAGACACCCAGGTTTGGCGTGGTAAATCTTCTCTCTCTCTCTCTCTTTCTCTCTCTCTCTCCCTCCCTCCCTCCCTCCTTCCCTCTGAAGTAATCCACTCAGCCGAGCTCTCCTCAGTGGAGTCCAGATCCTGAGCGCTAGCCCCAGTGGGTATAATATTCATAGACTCTCTCCCAAGGACCACACGAAGGATCTGTGCAGTCCTCAGTGTAATCTCAGATTCCTCTTCAGTGCCTCTCACCATTACCCAGGGCTGCCTGAGCTTGTGGCATCTCCCATGGAGACTACTCACTTCTCAGCCACACCATGAGTTCTCCCACACACCCTCATTTTTTTTTTCTTTCCACAGTCGCAGTTCATAAGCTCCACACATTCACTAGGTCTAAGTCTCTTGTTATTACTTCCCATCCAGAGTCAGGTTTTTCTGCTTAGCTGATTGCCTTGCACAGCCCCGAGCTGGTGCAGCTGTTACATTTGTCCAAAATGGCACCCGCTCTATTGGCTCATAGGCCTTCGTAAGGTGATTGGAGAGAGAGTATCGTGTACGTCCCGTCCCTTTTATTTTCTCCCAGCTGTAGTTAGGCTGGTGTTCTTTCTCCCACTGGGCTGCAAGCTTCGTTCCCTCTAGGCTCTTCCTACCGCCCTTCCACCAGTGTCTTGGGCTACTGTGGTTTCATCTCACCTCACCTTCCAGCGCTGGTGTGAAGGCTCTTGGCAGCTAGAGTCCCGAGCCTGGGCGCCCATTCCCTCGATGTAGGTCCACCGTGTCCCTCTAATTATGGAAGAGTTTCCTCTGCCATGTTCCCCCTAACTCTTCCTTGAGATTGCACTATCTCCGCTCTTAATAATCTGTCTTCTCCCGGACTATCAGTAAGCTCCCTTCCTATTCTGCCATCTTGGAACCTGTGCTTTTTAGCTTTTCAATTTCTGCTTCTTTTCTTCTTCCCCTTTCCCTTCCCCTTCTTCTTCCTCCTCCCCCTCCCCCTCCTCCTCCCCCCCTTCTCCCCCTCCCCCTCCTCCTCTTCTCCCCCTCCCCCTCCTCCTCTTCCTCCTCTTCTTCCTCCTCCTTCTCCTTCCCCTCCTCCTCCTCCCCCTACCCCTCCCCCTCCTCCTCTTCCTCTTTCTTCTTTAGGTCTGACTGTAATACTTCCAGAGATTTGTCTTCTAACTTGGATATTCTTTCTTCAGCCTCACCAAGTCTGTTGTTAAGGCTTTCCATGGGGCCAGCACTGTGGCGTAGAGGGTTGTGGGCGATCAAGTGAGGCTGCCTCCCTAGCCCATGCAGCCGGCCTGACTGCTGGCAGGCGGCGGGAGCCCCAGGCACATTTCTCCCCACCCCTGCCTTCTGCCAATCAAGTCAACTGCTCCTGGGTGTGGCCCAGGCCCATTAGGCCCACCTGGAAAGCTATGTGACCTTCAAGCTGATTGCAGAGGCACATTGGTGCCAGTGTGGGTTCTGTCCTATAGAGTTAGTGTTGCCCTGAGTTAGTGACGCCCCTCTGCTTGCCCTTTAAAAGTGTACGTGGTCATTAATAAAGGTGGACATGTTCAGTGTAGCCTGTTCCCGGTGCTTCTTGTGGAAGAACACGTCACCCTACTCTCCCCGATGGTGCGGGTCTCGCAGGGTGAGTCAGCAAAAACCAGCCCAGCCTTGACCCTGCAGCTCTGACATGGGAGCCCCCTCCCCGGTACTCCCAGATGTCCCATTCAGTAATCACACTGAACACGGACATTCACCATGGAGACAGGGCTAAGTTAGGTAATTCAAGGGGTATGTGCTAACAGAACAAGGGGTACTGAGTATGGGAAAGTTGTGAGTGAAACAGTGAGAGTGACACATTCCTGATTATGACATCAGTGTTTGCAGGGGACCAGTGTGAGGTGCAGCTGGTGGAGTCCAGGGGATGCTTGATCCAGCCTTGGGCATCCTTGAGTCTCTCCTGGGAAAGCCTCTGGATTTACCTTCAGTGACTACAGCATGGACCGGGTGTGTGAGGCTCCAGTGAAGGAGCAGGAGCAGATTGGTTTTATGACAAACAAGAGTAAAGGTCAAGCCGTAGAATATTCTGCAACTGTGAAAGGCAGATTCATCATCTCCAGAGATAGCTACAGAGGAGTTGCCCAACTGCAAATGGACTGTGACAGCCAAGGACACGACCATGTATCACTGTGCAAGAGACCTTCAGGATCACCAGGTGCAGGAGGTTGGGGGCTGGTTTCCTGTCATCATGTGAGGCTTCTTCTCCATCTAACATTTTCCCAGAAAACTACTACACCTGAGGATGGGAAGACTCAGTTCTCCCTCAACCATCAGAGCTATTCAGCAGCAAATGAAAAGTACCTGACCCACCCCCAGAAGAAAGCCCACCCCCAGAATAAACCCCAGAAGAAAAGGAACTGTGGTGTCTAGGGTGGCTCCTCCTGGGTTGGGACTCGGACCTGTGTCCTCATGGTGCTGTCTTTTCACAGTCCTTGACCAAACACCTGTTGCCCAGGCCCCCTCCTCCCCTCTGCCTCTGTTGGCAGAAAATGAAGGCCTTCATGTGTCAGGGAAGCAGGTTCCTCCCTCGGGATTCTGTGGGTGTTTCTCTCTCAGTAGCAATGAGAGCCCCCCATTCCCTTCTCTCCCACAGGACAGATGCTGTCTCACCCAGGGATCCATCTGCATCGCTTCTCTAAACTCAGTCTACCGAGTCACACACTGTGCCCAAGCACCATGCCAGTTCTGACTTAGCTGTCCATGTGCCTCCTGCCCTGGGCATCTCCCAACGGGGTGCTCTCCTGTCACCCGGAACCTGCTCTACTGTACCCCACGCTGCATCTGAAAAGGGTATTGATTTCTTTGAAGGCAGACATAGCGGACTGTGGGGAGCAACCCGGACTAGACTAAGTTACTGGAATTAAGACTTATTCTATGCATCTGCTCTCCCACAATATGGCGCTGGGAGAGAAGAAAACAGCTTCTACACAGCTGCCTCCAGTTCAGCCAATAAACTGTAGGACTTGCTCCTGATTGGAGGAGAGCAGCGTACTCGGCGTGTGGGCAGCCGAGTTAGGATTGGCGGAGGAGGACTATAAAGGAGGAGAGAGACGGCATGCACCAGGAACATCTAAGAGGAACATCTGAGCAGCCCCCGAGAGAGCCGGCTGGCGGTGTGCCGCTCCCCCGCGGAAGTGGGGAATGTGGCAGGGGGAACCGCCCTTCCACGGAGGTGGAAGGGACAGTAGCCAACCCGGGAAGAACCAGCAGCAAACCCGGGGAGGGCCGAGTAGACGAAAGAACAGCGCAGGGTCCTGTGTCGTTCCTCCATGAAGAGGGGGAGTGACAGCGGACTTTGGAGTTGGTTTCAATGCCCTTGAAACGGGAGGGCAGGGCAACCCTTTCTCAAGACCTGGCTTAGATTCCTGTCCACAGGATGCTGTTTGTTTGTGTGAAGAGGGCACAGGTCTCGTGGGAACGGCCTCCCTGGCTTCCTAGGACTACAGGGCAGTTGTGACAACAGTCCTGAGTAAGACACAGAAACCTTTATGATGGAGAACGTGTGAGTATAAGGAAATATCAACCTCCCCAAGCAGGGAGCCAAGGAAGCACTAGCCAGGGACATTACAGCGGCTGGATCCACTGTAGATTTATGTGGAGCAAAAGACAAGACTGAGCTGGTGGACTGACGCTTAGGATAGAGGCAGCATAAAGCACAGAGAACATGGCTCCAGGATTTGAGATCTGTAGGCACGGAGGGTGGACTTGTCCCAAGAAGACAGGCAAAGGGCAATGGGGAGAAACCGTACTTGAAACTGCCATGCAGTACTAGGATGGAACCTAGGCCAAGCACACCATGAGCCTTGCACCTGAGGGGCCCAGATTCCAGGCTGGCCTCTCACCCTGGCCAGCTGCTCCCTCCCAGGCCACAACAGTTGTTCCAGTGAAGCCTCCCCATGGCTGCCTCTCACTGAGGAATCTGTGCCCTAGATTGGCACTGGTTGGGCCTGGTGGGGGATTTGAGCCCCCATCGCTCTGTCCCATTGCTCACAGCCACTCCAGTGTGGAATGGGAGACTTTGGTTGGGATTAGCCCTGGGTGGCCCTAAATTCATTCTGGATTCAGGAAAGGACAGATTACTTAGAAAAGGAGGAAAATGCAGAGCCCAGGAACACTATTTTAGAGAAATGTCATGGACGTGCTGCTCAAGGAGCTAGGGACACTTTCATTGATCCTGGGACCAGCTGCTCAGGCCTCACCCTGCTGCTGATTTGGGTCTCCTCTGGGCAGAGACCCAGGCTCTCCTGGACTCCTGACAGCTGATGAAAGAATATGGAAGACAATGACGTGTGGTCTTGATGATTTATTTCAGGTGAGCACCTCTGACCCATCAGCGAGAACTGGTGGCAGAAACCCAGGCCTCCCATCTCCCCCACGTTGAGAAGAAGGAGCCCCGTGTGCCCCGCAGACTTCAGGACAATTGATCTTGAGCGTTGCCGTGTCTTCCATGGATTCTTTTTCACAGGTGTTCCTGTGATAGTCTCCAATTTTTACATGGATCGGAGGCTGACTGGTGTTTTACTGTGGCTCAGTAGCTGTCTGTTCCTGGACAATGGTAGTCTTAATCGTTCGCACATTTGTGGCTACCCCAAAGAGCAGTGCAAAAATAAAACAATAAACACGAGCAAAGACCACTCTCAAATAAACAATTGGCTCCATGCTATCTGTGACTGTGCGCATTCTCCTTGGAGGGGGCCCGCTCTGTGAACTCCCACCAGCACCCGGACTCAGGCACAGTGGGGGGTCCCAGCCAACATGGCAGTGGCAATTCTTGTTATTGTTGCAAATTCCTCTAAAATTGCACTTCTCAGGGAAACAGTCATAATGCAGGTTATTCATAGTCATGTTGCATCTGCTCGCAAAACAGTAAAGTCCTTCACCACAGGGAGTACCATCTCTCACATGTCCAGCATCAGTTGATCCTGTCCCCCGGTGTTCATCCAGTCCAAAACAGGTGAACTCATTGTACACAGACTGATGGAATGAAACATGATCCTGCAACTGAGGAAGATGGGTGACATTGATGCACTGTAGCCTTCCACACTCCTTGTCTGCTGCAGCACAAGCCTGGTAAACGTTCTGAGTTTGCACTCTCTTACAATGTCCAAATCGGAAGGTGTTGAGATTTATGGCATAGCAATCCCCAGGACCATTCTCAGCAGTTTCACCAAAGATCTCCTTGCAGTGCATAGTGCGGTCAGTGCAGTTCCCTCTGTAGCAGTAACCATCTTCAGTGCATGGGGTTCCGTCTTGCAAATAAAAATTATCAGGGCATGTGTAGGTGGACCCCCCACAGTACTCTGGAAGATCACATATGTTCATGACAGGTCTGCAGAGAGTTGAAGTGGGGGAGTAGGTGCAGTTTGTGCAGCATTGTTGTTTATCACAAATACTTCCAGGTGTGAAGCGACAGTCGCTTTGACAGCATGCATTGGCATAACAATGCTTGAAGGAGCCACAATCACATTGCTCCCTTTCTTCCACTAAAGAGTTTCCACAGCGCGTCTGTAACAGGGTTTTATTGAGGTACAGCCTACCTGGGAGGTAATAGCATTTAGAAATATATCTGTTTGAAACTATATGTTGTGTATGGACAAAAGAGCAGTTACTGAACGAGTCTGTTATTTCAGGGAATCTCCTCATCAAGCAGGTTGCTCTTCTCTGGCACACACAGGTACTACCGTCATATTCTAAACCTATCTGTCTTCCAATTTTATGTGCAGCTAAAATAGCCAACAGGAGATAATGTCTGCCCCTGGAACTAATGATAATCAAGTTAAAATGGCCACAGCAGCCATACCTATGAGGTTCTTGGTCATCGTTTGGTGCATTTTTTGTAATCAATGTCGATGGATAAGGCTGGTAGAGATCATGAAAAGTCGCTTTATAATAAGCATGGATTGCACCACCAGGAACCCGAAAATCATTCAGAACGATTGGCTCTCGCTGGTTGTATATGTTTAGGAGAAAAATATAGTGGCCAAAGCCAAGTGATCTCAGAAAACTGTCAGTAATACTAAACATGTTCACTGCAAATTGGATGCATTTTGAAATATTGTTGAGTACCGTATACACTTCGTGGGCTATTTGAACTTGACCTTTCATTTGGGCCCTATGGTACATGAAGTTGAAACTAGAGAGCTTGGGAGCCACACTACTGTTTACCTTGGAGAAGAAGGGGTCAAAATCCTCCTCGTGTCCCAGTCTGTACATGGGTCCCGTGGCATTGCGGTTGGCCACTATCTGAGATACAATGTGTTCAAATGTGTTGGAGTCCTTGAGGGGTTTGATTTCGTAGGTGAGGTCATCCAACTTCATGATACCTTCCAGGCCCCCATAGCACGTGTCAATGGTGACGGTGGACAGAGGAATGTCTTCCAGGTGGCCGAGATAGTAACAGTCTGTAGGAATGTAGGGATAGTCCATCTGCAAGGCTCCTTGGTCATCTTGGGTCATCATCAGCAGGTGCCTAGCCCAAATAAGCTTCTTGCTCTGCAAACAGATGACGTGTCTTTGGCCCCCAAAGTGCAGGCTGTAGTAGAGCCAGCCTGCTACCTGAACACCTCTGCCCTGGTGCAGCTCCTTCCGAGGAATCACCACCTCAGATGAGATGTAGCGCCAGGAGGGGCGGCCTGGGGAACACTGACCTGGGTCCAGGAGCACCCAGAGCCCAAGCAGGAGCAGCATGACCTGTCCTTCTGCCAGCACCGTGGTCTAGCTTGGGGATGTGTGTCCAAGGAGCTGGGTCAGAAGGAGGATCCCCAGAGAGCCAGGTCTGAACCATCTGCTGTGGACACTGGGGACACTGACAGAGGACAAAGGCCTCCCCAGGCCCCAGGCCATGCCCTGAGGGGATTGAGTAACAGAAGCAGGGCGTGGCAGGGGTGGGCCTGAGCATTGTGTCATCTGGGTTCAAGTGTGTTGGGGTCAGAGGGGCCCGTTGCTGAGTGCTCACTTGGAGGGGGAAGGCACAGGAAAGCAGGGCTGTGTCTGCACATAATATGCTTAGTTTCCTGTCTTGCACTTGGAAGATGACATATGTAGTTATCACATTGCAGCTGCCGGTCCAAAAGAGCCATCAGCCATGACACGATAGGTCAGGTTACATGGACTGACATTCCTTCTGATGGGGGCACATTTCCTGCATCTTGACACACGGGGTGGACATTGTAGATCTCACTCCTTGGGTGCTAGAATTCTTTCTGTCCTTCTGCACAGGCATGCTGTACTCAAGTTTGCAGCTATGGTATTTGGAAGCAGTTTGATCCTCTTGACCGTCTTGAGGCTTTGTTGTGGGTAACCAGATCAGCAGTCAGTACAGGGCTAATTCTGGGCAACCAGATCAGCAGTCAGTACAGGGCTAATTCTCTACTGTACTACGTAGACTCTCCGAGAACACTATTGCGGTAGAGGCTTTTGTCTTTTAATTAAATTTGTTTCTAACTGACATGGTTAATGTTGTGGTAGAAGCCTTCCCAAGGTCAGAAGAAGAAAAAGGGAAGAATCTGTTGGTTGTTATCTACTTGCCTATGAATCTTTCAACCGTAGTTACTGTCTGATTATATGCAACCATATTCTTTTTTTTTTTTTTTTTTGACAGGAGAGTTAGACAGTGAGAGAGACGGAGAGAAAGGTTTCCTTCCTTTGGTTCACCCCGTAAATGGCCACTAGGGCTCGCGCGGGATGCCGATCCGAAGCCAGGAGCCAGGTGCTTCCCCCTGGTCTCCCATGCGGGTGCAGGGCCCAAGCACTTGGGCCATCCTCCACTGCCTTCCCAGGCCACAGCAGAGAGCTGGACTGGAAGAGGAGCTACTGGGACAGAGCTGGCGCCCCAACCAGGACTAGAACCTGGAGTACTGGCGCCGCAGGTGGAGGATTAGCCTAGTGAGCCGCGGTGCCGGCGTATGTAACCATATTCTACCTGCTGGTACTGAGCAATGATGCTAACCATTGCCAGACAGCATATGGCTCAGTGAGTTTGCAGAAAATAACATCTTCAGTAACTGTGTACCTGCCAGAGTCCAGGGATCCCAAGCTGTGAGAGGTGTTGGTGCTCAAAGAAATGAGAGACACACTCACAGTAATGCTGATGGCATGGCTCTGGCTCTCGAGCACCAGACTTTATTTTTATATCATGTCACGCAAGGATTCTTTCATCTGACAATAAAGAATCTGTTGTCCATTTTCTCAGAACCATTGACCTTGTATTTTATGTTGCCTCTAGACTCTATGTCTACATCTAGTTACAATTTTCTTTGACTCTCAAGGGCATATACAAAGCATGGGTTACAACCATAGACAGGTGGGAGACAACGATTTTCAAGGGCATATTCATAGCATGGGTTACAATCATAGACAGGCGCGAGATAACAGGCTGCCCACACAAGCTAAGCCTACAGTGCTCTCGAGCTATGCGGAAATTGGCTACACAAAGCTAGAATAGTACCTTCCTAATCTAATCTTTACTGGAAGCCTGGATATTCAAAGCAGGCCCTTTTAAAAATGGATCCCCTCTTTTGCAGTTCTTTCTGTGACTCTTTAATTTCTTTACTGCACTTATTTAAAGGTTCACTTAGATCTCTGCTACAGTTTTGACATCCTAACCATTGTTGTATTTGCTGCACATAAAAACTCGAATAACATTTATCTTTATTCTAGTGGGACGTATATACCAGGGAGCCTGTTGCCTTTTAATTCTTTCCCACAAACAGCTCAACCTTGGGTAAAGCATCACCCCTTCTCCTATACTAGCATTTGATTTGATTAAACTTCTACAAAGCTATGGACATTTTGGGGATAAAGAGACTAAGCATTCTTCCCTACAATTAGGAATACAGCAATCATTAGCAGGACCACCAGGAAGCTCCAGCTTTTGTATGCAGAGTGTAGTTCCCAACAAACCTAAAACCACGAAGTCGTTCTCACACCTTGCTGAGACAGACCTTCTGCTGTGACCTTGTCAGCCAGCCAAAGTTGCCTTGGCCTCCCATGTACCCATGGGCAGTATTGTATCAATTCCTGTGGCCGCTTTGTAACATTCAGATATCCAGTCAAATGTATGTGCCCATATAAGGGAGACAAGAGGCTAAATCCATGTAGAAGGAAATACCCACTCTTTGTTCTGGGCTTTAGTGTTAGGATAAGGAATTCCACCTGGCCCTTATGCCAGCATAAACAATAAAAGCCGACTTCGCGTTACGAGGCCTTGGTGTCTTGTCTCTGTACACAGATCCTGTCTCTGTACACAAAACCACTCTATGGAAAGTTAACCCTAAGGGAGTGTAACGGGGCTTCAACATTAAGCTGTGTCTTGAAACTAGATGTGTTAGCACCTGATCATCAAACCAGCACAACAGTGTTTCACAAACTGTGACATCCTAATGCCAGCAGGGATGGTGCTACAGACACTATTTTTCTCCTTCTCTGGGGACAAGAAGAGCTTGGCCATAGTTGAGCATTTATTCCCTAGGGTTTTTCCTTTTTCCACTCAGGTTTTCCAGAAGTGCTGACTCCAAGCATTCTCTTACCTCCAGTGAGATATTATTTGAAGTGTTTACTGGATGTACAGTCCTAAATGAAAGATGGCTAGGCCTTCTCCCAAAATGCTAGGAATGCTGAATCCATTCCTCAGAGACAACACTGCTAGCATACTGAAGAACTGCCCCTTGACTCTATGTAAGTGCAAAGTTGTGGCTGGCATTATGGCAAAGCCTGTAAAACCACCACCTATGATGCCAACATCCTGTATGGGCCCCAGTTTGAGTCCCAGCTTTTCTGCTTCCAATCCAGCTCCCTGCTAAGGCACCTGGGAAAGCAGCTAAAAATGGCCCCAGTCCTTGGGCCCCTGCCACCCATGTGGGAGACCCAGAAGAAGATCCTGGTTCCGGGTTCTGGAAGATTTTCTCTCTCTCTCTCTCTGCCTTTCAAATAAATAAATAAGTCTTTAAAAAAAAAAGAGCAAATGGGGCCTGCACTGTGGCACAGTAGGCTAAGCCTCTGCCTGTGGCGTTGGCATCCCATATGGGCAGGGGTTCATGTCCCAGCAGCTCCTCTTCTGATCCAGCTCTCTGCTATGGCTGAGAAAGCAGCAGAAGATGGCCCAAGTTTTGGGTCCCTGCACCTACATGAGAGATCTGGAAGAAGCCCTTGGTTCCTGGCTTTGGTTTGACCCAGCTCTGGCTGTTGCAGCCATTTGGGGAGGGAACCAGTGGATGGAAAACCTTTCTGTGTATGTCTCTGTCTGTCTGTCTGTGTGTCTATAACTCTGCCTCTCAGAGAAATAAATAAAAATTCTTAAGAAGAGCAAGGTTACCAGCTTCATTGATAGGACATGTGGGAAAGTCAGGAGGAGGAACAGAGGCAGATGTTCCATTACTAATTGTGGAATACATGTTCCTCTCTATATTGAGTTGCCTTTGTCCCTTTAACAAAGTCAGGTGACTGAATTTGCACCTGTGTATTTGTGGTTCTCTGCACATCACCATTTGTCCATCTGCCCCTTCACCAGCGTTACTTTGTTGTCATTGTTTCATTGTTCTCATTGTTTCTCCAGGGTAAGCAGGTGAGACCCTGCCTAGCTGGCTGTTGGTGATTGTGTGATCTTGGTTTTTAAATATTTGTAAAAATCCAGTTAAGAGAGACGCCTCCAAGTTAAGTTTTGCTTTCTGTCGTGCTAATGACAAACTCGGGATTTTCGTTGCTGTTTTTCAGAACGTCGGTCTAATTGGTTGCATATGGATTTGTGATGGGAGCTAAGCTAGCCGGGAGTCTTACTGTCGCTGGCGTCTATACCGGGTGAACCGAACTTGCGCTTTGTTACTGAACTGCGACGTGAGCTGAGCACTTTCCCCATAGGTGTGGCTGTGTAGAATGAAATCGGTTTCACATCTGCCTGCGCTAAGCTGTGGGCCAGGGTCTTTTCCGCAGAGACTATGGCCACTCCAGGCTTCTCTCTAGTAAGAGGTCTATTCACTTTCCTTATTTCAATATTAGAAACAAGTTAATACTTAAGTAGATGTTTGAAAACCGGCTTTACAGTAAAGTATCAATTTTAAGTTGGTTTTTCTTTGCTACAGAAATAATGAAGAGAATGCATAGATCTCCCAGGCAGCCCCAGCAGTTTCCTGCTGTTCACGCATCTTAACATCTTACATCACAAGTCACATTTAACGGCCAAATATTCATGTGCTTTTTCAAAAAAAAGAGACTTATTTATTTATTTGAGAGACAGAGAGACAAAGAGAGACAGAGAGAGACACAGAGATCTTCCATCCACTGGTTCACTCCCCAAATGACCACAATGGCTGAAGCAGGAGCCAGGAGCTTCTTCCCCAGTCTCCCACATGGGTGCAGGTGCCCAAGCACTTGGGTAGTCTTCTACTGCTTTCCCAGGAGGGGAGCTGGATCAGAATAGACACAAACTGGAGTGGGAGACCTGGAAGAAGCTCCTGGCTCTTGGCTTCAGATTGGCGCAGCTCTGGCTTTGCAGCCATCTGGGGAGTGAAACGGCGGATGGAAGACCTTTCTCTCTGTCTCCCTCCATCTGTAACTCTACCTCTTAAGTGAATAAATAAAACCTTAAAAAAAAAAAAACAACTTAGATCTGGCATCCTAACGTATGTGTTGTGTTTGATCCTCTCAACTGACAGAGCAAGGAAATGTATGTGTTTATTCCAACATATATAAGTTTAGCTAATTTTAAAGAATTCTCTGTGGAACTGTTTGTGTCTTTATTGCCTAAACATGAGTCTGTTCTGATGTTTTCAGTAAGCGGACTGTGAGCTAGCATTCCACCCTCTCCCACCTTCTTTGCTTATCTGCAGTTGACATGCAACCATTGATAAAACTGACTCTTTATGTTATTCATTCTTCCATGGTAATCAGGAAATTTGAGGCTGTTGTTCCACATCGCTGGTAGTGACATTCTAACATATACTCTCAAAAAGCTTAGTGAACATATGTTACAGGTTAATTCCATTTTCTCACAAAGGTTTAAGGCCGTATCATATTTGATCTCTGTTGGCAGTTCCTGGTGTGGAGTTACAGAGTCTCTTAGGTATGCTGCATGATAGGAATGTGAGAAATATCTGATTTCCTTTGGCTTTTGACTGTGGTTGCCTCTACAGAGCTCTAGGATCCCGTGGACTCTCATGGTCAAAGAAAGGTGAGTTTATAGCAACTCTTGTGCACTTGATGGTGACTAAATGGGGGCTGAACGAGAAAGATGAGAAAATGATCCAGTGTTGGACTTTCAGCTGCCAAGCATGTTCACTGGGGATAGGATAGGAAGGGATGTATTAAGGATTAGGCTGGGGGCTGGGGCTGTGGCAAAGTGGGTTAACACCCTGGCCTGAAGCACCGGCATCCCATATGGGCGCTAGTTCTAGACCTGGCTGCTCCACTTCCCATCCAGCTCTCTGCTGTGGCCTGGGAAAGCAGTAGAAGATGGCCCAAGTGCTTGGGCCCCTGCACCCTCGTGGGAGACCCAGAAGAAGCTCCTGGCTCCTGGCTCCTGGCTTTGGATCTACACAGCTCTGGCCATTGCGGCCATCTGGGGGAGTGAGCCAGTGAATGGAAGACCTTTCTCTCTGTCTCTACCTCTCTCTGTAACTCTGTCTTTCAAATAAATAAAATAAATATTTAAAAAACCAATTTTATGTTATACAAATTTTTCCTCAACAAACAAACAAAAGAAAAAACACCCTGTGGTCCCCAGATGGGTGCAGCCCCCCCCGGCAAGAGGACCATTGGGGGCCCAGCTGCCGATGATGATGCCGGCAGCCTCTTCTCCAGTGGGCCCTCCGAGAGGGGCAAGGAAGATGGTGCCCAGAGGAAGTAAGGTGGGCGGGACTCAAAGTTGTTTGCCACTAAAGCTGATTGGCTGTGCAGCATCAGGGGAAGTGACGACCACTGATGACGAGTGTACAGACATGTGGCTAGTCCTGTAGAAATCGCCCCGTAAAATGATCTTTTAAGTGATTGGTTGGTCTTTATGCCCTGCCCCAATGACTCTGCAGTTTAGTGCTTTAAAAGGCTTTGCTATGCAGACAATAAATGAGTTCTTGCCTGATTTGACTCCCCGCTGCGTCTGATCGTCTCCCGGACCCCGACGCTGGGAAACGGCGAGTGGCGCGCTTACCTTTCCTCAGGCCCAGTCCATCCTTGTTCGGGTGGACTTAGACCCTGCAATTTGTGTTCTTTCCACCTTTATGTTACTGAGAGTTGTGCTTGATGTGTACACGTTTCTGCTAGTTTTCAGTTCTTTTGTGTGTGTGTCAGAGTGAGATTGTGGTAATTCTGTTTAGCTTTTCGTACAACTCCCAAACTCGCTTCCACAGTGACTGCGCCATCTTACATTTCCATTAGTGGCGTTCCATCCCAGGATGCGCATTAGTATGAAGGGGGAATTGGGAGCAGAGCTGAAACTTGAAGACAGACACCCCATAGGGGTTACAGGTGTCCCATGTGGCATCTTAACATCCAGGCCGAAGGTGCGTCCCCTTGCTGTGGTTACCTTTTCCTAAGAGCTAGTGGTCTTGAGCATGTTTCTGTATCTTTTTTGGAGAACAGTCTGTAAGTCTTCTGCCCCATTTTAAATTGCATTGTCTTTTTATTGTTGGGTTCTAAGTGTTCTTTAATATATTGTAGTATTAGGACCTTATGAGATATTTGATTTGCAAATATTTTCTTCCATTCTGTTGGTTTTCTTTTCACTTTCTTGGGACCATCATTTTTTGAAAAAAATTTAATTAATTTATTTGAAAGGAGAGTTAGAGAAAGAGGTGGAAAGAGAGAGAGAGAGACAGACAGAAATCTTACACTCACTGCTTCAATCCCCAAATGGCCTCAACAGCTGGGATTGGCCAGGCCAAAGCCAGATACTGGAACTCCACCCAGGTCTCCTGTGTGGGTGGCAGGAGTCCAAATACTTGGGCCATCTTTTGCTGCCTTTCCACATGCATAAGCATGGAGATGAATCAGAAGTGGAGCAGCTTGGACTTGAGCCCCTGCTCGAATGAGATGTCAGTGTTGCAGGCTGCGGCTTAACCCACTGCACCACAATGCTGGACCATTGATATTGCCCTTTGATACACAAAGGTTTTTTTTAAATAAAGATTTATTTATTTACTTGAAAGTCAGTGATGGGGGAGACACAGACACACACACACACACAGAAAGAGAGAGAGAGAGAGAGAGAGAGAGAGAGAGAGAGAGAGATATCTTCCATCTGCTGATTCATTCCCCAAATGCCTGCAACAGTCTGGGGTTGGACTGAAAGTGTAAAGTACCTGGAACCTGAATCAGACTCTCTGATATAGGAGGCTGTAAGGTGTCCCAAATGGCGGCTTCACCCACTATGCCACAATGCTTGTCCCACAAAACATTTTATATAAGATTTATAAAAGATTTATTTATTTGAAAGGCAGAGTACCGAAAGAGAGAGAGCAAAAGAGAAAACCTTCCATTCACACGTGGCCACAGCAGCCAGGTCTGGGCCAGGCCAGAACCAGGAGCCTGGAACTCCGTTCATATCTCCCACTTGGGTGGCAGCGGCCTGAGCATTTGGAAGATTGTCTGTTACTTCTCCAGGCTCATTAGCAGTACGTTGGGTTGGATTTGGAGCAGCTGGGATTTGAACAACCACTCTGAAATGGGATACCAGCATTGCAAGCAGCAGCTTAACCCACGGTTACACAATGCAGGCCCCAAAGTTTGTAATTTTGAGGAACTCCCATTTATCAATTATTTTCTTTTGTTTCTGGTGCTTTGGGTATCATTCCAAAAAAAAATCATTGCAAAATGCAGCGCTGCTAAATACATGAAAAGCTGCTCAACATCACTCAGTTGTTAGATAATTGAAAATCAAAAAAGCACAGTGAGATACCAAATCATTCATGTTAGAATGGCGAGTGTCATGAAAGTGGAAACTGAGAAGAAGCCAGGATAGGTGAGTCCAGACGCTTGCCCTGTTTCCCTCACAGTGGGTTGGGAACACATGTTCACCTAGTGATTTGTTGGCCTGCGCAGGGTTTGGGCCTCTTGTGCTCAGCTCACAAGCCCTGGCTGCCCTGTTGATCTGATGCTTCATGGAGCAATCACAGAAGAGTTAACCAATCAGAACAAAGTCATTACCATGCCAACAGAATAGAAGACCAAAAAGGTTTTATTTCTGTAAAGTGTAATGGCCTTCCTTTGAAATCGCTGGAAAATTTGCAATCTTGTATCTAAGATTATCTATTTCCTCCAACAATTTTGTTACAGATACTTGCACATTTCAAAGTTGTGTAAGTTAATCCAGTTTGATCTCTGTGGATGACTCATTTGGGAGTAGATTGCAGAAATAAAAGGTCGTCTAGTTCATGGCTGTGGGATTGCACATGTATGTGAATGGTCTACCTGTGCAGACCTCATTGCCTGCACTATGTGATTGTCCAGTGAGCCTGGGTAGAAACACGTTTTTCTGTGGCCTGTGAAAAAAACGGGTCATAAGGAGATTTCAAGCAAAGGGTTAGGGTTAGGGTTAGGGTTAGAGCTAGGGCTAGGACTAAGGCTAGGGCTAGGGCTAGGGCTGGGGCTAGGATTAGGGTTATGGTTTTGATTATGGTTAGGGCTAGGGCTAGGGTCAGGGTCAGGGTTAGGGTTTAGGGTCAGGGTTAGGTTTAGGGTTAGGGTTAGTATTTCCATTTTGTCAGCTAACATTTGTGTCTCTAAAGACAACTTATTTTCCTTCCATATCCCTTGCTGATGGTTTGGGATTTGGCAGATTGGAGTTTTATGTTTTTTGCTAATTTAAATCAGAACCCAGTTTCTGTATTCTCCTGTAACTGACTCAGAATTTCTCTAGTTGGCATATTTTGAAATTACTTTTGAAGAAAGAGCACTTGGGTGGAATAGTGAGGGTGCACACCGATAGTCTGGGAAAAGATAGTTTAATAAAAGTGGAGTTACTGGCCAGTGCCGGGGCTCACTAGGCTAATCCTCTGCCTTGCGGCGTCGGCACACCAGGTTCTAGTCCCAGTCGGGGTGCCGGATTCTGTCCCGGGTTGCCCCTCTTCCAGTTCAGCTCTCTGCTGTGGCCAGGGAGTGCAGTGGAGGATGGCCCAAGTGCTTGGGCCCTGCACCCCATGGGAGACCAGGAGAAGTACCAGCGCACTGGCCGCGGTGGCCATTGGAAGGTGAACCAATGGCAAAGGAAGACCTTTCTCTCTGTCTCTCTCTCTCACTGTCCACTCTGCCTGTCAAAAAAAAAAAAAGTGGAGTTACTGTAGCCTCAGGAAAAAGCTCAGGAAAAAATTGCAGAGGAAATTCTTCCGGATCTAGTGTACGTGACACAGAGGACCTACGGGGAGAGCAAGGTCGCCCACCGCGTGGAAGCTGAGCCACGGGAGCTGAGCTGCAGAGTCTGTGTGCCACCACTGGAAGGGGAGGTGAGACAAAAACCTTGGCAACCCGAGACATTGGCGGGGAAAGGCAGAAAGAGCCTAGAGGGAACGAGGCCTGAAACCCCTACTGGGGAAAGTTCACAAGGCTGACTGGAGGAGAGAAAAAATTCGAATAAATAAGGGGAACCAGCACGGACATTAGCCTCTCTCTCCACTCACCTTACAAAGCCGAGCAAGACAAAGAGCAGGCACCATTTTACGTATATAAAGCGGCACCCACCATTAGCCAAGCAGAAAAACTTGACTATGGTGGGGAGAAATAACAGGAGGTTAGGACCTAGTGAAAGTGTGGAGCTAACGAACTGAGACTGTGAAAATCTGAGGGGGGGCGAGAGAACTCACCAAGTACACAAACTCGGTAACCTTGGCAACCCGGTGAGAGACTGCAGAGAAATTTGAGACCACACTGAGGGCTGCATAAACTCTTCGTGTGGTCCCAGGGGTAGAGCAGACTAATACCCACAGGGACAAGATTTCATACATCAACAACCCTCAATTCCACTCAGCTGTGTGGAATTACTTCCCAACTGAGTCAAAAAAAAAAAAAAGAGAGAGAGAGAGAGAGCGAGAGCGAGAGAACAATCTGGGTGAGTCACCTTTGGCACACCCTTAACCCTGAAGAACCAAACAGAGCTCTCAGGCCATACCCATCACAGCCTCTAAGGATCCATCAAAAGCAGACAGTCCACTTAATCTAGAGAAAAAGCACCACAGCAAAGAAATCAAAGAATGTCTCCACAATGCCAAACATGCGTAGAAACCAAGGTAACAAGAACAAGGAAGACACTATGATGCCCCCAAATGAAAAAGACACCCCAATTCAAGATTACGAAGATGATGAGATAGAAGAAATGCAAGAAATGGATCTCAAAAAAATTGATAAGAACATTAAGAAGTTCTCAAAAACAAATTCTTGAACTACAGAAATCCTTAATGGACAAGATAGAAAATCTCTCTCACGAAAATGAAATATTAAGGAGGAATCAAAACGAAATGAAACAACTAGTAGAACATGAAACTGTGATAGTGACGAGAAATCATAATGAAATGAAGAATTCAATAGATCAAATGACAAACACATTAGAGAGCCTTAAAAACAGAATGGGTGAAGCAGAAGAGAGAATATCGGACTTAGAAGAGAGAGAACAGAAAAGGATACAGTCAAACCAAAGAAAAGAAGAGGAAATTAGAAATCTAAAAAATATTGTCGGGAATATACAGGATACTATTAAAAAAACCAACATTCGGGTTCTAGGAGTTCCTGAAGGCATGGAGAGGGAGAATGTATTAGAAGGCCTTTTTAGTGAGATACTAGCAGAAAATTTCCCAGGTTTGGAGAAGGACAGAGACATCCTAGTACAGGAAGCTCATAGAACCCCTAATAAACATGACCAAAAGAGATCCTCACCATGACACGTTGTAATTAAACTCACCACAGTGAAACAGAAAGAAAAGATCCTAAAATGTGCAAGAGAGAAATGTCAGATTTCTCTCAGAGGATCTCCAATTAGACTCACAGCTGACCTCTCATCAGAAACCCTACAAGCTCGGAGGGAATGGCGAGATATAGCCCATGTTCTGTGTGGGTGCAAACTGATAAAATCTTTACTCAATATGCTAAATTGATCTTCTGTATATAAAGATAATTGAAAATGAATCGATGTGAATGGAATGGGAGAGGGAGTGGGATATGGGAGGGGTGTGGGTAGGAGGGAAGTTATTGGGGGGAAAAAGCCATTGTAATCCATAAACTGTACTTTGAAAATTATATTTACTAAATAAAATTTAAAAAAACACTTAAAAAAAAAAAGAAAAAGAAAAACTGCCAGCCCAGAATATTATATCCTGCAAAGCTCTCATTTGTGAATGAAGGTGAAATAAAGACCTTTCATAGCAAACAGAAATTGAAAGAATTTGTCGCCACTCATCCAGCCCTGCAAAAGATGCTTAAAGATGTGTTGCACACAGAAACACAGAAACACGGTCATCAATATGAAAGAAGGTAAAGGAAGGAAACCTCACAGCAAAAGATCACAGGGAATCCAAAGCATATATTAGAAAATATCTTTGGCAAATGGCAGGGCAAAGTTACCACTTATCAATAGTCACATTGAATGTTAATGGCCTGAACTGTCCAGTTAAAAGACACCAATTGGCTGATTGGCTTAAGGAACAAAACGCATCTATTTGCTGCTTACAAGAAACACATCTTTCCAACAAAGATCATACAGACTGAAAGTGAAAGGCTGGAAAGATATACCATGCCAACAGAAATGAAAAAAGAGCAGGCGTAGCCATCTTAATATCAGACAACATAAACTTTACCACAAAAACTGTTAGGAGAGACAAAGAGGGGCACTATATAATGATTAAGGGATCAATTCAACAGGAAGGTATAACGATTATCAATGTATATGCACCTAATTACAGGGTACCGGTCTATTTAAAAGATTTGTTAATGGAATTAAAGGGAGACTTAGACCCCAATACAATAATACTGGGGGACTTCCATACTCCACTCTCAGAAATAGACAGATCAACCAGACAGAAGATCAACAAGGAAACAGTAGATTTAAACAACACTATAGCCCAACAGATATCTACAGAACTTTTCATCCTACACATAAAGCATTTACATTCTTCTCAGCAGTACATGGAACCTTCTCTAGGATTGATCACATACTAGGCCATGAAGCAAGTCTCAGCAAATTCAAAAGAATTAGAATCATACCATGCAGCTTCTCAGACCACAGCGGAATGAAGCTGGAAATTAGCAACTCAGGAATCCCTAGAGCATACGCAAACACATTGAGATTGAACAACATGCTCCTGAATGAACAATGGGTCATAGAAGAAATTAAAAGAGAAATCAAAAACTTTCTGGAAGCAAATGAGGATAACTGCACAACATACCAAAACTTATGGGATACAGCAAAAGCAGCATTGAGAGGCAAGTTTATATCAATAGGTGCCTACATCAAGAAATTGGAAAGGCACCAAATAGATGAGCTTTCAATGCATCTCAAGGATCTAGAAAATCTGCAGCAAACCAGACCCAAATCTAGTAGGAGAAGAGAAATAATTAAAATCAGAGAAGAAATATACAGGATTTAATCCAAAAATTTACAAAAAATCAGTCAAACGAGGAGCTGGTTTTTTGAAAAAATAAACAAAATTGACACCCCATTGGCCCAACTAACTAAAAAAGAAAAGACCCAAATCAATAAAATCAGAGATGAAAAGGAAACCTGTTAAAGAGAAATGAACACTATGAGAAACGGTGACTTGATCAGCCCTCACCCTGACTGTTGATGAGTAGCTTAATATGTTATCCCTCTTAGTATTTTTTTTTGTTTGTTCTACTTAATACTTTTGGTTGAATACTGTAATCAATACACAATTCTTCTTAAGTGCTGAAACTTAACTGAAAAGTGATCGCTGTTAAATATAAGAGTGGGAATAAGAGAGGGAAGAGATTTGCAATTCGGGACATGCTCAAGCTGACTTACCTCAAACGGTAGAGTTAGAAACATACCAGGGGATTCAAATTCAATCCCATCGAGGTGGCATGTACCAAAGCCATCTCACTAGTCTAGGTGATCAATTTCTGTTCATAATTGATTGTAATGATAGGACTAAGAACCAAAGGGATCACATAAACAAGAATAGTGTCTGCAAATACTAGCTGATAGAATCAAAAAGGGAGAGAATGATCCAACATGGGAAGTGAGATACACAGCAGACCCATAGAATGGCAAATGTCCTAACAGCACTCTGGCCTCAGGATCAGCCCTTAAGGCATGCGGATCTGGCTGAAATGCCCATGAGAGTATTTCAGGCATGGAAAGCCAAGACACTCTGGGGAAAAAAAAAACCTAAATGAAAGATCTCCACGAGTGAGATCCCAGTGGAAAGAATGGGTCATCAAAGAAGGAGGTACCTTTCTCTGAAGGGAGGAGAGAACTTCCACTTTGACCATGGCCTTGTCTAAATATGATCAGAGTCAGTGAACTCAGGGGGCTTCCATAGCCTTGGCAGCTCATGACAAGAGCCTAGGTTGATTACTGATGCCATAAACAAGAGTGTCAATTTGTTAAGTCAACAACAGGAGTCACTGTGCACTTACTCCTCATGTAGGATCTTTGTCCACAGTGTGCTGTACATTGAGATCTAATGCTATAACTAGTACTCAAACAGTATTTTTCACTTTATGTTTCTGTGTGGGAGCAAACTGTTGAAATCTTTACTTAATGTATGCTCAACTGATCTTCTGTATATAAAGAGAATCGAAAATGAATCTTGATGTGAATGGAAGTGGAGAGGGAGTGGGAAAGGGGAGGGTTGCGGGTTGGAGGGACGTTATAGGGGGGAAGCCATTGTAATCTATATTCTGTAGTTTGGAAATTTATATTCATCAAATAAATGTTTAAAAAAAGGAAAGGGAAACGTAACAACAGACACCACAGAAATAAAAAGAATCATCAGAAATTACTACAAGGACTTGTATGCCAGCAAACAGGGAAACCTATCAGAAATGGATAGATTCCTGGATACATGCAACCTACCTAAATTGAACCAGGAAGACATAGAAAAACCTAAACAGACCCATAACTGAGACAGAAATTGAAACAGTAATAAAGGCCCTCCCAACAAAGAAAAGCCCAGGACTAAATGGATTCACTGCTGAATTCTACCAGACATTTAAAGAAGAACTAACTCCAATTCTTCTCAAACTATTCAGAACAAGTGAAAAAGATGGAATCCTCCCAAATTCTTTCTATGAAGCCAGCATCACCTTAATTCCTAAGCCAGAAAAAGATGCAGCATTGAAAGAGAATTACAGACCAATATCCCTGATGAATATAGATGCAAAAATCCTCCATAACATTCTGGCCAATAGAATGCAACAACACATCAGAAAGATCATCCACCCAGACCAAGTAGTATTTCTCTTTAACACATGCATTTAAAAATTGAAAATGTTAGGTTCAAAGTAAAATTGAACAGAAATTATGGAGTACACATCTACTTCTACTCCTTTGCACATACAGTCTCACTGGCTACCAATGGACACATCATTATCACCCAAAGAATATAGTTTAACTTAGGATTCCCTATCTGTGCTGTCCATTCTGTAGGTTCCAAAATAAAAATCTGTATCCACCATCATAATATACACAATGCTTTGTTTTCTGCCTGTTACATCAACTTTTATTAACCCTTTTATATGAGATATGTCACAATTTAATACTAAGATGGATCCCAATATCCTTATAGGACATAATATAAAGAGATCCTGTGTCCTCTTACCGATTTCCCTCAGTCTTGCAAAACTCCAGAACATGTAATAGGATAGCCAGGAAATTGACTCTGATGCGATCCACTGATCCCATTTTTATTTCCTTTGTTCCATATGTCCTCACTTATGCATATTTAAATGTGTGTCTAGTTTTATTAAATTCTGTCACATATGCAGGGTCATGTATCCATCTTTTCTGTCAAGACGCAGAACAGCTCCATCCCCACAAAGATTCCTCAATTTGCCATATAACTGTAATATGTATTTCCTTCCCATACTGACCTCCAGTCCTAATCCTGACAAATACTAATATTTTCTTCTCTATTTTTTATTTCACTAATGTTATAGAAATTGAATTATATAATGTGTAACCTCCTGCAGTTGGCTCTTTTTACACTCACCTGAAGTCTCTGAAGAGTCGTCCGAATTGTCATGAGTATTAGCACTTCCTTCTTTTTGTTGTTGAGTAGTATTCCATGGCATGCACAAATACTATTTTTAAAATTACTTATTTGTTGAAAGACATCTGGAGTTTTTTTGCTTTTATAAATAAAGTTGCTATAAGTATTTGTGGACAAGTTTTTGCATGAACATTGCTGTTATTTCCCTGAGCTAAATATCCATGAATGTAATTGCTGGGACAGACAGAATCATATATTTATTATGTAAGAAACTTTCAAACTGTTTTCCAGAGTGGCTGTACCACTTTATAGTCTTTCATTCCAACAATGAATGAATGGTGCAGTTTCTCTACATTCTTGCCAACGTTTGGTTTTCTGACTTTCTTGTTTTATTTTATTTATTTATTTTATTTATTTGAAAGGCAGACTTGAGAGAGAGAGAGATCCTCCACCCACTGTTTCACCCCCAAATGGTCACAAAAGCCAAGCTGGGCCAGGCAGAAGCCAGAAGCAGAGCTTCTTCCAGGTCTCCCACATGGGTGCAGGGGCCCAAAGACTTGGGCCATCTTCCGCTTCCCTCCTAAGCACATTAGCAGGGAGCAGGATCAAAAATGGAACAGCGGGGACTCAAACCAGTGTTCATATGGGATGCTGCATTGCAGGTGGTAGCTTTAGCCACTACTCTATAACGCTCACTGGCCCCTTAAATTTTCGTAGTCTCTTGGTGATATCTCATTATGCTTTCATTTTACATTTGTGAATGTGTGTTTTGCAAATATTTCTCCCAGCCTGTAACTTGTTTTTTCATCTATTTTATAGGGAATTTTGCAGAGCAAAAGTTTTACTTTTAATGAGGGCCAATATTTATTTTTTTTTCCTTTTAAGGATTGTGCTTTTTATGTGTATGATTATTGAAGTATTTCCTAGCCCTAGATCCCAAAGATGTTTTATCATGTTTTTTTTTGGACATCACATGGTTTGAAATTCAAATCAGTGATCCATTTAACCTTAGTTTTTTCTGTAAGGTGTGAGATTTGGATGAAGTTCATTTTTTTTTGATTTACGGATGTGCAACTGCTCTATTGCCATGTGTTGTAAAGGCTATACAACTGCAACTTAGTTATTTTTCCCTATGTCAAAAATCAGTTCAGGATTTTTGGGTGAGTCCATTTCGATTTTGTTTCACAGATCTACATGCTTGCTTTCCACCAGTACTGCACTGTCTCCATTAGTGTAGTTTCATAGTAAGTCTTAATATTGAATAGTGCTTTTCAAATTTATTCTTATTTCTCAAGATTGTTTTTAGATATTCTGGGATCCTCACTTATCCATATAAATTATAGCATAAGTTTTTCTGTCTCTGCTAAAACCTTGCTGGGATTTTGGTAGAATTCAAATTAAAACCATACATCAATTTGGATGTCTTCTAGTCTATGATCATGGTATCTGTCTCTACATATTTAAATGTCTGTTTTCTTTCATCAGTATTTTGTCATGGTCAGCATTCATATACTGTTCTTTTTTTAAAAGATTTAATTTATTTATTTGAAAGACAGAGATACAGAGAGAGGTAGAGACACAGAGAGAGAGGTCTTCCATCCGCTGGTTCACTCCCGAGATGGCCACAACGGCTGGGGCTGTGCCGATCCAAAGCCAGGAGCCAGGAGCTTCTTCCAGGTCTCCTACATGAGTGCAGGGGCCCAAGGACTTAGGCCATCTTCTAATGCTATCCCAGGCCACAGCAGAAAGCTGGATCTGAAGAGGAGCAGCCAGGACTAAAACCGGAGACCATACGAGATGCTGGCACTTCAGGCCAGGTTGTTAACCTGATGTGTCACAGCACCGGCCCCTACTATTCTTTTTTAAGTTTATATTCTTTTTTTAAGTTTAAAAATACTTCATTTGGAGTGATTATGAATAGTATTATTGTTATTTTTATTTGAGAAGCATACATATACACACACAGAGTGAGAGTGAGAGAGTGAGAGTGAGAGAGAAGAGGAGAGGAGAGGGGAGGGGAGAGAGGGGAGCAGATGAGAAGAGAAGAGAGGAGAGGAAGAGAGAGGAGAGAGAAAAAAGAGAGAGAGACAGATCTTCTATCCACTGGTTCCCTCCCCCCCGTGGCTGGGGACAGAACAAGGAACCAGAAATTCAAGCCAGGTCTCCCATGTAGGTGGCAGAAATTAATTGAGCTATCTATCACCTGCTTCCTCCAGGGCTGCATTGGCAGAAATCTGGAATTAGGAGCCAGAGCCAGGTATATAACCCAGTACTCCAATATAGGATATGGGCAACCCAATCAGCATCTTAACTCCAAATCCAAATGCCTGCCCCCAAATATTGTGCTTTAAATTTTGGTTTCTGAATACTTATCTTTAGTATATAGAAATATGATTGATATATTGTGTTGATACTGCATTGGGCAACCTTGCCGAACTCATTAGTTCTAAACCTTTATTTTTGTGTATTCCTTGGACTGTTCTATGAAGACAATCATGTCAATTGCAACTAGTGGCAGCTCTATTTTTCGCTTTATATTCTGCATGTCTTGTCTTTGAATTGTTGCAATGGGAAAAAAGCTTTCAGTATTATTGTATTAGTACTGTTTTCATTACTATAATGAAATACCTAATGTAGAGTAAAAATAAAAGATGGTTTTGGAGGCTCAAGGGCATAGCACTAATGTTTTACCTTTGGCAATGCTCTTTTTGATGGAATAATTATTTTTTCTTTTTAAGATTTATTTATTTATTTGAGAAATAGAGTTACAGACAGTGAGAGGGAGAGACAGAGAGAAAGGTCTTCCATCCACTGGTTCACTCCCCAAGCCAGGAGCCAGGAATTCGAAGCCAGGAGCCAGGAGCCTCTTCCAGGTCTCCTACGTGGGTACAGGGACCCAAGCACTCGGGCCATCCTCCCCCGCCTTCCCAGGCTATAGCAGAGAGCTGGATGGGAAGAGGAGCAGCTGGGACCAGAACCGGCATCCACATGGGATGCCAGCACTGCAGGCAGATGATTAACTTACTGCACCACAGCACCAGCCCCATTGATGGCAGAATTCTAAGGCAACACATAGCATCACCACATGGAGAGAGAGATGGGGTACGTCTCTCTGTGTGTGTGTCTTGTCTCTTTCTCTCTATTATTATAAATCTACCAGGATATAACAATGGGGCCATCGTCCTGATGACCTCTTCTAATATGAATCACTACCCAAAGACCCCACTTTTAAGTACTTACAGTTACAAGTACACTTATAACTACAGATTCAGTTTCCACCCTCTAAATACCTTACTTAATCATGGGGACCAGACTCTCACATGAATTCAGGAAGACAAACCATCATCAAACCAATGCAACTATATTGAATGAAAATGTTGAGAGCAGATATCCTTGCCTTGCTCCTGATCTTACGGAAAACATTCAGTTTATCTTCATTAAGTATAATATTATCTATAGTTTTTTGTAGATTTTTATTGAGTTCAATTAGTTCTTCTATATTACCATGTCACTGAATTTTACCATGTATAGATATTATATTTTTTTGATCTTTTTTCTTGTGTCTATTACAATGATGTTTCACAAATACTAAGCACCAAAAATATTTGCAAAACAGTCATTTAAAGCAGTGACCTTTTCATGGATGGAGAGATGACAGTTTAGGTGATACTTAACATGAGATTCTAATAGTAGTAGGTGTTGTGTTGCAGCCTTAAATGAAAGCTATGCAGCCTGTTGGAATAACTAAGATAACACTGGATTCATGGTAGCATCCATGAGATGGTCAGTATCTTGTTTCTGGGAGTAGCATTTTGGAGAAGATGAATAGGGTGAGTGACAAAATTTTTGAGGGACACATTATAATATTTCTTTATGTTTTTTCAAATTTGATGAAAATTAAACCACTATCTATCTCTCAAGCTCTGCTACCATGTGTGACTCAGGAGGCTGCTGAGGGGTTCTTCTGGTTAGGAAGCAAAAAGTTACTATGTAAAATGTTCTTATTAGACTAGAAAAGAGTGAAAGAAGCTGTTGCTCATAATGTAACAATGAGGAAAACTTAATTGATTCCCACACTATCATATGTGACACCCATCAGATAGCTGAAAATGCCAAGAAATCTAAATGCACTATGTTCTATGGAAAGGTGCGCCTTTGCAAGGTAATCAGATACATGCAGCTGCTTTTAGTTTCTAGGACATGATGGGAAGAAGGCTACTCCTGCCATTGCATAGAAGCATAACCTGGGTCAACATAAAGAGAAACCAATTGAACCTTTAAGGACCTTATAAACCAGCAGGCAGACAAAGGAGCCTCCTAAAGTAATAGAATGAATACACAGGACAAATGCAAGTATGGCATTCTTGGCAAATTATTAGAACTGAATCTAATAAGAACTGTATTTACTATCAGTTTATCAGAAATACAAGGGACAGAGAAATACGCTAAATATTTCATAGCTGCAATCAGTAAAGTCTAGACTCTGTGAAACCCTATGAGCAAATAACCCAGTTTCGTTAACAAGTATGTGAAAAGATATAAAAAGAAAGAAGGGGTGTCGCTCCCCCATTCGCAGAGGAACGACACCAGACCCTGCACTGTTCTTTTGTCTGCTCGGCCCTTCCCGGGTTAGCTGCCGTTCCCTCACTCACGGAGGAACGACACCGTCCCGGGTTAGCTGCTGACCCCTCCACCTCCGTGGAGGGGCGGCACCCCCCCCCCCCGCCACTTTCCCTGCTTCCGCTGTGGAGTGGCACACCGCTGGCCGGCTCTCTCGGGGGCTGCTCAGATGTTCCTCAGGTGTTCCTTCAGATGTTCCTGGTGCATGTTGTCTCTCTCCTCCTTTATAGTCCTCTTCCACCAATTCATGCTCTGCTACCCCCACGCCGAGCATGCTGCTCTCCTCCAATCAGGAGCAGGATCAGCTCCTGCAGCTTATCAGACTGATGAGGCAGCTGCGTAGAGGTTGTTTGCTCTCTCTCTCAGCGCCATATTGTGGGAGAGCAGATGCATAGAATAAGTCTTAATTCCAGTAACTTAGTCTAGTCTCAGTTGCTCCCCACAAAGGGGAAACATTTCAATTGATTTGACAATCCTAATTCCCATAAACCTGCCATAAAAACTTTTGATGTATTTGGGGAAATCTGAATAATGAGTGGATACTTGGTGCTGTTAAGGAAATATTATTGACTTTAAGGATGTAATAGTACTGTGATTAAGTTAAAAAAGCAATCTCTATTTTTAAGTGATAAATACTGTATGACTTTATATGATGTTTATAAACTGACTAAAATTAATTAAGTGTGAAGTGTGAAGTAGGTAGAGAAATTAATCAAATAAGATGCACCATGTACTGAGAATTTTGAAGCTGGGTTACAAGTACATATAAGTTTATAATGCTACTCTCTACTTTGTATATGCTATTTTTCCATTATATACAGATGGTCTCCCATTTACAATGGATCAACTTACGATTTTTTTTTTACTTTTCTTATCCATACTTTATGACGTTGTAAAGTAATACATATTCAGTAGAAATTGTGCTTGGACTTTTCAGTTTGATCTTTTTCTGGGCTAGCAATATGTTCTCTGATCTTTTCTCACAGTGGTGGGCAATGGAAGCAAACTGCGGCTCCCAGGCAGCCCAGTGATCACAAGCTGAAGTAACTAATACCCTGTAGTATACTGTGTTGCTAAGTTACCATGTTTGGTAGGTTAGGTGTACTAGCTGAGTTTTGACTAAGAATATTTTCAACTTATAATGAACTTATTAGGGCAGAACCTCCTTTTAGGTAATCAACATTTCCATCTTCTTATTTATTCACTTTTTGGAGCCTCTGACTTCCTCTCTTCTAGTTCTCCATAAAATCTATAATAGGTCATTGTGAACTATAGTCAATGCCCACCCTTGCTGTAGGACATTAGAACTTAACACTTTCGTACATCTATGTTCATCAGGGATATTGGTCTATAGTTCTCTTTGTCTATTGTATCTTTTCCTGGCTTAGGAATTAAGGTGATGCAGGCTTCATAGAAGGAGTTTGGGAGGATTCCCTCCCTTTCAGTTGTTTTGAATAGATTGAAAAGAATTGGAATAAGTCCTTTAAATGTCTGATAGAGTTCAGCAGTGAAGCCGGCCAGTCCTGAGCTTTTCTTTGTTGGGAGGGTCTTTATTACTAATTCAATTTGTGTCTTGGTTATTTGTCTATTTAGGTTTTCTGTCTTCATGACTAAATTTTTGTAGATTGTATGTGTCTAGGAATCTATCCACTTCTACGTTTCTCAATTTGTTGGCATACAGGTCTTTGTAGTAATTCCTGATGATTCTTTGTATTTCGGTGGTATCTGTTGTTACATTTCCTTTTTCATCTTTGATTTTATTGATTTGGGTCTTCTGCCTGTTTTTTTTTTTTTTTTTGGTTAGTTGGACCAGTGTATCAATTTTATTTAATTTTTTTTTACAAAAACCAGCTCTTTATTTCACTGATCTTTTGTATTGTATTGTTTCAATTTTCTTTATTTCCTCTAATTTTTATTTATTTTTTTAATTTTTATTTCCTCTAATTTTAATTATATCTTTTCTCCTACTAAATTTGGATTTGGTTTGTTGTTTTTCTAGGTCCTTGAGATGCATTGATAGCTCATTTATTTAGTACCTTTCCAATTTCTTGACGTAGGCAGTGATTGCTTTAAACTTCCCTCTTAACACTGCTTTCACTGTATTCCATAAGTTTTGACATGATGTATTATTGTCTTCATTCATTTTCAGAATTTTTTTGATTTCTCTTTTGATTTATTCTATGACCCACTGTTCATTCAGAAATATGTTGTTCAACCTCTATTTGTTTGCATATGATCTAGAGTTTCTTGAGTGATTGATTTCCAGCTTCATTCCATTGTGGTCAGAAAAGATGCATGGTATGATTTCTTTCTTCTTCTTCTTCTTCTTCTTCTTCTTCTTCTTCTTCTTCTTCTTCTTCTTCTTCTTCTTTTTATTTGACAGGTAGAGTTATAGATAGTGAGAGAGAGAGAGAGAGAGAGAGAGAGAGAGAGAGACAGAGAGACAGAGAGAAAGGTCTTCCTTTAGTTGGTTCACTCCCCAAATGGCCACCATGGCCGGCACTGCACTGATCCAAAGCCAGGAGCCAGGTGCTTCTTCCTGGTCTCCCATGTGGGTGCAGGAGCCCAAACACTTTGGGCCATCCTCCACTGTCCTCCCGGGCCACAGCAAAGAGCTGAACTGGAAGAGGAGTAACCAGGACTAGAACCTGGCGCCCATATGGGATACTGGTGCCGCAGGCAGAGGATTAACCAAGTGAGCCACGGCACCGCCTGTGATTTGTTTCTTTGAATTTGCTGAGACTTGCCTTATGGCCTAGCATATGGTCTATTCTAGAGAAAGTTCCGTGAATTGGTGAGAAGAATCTGTATTCTGCAACTGTAGGGTGAAAAATTCTTTAGATATCAGTTAGGTCCATTTGTTCCCTAGTACTGATTAGCTACATTGTTTCTTTGTTGATTTTCTGTCTAGTTGAGTTGTCCATTAACGAAAGTGGAATGTTGAAGTCCCCCATTATTATTGTATTGGAGTCTATGTCTCCCTTTAGATCCATTAACATTTCTTTTAACTAACCAGGTGCCCTGTAATTTGGTGCATATACATTTATTATAGTCACATCTTCCTGTTGAATTGATCCCTTAATCATTACATAGTGCCCTTCTTCATCTCTTTTAACAGTTTTTATGTTAATGTCTATTTTGTCTGATATTACGATGGCAACACTTGCCCTTTTTTGCTTTCCATTAGCATGGAATGTATTTTTCCATCCTTTTACTTTCATTCTGAATATGTTTGTTGGTGAGATGTGTTTCTTGTAGGCAGCAAATATATGGATCTTGTTTTTTAATCTGTTCATCCAGTTTGTATCTTTTAACTGGAGAGTTGAGGCCATTTACATTCAAGGTAACTATTGATAAGTAATGACTTATGGCCCTGCTATTTTCCCATAAATATTCCTATTGTTTACTTTGGATTTCTTTTATACTTTTACTGGGGGATTTTCTGCCTTCACTTTCTTTCATAGAGATAACTATGTTTCTGTGTTTCTCTGTGTAGCACATCCTTTAGCATCTTTTCTAAGGCTGGACAAGTGGTGACAGATTCTTTCAATTTCTGTTTGTTATGGAAGGTTTTTATTTCACCTTCATTCATAATTGAGAGCTTTTCAGGGTACAGTATTCTGGGTTGACAGATTTTTCTCTTAAGACTTGGACTATGTCTCTCCATTCTCTTCTAGCCTGTATGGTTTCTGATGAGAAGCCATCTGTGAGTCTAATTGGAGATCCTCTGAAAGTAATTTGGCATTTTTCTTGTATACAATTTAGAAACTTTTCTTTATGTTTTACTGTGGAAAGTTTGACTACAATGTGCTGTGGTGAAGGTCCTTTCTGATCATGCCTGTTAGGAGTTCCATGTGCTTCCTGTACTTGGACATCCCTTTCTTTCTCCAAATTGAGAAATTTTTCTGTAATTATTTCTCTAATAGCCCTTCTAGTCCATTCTCTCTTTCCACACCTTCAGATACTCTTAAGATCCATATGTTGGGTTATTTGATAGTATCCCATAAATATCCAACACCTTTTTTAAGTTTTCTAATTCCTTCTTCTTCTTTTATTTTATTTATTTATTTTTTGGTCTGACTGAAAGATTTCCGAAGATTTGTCTTCTAGTTCAGATATTCTTTTTTTTACTTTGTTAGTTCTGCTGTGAAGGCTTCCCACTGCATTTTTTATTTGATCTATTTAATTCTTCATTTCTAATATTTCATTATTATATCTCTTTAAAAATCTCAATTTCATGGGAAAATTTTCATTCATGTCATTTATGGTTTTCCTGAGTTCAGGAATTTGCTTCTGATTGCTTTTGAATAATCCTATGATTAATTTTCTGAATTCCATTTCTGACATTTCCCCAATCTCTTCATTTTCACATTCTAATATTTAAATGCTGTGTTCCTTTGACGGGGTCATGGTGTCTTCCTTATTCTTACTTCTTGAATTTCTGCATTTGTCTGTAGTCATTTGTGCAGTTGATTGTTTTTTTCCCTCTGATGACTTAGTCAAAATGCAGCTAGTACAGCTAAGCTACCAAACATGGTAATGTAGCAACACAGTACACTATAGGGTATTAGTAACTTCCCCTTGTGATCATGGGGCTGCCTGGGAGCTGCAGCTTGCTGCCACTGCCTACCATTGTGAGAAAATATCAGAGCCCATATTGCTATCCCGAAAAAGAGATACAACAGAGGAAGAGAACTATAGACCAATATTCCTGATGAACATAGATGCAAAAATATTCAATAAAATTTTAGCTAATAGAAGCCTACCCGGATTAAGTGTGATTTATCCCTGGTATGTAGGGATCATTCAACATTCTCAAGTCAATAATGTGTTGCATCACATTAACAAATTGAAGAACAAAAACCATATGGTTATCTCAATAGATGCAGAAAAGCATTTGATAAAATACATCCTTTCATGATGAAAACCTTAAGAAAAGTGGGTATAGAATGAACATTCCTAAACACAATCAAGGCAATTTATGAAAAATTCACAGCTAGCATCCTATTGAATGGAGAAAAACTGAAAGCACTTACCCTAAGATCTTGAACCAAACAAAGATGCCCACTCTCAGTATTTCTACTAAATATAGTCCTGGAAGTTTTAGCAAGAGCCATTAGGCAAGAAAAAGAAATTCAAAGGGATACAAATTATAAAGGAGGTAATAAAACTATCCATATTTAAAGATGACATGATTCTATATACAGGACACCCAAAAGACTCCACTGAGAGATTATTGGAACTCATAAAAGAGTTTGGTAAAGTGGCAGGATATAAAATCAACACAGAAAAATCAATAACCTTTGTATAAACACAGACAATGCCATGGCTGAGAAAGAACTTTTAAGGTCAGTCCCATTCACAGTAGCTCCAGAAAGAATTAAATACCTTGGGATAAATTTAACCAAGGATGTCAAAGATCTCTACTACGAAAATTACAAAACACTAAAGAAAGAAATAGAAGACACTAAAAAAATGGAAAAATCTTTCATGTTCATGGGTTGGAAGAATCAGCATCATCAAAATGTCCATACTACCAAAATCAATTTACAATTCAATGTGATCCCAATCAAAATACACATGAAATTCTTTGCATATTTAAAAAAAAATGGTTAGGGCCAGTGCTGTGGCATAACAGGTAAAGCCGCCCCTTCAGTGCTGGCATCCCATATGGGCGCCAGTTCAAGTCCCCGATGCTCCACTTCTGATCCAGCTCTCTGATATGGCCTGGGAAAGCAGTAGAAGATGGCTCAAGTCCTTGAGCCCCTACACCCACATGGGAGACGTGGGAGAAGCCCCTGGCTCCTGGCTTCAGTTTGGCACAGCTCCAGCCATTGCGACCAATTGGGGAGTGAACCAGTAGATAGAGGACCTCTCTCTCTCTCTACTTCTCCTCTCTCTGTGTAACTCTGACTTTCAAGTAAATAAATAAATCTTTTTAAAAAATGGTGCTAAAATGCATATGGAAACATGAGAAATGCCAAATAGCTAAAGCAATCTCATACAACAAAAGCAAAGCCAGATGCATCATAATACCTGATTTCAAGACATACTACAAGACAGTTATAATCAAAACAGCCTGGTACTGGCACAAAAACAGACTTGTAGACTAATGGGATAGAATAGAAACTCCAGAAATCAATCCATGCATCTACAACCAGGTTATCTTTGACACAGGCGCTAAAATCAATCCCTCTAACAAGGACAGTCTCTTTATGAAATGGTGCTGAGGAAGCTGAATCTCCATCTGCAGGAGTATGAAATTAGACTCATACATTACACCTTACATAAAAATCCACTCAAAATGGATCAAAGACCCAAATCTATGACCCAATACCATCAAATTACTAGAGAACATTAGGGAAACTCTGCAAAACTTAGGCATAGGCAAAGACTTCTTGGAAAAGACCCCAGAATAACAGGTAATCAAAGCCAGAATTGACAAATGGGATTGCATAAAGCTGAGAAGCTTCTGCACTGCAAAAGAAACACTCACCAAAGTGAAGAGGCAACTGGCAAAATGGAGAAAGCATTTGCAGAATATGCTGCTGATAAAGGGTTAACATCCAGAATCTATAAAAAAAAATCAAGAAAATTCAACAGCAACAAAACAAACAGTCAAGTAAGAAATGGGTTAAGGACTTGAACAGGCATTTTTCAAGAAAGGAAATTCAAATGGGCAATAGATACTTGAAAAAATGCTCAAGATCTAGCCAGCGCCGTGGCTCACTAGGCTAATCCTCCACCTGTGGTGCCGGTACTCTGGGTTCTAGTCCTGGTTGGGGTGCCAGGTTCTGTCCCGGTTGCTCCTCTTCCAGTCCAGCTTTCTGCTGTGGCCCGGGAAGGCAGTGTAGGATGGCCCAAGTGTTTGGGCCCTGCACCCGCATGGGAGACCAGGAGGAAGCACCTGGCTCCTGGCTTCGGATCAGCTCAGCGTATCGGCCATAACAGCCATGGGGGGGGGGCAATGAAAGGAAGACCTTTCTCTCTGTCTCTCTCTCTCACTGTCTAACTCTTCCTGTCAAAAAAAGAATTAGCTTATTTAACCTGTCGCTCCCCCTCTTCACGGAGGAACGACACCAAACCCTGCCTAGGCTTCATATCTGAGTCACGGCACCATTATGTCGCTCCCCGTCTTCGTGGAGGAACGACACAGGACCCTGCACTGTTCTTTTGTCTGCTCGGCCCTCCCTGGGTTTGCTGCTGGTTCTTCCCGGGTTGGCTGCCGTCCCTTCCACCTTCGTGGAAGGGCGGTTCCCCCTGGCCACTTTCCCCACTTCCGCAGGGGAGCGGCACACCGCCGGCCGGCTCTCTCGGGGGCTGCACAGGGGTTCCTTCAGATAGATGTTCCCTTAGATGTTCCTCGTGCATGTTGTCTCTCTCCTCCTTTATAGTCCTCTTCCGCCAATCCCAACTCTGCTACCCACATGCCGAGTACGCTGCTCTCCTCCAATCAGGAGCAGGTCCTGCTGCTTATTGGTTGAACTGGAGGCAGCTGTGTAGAAGCTGTTTCTCCCTTCTCAGCGCCATATTGTGGGAGAGTAGATGCATAGAATAAGTCTTAATTCCAGTAACTTAGTCTAGTCTGAGTTGCTCCCAGTTGCTCCCCACATAACCAAGTATAATGGTTTCCAGTTGAGTCCATCTTCGCAAAAAATAGGATTTCTTTCTTTTTTTTTTACAGCTGAGTAGTACTCCATAGTGTATATTTACCATAATTTTTTTAACCTGTATATATACCATAATTTCCTCAACCAGTCAACAGTTGATGGACATCTGGGTTGATTCCATATCTTAGCTATTGTGAATTGTGCTGTGATGAACATGGGGATATAGATAACCCCCTCATATGCTGATTTTTTTTTTGTTTACCAATTTTTTGATAAATTTGCAGGAGAAATTTTGGTTTCTAATGCCACAAAATTTTGTTTTCAGTGTCATTTGTTTCAAACATGCTGATATCCATACTAAAAATTGCACAATTGAATAATAATCTTCTATAGCTCTTTTAATTCTGTGCATATGTCCCACTGAGGGTGTAAGGTGAAGATATTGAAGTTTGCATCACTTTAAATACTTCTCCCCAACAGGGCTTTACCACCACCCTCTTTAAAGTCAGGATTAGTTATTATCAATGAACTTTGAGGGGTTTGTGGTTTTTGCTGTCAAAAGTGTTCTGTAAAAATATTTATATAACTTCATATAGTTGGCAGCATGTTTTAGGGATATGGTCCTAGAATTGGAATTTCTGAGAAAAAGATTGAGAATGCTTCTTGATTTTGCAATATCTCCCTCCAAATGCATAGACTGGGGGTCTTTTAGACCTCTGGGACTTGCCAATGAGTTCAATGTGAAATGATATCTCAGTGAAAGTTTGTGATTTTCCTCTTATTATGAGCAAAGTTGAACTGTCAGTCTCCTAGGGAATCTGTTATTGAAGTGAGGGAACTGATTGGGAAAGAATGGGATGCTATAATTTGGAATGGGGGCTTCTAAAAATCTGATGAAACAGGGATCATTGTGCTCTTAAATTCCAAGGAGTCCATATTGTCATTGGAATTGGTCTTTCCATCCCCAGTAATATCACTTTCTCACCTCTTTCTGAAGAGATTAACCCTGAGTTACTTAAAGAAATAGTAATGACCCCTCTGAGGCAACTGCCCAACAAGACAATACTTATCATCTCAGAACCCATCCTCACCACTCCTTTTTCCTTCTAGACTCAACTCCTAGCAGACCCCTAAAAGTGAGGTAAAAACAAGACACAACAATACACACCAAAATACCCTCTTGAATTTTTTAATTTATACAACCAAAATTCCAGGGAATATGTGTGGGAACTACTACCAAGGATGTAGGATAACTCTGGAAGGATCACAAAGTTATTTAAGTCTGATTTTATTGATATGCATCTTGCAGAGATTCTGCATTTAATAAGTTGAAGTTCAAGTAGTTGGAAGGGCTCTGATAGTGGTCAGGTCACTGAATTGTGAATCAAAATATGACCCACAGTGAACAAGCTAGAACTGCCCAGACTCTATCAGTTTAGCTTAAGGAAGTGATCCAAAGGCTTAGAGAGACTGGAATGCTATAGTGGATATATCACTAGAGATCTGCTCATTCTCATTGATTGGGTCCAGATGACATACTTTTTAAAAAATATTAAATATTCAAATTTATATAACATGAGCAAATTTCATATATCTCCTATATATGGATTGAATAACAGTAATATTTCCCTTCCAATCCTGTCTCCCACCCATGCTCTCACTCTCGCTCCTCTTCCTTCCTTAGTTTTTCTTTTAAATTTTACAATGACAAAAAAAAATTTTACAATGACATTCTTTCAGTTTATTTTATAATCACAAACTTAACCCTCTACCCAATAAATAATTCAGCAAGTAGTAAGTAAGTAGATAAACCACTGTTCCACAAGAGTATAGACAAGGAATAGAAATAATAATCAAATCTCAGAATGTCAATTTCACTCATATACATTACATTTTTATGGTCTGTATATATTAACTACCACAAATCAGGGAAAACATGATATTTGTCTTTTGGGGACTGGATTATTTCACTAAGCACAATGGTTTCCACTTGCATCCATTTTGTTGCAAAAGAAGATTTCATTTTTAATGGCTAAGTAGTATTCCATAGTTAATACATACCACATTTTCATTATCCAGACATCAGTTGATGGACATCTGGGTTGATTACATATCTTAGCTATTTGTGAATTGAGCTGCAATAAACATGGGGTATACAGATGACTCTTTCATATGCTGATTTCAGTTATTTTGGGTAAATTCCTAGGGGTATGGTGTCTGGGTCATGTGGTAGATGTGTTTTGAAATTTCTGAGGAATCTCCATACTGTTTTCCATAATGGTTGTATTAGTTTACATAGTGGATTAGGGTATCTTTTCCCCAATATTCTCACCAGCACTTATTGTTTCTTTTTTTATTTTTGAATGATAGCCATTCTAACTGATTTAGATCCCTGAGCCATTTCAGTTGACTTTTGTATCTGGTGATTAGGAGTCTTGTTTCCATACTTCTGTGCATGAAGATCCAATTCTCCCAGCACCATTTGTTGAAGAGACTGTCCTTGTGACAAGGATTGATTTTAATTCATTTGTCAAGATTAATTGCTTTTGGATGCATGGACTAATTTTCTAGGGTTTATATTCTATTCCATTGGTCTACATGCTTATTTTTTTAAAGATTTATTTATTGGACTTGAAAGTCACAGTCACACAGAGAGAAGAGAGGCAGAGAGAGAGAGAGAGAGGTTTAGAGAGAGATTTTCCACCTGCCGGTTCACTCCCCTGATGGCTGCAATGGCCAGAGCTGCACCAATCCGAAGCCAGGAACCAGAAGCTTCTTCTGGGTCTCCCATGGGGGTGCAGGGGCCCAAGGACTTGGCCCATCTTTTACTGCCTTCCCAGGCCATAGCAGAGAGCTGGATGGGAAGTGGAGCAGCCGGGTCTCGAACCAGCACCCATATGGGATGCCGGCACTGCAGGCAGTGGCTTTACCCACTATGCCACAGCACCAGCCCCTGGTCTACATGTTTATTTTTGTGTCAGTGCCAGGCTGTTTTGATTATAACTTTCTTGTAGTATGTCTTGAAATTTGGTATTGTGGTATCTCTGGCTGTTGTTTCAGTTTGCATTAGCTATTCAGGCATCTCTTATGCTTCCATATTCATTTTAACATTGTTTTTTTCTAGATCTGAGAAGAATGTGATTGTATTTTGATTGGAATCACACTGAATCTGTAAATTGCTTTTGGTAGTGTGGACATTTTGATGATGTCGATTCTTCAAATCTATGAACATGGAAGACTTTTCCACTTTTTGTGTCTTCTATTTCTTTCTTTAATGTTTGTAATTTTAATTGTAGAATCTTTCATATCCTTGGTTAAATTTTTCCAAGATATTTAATTTTTTGTAGCTATTGTGAATGATACTGATGTGACAAGTTCTTTCTCAGCCATGGTATTGTCTGTATAAAAAGACTACTGATTTTTGTGTGTTGATATTATATCCTACAACTTTTCCAAACTCTTATGAGTTCGAATAAACTCTTCATGTAGTCATTTGGTTTCCCTATATATAGGATTATGCTGTGTGCAAACATGAATAATTTGACTTCCTCCTTTCCAATTTGTATCCCTTTGATTATTTTTTGTTGCCTAATGGCTCTGGATAAAACTTCTAGAACTATAATGAATAGCATAGTGAGAGTGGGCATTCTTGTCGGTTCCTGATCTTAGTGGAAATGCTTCCAACCTTTCCTCATTCAATATTATGCTGTATGTGAGTTTGTCATAAACTGCCTTGAGTGTGTTTAGGAATGTTCCTTCCATACCCAATTTGCTTATGGTTTTCATCATGAAAGGGTGTTGTATTTTATCAAATGCTTTTTCTGCATTTATTGAGATAATTATGTGGTTTTAACTCTTCAGTTTGTTAATGTGATATATCACATGTATTTATTTGCATATGTTGACCCACCCCTGCATGTCAGGGATAAATCCCACTTGGTCTGGGTGAGTGATCTTTCTGATGTGTTGTTGGATTCGATTAGCTTGTATTTTGTTGATGATTTTTTTTTATCCATGTTCATCAGGGATATTGGTTTATAGATCCCTTTCTTTATTTGTTGTATCTTTTCTGGCTTGGGGATTAAGGTGATAGAGGCCTTGTAGAAGTTTGGCAGGGTTCCCTCCCTTTCAATTATTTTGAATAGCTTGAGAACAATTGGAATTAATTCTTCTTTAAAGTTTGGTAGAATTTATCAGTGAAGCCATCTGGTCCTGGGCTTTTCTTTGTTGGTAGGGTCTTTATTATCTGTATTGCTTATTGGTCTATTACTTTCACCAAGTCTTAAAGAAGTAGATTTATATTGGGAGACACTGTATCTTTGAAGAACTCTCTGGGTCTCTTCTCTATGATCTAGACCTTACAGTAAGAGCTGTTCTCACTCAGGTGGCAAAATAAAATGCAGTTCAAATGCAATGAGAATAGCTGTATCCCAGAATGGTAGAAGCCCTGTGATAGCACTCAACCACCAAATGTAAGGTCTTGTACTTAATGTGATCAACTGTAGAGGCAAAGCCATAGTCACAATAGTCTGGCTAATGCAGACTTACGATGTTGGCTAGTTAATCATGGTGTTCCTAGAATTTAAACAAATAAGAATCCCACTGAGTTCTTAGTTTTCTATGTAAGCAGGAAAATTTTAGGTCAAGTGAGCAGAAGTCTAACTCAGTTCACATCAACAATATATTATGGCCCCTCAGTTAGTTCCCAGACTTGAGCCTGTTTATAGACTCAGAAACCTTTGAATGAAGGGGAGGCTGTGTCCTCTTGAAGAAGGATTGTGGTACACTACTAAAATTTTATATTATTATTCATTCTTTCAGCCTTCCCCAGAGGAGCCTACAGACTTTTACCGGGATAATTATGCAATAAAGGAAAGGAAATAGTGTGAACCTGTGGGAGCTATCAGATGCTAGCTTAGAACTGACACTGATTCCAAGACAGCTGAAACTTCACTGTGGAGCCTCAGTCACAGAAGGGGCTCCTATAAGTCAGAACTCAATGGAATTTTAGCTCAAGTCCACCCACAGTCTAATGGGTCTCTCAATTACTATTGTCATGATTTCTCTAGTTCCAGAATATGTAATTGGAATAGGCATACTTAGTAACTGGCAAAATACCCACACAGCTCCTCTCTTCTCTGTAGTGAGGACTATTATGATGTGAAAGACCAAACTGGGGGCATAAGAGTTGCCTCTATTTAGAAAAAAAGTAAATCAAAAATAGTATTGCATTTATGAAGGAATTTCAGAGGTTATTCCTACCATGAAGAACTTGAAATATGCAGGGATGATGAGTTCTACTTCAGCCCCCTTCACCTTGCCTTTTTGGTCTATATGGAAGGCAGATGGATCTTGGAGAATAACAGTGAATTATTATAATTTTAACCAAGTAGTGATTCCAACTTCAGCTGCTTTGCTATATGTTGTTTCATTTTTTAAATAATTAACAAATCTTCTGGTACCTGATATATAGCTATTACTTTTTTAAAGATTTATTTTTATTTATTTGAAAGAGTTACAGAGAGAGGTAGAGACAGAGAGAGAGGTCTTCCATCCGCTGGTTCAGAGCTGTACTGATCTGAAGCCAGGAGCCAGGAGCGTCTTCCAGGTTTCCCACACTCCCACGTAGGTGCAGGGGCCCAGGGTACTTTTTTTTTTACATTTTTATCCATTCCTGACAGAAAGGCCCACAAGAAGCAGTTGCTTTCCAGAAATACACCATCACTGCCCTACTTTAGGGATATATCTACTCTTAATCTCTATATCACAATTTAGTTTGCATGGAATTTGATCACATTTTCCTTCCTTGACATATTACACTGGTCCATTACACTGATGGCATAATGCTAAGTGGCCCTAGTGAGCAAGAAGCAATGACACCTCTAGGTTTATTCATAAGATCTTTATGTATCAGAGGGCAGGAAATAAATGTGATTAAAATTTAAAGGCTAAATATTACCTCAGTAAAATATCTATGGGGCTAGCGATGCAGCGCATGTCATATTACTTCTAAGCTGAAAGATAAATTGTTCCATCTACTCACTCAGAACACCCCCAACCAGTAAGGAGGCACAATAGCTAGTGGTCCTGTTTAGCTCAGACCAACACTGAGCCCCTGTTGTGAATGATTTTCTTGGCTCCATCCAATTGGATGACCATCCAATTACCTGGTGGCAGTTTAATCATCTTAATTTACTTACATTAAGGAAGGGGTGCCATTTTGTCTTTACTGGTATACATACTTACTCTGTATATGGGTTTGCCTTCCCTGAATGTGATGATTATTCCAAAACTATGATCTGTGGATTTATAGAAGTCCTTAATATCATCATAGTGTTGTTTACAACATTGCTCTGACAAAGGAACTCACTTCATAGCCAGAAAATTTTAGCCATAAAGTCACGCTCATGAAATGAGCTGGTCTTACCATATTCCCCACTAACCTGAAACTAATGGCTTAACAGAGTAGTAGGAGGGCCTTTTGAATACAGTTGTAGCACCAGTTAGGTGGCAATACATTGCAGGCTCTGGGTAATGTTCTTGAGAATGTTGTATATACTCTAAATCCACATTAAATATATGGTACTATTTCTCCTATAGATAGGATTCACAGATCCAGGAATCAAGAAACAGAAGTGATCATATCTTTATAAACATTAAGAGTGGGAATGTGAGAGGGACGAGGAGGATTGGTTGAAGCGTGGGTGGGAGAGAGGGTAGAGGGGGAAATGTCACTATGTTACTAAATCTGTGTATATGAAATACATGAAACTTGTATAACTTAAATAAAATTTTAAAAAAGTAAAAGAAATGCTAAAAACATGACTCTCTATTACCATAGTGACTCACCAGTGAAAATTTTGCTTCCTGTTCCAGAACTTTATGTTCTGCTGGCCTAGTTGTTCTACTTCCAGAAGGAAGAATGCTTCTATTAGGAAACCCAAAATGTTTACATTGAACTGGAAATTGAGACTGCTACCCACTACTTTGGACTCCTCATGCCTGTGAATTAATAGGCTCAAGAAGAAAGTTAATGTGTTGGCTGAGGTGACTGATCTGGTATATCAACTGAAGCTTTGACAACTACTCCATAATGGAGGTAAAGAAGAACATGACTGGAATATAGGAAATCCCTTAGGCTATCCGTTAGTGTAACCACACCATGTGATTATTGTCAATGGGAACTTCAACAACCCAATCCAGGAATGGACAAGATCACTCAGGAATGAAGTTTTCGTCACCCAGTGAGATTAAGAACCAGGAATAGGGGCCAGTGCTGTGGCACAGCAGGTTAACGTTCTGGCCTGAAGCACTGGCATCCAGTATGGGTGCCAATTTGAGACATAGCTGCTCCTCTTCCAATCCAGATCTCTGCTATGGCCTGGGAAATCAGTAGAAGATGGCCCAAGTCCTTGGGCCCCTGCACCCGCGTGGGAGACTGGGAGGATGCTCCTGGCTGCTTGCTTCGGATCGGTGCAGCTCCAGCCGTCGCTGCCAATTGGGGAGTGAACCATCCGATGGAAGACCTCTCTCTCTCTTTCTCTCTCTCTCTGCCTCTCCCCTCTCTGTGTAACTCTGACTTTCAAATAAATAAAATAAATCTTTAAAAAAAAAAGAACCAGGAATAGCTGAGTTGCTTGCTGATGGCAACAGAAATGCAGAATGGGTTGTGGAAGTGGGTTTGTTATAGATACCAGCTATGACCACGTGGCCAGTTACAACAATGATTATAATTTTAAACCAAAATTACCATCAGTATTTTCTCCCTATTTTGACATATATATATATACACACACACACACACACACACACACACACATATATATATATATATATATAAAAATGTTCTCTCTCTCTCTCTCTCACACACACACACACATAGGAGCTGATGGTGTGGCGGGCGCAAAGGGTTAAGCACTGGTGTCCCATATAGGTACAGGTTGAAGTCCCAGCTGTGCCACTTCCCATCCATCTCCCTGCTAATGTGTCTGGGAAAACAGTGGTGATGGCCCAAGTGCTTGGGTCCCTGCACTCAAATGGGAGACCTGGAAGAAGCTTCTGGTTTCAGCCTGGCTCATCCATGGCCATTGTGGACATTTGGAAAGTGAACCAGAAGATGGAAGATTCTGTCTCTCTAATTCTAACATACATACATATATACATATAATATTTTATATAATATATATTATATTTTTAAAACCATATATAAACTATATATATGATATTCTGTTTTCTCATTCCTTTATCACTCAACATAAGATGTATTGACTTTATATTAATTTGTTTAACATTGTTAATTTTACCTCATAGTATTTAAGTTAATGAGATATCAGTAGAAGGTTAAACATCACTCAGACACTCCATGTCCTCTTCTGGGCAAGGGATTAGTCTATTTTTGTTGGATGGAATAGTTACATTATTTTGGGGGGCTATATCTTATTATTGCCTTTATTCGTAGATTAGGTATGGTGTAAGAAGATATGTATTGACCAAGTTGACAAGGTGTAGACTTTTGATAGTCAATATTGGATGTTGTCGTGGTGGGATTAAGGGATACCCAGATTGCTGATAAAACATTATTTCTGGGTATGTCTGTGAACATATTTCTAGAAGAGATTGACATTTTAATCAGTTGACTGAGTGGGGAAGATCCATACTCACCCAGTGTGGGTGGGTACCTTTCAGCAGCCTGAAGGCTTATATAAGACAAAAAGAAAAAAAGAAAAAGCAGTCTCTCTCCCCTCATTCCCTTTCTCTTCCTCTGTCTTCCCCTGTCTTTCTAAGCCTTAGGACACCCTTCTTCTCTGCCATTGGCATTGGTACTTCAGGTACTCTGGCCTTTGAATGCCAGGGCTTATGCCAATGCTCCCAGATACTCAGGCCTCTGGGTTTGGACTGAAAGTCACACCTTTAGCTTCTTTGTTCCTGGGTTCTCAGTTATTCTGACTTAGACTGAGCCATGCTACTGGTTCCTCTGGTTTTTCAACTTGCAGTCAGTCTGTCATGGGACTTCTGGACCTGCATAATTATGTGAGCAAATTCTCCTATTAAATCTCCCTCATCCATCCGTCTATCCATCTATCTGTCCATCCATATCTATCTATCTATCATCTATCTATCTATCTATCTATCTATCTATCTATCTAACTATCTATCTATCTAAATTATCTCAGGACAACCCCAACATAGACTGTGTTTCTTATATATTCCATTTCCATTTTTATTTAGATATATGTCATGATTTTTATGATATTGCTTAATTTATTCATGTATGAATACTGTGCTATTTTAATAGATTTATTGTATATTTTGATATCAAATATGATTTGTCTGGTTCTTCCTTTACTATATGTTTTCAAGAAAAACATCTCTTCTTTCTCATACATTCTTATATGTGAATTTTATAATTGACTTGTTTAACTCATATATATATCATGTTAAAGTAACAAGACTTCTTTGTTGTTGACATTTTAATGGTGCTGTGTCCCCTATTTAACAATTTAATAAAGGCATACCTCAGAAAATTGTAGTTTTGGTTCCAGACCACTGCAATAAAACAGATATCTCAATAAAGTGAGTCACACGAATTTATTGGTTTCAGAATGCATATAAAAGTTATATTTACACTATATTATACTCTATTTAGTACTCAACAGCATTGTGTATAAATGTATATACACTTTAATTAAAAAGAATTTTATTGCTAATAATGCTCAATGCAAGTTCCACAAACCTTCAATTTGTAAAAAATTCATCTGTGAAGCACAATAAATTGATGTAGGCCTAGATGTATTTATATTTGTTCAAGTCAGAAGGATGACTTTTTTAAGTTTTGTAATTTTTTGTTAAGATACTTCCTAATACTTTATTTACTTTTTATATTACAAAAAGTATATTATCTTCCATTATATCTTATAATTGATTATTATTTGTATGTTTATAAATTGGTATAAATTCCATTTCCAACTGTTTATAGCTGGCAAGTAGAAAAATAATATTTGCATTCTATTAAGAAATTTATTAATTCTAATAACATATCTTTAACTTCTTTTTTATTTTCTATATATACAAATGTAACATCTTTGGATGATGGCTGTTTCAGTTGATTATTTTCTAATCTTTCTTCTTTTTCACTTTTTGCACATAGTGAATTGGTTGAACTTGCCAGTATGAGTAAGAAACCTTATTTTGCTGTTGATAGCAAAATGAAAGCTTTTTATATTTCAGTGGGTATGTCTGCTAGTGTTTTCTTTGTTTCTTTTAAAATGATTGGTGTTGATAGTTTGTTTTATATCTTTGTCAAACCAATGGTTAAGAATTATATACTGCTCTAGTTTTGATGACCTGTAATTATTTTGAAATTTAATAAATATGAGTGAAGTGGACATCTTTTCAGATTCTGTTCTTTTGTATTAATATCATTAACATGAGAATTGATGAGATCAACATTGATGAAATACATTGTTTACTTTTCTAGTGTGAGACTGTCTTTGAGATCCTGAGATAAACCCAATTTGGTCATGATTTAGAATACTCTTCATATTCTGGTTCATATAACACTTTAGTTATTTACATAAGTACAAATAGCCTTCAATTGTCTTTCTAAATTTAACTTTGAAATGTTTAGATGTTTGGATTATGCTGGGATCATAAAATTATTTGGGGAATATAATTTCTTTTATAATCTAAAACAAAAGCTTCTTGAAGGTTAGTATTAATTTTTCTAGCTATTTAGTAACACTCAGGGTAAGCCATCCAGGCCTGCAGCATTTTCATAGGAAGGCTAGTAAGTCTCTCTATACATTTTTGGTGTGTTATTCACATTTTAGCTTGTTTCAAGTAAGTGAGTTCTGTTTTTTTTTTCTAGGGAGCTGTCCATTTTATTTAATTTGCCTATTGGGAGTCATCAAGTCCTCAAGGAAGGAAGGAGGGAAGAAAGGAAAGAAAGAATGAAGAAATTGTGATTTTTTTTAGCTTTTCTTTTTCTGTAATTATTTTTGTCAAGGATTTATTAATTTTGTCAGTCTTCCCCAAGAACAAGATGTTTCTCTCTGTATGTTTATTTTCTATATGATTAATTTATGTTCTATTATTTCTGATTAACATTTTATGTAAAAATAGGAGGATATACTATACTCAGATTTTACTTAATATTGTAATACAATCTCAATAAATACTCCAGTGGGTTTCTTTAGTTTATAAAATTTGGTTAATCAGGGCTGGCGCCGCAGCTCGCTAGGCTAATCTTCCGCTTGCAGTGCCGGCACCCTGGGTTCTAGGCCTGGTTGGGGCGCTGGTTGTCCCTCTTCCAGTCCATCTCTCTGCTGTGGCCCGGGAAGGCAGTGGAGGATGGCCCAAGTGCTTGGGCCCTGCACCCCGTGGGAGATATAAAAAACCAGACTTTTCTCCCGTTACCACAGTTTACAATCACATTCTCTTCTTACGATACTTACTTTGAAGTTATTTTACATATCTTTTTATTAAAGATTTATTTATTTATTTAAAAATCAGAGTTACACAGAGAGAGGAGAGGCAGAGAGAGAGGTCTTCTATCTGCTGGTTCACTCCGCAATTGGCTGTAACTGCCAGAGCTGAGCCAATCTGAAGCCAGGAGTCAAGAGCTTTTTCTGTGTCTCCCATATGAGTGTAGGGGCCCAAGGACTTGGACCATCTTCTACTTTCCCAGGCCATAGAAGAGAGCTGGATTGGAAGTGGGGCAGCCAGGACATGAACCCGTGCCTTTATGGGATGCTGATACTGCAGGTGGTGGCTTTACCTGCTACACCACAACCCTGGCCCCGTAAAATTCTACTTTCAAAGAAATCTATAGTGCTTCATGGATAGAACAAGTACTTTATTGTAATATTCCCAATTCCTCCTTCCTGTCCCTCATTACACTTGATCTTAGCTAAAAGGCTGAGAAGCGATCCTATCCCATATTATATTGCCATCATTCATTTCACTTGTCCATAAGATAGAATCACTGAATATATTGCTGTATTATTTTCAAAATAATATTGTCAGATCAGTTATGAATAAGTAATTATTATTGCACCTTCAATAAATGATGATTTAAAAAAGTTACATATATCTGATCCAATAATCCCAACGTCCTTGTCGTACCTGAATCTGGTTTGGATACTCATTCTGTTAAAACTTTTATCTGTCTTTCAGTATGCCTTGTCATGATTTTATTGTTGTTGGGAGCCATTCATGATACACTTCATGAAAGGAACTGAGACAAACAGGACTTGTGTGAGGTGTGTATTTATCTGCCTAGTGATTAGGCTGTGTTTACTGTGTGCTGTAGCTGTCGATGTCAGAGGCTAAAATCTCCTCTTGTGTCACCCATTTTGGGGGTAGAATGTTCCCTACAGACTTCCTTTTAAATAAGGTCTGACCCTTGCAGTTCTCTCACTTGTAATTTCCTGCTGTTATACTGGGGCTCTATTGATGTGGGTGCACCATGAGAAAACATGCTAGACCTTATGCTTTGGCCTCAGTACTTCAAGGAGCTTGGGCCCTGGGCTGTGAACTCCCCAGGTTCTCCTCAATTTACTCTGATTTGTTTGTTTCCCACATCTAGGTGGAACAAGAAAGCTAGAGGGCCCTAGAGTGTGACATTTCCCTTCCTCCAGGACAGTTATGCTGTGATAAAACCACAGTCCAGGCAGTGGTAAAATGGTTTCCCTTTAGGGTAGGTCTTGTTAAGAAGATCTGAGTCTGTTTCAGAATGTCTCTTTTCTCCCTCTGCTGTTGGACCCCAAGAGAATTTTTCTCTGATCTTCACTGTTAGAACCTACTACAGCTCCTGGAAACAAAACTGGTGAAGTTATGAGCTCCCCACTAAGACTCAGCAACCCTGCAGTGTCTGACTTTTATGTTTGCCTGTAGTGAACCTCCAGTAATTCAGTCCAGGTTTTCCCACCCTGATACTGGCTGTAGCAGTAATGTCTGCTTCAGGGGTTTTTGCTCCAGTGAACTATGATTCTCTGTCTTTGCCTCTCCACTTTTCAACTTTGGGGATCAGTGGTTTGCTGTGGCAGTTCTCTGAAAGATCTAAGACATGTTGATGTTCAGCGTCTTCAAACTTTTTTCTTGTTGTTAGGACAGGAATAATGGCTTCCAAGTCCCCTGTATGCCAGATCAGTAACTGGAAGTTCAGTATTCATCAAAATGACATAATTACTTAAAATGTACTATTCATATCATCAAATAAAATTATAAGGGAATACAGGGACAAAAATATGCAATATCTTTATAAAAATGATACATTTTGTTAGAATACAGAGACAAATTAATACAAGGGATTAATACAAGGGAAGAAAGACCATGTTGGAGGGCTAGAGGATATGATGATCATATAATTTTAAATACCATAAGGACCATTCTTACCATATTCTAAATTTATTCCACTAAGTATTTTAAGAACTTATATAGAAATACAAGCATAGGGAAATATAAAAGGAATCTTGCAATGGGGAAAAAATGGAGAGTCCAGAATGAAAACCATTAAAGTGTGGTAACACTTGTCAAATAAGCATAGTCTTAGTAAGGAGACACAATACTTTATTTGAAAATATTATTATAAAGGGAGAAGGGACTCTTACAAAAGAGATGGGGGAACATTCTAATTGGGAAAATGCCCTGACATAGGATCTGCAGTTGACTTCAGTCAGGCTAAAAGGGAAATAACATAAGCAAGAAGGCAGAATAGGAGTCTCCAGCACCCATCCCCCTCACAAAAACGTTAATTTGAATAGCTATCTATATGCATAGATGCCACTGCAAGAGCTAGGAAATCAGGTGAAAGATGAAAGCATCTGAGTGGAGCACAGAATAAGAAAAGACACATCAAAGAAGGTAGGAAAAATATTGTTTGTGTCATCCCTGCCTGCCACACAGGCTGCGCAGCTTGGGGAGAGATACCCTCCACATGGAGGAAGGCAAACAAAATAAACATCAAATTCTGCTATGGATGGCAATATCAGGTCTACTCCTGAACTTCCGTGCCATACCACTACCACCCCATGGCCACAGGCAATAGGCCAGTTCCTGTGGCTCCAGCCACTAGCCTGACCAACATGGCTCCAGCACAAAAGGGTTGAACCTAAGACCCAAGACCAGTCCAGTCCCTGTGTCCACAGAGCTTAGGCTAGCCTCCATGGCCTGAGGCACAAAGTCAGTACTCACAGACAGGCTCCAAGACAGCTCTCATGGAGCCAGGTTGCATGTTTGGCTCAAGGTCAAGGTACATCCTTTGTTCCAAGATTCAGACCTACTACCCCAGTGCCATATTGGCTTCTATGACACTAGGCTCTAGGCTAGTCCCCGCAGACACAGGCTCCAGGGCTTACCCAAAGGTTATAGTCACCAGGACTGTCCCTTAGGCTCCTTACACTAGACTAGTTCCATAGGTTCTATACAAGGCCAGTCTCCACAAACATGGGTGCCACGAACACCACGGTACCAGGCTGTCCTCCATAGACGCAGACACAAGTGCTAATTCTGTATTGCAGAGGACTCTATGAACAAAGAATGCACATTTACCTTCTAGGTCTACCCCTGCTGTGGTTCTTGGTACCTAGGTGATCCCTGTGGATCTAGAACCACAACAGCAGACCTAAGAGTCAGACCCAGACCTGTAGATCCAAGCCACAGATAATCCCAAATGTATCTGTGCTCTAGGCTTGCACCCCAACTAACCTGTGCACGAGGAAAATCCATCCAAAATCTATAGCAGAAAACTTACCTGTGGCTGCCATCCAGTCTACCAAGAATTGCCAAACAATCTGATGACTTTACCTGCCGAAGCCAGTCTGTAAAGATTGGATGAAGTACTTATTTTTTCAAATATAGAGAGATACCAATGCAAGGTTACAAGGGTCATGAATAGGGAAGGAAAATACGGCACCACCATAGAGGGAAAAAAAAATCATTAGCCATTCCCAAAGGAAAAAGATCTGTTAACAGCCTGACAAAGGAGTAATTTAATTATCTCACAAAAGTTCAGTGAGCTCTAAGGGAATGCATACAGGCAGCTGATAAAAATCAGGACGATAATACATGAACAAATAAGACATTTAACAAAGAGACAGAACCAGACACTGGAGCTGAAGAATACTATGACTGAATTGAAAAATTCCCCAGAGTGTTCCAAAAACAAACTAGATCAAACAGAAGAAATAATCAGGCAGCTCAGACATGTCACTTGATGTTTCACTATCAGATGAACAAAAAGAAAAAAGAATAAATAGGAGTAGAAAGAGCAGGTATATGTATAGCTATAATTATTTCTAATGAATATGCAGTATTAGAAGATGTAAATTGTGACACCAGTAACATAAAATGTGGATGGTGGAGAAATTAAAGTGTGGAATTGTTTTTAATTTATTTTTTATATTTTAAAGATTTATTTTATGTTTTTAAAAGGTAGAATTAGAGAGAGACAGAGAGAGATCATCCATCTGTTGTTTCACTCCCCAAATGGCTGCAATAGCAGAGGCTTTGCCAGACCAAAGCCAGGAGCCAAGCGCTTCTTCTGGGTCTACCACATGGGATCAGGAGCCCAAACACTTGTGCCATCTTCTGCTGGTTTTCCAGGCACATTAGCAGAGAATTATATCAGAAGTTGAACAGTCGGGACTTGAACTGTTGCCCATATGAGATGATGGCATTGCAGGCAGCAGTTTTATCCACTATGCCACAACACTAGCACCCTATTTATTTTATTTTTCATTTTACTTGAAGGGCAGAGAGAGAGAGAGAGAGAGAGATCTTCTATCTAAATGATTTACTCCCCAAATTCCTTCAACAGCCAGGAATGGTCCAGGCTGAAGCCAAGAGCTCAGAACTCCTTCCAGTTCTCTCATATGGGTAGCAGGAACTCAGGTATTTGAACCATTATCTGGTGCCTCCCAGGGTGTGCATTAGCAGGAAACTGGATTGGAATCAGAGCAGATGGGACCCAAACCAGGCATTTTGATATGGGATATGGGCATTCCAAGTGGTGATTTAATCATTGTAGCAAACTCCCAGAGTTTTTGTATGTTGTAGAAGTTAAATTGCTGCCAAATTAAAATAGATGGCTATTAACTGCAAGGTGTTTTATGCAAGCCTCATGGAAATCACCAAAAATATCTCTAGTATGCAAAAATTGATGAGAAAGCTGAACACTGCATAAATTATTACATTCAGATTGAATATAGTAAAAAAAAGATAAGGATGGGGATCAGAAAACAATTAGCCAAATGACAACACTAGTCCTTGTCTATAAATATTTTTGTATAAAAATAAAATCATTCTACTTAAAAAAAGACATAGAGTGGCTGAATGGATATAAAAGAAAAACAAGATCCAACTATACACTTCCTACAAGAGACTCACTGCTTTAAGGATAAGCATAAGCTGAAAGTGACGGAATGGAAAAAGATACTATATATAGATGGTAACTAAAAGATCAGAGGTGGCCATATGTATAGCAGACAGAATAGGGTATAAATAAAAATTGTAACATCAAGCAAAATGTCATTATATAGTGATAAAGGGATCATTTCATGAAGAGAGTATTATAATTGTAGACATATTTGCATCTTACATTGGTGTACCTTGTATATAAAGCAAATATTAACAGGGATAAATGGAGAAATAAGCAGTAATTAAAAAATAGTGGGAGACCTCAATTTCAGTAGTAGATATATCACGCAGATAGAAAATATACAAAGAGGCTGGTGCCGCAGCTCACTAGGCTAATTCTCTGCCTGCGGTGCTGGCACCCCGGGTTCTAGTCCCAGTTGGGGCGCCGGTTCTGTCCCAGTTGCTCCTCTTCCAGGCCAGCTCTCTGCTGTGGCTCGGGAAGGCAGGGGAGGATGGCCCAAGTCCTTGGGCCCTGCACCTGCATGGGAAACCAGGAGGAAGCACCTGGCTCCTGGCTTCGGATTGGCACAGCACTGGCCGTAGCAGCCATTTGGGAGGTGAACCAATGGAAGGAAGACCTTTCTCTCTGTCTCTCTCTATCACTGTCTAACTCTGCCTGTCAAAAAAAAAAAAAAAAAAGAAAAGAAAAGAAAAGAAAGAAAATCTACAAAGAAAGAGTGAATTTGAACATTATTAACCAAATTGACCAGACATGTACAGAATATTATATCACAGCAGAAAAATACATGCTCTTTCCAAAGAAAACTCTTCCAGAGAGATGATACATTAGGTCACAAAGTAAGTCTTAACTAATATGAGTATAAAAAGCTTGAACGCATAGAAAGTATCTTCTCTGCACACAATAGTACAGAAGCTCGAAATCAAATAGCAGGAAGAAAATTGGGAAATTCACATTTATGTCAAAGTTAAATAAAATATTTCTGTTAACTTGTGATCAAAGAGATGGTCAAAAGAGAAATAAAAATATATTGGGACAAAAATGGAAATACAACACTTACAGAATGCGGCAAACTCAGTCTCATAAGGAAGTTTGTATTGATAAATGCTACATTAAGGACAAAAAAAAAACCTTGCTCCATACTGTAGTGAAATAGAAAAGGAAGAACAAACTAAGCCCAAAGTTAGCAGAAAGAAGGCAATAATAGTGATCAAATAATAAGAGTTAAAAATATAAAGATTAACAAAAAGACAAAAACCAACAAATGCTGGTGAGAATGGAATAAAGGATAACATTAATATTCTTAGTGGGAATGTGAATTAGCATAGCCATTATGGAGAACAGTATGGAGGTTTTTCAAAAAGCTAAAATTTGAACTCCCAATATGACCAGTTATCCAAATTGTGAGTAGATGTTGCCAAAGGAAATAAAATCAGCATGTCAAAAGTTCCTACAGTCTTATGTTCCTACAGCACCTTTTGCATTAGCCAAGATATAGAATGAGCCTAGATGTACATCAATGGATGAATTAATAAAGAAAAGGTAGATATACACACACATACACACATACAGAGAGGCTGGAATATTACTCATAAAAAATAATGGAATCTTGGTATTTGGGACAAAATGGATGGAATTAGTGGTCAGTATGTTAAGTGAAATAAGACAGATACAGAAAGACAAATACTATATGTTCTCTTTCACATGTAGAAGTATTAAAAATGTTGGTTTGAACTTAGAATAGTGATTACTAAAGGTCAGGAAGGGTGTGGAGACAGGAAATATAGAGAGGATGTATAACAGGTACCAAACACAGATAGAAAGTCCTAGTCCTCTGTAGCACAGTAAAATAACTGTAGTTCATTAATATATTATATTCTATATAAAGTACTGGAAGAGAGGAATTTGTAAGCTACTAACATCAAGAAAGATGAGTATGGAATTGCTAATGGTCTGATTTAATCAGCTTTCCCTGTATATGTACATGTTGAAATATACACTATACCCTAAAGTAATGTGCATTTGGGGCTGCCATTGTGGCACAGCAGGTTAAGCTGCTGCATGTGTTGCTGACATCCCATTGTGGGTGGCGATTTGAGTCCTATCTGCTCCACTTTGAATCCAGCTCCTTACTAACATGTCAGGCAAAGGAGCAGAAGGTGGTCCAATTACTTGCCACCCATGTGGCAGACCCAGATGGAGTTCTGGGCTCATGGCTTTGGCCTAACCCAGCCCTGGCTACTGAAGCCATTTGGGTATTAACCGTTAGATTGGAGATCTCCTATCTCTCTCCCTTTGTGTGTCTATGTAACTCTGCCTTTCAAATAAATGAAGAATTCTTTTAAAATAATGTATAATTATTGCATCTTGATCAAAAAATTTTAAAGAAAATGAAATTAAATGATACCCATCAACAACTCCCCGAATTAAAGACAAAAATAGAAAAGATTAATTAAACTAAGAGATTTTTACAAAAACAGTTAAAATTGAAAAATATTTAGCTAGTCTAACCAGGACAAAAGGGAAAAGATTGAAGTCAATGAAGTTCTAAATGAAAGAGGAATCCCTGGAACTGATGCAACAGAAATATGAAGGATCATGGCGGAGCCAAGATGGCAGAATAGTGAGGGCGTGCACTGATAGTCTGGGAAAATTTAGTTTAATAAAAGCGGAGTTACGGTAGCCTCAGAAAAAGGATCAGGAAAAAAATTGCAGAGGAAACTCTTCCGGAGCCAGTGGCGGTGACTCAGAGGACCTACTGGGAGAGCAGGGTCGCCCACCGCATGGAAGCTGAACCGCGGGAGCCGCAGAGTCTGAGCGCCAGTGCGGGAAGGGGAGTCAATGTGACACAGACACCAGCGGGGAGAGGAGGGACGCCCAGGGCTCCGAGTCCACACATCGGCGCTGGAAGCGGAGGTGAGCTCAGTAACCGGAGACATTGGCGGGGAAACCGCAGACAGAATTTTAGAGGGAAGCAGGCTTTGAAGCGGGAAAGTTCAACAGACTACAGGAGAGAAGGGAAAAAAAATAAAATAAAATAAAAACAACAAGGTGGGGGCATACTGGTACAGACAAGTTCCTCTCTCCACCAACCTTGCAAAGGCGAGCAAGAGAAAAAGAGCTGGAATATACATAATAAAAGGGGAGAGTTAAGGCTACAATTCAGTAGCCTAGGCAACCCAGTGGGAGTCCGCAGGAGAAACGGAGCCTGCACAGACTCTTTGGGTAGAAGCCAGAGATCTGAAGCTAAATACCATCCATTCTGCTCAGCCTTGCAGTATTACTTACATCCTGAATAAAAAATAAAATAAAATAAATAAATGAATAAATAAATAGAGATTTACCATGCATAACCTTTGCACACCTGTAACCCTGAAGAACCAAGCAGAGCTCTCAGGCCACACCCATCTCAAGCCTCCAAGGCTCCTCCAACAGCAGGCAGGCCACTTAACACAGACATAGTATAAAAAAAAAAAAACCACCTCACAGTGAAGGAAAAAGAATTAACCATGCCAAGCAATAAACACAGAAATCAAGGGAACAAGATCAACGATGACACTATGATGCCTCCAAATAAACAAAACACCCCAAGCCAAGATTATGAAGATGATGAGATAGAAGAAATGCAAGATATGGATTTCAAAAAATTTATGATAAGAACATTAAAAGTTTTCAAAAGCAAATTCTTGAACTACAGAAATCCTTATTGGACAGGATTGAAAATCTCTCTCATGAAAATGAAATTTTAAGGAAGAATCAAAATGAAACGCAGAAACTAGTAGAACAGGAAAGTGTGATAGTGAAGAGAAATCAAAATGAAATGAAGAGCTCAATAGATCAAATGACAAACACATTAGAAAGCCTTAAAAACAGAATGGGTGAAGCAGAAGAGAGAATATCAGACTTAGAAGACAGAGAACAGGAAAGGATACAGTCAAACCAAAGAAAAGAAGAGGAAATTAGAAATATAAAAAATATTGTTGGGAATCTACAGGATACTATTAAAAAAACCAACATTCGGGTTCTAGGAGTTCCTGAAGGCATGGAGAGGGAGAAAGGATTAGAAGGCCTTTTTGGTGAGATACTAGCAGAAAATTTCCCAGGTTTGGAGAAGGACAGAGACATCCTAATACAGGAAGCTCATAGAACCCCCGGTAAACATGACCAAAAGAGATCCTCACCACAACACATTGTAATTAAACTCACCACAGTGAAACATAAAGAAAAGATCCTAAAATGTGCAAGAGAGAAACGTCAGATTACTCTCAGAGGATCTCCAATCAGACTCACAGCTGACTTCTCATCAGAAACACTACAGGCTAGGAGGGAATGGTGAGACATAGCACAGGTGCTAAGAGAGAAAAATTGCCAGCCCAGAATATTATATCCTGCCAAGCTCTCATTTGTGAATGAAGGTGAAATAAAGACCTTTCATAGCAAACAGAAATTGAAAGACTTTGCCGCCACTCGTCTGGCCCTGCAAAAGATACTTAAAGATGTGCTACACTCAGAAACACAGAAACACGGTCATCAATATGAAAGAAGGTAAAGGAAGAACACCTGCCAGTAAAAGAGCATGGGAAGCTCAAAGCATATACTAGAAAATATCTCCGGGAAAATGGCAGGGCAAAGTCACTATGTATCAATGGTCACATTAAACGTGAATGGACTTAACTCTTCAGTTAAAAGACACCGATTGGCTGACTGGCTTAAGGAACAACACCCAACTATTTGTTGCCTACAAGAAACACATCTCTCTAACAAAGATGCATGCAGACTGAAAGTGAAAGGTTAGAAAAAGATATTCATTGCCAACAAAAACCAAAAAAAAGCAGGTGTAGCCATATTAATATCAGACAAAATAAACTTTAATACAAAAACTGTTAAGGGAGACAAAGAGGGACACTATATAATAATTAAGGGTTCAATTCAACCGGAAGATGTAACTATTATAAATGTATATGCACCTAATTACAGGGCACTGGTTTATTTAAAAGATATGTTAAGGGACTTAAAGGGAGACTTAGATTCCAATACAATAGTACTGGGGGACTTCAATACTCCACTCTCAGAAATAGATAGATCATTCGGACAGAAGATCAACAAGGAAACAGCAGATTTAATCGACACTATTGCACAAATGGCTCTAACAGATATCTACAGAACTTTCAATCCTACATCTAAAGACTTTACATTCTTCTCAGCAGTGCATGGAACCTTCTCTAGGATTGATCACATACCAGGTCATAAAGCAAGTCTCAGCAAATTTAAAAGAATTAGAATCATACTATGCAGCTTCTCAGACCATAGCAGAATGAAGGTGGAAATTAGCAAATCAGGAAACCCCAGAAAGTATGCAAACACATGGAGACTGAACAACATGCTCCTGAATGAACACTGGGTCATTCGAGAAATCAAAAGAGAAATCAGAAACTTTCTGCAAGTAAATGAGGATAACAACACAACATATCAAAACTTTTGGGATACAGCAAAAGCAGCATGGAGAGGCAAGTTTATATCAATAGGTGCCTACATCAAGAAATTGGAAAGACACCAAATAAATGAGCTTTCAGCGCATCTCAAGGACCTAGAAAAACTGCAGCAAACCAAACCCAAATCTAGTAGAAGAAGAGAAATAATTAAAATCAGAGAAGAAATTAACAGGATTGAATCCAAAAAAACATTACAAAAAATCAGCCAAGCGAAGAGCTGGTTTTTTGAAAAAATAAACAAAATTGACACCCCATTGGCCCAACTAACTAAAAAAAGAAGAGGAAATACCCAAATGAATAAAATCAGAGATGAAAAAGGAAACATAACAACAGACACCACAGAAATAAAAAGAATCATCAGAAATTACTACAAGGACTTGTATGCCAGCAAACAAGAAAATCTATCAGAAATGGATAGATTCCTGGACACATGCAATCTACCTAAATTGAACCTTGAAGATATAGAAAACCTAAATAGACCCATAACTGAGACAGAAATTGAAACAGTAATAAAGGCCCTCCCAACAAAGAAAAGCCCAGGACCAGATGGATTCACTGCTGAATTCTACCAGACATTTAAAGAAGAACTAATTCCATTTCTTCTCAAACTATTCAGAACAATCGAAAAAGATGGAATCCTCCCAAATTCTTTCTATGAAGCCAGCATCACCTTAATCCCTAAGCCAGAGAAAGATGCAGCACTGAAAGAAAATTATAGACCAATATCCCTGATGAACATAGATGAAAAAATCCTCAATAAAATTCTCGCCAATAGAATGCAACAACACATCAAGAAAATCATCCACCCAGACCAAGTGGGATTTATCCCTGGTATGCAGGGATGGTTCAACATTCGCAAATCAATCAATGTGATTCACCGCATTAACAGACTGCAGAAGAAAAACCATATGATTATCTCAATAGATGCAGAGAAAGCATTCGATAAAATTCAACACCCTTTCATGATGAAAACTCTAAGCAAATTGGGTATAGAAGGAACATTCCTCAATATAATCAAAGCAATTTATGAAAAATCCACGGCCAGCATCCTATTGAATGGGGAAAAGTTGGAAGCATTTCCTCTGAGATCTGGTACCAGACAGGATGCCCACTCTCACCACTGCTATTTAACATAGTTCTGGAAGTTTTAGCCAGAGCCATCAGACAAGAAAAAGAAATTAAAGGAATACAAATTGAGAAGGAAGAAGTCAAACTATCCCTCTTTGCAGACGATATGATTCTTTACTTAGAGGATACAAAGACCTCTACTAAGAGACTATTAGAACTCATACAGGAGTTTGGAAAGTGGCAGGATATAAAATCAATGCATAAAAATCAACAGCCTTTGTATACGCAAGCAATGCCATGGCTGAGAAAGAACTGCTAACATCAATCCCATTCACAATAGCTACAAAAACAGTCAAATACCTTGGAATAAACTTAACCAAGGACGTTAAAGATCTCTACGATGAAAATTACAAAATCTTAAAGAAAGAAATAGAAGAGGATACCAAAAAATGGAAAAATCTTCCATGCTCATGGATTGGAAGAATCAACATCATCAAAATGTCCATTCTCCCAAAAGCAATTTATAGATTCAATGCAATCCCAATCAAGATACCAAAGACATTCTTCTCAGATCTAGAAAAAATGATGCTGAAATTCATATGGAGGCACAAGAGACCTCGAATAGCTAAAGCAATCTTGTACAACAAAAACAAAGCTGGAGGCATCACAATACCAGATTTCAGGACATACTACAGGGCAGTTGTAATCAAAACAGCATGGTACTGGTACAGAAACAGATGGATAGACCAATGGAACAGAATTGAAACACCAGAAACCAACCCAAACATCTACAGCCAACTTATATTTGATCAAGGATCTAAAACCAATTCCTGGAGCAAGGACAGTCTATTCAATAAATGGTGCTGGGAAAACTGGATTTCCACGTGCAGAAGCATGAAGCAAGACCCCTACCTTACACCTTACACAAAAATCCACTCAACATTGATTAAAAACCTAAATCTACGACCTGGCACCATCAAGTTATTAGAGAACATTGGAGAAACCCTTCAAGATATTGGCACAGGCAAAGAATTTCTGGAAAAGACCTGGGAGGCACAGGCAGTCAAAGCCAAAATCAACTATTGGGATTGCATCAAATTGGGAAGTTTCTGTACTGCAAAAGAAACAGTCAGGAGAGTGAAGAGACAACCGACAGAATGGGAAAAAATATTTGCAAACTATGCAACAGATAAAGGGTTAATAACCAGAATCTACAAAGAGATCAAGAAACTCCACAAAAACAAAACCAACAACCCACTTAAGAGATGGGCCAAGGACCTCAATAGACATTTTTCAAAAGAGTAAATCCAAATGGCCAACAGGCACATGAAAAAATGTTCAAGGTCATTAGCAATCAGGGAAATGCAAATCAAAACCACAATGAGGTTTCACCTCACCCTGGTTAGAATGGCTCACATGCAGAAATCTACCAACAAGAGATGCTGGAGAGGATGTGGGGAAAAAGGGACACTAACCCACTGTTGGTGGGAATGCAAACTGGTAAAGCCACTATGGAAGTCAGTCTGGAGATTCCTCAGAAACCTGAATATAACCATACCGTTCGACCCAGCCATCCCACTCCTTGGAATTTACCCAAAGGAATTTAAATTGGCAAAGAAAAAAGCTGTCTGCACCCTAATGTTTATTGCAGCACAATTCACAATAGCCAAGACCTGGAACCAACCTAAATGCCCATCAACGGTAGACTGGATAAAGAAACTATGGGATACGTACTCTTTAGAATACTATACTGTAGTAAGAAACAACGAAATCCAGTCATTTGCAACAAAATGGAGGAATCTGGAACACATCATGCTGAGTGAAATAAGCCAGTCCCAAAGGGACAAATATATGTTCTCCCTGATCGGTGACAACTGACTGAACACCAAAAAGGAAACCTGTTGAAATGAAATGGACACTATGAGAAACGGTGACTTGATCAGCATAGCCCTGACTGTTAATGAACAACTTAATTCATTATCCCTCTTAGTATTTTTTTTGTCTGCTCTACTTAATATGACTGGTTTAATTCTGTAATTAATACACAGTTATTCTTAAGTGTTGAAATTTAACTGAAATATGATCCCTGTTAAACATAAGAGTGGGAATAAGAGAGGGAAGAGATGTACAATTTGGGACATGCTCAAGCTGACTTGCCCCAAATGGTAGAGTTAGAAACATACTAGGGGATTCGAATTCAATCCCATCAAGGTGGCATGTACCAATGCCATCTCACTATTCCAAGTGATCAATTTCAGTTCACAATTGATCATAATGAAAGGAGTAAGAGTCAAAGGGAGCACATAAACAAGTCTAGCACCTGCTAATACTAACCGATAGAATAAATAAAGGGGAGAGTGATCCAACATGGGAAGCAAGATACTCAGCAGACTCATAGAATGGCGGATGTCCTAAATAGCACTCTGGCCTCAGAATCAGCCCTAAAGGCATTCCGATCTGGCTGAAAAGTCCATGAGAGTATTTCAGGCATGGAAAGCCAAGACACTCTGGCAAAAAAAAAAAAAAAAAAAAAAAAAAAAAAAAAAAAAAAAACCTAAATGAAAGATCTCTGTGAGTGAGATCCCAGTGGAAAGAACAGGTCTTCAAAGAAGGAGGTACCTTTCTCTGAAGGGAGGAGAGAACCTCCACTTTGACTATGACCTTGTCTAAACAAGATAAGAGTCGGAGAATTCAAGGGGCTTCCATAGCCTTGGAAACTCATGACTGGAGCATAGGGAGATTACTGATACCATAAACAGGAGTGTCAATTTGTAAAGTCAACAACAGGAGTCACTGTGCACTTACTCCTCATGTAGGATCTTTGTCCTTAGTGTGCTGTACATTGAGACTTAATGCTATAACGAGTACACAAACAGTATATTTCACTTTGTGTTTCTCTGGGGGTGCAAACTGTTGAAATCTTTACTTAATGTATACTAAACTGATCTTCAGTAAAAAAAAAAAAGAAGAATAAATTATCAATTCCCAACTTGACTCTCACTGGGATTAAACATGACAATAGGTCTGATCTGATTTCATCATCATTTAAAAAATCATCTATTATTTTTCACTTTATGTTTCTTTGTGGGAGCAAACTGTTGAAATCTTTACTTAATGTATGCTAAACTGATCTTCTGTATATAAAGAGAATTGAAAATGAATCCTGATGTGATTGGAAGGGGAGAGGGTGTGGGAAAGGGGAGGGTTGCGGGTGGGAGGCACGTTATGGGGGGGAAGCCATTGTAATCCATAAGCCGTACTTTGGAAATTTATATTCATTAAATAAAAGTAAAAAAGAAGTCATACAATACAAAAAAATAGAATAATCTTCTGTGTATAAAGTTAAATGAAAATAGATCATAGTAAAAAAAAAAAACAAGACTGGGACAGGAATGGGAAGAGGAAGAGGGATAGGAGTGTGGGTGGGAGGGCAGGTATTGTGGGAAGAATTACTATGCTCCTAAAGTCATACTTAGGAAATGTATGCAAATATATAAATTTTTAAAAAAGAAAAAAATAAATATGAAGCATCATAAGAACACTATGCTAAAAATTGGATAACTTGGAAAAAACTAATACATTCATAGAAGTGTAAAATTGGCCAAGACACCATCATGAAGAAATAGAGAATCTGAGCAGATCATGAATGAATAAAAAATTCAATCCACAATAATAATAATAGTACAAACATCCTCATCAAAGAGAAGCCCAGGACCTTTGATTTCATTGGCACATTCTTTGAATATCTCAAGATTTAATACCAATCCTGAAACTCCTCAAAAAATCCCTCTTAGCATTTTTTTGTTTGTTCTACTTAATACTTTTGGTTGAATACTGTAATCAATACACAATTCTTCTTAAGTGCTGAAACTTAACTGGAAAGTGATCGCTGTTAAATATAAGAGTGGGAATAAGAGAGGGAAGAGATGTGCAATTCTGGACATGCTCAAGCTGACTTACCTCAAACGGTAGAGTTAGAAACATACCAGGGGATTCCAATTCAATCCCATCGAGGTGGCATGTACCAATGCCATCTCACTAGTCCCAGTGATCAATTTCTGTTCACAATTGATCATAATGATAGGACTAAGAACCAAAGGGATCACATAAACAAAAATAGTGTCTGCAAATACTAGCTGATAGAATCAAAAAGGGAGAGAATGATCCAACATGGGAAGTGAGATACACAGCAGACCCATAGAATGGCAAATGTCCTAACAGTACTCTGGCCTCATAATCAGCCCTTAAGGCATGCGGATCTGGCTGAAATGCCCATGAGAGTATTTCAGGCATGGAAAGCCAAGACACTCTGGGGGAAAAAAAAACCTAAATGAAAGATCTCCACGAGTGAGATCCCAGTGGAAAGAATGGGTCATCAAAGAAGGAGGTACCTTTCTCTGAAGGGAGGAGAGAACTTCCACTTTGACCATGGCCTTGTCTAAAAATGATCAGAGTCAGTGAACTCAGGGGGCTTCCATAGCCTTGGCTGCTCATGACAAGAGCCTAGGGTGATTACTGATGCCATAAACAAGAGTGTCAATTTGTTAAGTCAACAACAGGAGTCACTGTGCACTTACTCCTCATGTAGGATCTTTGTCCTTAGTGTGCTGTACATTGAGATCTAATGCTATAACGAGTACTCAAACAGTATTTTTCACTTTATATTTCTGTGTGGGAGCAAACTGTTGAAATCTTTACTTAATGTATGCTAAACTGATCTTCTGTATATAAAGAGAATCGAAAATGAATCTTGATGTGAATGGAAGTGGAGAGGGAGTGGGAAAGGGGAGGGTTGCGGGTTGGAGGGACGTTATGGGGGGGAAGCCATTGTAATCAATATTCTGTACTTTGGAAATTTATATTCATTAAATAAAAGTTAAAAAAATCAAAGAGAAAGGAATAATATTCCATTGTGTATATATACACATTTTCTTTATTTGTTCATCTGATGATTGACACCATGGTTAATTCCATATCTAGCTATTGTACATAGTGCTGCAGTGAACGTGTTGGAACAAATATATGTCTAATATAATGATATCATGTCTTTTTTAAAAGATTTATTTATTTGAAAGTCAGAGTTACACAGAGAGAGAAGAGGCAGAGAGAGAGAGAGAGAGAGAGGTCTTCCATCCAATGGTTCACTCCCCATTGGCTGCAACGGTTGGAGCTGTTCCAATCTGAAGCCAGGAGCCAGGAGCTTCTCCCAGGTCTTGCACATGGGTGCAGGGGCCATCTTCTACTGCTTTTCCAGGACTCGGGTCATCTTCTACTGCTTTCCCAGGCCATAGCAGAGAGCTGGATTGGAAGTGGAACAGCCAGCTCTTGAAACAGCGCCCATATGGGATGTCGGCACTTCAGGCCAGGGCGTTAACCCGTTGTGCCACAGCACCAGCCCTGATATCATGTCTTCTGGATATATAGCATTAGTGGGATTGCTGGATCATACAGCAGTTCTATTTCTAGTTTTTTAAGGATGCTCTGTACTGTTTTGCATAATGGCTGTACTGATTTAGATACCCACTAACAGTCAGTAAGGGTTCCCTTTCTCCATATCCTTGCTAGCACTTGTTTCTCTTTTTGGTAACAGCCTTTGTAACAGAGGTGAGGTGGTATTTCATTTCTGTTTGATTTTCATTTCTCTGGTGGTTATTGATGTGGAGCATTTTTCATATATCTGTTGACAATATGATTTGCGAAGCCAGAAGTCAGGAGCCTCCTCTGGGTCTCCCACTTGGGTGCAGGGGCCCAAGGACTTGGGCCATCTTGTACTGCTTTTCCAGGCCACAGCAGAGAGCTGGATCGGAAGAGGAGCAGCCAGGACTAGAACTGGTGCCCATATGGGATGCTGGTGCTTCAGGCCAGGGCTTTAACCCGCTGCGCCACTGTGCCGGCCCCTTATAATTTCTTTATCCAGTCTTCAGTTGGTTGGTTATTTCAGTTGCTAAGTTTTGGAGTTCCTTATATATTCTGTATGTATTGGATAAGTAGCTTGTAAATATTTACTCCAGTTCTATTGGATGTCTCTTCCGTCTGGTCATTGTATCTTTAATGTGCAGAAGCTTCTGAGTTTGATAGCATCCAATCTTTCTGGTTTTGCTTTTGTTTCCTGTGCTTTGGGGTCTTATCTAAAAATAATTGTCTACACCAATGTCTTGAAATGTTTCCCCTGTTTTCTTCTACTAATTTCATAGTTTTGAGTCTTCATTTGAATCTTTAATTTTTTAATATTTAATATTTTTAATATTTAAAAAAAATTAAATTTAAATTTTTTAAAAAATTACTATTTTAAAATATTATTTATTTGTTTTAATTTAATATTTATTTATTTGTTTGAATTAGAGTTAACTAGAAAGAGTATGCTCCCTTCTGCTCTTTTACTCCCCAAATGCCCACAACAGCTGGGGCTGGGCCAGTCCAAGGCTAGGAGGCTGGAACTCAATCCAGATCTCTCATGTGGCTGACAGAGACCCAAGTACTTAAGTCATCACCTGCTCTCTCCGAGGGTTTGTATTAGTAGGAAGCAGGAATTGGGAGCAGAGCCAGAACTTGAAACCAGGTGCTCTCGTATTGGACTGGATATGTCCCAAGCAGTGTCTTAACTGCTATGCAAATGCCTACTCCCCTGTTACTTCTTTACTGTTTGTATGTGTAGTAAATACTTTTAAGTTCCATTTAATCATTTTATTAATAACTCGTTTTTGCTATTTTTTAGGTTACTGTATTAGTGGCTTATCTGAGTATTGCAAGTCTTAATTTTTCACAATCTGCTTCAGAATAATAGTAACTTAATTCCATAAACTAAAGAAATTAGGCTCAAATAAAGCTCTCTTTCCCTTCTTTGTACTATTTTTGGATATGTATATGAAGTCTATTTTTCCATCACTGTTGTCCAAAATGCTAACATATAGCAATAAATATAGACATAATTATTTATGAAATGTGTTTTAAGTACGTTAACAGAGGAATATATAAATATTATACTTCAGCTATTTTTATATTCACCTATATCATATCCTTCCCAGCATACTCTATTTCTTCATATGATTTCAAGTCATGACATCATTTAAGTCCTTGTTTATTTAGGAAAGTCTTTTTATTTCACCTTCATTTTTGAAGGACAGTTTTGTTGAAGAGAGAATACTTGCTTGATCTTTTCTTCTTTCAGCATTTTGCTTTTTAGCTTCCATTGTTTCTGATGGAAATTCTCATCAGAATGCTAATTTTATTGTGGTTCCCAGTATTTTATGACTCATATTCTCTTGCTGCTCTCAAGATTTTTCTTTTCTAACAGCTTGATTATGATTTGTCAAGATACGAATCTCTTTGGATTTTTTTTAATTGGGCTTTGTTGAAGTCTTGGAGGTACTGATCATTTTCTTAAATTTTTTATTTATTTATTTGAGAGACAGACAGAGATAGAGGAGGAGACAGACAGACACACAGAGATCTCTCACCCGTTGGTTCATTCTTCACATGGCCCCAACAGCTATGGCTGGGGCAGGGGCAGAACTAGGAGCTGAGAACTCAATCCCACATGGGAGGCATGGATGCAATTACTTGAACTGTTACCTGATGTCTCACTGGATTTGTGGGAGGCTGAAATTGGGAGCAAGAGCTGGAAACTGAACTAAGGTACTCAAATATGGAGCACAGACACCTCAACTGGTATCTTTAACCTTTAGGCCAAATGCCTGACCTCAGATTAATTTTTAAAAATAAGTCTTGGAATATTTTTATCCACTGTTTATTCAAGAATTTTTCCTTTCTTTCTCTGGGTCATATTTCAATTAAAAAACATTTATTTATTCATTTATTTGAAAGTCAGAATTAAAGAGAGAGAGGGAGAGACGGGCTGGTGGGGGAGAGAGATAGAGAATCTCTTTCATCCTCTGGTTCACTCCCCAAATGGCCACAGCGGCCATGGCTGGGCCAGACTGAAGCCAGGAGCCAGGAGCTTCATCCAGGTCTCTTACACGGGTGCAGGGGCCCAAGTACTTTGGCCATTTTCTTCTGCTTTTCCAAGCACATTGACAGGAAGCTGGATCAGAAGTGGAGCATGCCCATATTGGATGCCAGTGCTGCAGATGGCTGCTTAACCTGCTATGCCACAGTGCCAACCCCCATATTCTCAAATTTTAAAAACCTTTTTAATCTTCAGATTGGTTCATTTGTATTGATCTGACTTCAAGATTGCTTTTTACTTTTTCTGCTAACTCAAATATGCTGTTAGATCCTGCCAGATAATTAGTTTTTAAAATGATCATATGTTAAACAACACAATTTTTATTTGATTCTCATATCTTTATTGGTACTCTCTGTTTTATAAACCACAGTCATCATAGTCTCCCTTTAAAATTTAAACAGTTTCTTTTAGTTCTATTCACATGTCTCTAGTAGTTGCTTATATCTATCTGCTGAGCTCAACATCTGGACCACACCGAAAACAGTTTCTGTGAACTGCTTTTCCTCTAATGTTTGTTGAAAACAGGGCATTTTAGATCATATATATTTAACAACTCTGAATTCTGATTCCAACCCTCCTCCCAGAGTTGTTTCTGTCTTGAACTTTTTTTGTACTGTATTTTTCCCTGTTAATGTAATATTAATACAAAGAGAGCAAATTCAATATGTTTATAGAAACAATTTGAAGATATAATGATACTCCCTTCCTTCCTCCCAGCTACCTCCCCTCCTTCCTTTCCCTCCCTCCCTGCCTTCATTCCTTCCTTTTTCTGTTTGTAAATTTCCTTCTTTCTTTTTTAGTCTTTGAGATAACATATTTTTAATTAACATTACAATCAAGGACTTAATGCTACACTAAATAAAGAAATCAACAAGTAAAAAGTACTTGTCCACTAAATTGCCTGCAGTAATTCTCTAGGTTAGTTTCCTCCAAAATATGCAGTTGATGATGCTCCTGTTTTCTTTAATATCTTATTGTTATTTTTAAGCCTGGCTTCCCAGGAATGCCCCTGGGTCAATATTGATTGGTGGTCAGCCAATGATTGGTCAGTGTTTATGCTAAAACACCTTGATCCACTAAAGGGCTGATGGTCCCATATTTGAAGCGGGAAATGTATTGAATGCTCTGCCAGCTTACATGTCCTCTCTGGCTTTTGCTTTCTAGCAGATTCTTAATTTTCCTGTGACCATTATAGTCAGAGATGGGAGGTGCCTTGGTCTTTTCTGTGTTGCTTTAATAGAATACCTGAGCCTAGGGTTTTTTTTTTTTTTAAGATTTATGTATTTATTTGAAAGGCAGAGTTACAGAGAGGCAGAGAGAGAGAGAGAGAGAGAGAGAGAGAGAGAGAGAAAGGTCTTCCATCTGCTGGTTTACTTCCCAAATTGCTGCAATTGCCTGGAGCTAGGTTGATCTGAAGCCAGGAGCCAGGAGCTTCTTCCAGGTCTCTCATGAGGATGCAGGGGACCATGGACTTGGGCCATTTTCTACTGCTTTCCTGGCCATAGCAGAGAGCTGGATTGGGTGTGGAGCAGCTGGGACTCGAACCGGTGCCCAAATGGGATGCTGGCAGTGGCTTTACCTGCTATGCCATAGCACCGGCCCCAAGCCTAGGTAATTCTTTTTGTAAATATTTATTTATTTATTTGAAAGTCAGAGTTACACAGTGAGAGAAGGAGAGGCAGAGAGAGAGAGAGAGGTCTTGCATCCACTGGTTCACACCCCAACTGGCTGCAACCAGCCAGACCTGCACTGATCCAAAGCCAGGAGCCTAGAGCTTCCCCTGGGTCTCCCACACAGGTGCAGGGGCCCAAGGACTTGGGCCATCTTCCACTGCTTTCCCAGGCCACATCGGAGAGCTGGATCAGAAGAGGAGCAGCCGGGACTCAAACTGGCACCCATATAGGATGCCGGCACTGCAGGTGGTGGCCCCCCTCGCTACACCACAGTGCAGGTCCCACCTAGGTAATTTTTAAAGAACAGAAATTTGTTTCTCACAATCCTGTTGGATGAGTGTCCTGGTATTCTGTGATGTGATCTGGTCTGTGCTTCAAGAATGTTATCTTAAACCCTGCATCCTCTGAGGGGAGGACCACCGTGATGTTAGATGGTAGAACAGCAGAAAAGAGTAGATCCACTCCACAAGCCGTTTTAGTGGCAGAACTACTCTTTAAAACAAAGATTTATTTTTCATTTGTTTGAAAGGCAAAGTTACAGAAAGGCAGAGGCAGAAAGAGAGAGAGAGAGAGGTCTTCCTTCCACTGGTTCACTCCTTAAGTGGCTACAATGGCTGGAGCTGGGCCAATCCAAAGCCAGGAGCCAGGAGCTTCTTCTGGGTCTCCCACATGGGTGCAGGGGCCCAAGAACTTGGGCCATCTTCTACTGCTTTCCCAGGCCATAGCAGAGAGCTGGATCAGAAGTGGAGCAGCCGGGACTTGAACCGGCACCTGAATGAGATGCTGGCATTGCAGGTGGTTGCTTTACCTGCCATGCCACAGCACTGGCCCTCAGAACTACTCTTGACCTAAGCACTTCCCATGGGACCCCCACATCTCAACACTGTTGCATCGGAGATTGAGTTTCCAACATATACATGTTGAGGGCATATTCAGGCCATACCAGGAGGACATCTAGGTTCCTCCCCAGTCTCCTCTGACATGTTTATTAATACAACAATTATTCTTCTATAACATAGCCACAGAATCTTCCATTAAGATTATTTTAAAAGTATCTTTTCTTGCTCCATGCATTTTTAAAAATTTTACATTAAACTGTATTTTCTTTTTTTAAAAAAGATTTATTTATTTATTTCTATGACACATAGAATTACACACAGTGAGAGAGAGAGAGAGAGAGAGGTCTTCCTTCCATTGGTTTACTCCCCAAATGGCCGCAACGGCCAGAGCTACGCCCATCTGAAGCCAGGAGCCAGTTGCTTCTTCCGGTCTCCCATGTGGGTGCAGGGGCCCAAGCACTTGGGCCATCCTCCATTGCTTTCCCAGGCCACAGCAGAGAGCTGGACTGGAAGAGGAGCAACCGGGACTAGAACCTGGCACCCATTTGGTATGCCGGTGCTGCAGGCAGAGGATTAACCTAGTGCGCCACAGCGCTGGCGCCACTCCATGTATTTTAAATCATGTTCAGACAGGTTTTCCTGTTTTAAACCTTTATTCATATGAAAAATATTCATGGAATGGAATTAAAAATGTTTCTTTTGGCTTAAAAAATAAGCTATATCCATGCATTTTTTTCATAATACCCAATATTCCCTGGGTTTTTAAAATACCTCATCATAGTTGCCATTTTAAAATCCTGGATTCTTACAACTATGTTACCAATTAGTTGTGATTTTCTCACAAACTCACAGTTTAAGAAAGCCCTTTCAGACCTATCCTCTTCTCTCCTCTATGAGGTAGTGAACTCAACCCTTCATTCTTCAGGAGCCTATAGTTGGTTTTGTTGTGTTTTTTTTTTTTTTCTTTTATCATCCTTCCCAGCATTATATATGCCTATGTCTTAACCTCATAACTGCATTATGAAGCCCTTGGAACAGAGGGCCACCTCGCATGCCTCTGGTTTACTCTTTCCCATACAAAGTCTTATATACAGTGAATACTCAGTATGTGCTCCGTTAAGTGGGATTCTGCTTGCTGGAAAAACCACGCTTTCTTTTAGCCTCCCGTCCTCAGCCTCCCATTCCAAAAGGCGGCCTTGTCTCCCAGGCCCTTTGTGTCTCTGACATTCTCCAGCTTTGCTTCTTGTGAACATTTGTGGGATATTAGTCATCTTATGTAGAACAGGATATATCTGTCACTTCTCCTCTGTGAAACCCTCCCTTAACAAGATTTATTTTAAGAACTGTGTGAAAAGAGACAATTTCACAGGCAACCCTGTGAAAATCCAGTCATTTGTCAACATGTGGGATTAAGCGGCCTGAGTTCCGTCTCGCTGCCCTGGCCAGGCCCACCAGGGAACCCCTCCGAGAAGGCAGCACTCCCAGGCAGGTCTCAAGGCTGCTTGTCTGAGCCTGCTGTGCAGCTACCTGTCTCTCAGGGTGCTCTGACTCCCACCTTGCTAAGGGCGAGAGTGGCATGCTGGCAGTCTCCACCCAGCTGTGACCACGAGTAATCTCTGATCCCAGACAATGGATGGCCACTCCAGGCCTCAGTTTCACTGTCTCTAAACTGAGGAGCAGTTTAGAGCCCTCCACTCCCCCCACAATCAGATGAGGGAAGACTCTTCTTTTCAAGGCTGGTGTTAAACAGAAAAGGAGTAGGGTGGCTTCCTCCTCCGCGCTCTGGGACTGCACATGTTGGGTGAGAAACACTGGGGGCTTGGTTAGGAGCTGCCACGCATGCTGCACACGGCTCCTTGCGTCAGCTGGGAGGATTCACACCACATCCTCCAGACACCCCCACTGGGAGTTTCTATAGCAACTTTCTGGGAGGAATTTCCAGCGCTCACAGATCCTGTCACAGTAACCCAGCGAGGGAAGAAAGTGTGGGTATGTGAGGAGGGGGCCAAGAATCTGTATGTAGGAAGAAGTGGAGGACCCCAAGGCCTCAGTGGGCAGATAGAATAAAGTGGTGGGCTCCAGGGAGAGGCATGGGGCTGGCTCTTCAACAGGGTGGTCCCTGTGCATGCCACTATAAATAAGATGCATTCAAAAGTGGTCTTCAGGTTTAAATGAGGGAGAAATGCACCCTTCTCCTTTGATGTTTCCTGAGAATTAGGGCAGGACAAGCCAGGAGTTTGACTCCAGTGGAGGGCTGTCTGTAGGTGTCTATAGAAGAGAAATGAAATTATGCAAGCAGATGGCTTGATGAAGTATGAAAAAAGATATGAATATAAAAACTCTCTAGCCATGGAGATGTTAGGTTTTTTTTATTTTACTTTTAATAATGACACAATTTTGTACATCAAAGATGTCTTCTAGCTTTTTAGCATCTTCAGTCTTAAAAATAAATCCTTTCAGCAGCACACGGATTCATTTCACACATAAACATTTCAAATCAGAGGATCAGCACACCTGCCTCTTATCATCCAAGCACTGAGCATCAGTTTATTCCAGCAATGAATCCGAACCTCAGGCTTACTGCACCTCACACTGCTGCAGGCGCTGAGATGTATGGAAGTAAAATGCATGATATCTTTGACCTTGAATTGCTAGTAACTAGCAAGGGAGATGGGGCATATGAACCACCGCAGTGACTTCTACACAGTTTTGAAGGATGACAGATTTTCCATTGGCTGGATTTCAGGAAGGGAGTGGAGGGGTTTCATTTGCGTCCCCATTGTAAGCAGAACAGAGAGTGAAGACCGGCTGCAGCTGCAGCGTGAATCTAAAGCAAAGATAAGAGGGTGCATGAGAGTGAATGGACCAGTGTAGGTGGAGGGCAAGCCGAGGGACCGACCCCATTCTGCCCACAATTCTGCCCAAGCCATCTCAAATAAGCCTCTCACCTGCAGGCCTCAACTTTTCTCTTGAGTGTATGGTAATAATACTTTTAATTCAGGCTTCTTCAGGGACAAGAACAAAAGGAGACATCCTGGGTCCTGGCATATTGTAAACACTTAACAGATTATCAGAAAATAGCAAGTAAAAGCCATGTGTATTAATCTGTTTGCCATTGTTGTAAATTACCTTTGTCTGAGTACTTTATAAAGAAAAGTGGGGTCGGCCTTATGGTACAGTCGATTCAGCTACCACTTTGGTGTCCCATATGGAATTCTGGTTTGACTCTCAGTTGCTGTACTTTCCATCCAGTTTCCTGCTAATGCACCTCATAAAGTAGCAGAAGATAGCCCAACTACTTGGGCCTCTGCCACCCATGTGGAAGACCAATATGGAGTTCTGGGCTCCTGGTTTCAGCCTGGCCCAGGCCTGTCTTTTGTGGCCATTTAGGGAGTGAACCAATGGACAGAAGATGTCTTGTGCTCTCTCTCTCTCTCTAATAAATAAATGAATCTTTAAAAAGACTTTTTAAAAGATTTTTTTTTAAAAAGAAAACTGGTTTATTTAGCTCACAGTTCTGGAGGGTCAAGGGCATGACTGACTCTGATGAGGGCACTCCTAGCTGCATATAGCTTTTAGTATATGGTATGCAGGTATTGATCTGGAAAATGCATATCTTTTATTATTTGACTTTCACTTTTAGAGAAAATTCAGGTGTAAAGAAAGTTTGAAAGGGAGTACACCCTTACCTACCACCTTGGAGTGGAAGAATCTCAGAGTCTTACTCAACCCTTTTTTATACCTTCTGGGTTGGGAAGGAGGATTTGGGCCACACCACTGCTGCTTGGTGAAAGTGAAAGTCCAGATTCACTTCCCACCTTTAACTGGTGTGGATGTGGCAAAGCCATAATTTTTCTTTCATTACAGTGAAAATTAAGGAATTATTACCTTAACATTTTCTGACTTACTAGGTTGTCGCTTTCCTGGTCCTTTGACTAGAGGGAGAAGCTTTTCCTTGTGTTGTGTCCTTTCTTTGTTTTCTGTTTTCACCCATTGGTATTTATGACTTACCAGCTTCTCTAGCTGCAGTCTTGGGTATGTGAAGTTGAAATGACCCACAGGGAAAACAACACCATGCTGTTCCTTGTGTCCTGTATATCCTAATATGCCTGCCATCTCTTTGCCTTTTGGAATCAGGTTTTAGTGGGGGAAATTGGGAGAAGTATGTCCACTCCACCTTTGGGAACCAGAAATGTCAAGCAGATTTTAAAAATAGTTTTTACCTGGGTTGTATTACAGTTTTTCTCAGCAGAAGTAGTGGCCAGAATTATCTAACCCATCAATATCAGCAGAACTTGTAACCATTGCTGTTCTCAATTTTATTTTTATTTATTTATTTTTTGACAGGCAGTTAGACAGTGAGAGAGAGAGACAGAGAGAAAGGTCTTCCTTCTGTTGGTTCACCCCCCAATGGCTGCTACGGCCAGTGCGCTGCGCCTATCCAAAGCCAGGAGCCAGGTGCTTCCTCCTGGTCTCTCATGCGGGTTCAGGGCCCAAGCACTTGGGCCATCCTCCACTGCCTTCCCAGGCCACAGCAGAGAGCTGGCCTGGAAGAGGAGCAACTGGGACAGAATCCGGCGCCCCAACCAGGACTAGAACCCAGTGTGCTGGCGCCGTAGGCAGAGGATTAGCCTAGTGAGCCATGGTTCTGGCCTGTTCTCAATTTTATTAAAAATTTTCTATCATTTCTATAATTGTGGGATGGAGGAAGCATGTATTTAGCCAATAATATTGAAAAGGAAACCTTTCTCAAGCACACATTAAATGTGGATGCTGAAGGTCCATCAGTAACAGTAGAAAAATGGGTGCAGCCGAGGATTACAGACTGGGGATGGCGACTAACTACAATGTAGAATATCAATTTCCTGAGGCCATTGTTGGGACGTAGCAGGTATAGCCACTATCTGTGATACTGGCATCCCATAACAGTTCCAGTTCTGATCCAGCTCCCTGCTAATAGCCTGGTAAAAACAGTGAAAGGTGGCCCAAATGCTTGTCCCCCTGCCACTTATATGGCAAGTCCGGATGAAGCTCCTAGCTCCTGGCTTCAGCCTGGCTCAGTCCTGACTGTTGCTGCCATCTGAGGAATGAACCAGTGGATGAAAATCCCTCATTTTCTCTATCTATCTCTCCCTCTCTTTCTGTACTCTGACTTTAAAATAAATAAGTTATTTTTTTTAAAGTCGACTTCTTTCTTAGCAGCTTTACATTCAGAAAGTAAAGATAACTAATTTCTCGGGGGTAAAGGAAATTTTCTCATGTTTGTTGATCACAGTTCTCTAAAGAAATAGAGCCATTAGTTGATTATCTACAAATGTATGTACATATGTATGTATGCATGTATCTGTCATCTATTCTAAGGAATTGATATGGAGACTGAGAAGCCCCAAGATCTGCAATTGATAAGATGTTTACCTGGAGAGCCACTCTGGGTATGAAGACCTGAGAACCAGGAGAGCTGGTGGTGAAATTCCACTTTGAAAGTCAGTGAATCCAAGGGCAGGAAGAAAACTGATGTCTTAGTGCAAGTAATCAGGCAAGAGGAGTTTCCCTTCTCAAGGAAAGATCAGAATTTTGTGGTATTCAACCTTCAACTGATTGAATAAGGCCCACCCATACTGGGAAAGGTCATCTACTTTATTTAGTATTGATTCAAATACAATATCATCAAGAAACACTACCACAGTAGATACACCCAGAGTAATGTTTGACTAAATATCTAGCAACCCACAGCCTGGAGATGTTGATACATAAAATTAACTACCAAACAAGTTAAGTCATTTAAAATAAGAATCTAGTGGTCAGCACTGTGGCACAGGGGGTTGAAGCCCTGGCCTGAGGTGCCGGCATCCCATATGGGTGCCGGTTCCAGTCCCGGATGCTTCTCTTCCAATCCAGCTCTCTGCCGTGGTCTGGGCAAGCAGTGGAGGATAACCAGGGTCCTTGGGTCCCTGCACCCATGTGGGAGACCCGGAGGAAGCTCCTGGCTCCTGGCTTCGGGTTGGCAGAGCTCCAGCCATTTTGGCCATCTGGGGAGTGAACCAGTGGATGGAAGACCTTTCTCTCTGTCTCTACCTCTCTCTCTGTGACTCCATCTTTCAAATAAATAAAAGAAATCTTTAAAAAACATAAGAATCTAAAGGATAAGTATAAATCAGGAACAGCTGAAGGCCAGCAGGGGGGCCGAGAGAACATCTAATACAAGTAGCCTGAAGGCAGAGCAAACACCATCTATGAAGCTACTTTAAAAGATGGAATTAAAAGTATGGTTTTATTTTGGTGTAAAGTTTTTTGAAATTCATATATGGGTTTTCATAATCTGTACTTCTGATGTATTATGGTAAACAAATTGTATCCCCATTTTTCTTTCACCAACATAAACTGATACATTTAATTCCATTTTGTCATTCAGACCTTTTTTCTACTGGTGAAAAGGTGTAGTAGTTTGAATAGTAACCCTCAAAACGCATGTCTTCCTAGAAACTCATAATTCAGCCTTATTTGGAAATGGGGTCTATGCAGATTCAATTAGTTAAGATGAGGTCGTACTCTATTAGAAGCAGCCCTAAAGTCAATGATTTGCATACTGAAAGAAGGCTTATGGAGACCCATAGACACACACAAACAGGGACGAAGCCATGTGAAGGCTAGTTCAGAGACTGGAGTGGTGCAGGGAGTGCCAAGGACTGCCAGCAGTCACCATTCCTAGGAGGGAGGCTTGGGACAGATTTTCCCTCAGTTCCCTTAGATGAAAACAATCCTGCTGACTGACAGCTAGAATCTGGACTTCTGGTCTCCCAAATGAGACAGTAAACTTCTGTTGTTTTAATACCAGAAGTTTGTGATAGTTTGTTACACCAGAGATAGATGAATAACACAGGAGGTATTTCAGAACAGCTTGAGCATCATGTGCACAGGGCAGGGAGTGAAGGTAGGTAGATGGTTAGCAAGGGAAGACCACAAATGGTCCTGTGAACCACAGGAAGACGTTTAGTCTTTATTCTGCAAGCCACAGGAAGCAGATTAAAGATTTTCAGTATGAGCATAAAATACTAAGATTCAAATTTTATGAAGATCCCTGTAGGCCAGTTGAAGACAGCACTGCAGCAAAAGGCTCTTGTGTGAAAGTATGAAACTGGCTGGAATTCTACAGTGGAAATGAGAATGGAGATAAGTGACTCAATCATAATATGACATAGATTCTAAAATAGTAAGCGTTTGATGATTGAGTAAATTATATTCATGATAAGCCTAGTTTTTCCTCCTTGGGAAATGTTTTTGATGGTGGCACCATGTACTCGGTAAGCTCCTTCTCTATTCTTTCTTTTCTTTATCCCTTATTTTCATACTTAATACAATTATTCAGCTTTGTATATTTTTTGGATAATGGAGATACCTGGAGAGCACACTGTCTTTGCATGCCAAAAGCTCCCTCTTTCCTGAGGTAGAAATATGTAAAAATCACAATATAAATAAGACTGATAAGAACTCTATTGAGAGGTTCGTGAGATTTATTGGTTCTACAAATGAGGATGCTGATATCACTTGGAGCAGGAAAAGGGTAGATGAAAGGAAACCCCCCAAAAAGGCTTTTTGATGAATTCCTGATGTTTTGTCTCTGCTCCGAAAACTTAGTGGAAGTGCACAGGTCACCACTTGGAAAGGCAGTGGACATGCCATGCATCGAGTCCATCTCCATGCTGAGGAAAAGAGTTGCTTCCTTAGGAAGTAGGTGGATGAGGGTTGAACACAGGAGCATGGAGGCAGCAGGTGGAGGTGGGTGTCCTGGTGGACATAGTAAAGAATGGTTTGTGTGTGGGGGGGGGGCTATTAGCTATACATTGCCTACCCCCAGCTCATGAAGGTCATTTCATTTGGGTACTGGGAACAAAGCATACTGTATTTGTCCACTTGGAGCTAAGACATTATGAATTTCTCAAGGGAATCTACTTGGAAGGATCTGATATCCGATTGCACATAGACATAACATTGTGACTGAGAGCATGGATTTGGAATTAAATATAGTTATGAGGAAAGAAAGTATAATTCTGTCAAAGAAGAAGTAAACACTCTCCATGCTTTCTGTACCACTAAAAGCAGCATAAAACCTTGAGGGGATGTGTAGAGCAACTATGATTGAAAAGTAAGTGGTGATGAATGATGCTTATGTCAGAAAACCGGAATTCCAGGTACCACTATCAGTGAGTTTCCCGTTTTTCCTCTCTTATATCTTGATCTGGTCTTAAGGCAGCCTGAGCACCAGGAGGGGGTTGGTGGGTGATGAGAGAGAGTGTGAGTGAGAAAGCCCTGTTAAACATAAGAGTGGGAATAAGAGAGGGAAGAGATGTACAATTTGGGACATGCTCAAGCTGACTTGCCCCAAATGGTAGAGTTAGAAACATACCAGGGCACTCCAATTTAATCCCATCAAGGTGGCATGTACCAATGCCATCTCACTGTTCCAGGTGATCAATTTCAGTTCACAGTTGGTCATGGTGGAGGGACTGGGAGTCAAAGGGAGCACATAGACAAGTCTAGTACCTGCTAATACTAACTGATAGAATAAATAAAGGGGAGAGTGATCCCACATGGGAAGCGAGATACTCAGCAGACTCATAGAATGGTGGATGTCCTAAACAGCACTCTGGCCTCAGAATCAGCCCTAAAGGCATTCGGATCTGGCTGAAAAGCCCATGAGAGTATTTCAGGCATGGAAAGCCAAGACACTCTGGCCAAAAAAACAAAAAAAAACAAAAAAAAACAAAAAAAAACAAAAACAAAAAACAAAAAACAAAAAAAAAACCTAAATGAAAGATCTCTGTGAGTGAGATCCCAGTGGAAAGAACAGGTCTTCAAAGAAGGAGGTACCTTTCTCTGAAGGGAGGAGAGAACCTCCACTTTGACTATGACCTTGTCTAAACAAGATAAGAGTCGGAGAATTCAAGGGGCTTCCATAGCCTTGGAAACTCATGACTGGAGCATAGGGAGATTACTGATACCATAAACAGGAGTGTCAATTTGTAAAGTCAACAACAGGAGTCACTGTGCACTTACTCCTCATGTAGGATCTCTGTCCTTAATGTGCTGTGCATTGAGACTTAATGCTGTAACGAGTACTCAAACAGTATATTTCACTTTGTGTTTCTCTGGGGGTGCAAACTGTTGAAAGCTTTACTTAATGTATACTAAACTGATCTTCAGAAAAAAAAAAAAAGAAGAAATTATCAATTCCCAACTTGACTCTCACTGGGATTAAACATGACAATAGGTCTGATCTGATTTCATCATCATTTAAAAAATCATCTATAATTTTTCACTTTATGTTTCTGTGTGGGAGCAAACTGTTGAAATCTTTACTTAATGTATGCTAAACTGATCTTCTGTATATAAAGAGAATTGAAAATGAATCTTGATGTGAATGGAAGTGGAGAGGGAGTGGGAAAGGGGAGGGTTGCGGGTGGGAGGGACGTTATGGGGGGGAAGCCACTGTAATCCATAAGCTGTACTTTGGAAATTTATATTCATTAAATAAAAGTTTAAAAAAGTGACAACTCAGCATGCTGAGTGAAATAAGCCTGTCCCAAAGGGACAAATACCATATGTTCTCCCTGATCGGTGACGACTGACTGAACACCAAGAGGGAAACCTGTTGGAGTGAGGTGGACACTATGGGAAACGGTGGCTTGATCAGCATAGCCCTGACTGTTAATGAACAACTTAATACATTATCCCTCTTAGTAGTTTTTTTTTTATCTGTTCTACTTAATATGACTGGTTTAGTTCTGTAATTGATGCACAGTTATTCTTAAGTGTTGAAAATTAACTGAAATGTGATCCCTGTTGAACATGGGAGTGGGAATGGGAGAGGGAAGAGATGTACAATTTGTGACATGCTCAGGCTGACTTGCCCCAAGTGGTGGAGTTGGAAGCATACCAGGGGATTCCAATTCAATCCCATCGAGGTGGCATGTACCAATGCCATCTCACTGTTCCAGGTGATCAATTTCAGTTCACAGTTGGTCATGGTGGAGGGACTGGGAGCCAAAGGGAGCACATAGACAAGTCTAGTACCTGCTAACGCTAACCGATGGAGTAAATAAAGGGGAGAGTGATCCAACATGGGAAGTGAGATACTCAGCAGACTCATAGAATGGCAGATGTCCTAAATAGCACTCTGGCCTCAGAATCAGCCCTAAAGGCATTCGGATCTGGCTGAAAAGCCCATGAGAGTATATTTTTTTAAATGTGTAAAAGTAATAGAAGCTAATTGTAACAAGTCAGAGTATAGAAGTATATAAGAAGAAAACCAACAATTCCCCTTTCTTTCCCTTTTCACTCTTCTAGGTAATCACCCACATACTTCTCTACTTTAAAAAATAAAAATTAATATACATGTATAGCCTTCTCCCTTCTTTTTTTTTCACAAATTGGATTAAATCAACTTTATCACATTTCAAACTAGCTTTTTAATTTAATCATGGGTATGATTAGTGCATATAGAATTAATTTTTTCAATAGTTATATGATATTTAATGATGTGGTCAATCAAATAATGCCACACTTTATTAATTGCTTCATTGAGGAATATAACACTGTCTTCCCTAAATCTGGGCTGTATTTGGTGATTTGTCTATCAAACAGACCAAGGCAGAATGGATGCTGGAACCTTCTGCCTTGGTCTTTGGAAACGTAGGTGCCATGTTGAGAGGAGGGTCCAATAGCACCACGGAGAGACCCACATGTGGAGAAGACCCACCCAGAACTCCCAGGCACAGTCTTGGCTGAGCATCCAGTCATGAGCCAGCTCCAACTTGCCAGGTACATGAGTGAGCTGCAGCCACAGAGGGACCACCCCAGCTGCTGTTCTTGTCAAACCCCACTCAAATCCCAGATTTGTGAGCCAAATAAATTACAAATTATTGTGTTGAGCTAGATTTAGCACTAGGTTTGTGGATATTTGTTATAGATCAATAAATAACCAGAATACATAGTTGGGATACCTCACTTGTTACTTAACCACTATACTAAAAACATTTCTGTTGTTTTCAAGGACTTTTCCCCCAAACCTCGCATAATTCTCCAATAAATATTCCTGTGCACTTGTTCCTAATTTCTGGCATTTATATGGTTCTCCAGGATCTGTTTGCTGCATGTGATGTCTTTATTTCATGCTGCTAGTTTTTCTACAAGTGTCCGTGACTTGTGTTTCATGATATGTGATTTTTGGGAAAGACACAATATTTGGGGTGTTTCTAAATTTTCAGATTTGCTATGCTGCTCTCTCATTCTTTTCCATTCTTCTTTTTTTCTTTTTTTTTTTTTGATGTTTTTTACTAGTGACAGATGCTGACTCCTTTTCCCACACATTAAAGAAAAACACTTATTTTATTTTTAACAAAATCAACAAGATGAGTCATGACATTCTTTAAAGTTTCTCTTTTGAGAATCCTTCCAATTGCCATCTTGTTACATCTAGTCTCCTGAATGTTTTAGGAAATCTAGTGCAAGCAGCGGAGGCAATGTTCCTGTGAGAATGCTTTCTGAGACCACATGGGCCCTTTGTCGTTCATCTAGAACTTATTTGAACAAGGAAACCATTGCATTGGGCCCTTTGTACTGCCCACTGAGAAAAAGCAGTGTTTTGGCAAGTGTTTTCTCCTTCTCTCCATTGTTAAAATAATTTCAAAACACCAGGCTGGCAGTGCTGTGCAGTGAGTCCAGTTTAACAAAAAGCTTCTGTTGCTTCCAGATGCAGCACAGCAGAACTGACTTTGTGCTTGCTGTGGTTGGAGCACTCTTGTGCTAATTTGTCAGATTCCATGTGAACTAATGGTGACAGGTACCCCTGAAATCATTTAATTCCTATCACGTTGGGCATTGTAAACATGGGACTCTAACTTCATTTTTCCTGGTACTTGCACTTTCTCTAGAGGGCGCCATCAAGGAAGCAGGTGAAGATCCAATATGAAAAAGCACAGTGTGGCAGGGGTTTTGCCAGGGAAGGCTGCTTGCCAGAGATTTGTAAGGTGGTGTTTACCTTCCATACATCAGAATGAAACCCAGCCTGGGCAAGCATTTTCATCAGCAAGTGGGGGAATACAGCCATCCTCACTGATGAACCAATCAGGGTCAGAAGAAGCACAAATAAAAGAATACCAGCATTCCCATTTGTAGTGGCTGAGAAACACACCATATACAAACAGCAAATGTACAACAATCCATCTCCTTTGCTATGGAAGTCTACACTGGAATGTAATTCCTAGAACAACCATTAAAGAATCTATAAAAAGAAATATTCTCAATATACTATAGCTATATCAAAGTACTGCTAAAAATGTTAAAGTGAGCCACAGGAGGGCAGAAAAAAGAAAATATAAGCAAAAATCCAGAAAGAACAAAACCGAAAGCATAAATAAGATGGCACACTGAATCCCTAACATAGGAGCAATTATACTGAATGTTAATTGTCTACATACACCAATTCAAAGACAAAGCTTGGGGGCCAGCACTGTGGCTTTGATTAAACCGCCATCTGCAGTGCCAACATCCCATATGGGCACTCCTTCAAGTCTTGGCTGCTCCACTCCTGCTAATGCACCTGGGAAAGCAGCATAAGATGGCCCAAGTGTTTGGGCCCCTGCAGCCATGTAGGAGACCTGGATAAATTTCCTAGCTCCTGACTTCAGTCTGGCCTTGCCCTGGCCATTGTGGCCATTTGGGAAGTGAACCAGCGGATGGAACACTTCTCTCTGCCTCTACTTCTTCCTGTCTATAACTCTGTCTTTCAAGTAAATAAATAAATCTTAAAAAAAAAAAACAAAACAGAGCATGACAGAGTGGATTAAAAAGCGACTCAACTATTTTCCAATTACAGGAAACTCACTTCAAATATAACACTATTGTTAGGGTGAAAGCAAAGGATGGGAAAAATATACTACATGCAAACATTAATCAAAAGAAAGCTGAAGTGGATGTATTCTCTTAAAGGACACGAAACTCAAACTTCTGCACAATAAGGGAATCAATCAATAGAGTGAAGAGACATCTGACAGAATGGGAGAAAATATTTTCAAGCTACTTTTCCAACAAAGTGTTACTATCCATAATATATCAGCAACTCAAAAAACTAAAACCAATCCAGTTAAGAAAAGAGCAAAGGATCTGAATAAGCATCTCTCAAAAGATAAAATAGAAATGGCTAACAATTATATGAAAAGAAGCTGACTGTGTGTTGCAGTCTGATGAAATCTTTACTTAGTATATACTAAGTTGATCTTCTGTATATAAACATAATTAAAAATGAATCTTAATGAAGAATGGGATGGGAGCAGGAGTAGGAGATACGATGGTTTGTGAGTGGGAGAGTGGTTATGGGGAGAAAAACCACTATAATCCAGAAAATTGTACTTTCGAAATTTATATTTATTAAATAAAAGTTTTCTAAAAAAAGGGGAAAAAAAGAAAAGAAGCTGAATATCACTAGCCATCAGAGAGATGCAAAGAACCACAAGGAAGTATCACCTCACCCCTGTTAGAATGGCTGTTATCAAAAAGACAGTAACAAATGCTGGCTAGGAGGTAGAGAAAGGGGAATACTTACACGCTGTTCACGAGAATCTAAATTAGTACAGCCACTGTGGGAAATAGTATGAAGATTACTTTGAAAGACAAAAAGCTAGAATTAGAATTTCCATATGATTTAGGAATCCCACTACTGGATATATATCCCAACGGCATGAAATCATTGTATTAGATACCTGCAGGGATGGCATTGCGGTGTGGTGGGTTAAGCTGCTGCTTGCGATGCCTGCATCTCATATTGGAGTGCCAGTACTGGTTCCAGCTACTCAGCTTCTCATCCAGCTTCCTGCTGTTGTGTCTGGGAAGGTGATAGATGGTTGCTCAAATGCTTGCACCCCTGCCACACACCTGGGAGACCTGAGTGGGGTTTCTGGATCCTGCCTTCAGCCTGGCCCAGCCTTGGTTGTAGATATTTAGGGAGTGAACCAGTAGGCAGAAGATTCTCTCTCTCTCCCTCCTCCCTTCCCCATCCTCCTCTCCCTCTCTTCATCTCCACCCCCATCACTCTGCCTTTTGAATAAATAAATCATGAAAAAAATAGAACAAGTACAAAAATCCTGCAGTCGACATCATATATCATATGAAAGCACGAATTCTTCTGCCATAAAATAGGGACAAGGCAATATGTCTATTCTCACTATTGCTATTCAAAATGGTACTGAAAGTTGAGAAAGGGTGGGGGGGAGGTTTCATGTCTTCAGATAACGTGGTTGTCTAGGTAGAAAATCCCAAGGAACAGAAAACAAAAAAAAATCTGGAATTAATAAGTGAGTTTAGCAAGATTGCAGGAGACAGAGTTGACACAGAAAAATCGGCCGGCGCCACGGCTCACTAGGCTAATCCTCCGCCTTGCTGCGCCGGCACACCGGGTTCTAGTCCCGGTCGGGGCGCCGGATTCTGTCCCGGTTGCCCCTCTTCCAGGCCAGCTCTCTGCTGTGGCCAGCCAGGGAGTGCAGTGGAGGATGGCCCAAGCCCTTGGGCCCTGCACCCCATGGGAGACCAGGATAAGTACCTAGCTCCTGCCATCGCATCAGCGCGGTGCACCGGCTGCAGCGCGCCGGCTGCGGCGGCCATTGGAGGGTGAACCAACGGCAAAGGAAGACCTTTCTCTCTGTCTCTCTCTCTCTCTCACTGTCCACTCTGCCTGTCAAAAAAAAAAAATCAATTGTGTTGACTGTTAATATATATTATCAGCTGATGTGTGGAAATTGTAACTGAAAATACAGTAAGTTATATTCCCTGTGATAAAATAAATGTGAAGCTAACAAAATATTGCAAGATTCATATTGAAAACTAAGAACAGGCCGGCGGCACATCTCACTTGGCTAATCCTCTGCCTATGGCGCTGGCACCCTGGGTTCTAGTCCTGGTTGGGGCGCCAGATTCTGTCCTGGTTGCTCCTCTTCCAGTCCAGCTCTATGCTGTGGCCTGGGAGTGCAGTGGAGGATGGCCCAAGTGCTTGGGGCCCTACAGCCACATGGGAGACCAGGAGGAAGCACTTGGCTTCAGGCTTTGGATCGGCGCAGGGCACCGGCTGTAGCGGCCATTTGGGGATAAACCAACGGAAAAGGAAAATCTGTCTCTCTCTCACTGTCTAACTCTGCCTGTAAGAAAAAAAAAAAACAACACTAAGACCAAGAGCAAAATAAAAGCCTACATCATCACTAACACTAAACACAAATGTGTCATGTCCGTATGCAGCCTGCTGGGTCTGCAGGGAGGATGTGATTAACTGCCAGGGCTCCTGAAGCCCCTGGGCTTTTGCTTGCCAGGAGTCTGACTGTCTTGTTCCCTCTGCCATTGAGGGCACCTGAAGAGGGCCTCCCAGGGACTCACAGAGCCTCTGGGGAAAGCCCCAGAACTCAGGGAGGCACAGAGATAGGGCTGTGATGGCGAGGGGGGCCAGGGGGTGAGGCAGAAGGGGGCCCAGAGAGAACTCTGAGCAGGGAAGTCTGGCTGCTCACACAGGCATCTGCTGGGGAGCTGCCGGATGGGATCTATTTAAAGTTTCACTAGCGGGTTCCTGTACTTAATCAGCATCTACCAACCACTGGTTCTCCCTTGCTAAGTGCCTAGGCTGCAGCAAGTCACCTAATACTGGATCCACACATTGTCCTGATGTGAGCCTAGCAGTTGTTGACTTTTCTATCAGGGGAAGGAGAGAATTGTAGAAGATCATTCCACGCAGTCCAAGACCTGGCTTCCCTTGCCCCACTCTGCAGCTGCGATGTTTTTCTAAGCTGAGTCTCTTGGACCTTCAACCTGAGAAAAACTCCCTTCTGGGAAGTGTTGCTGCAGATGCCTTACATCACTTGGATTCCTTACTTTCTGGCGCCACCTAATGGCTCAAAGTTAAAAACGCAAATCTGGACAACCCCAGGAGGAAAAGGAGAGGGGCAGGGGTTTTGTGGGGGGTGCAGGTGCAGGAGGGGCCCTTTGGAGGGAAGCTTGCTTCCTGCCTTCTGGGCTTTAAGGCCAGAGAAACATGCAGGTGTCTGATGTCAGTGCAGTCATGGGAGTCATCTCTGAGTCGTCCCCTGACCCTCCTGCTTACAACCCTTTTCATCAGGACTCTTAGACCTTGCTGGTGGAGATGCAAAACGGAATAGCCCTAAGGAGACAATCGAAAAAATCAAGCAAGATCACATGTGCCAGTGTCCCTTGACACAGTAACCCAGGAAACCATGCCAAGGACACTCTGGCAAGAAAAAAAATAGGAAGTGAAGAACATTCATGCTCCACACTGCAGAATTGTCATAGTGAAGGACTCCAGATGACTTCAGGGATTCATGAAATGAGCCCTCCAAGGTCCACACAAAGAGGTGTCACTGGCATGGTCCAGGCTCCTGGGAGGTATCAATGACCTTTCTCCCCTAGTGGCTCTGCTGGAGCCCTGCCACTGTCTTTCTCACCTGGGGACCCGGGCAGAGGGTCAGCCGCCCCCTGGAGCGTATTGGCCCTTGATTGGGCAGAAAGCAGAGGAATATGGTAAATACTGAACTGATTGTTGAAGATTATTCCACTCTTCCTTGCTCGAAGGCAACTTTGTGTGCTGGCTTTGTGTGCTCATCGGTGTGTCTCTGATGCCTATGTCAGGCATGCATTCCTGTCGAGTGCCTATCCTGTAACTGCTGTGGTGCGCCCAACAGTGTGCATCCAGTATTAGGTGCCTGCTGTTGTGCACTGGGCACTGTGTGTCTGAGTTTGTGCCCAGTGCCGTGTTACCAGCATCTGTGTCCAGCGTGTGTTCCTGACACGTGGCTGGCCTGGTGTAGTGGACCTGGCGTGGCAAGCCTGGCATGGTGTGCTCACCTCTGCATGCTCCGCAATGCATGCCTGATTCCGTGTGCCTGGCATTGTAATCCCGGAGCCTGTGCCCTGTGCTTTGTGCCAATTAGACGTGCAAGTATTGTGTGCCTGGCCCTGTGCCTGCTGCCTCGTGCCTGGCATATGTGCCCAGTATGTGTGCTTGGTGTTTTCCTGGCTCCATGTGCCCAGAGCTGTGTGTCTGTTGTGTACCTGGCCTAACCATCATTGTGATCCTGGTGTGTCTGCTCAGCCTCGCCTGCCTGTTGTGTGTCCAGCACTGTGTGTGGGCTTTGTGTTTATAGCACTGTGTGCTCTGGTATGTGCATCTGGCATTGTATACCTGGTGTGTGTGTTGGCATTGTGAATCCAGGGATGTGGTCTACTATGTGTAGTGTGTCTGCCTGACTCTTGTGTGATGTATCCTGTACAGTGTGCCTTGCATTATATGTTTGAGCTGTGTCCCTGGAGAATGGCCCTGGAATCCTATGTTAACTGTGTGTGCCTGGCTTGTGTGTCCAGAATTTTCTTCTGCAATGCATGCCTGGAATCTCAAAGCTGGTGTGTCTGCCTGGTGTGTAACCCAGCCTTGGGTGCTGTGTTGGGTTCTTAGAGTTTGTGTCTGGCCTGTGTGCCTACTAGGATGTATCTGCTGTGTGTCTGTCATGGTTTGCCTAAGGACTTCAGGGATGATGGTGTATTCACTGTTGCCTAGTGTGTGCACTGTGTGTGCTGCTGTTACATGCAGAATGCTGTGTGCCCAGCATGGTGTGTGCTTGGTTTTGGGTACCTATGTTCTGTACCCAGCAGGGCATGCTCAGCCTCATGTTTGGTGTGGGCCCAGCATGTGTTTCGAGCATGTGTTCCTGCTGAATATACTTGGCATTGTGTCAGCACCTGTGTTCTGAGTGTGCCTGGGGTTGTATTCACATAGTGCCTTGCCTGGTGTTGTCGTTGGCCTATGTGTCCCTGGTGTGTGTGCCCAGCTTGCTGGGTTGCCCTTGCAGGCCTGACTTTGTGCTCTTGGAGCTGCATGTTTGGAGTTGTGTGCCTGTCATTTATGTGCAGTGTTGTGCTCCTGGTACTGTTTGTTTGCCTGAGTGCTTGGCACCTGTACACACTCCTGTGTGCCTATTTCTGTGTGCTGAGTGTGTGTAACTGAATTTGTGTGGACAATATGTGCACTTAGCCCATATCCCTGGCCTTTTGTGTTTGCTGTGTGCCCTGAGTTGTACAACTTATGTGTGTGCCAGTGAGCTACCAGCCTGCTTGTGGGCCTGGGCCCTGCACTGTATGGCTGCTTAGTAGATGCTGCTTTATGTGGCCTGCATTGTGTACATAGTGTTGTGTGTGCTTAGTCACGTTCCCTGTGTTATGTACCTTGCATGCTGTGCACTGCCTTATGTGCACTGTGTGCCCTGTGTTGTGTGCTGTAGGACTTGTGTTGTGAACCCTGTGTTATGTACACTGTTGTGTGTCTTACGTTGCGTGCATGGTATTTTGGGCCCTGTGTTGTGTGCCTTTCATTTTGTGCCTTGTGTGTGGTGCAGCTTCATTACAAGGTTGATTCTGTGCCTGCCACTGTCCCTTGTCAGGGAGGACCCTGTGAGGGTCCTCCTTGCCATCTGCCCAGGCACGCTCAGGGTCCCCTCCTGGTCTCTGCCCTCTACTTCTGCTTCCCAAGAGAGCTCGAGTTCCTGCATCAGTTTCTGGCATGTAGCCCTCCCTGAGTAGTTTCCCACTCATCCTCCTATTTGGAGACTTCCTGTGGGGTAAGACCTTTAAATGGGTCCTTCCTCTCTGCCCCACTACCAGAGCCATTTCCATGAGAAGTGACTTGCCCCAGCCATGCCTCCAGGACCTTCCCAGCCTGCGTTCTTGGTGATAGGTGCAGGCCTTGAGCAGAAGTCTCTGTCCCCAATTTTGTGGTCCCCAAAGCAGCATGATGTATTCCTCCCGCTCACACACTGCTCTCAGCACTAGCCTTCCTTACTGGCCACATCTTCCCTTGCAGACTTGGATTCAGACCGGCCTCAGGGCCCCAAGGGTGTGGGGTGTGCATGTGTCCTGGTGAAAGTGTTAAGTACAAATGGGCCCTGTGCAGGCCCTGTCTGTCTGCTTCTGCAGACTCTGACAGACCACGCTTCCCACCTGGGACAGTATCAAACCCAACATCAAGGTGAGGGAAGTGCTGTGAGAGCTGGTCTCCTTGTTTCTGATGGGCCTGGGGGCTGAGGCATCTCTGATACCTGTCCCAATGCTCAGTCTCACGGCCTGAGGGTGTGACAGTTCCTGGATGCAGCCACCAGAGGGCAGAGCCACTCTCTGTGGTCAGTCACCTGTGATTGGTGGACAAGGGACCCTTGCCCATTGCTCCCTGGGGTCCCTTCTTCAAGGAATTGAGAGTGTAAATAACCCACATCTCTACACAGACCAGGGTGAGTGTGGATTTCATGAAAGTAAATTTTTTTGGATGCAAATAATAGAAAAGTATAAGCCCAATGAGAGAAAACCACTTAGAAAACGTGCTGTTTCCTTGTGCTTTCAGATGTCAGTGAGAAAAACATCAAACTCGGGGCTATCAGACGCTTTAATTCCTGGCGTTTTAAATAGGGCCCTCGGCTGTCTCCCCAGTGACAATCTTAGGCCTGTTGTCTTCCTAGCTCTGCCGTTGCCCTGACTCTGCAGCCAGGGGTGAGGAGGGGCCAAGACAACCGTGTTCTTGGGAACTCTCTGGAGAAAAGGGAGTGAATGGAAGATTACACCACCTGTGCTTTCCAGGACAGTTCTTTTTTTCCCAACAGTGCCCAGCAATTGCTCTTCTGTGGGGATTTAGATGGAATCCTCCCTCCCCCATCCCCCACCCCACGCCACGTTAGCAGCTCCTGTCTGCCTGCTCCCTGTTGTCCTAACTCGGTTCCTTTCTGCATCTTGAGACTCTTCACATTCTATAACACTGATGCCTTTTTCTTTCCATCGCTATTACAGAGCCGTTGACTTCTCGTTTCTAGTGAGCAGCGTCCAAGGTGGGGATGGGGTTGAGGGGAAGTGGGGTCAGGCCATGCCTCAGTCTTCACAGCTCCTCTAAGGCAAGCTGCAAGTTACAAGTTACGTGCCCTGTTGCCTGTAAACCCTCCTGTCTCCTCTCCTGGGCTGATCTGAGTATGAGGGAGGAAGACTCAGTGACCACATTGGGGTCCCCGGGCCTTGAGACAGTGGTGAGACTCCTGCTCCAAGAGGCAAGATCGGAGGATCCTGTCCCTGAGCTGCACCAGCTTGGGGAGCTGTGAATCAGCTTAATTTTGCTTTTTGGGTCTCATCACCTCCACCCTGAGCATGTGGTGGTCTTACTGACAGCAGCACGGTTCACAGCAGTCACTGACTGGGGAAGCACAGAGCTGCACTACCCAGGCTCTCATGGGTGAAGACACTTAGTGGACTTAGGTCTCTGGTCTGTGGACCAGGCCAGGGAATGTGTAGTGAGTACTCTCGTGATATTAAAATTTCAACAGTTTGGAGTGATAGGAGTGCGTGTAATTCTCTATTGGAGTGTGAGAAACTGTAGGAGACAGTTGCAAGAAAATTGAATGCTGAGTGGTATAAATGAAAATGTGCCAGTAAGGACAATGACAGAAGCGCTGTGTCACCAGAATTCCTGTCCCCGACACTATCAACAAAAACCCACTGTGCGCCAATGAGGTTGAGGACTTAGCAGTGTGATGTGTGCTGAGGGTGCACATGTTGGGGGAGGGGCATACAATGTGTGCTCTGTACTGAGGGTCTGCACCTGGACAACAGGGGCCTCCCACAGGGAACTGTCCTCCAGTCTGCAGCAGTGAGAGTGGGGTCTTTCCAGGTGTGATCTGTGATCGCAGCCAGGTGAGGTGTGATCCGCACAGACTGCCCTGTACTGTCATCATTATGGCCGTTGTGTTCTGCGTCGTTACTGTGTGTGCATGAACACCAGTTCCCTTTCTTATCGATCCTGAGAATGGGCACATTTAGGATGAGGCCCATCAGTGATTTTTCTGTGCTGAGTACTTGCCTGTGTGAGGGCAGGGGCTCTCTGGGCTTGTGTGTTTACTAAAACTCCGCACATTAGAAGGCAAGGTCCAGCGGTGTGATCCCTGCTGGTAGTGGCATGAGTGAGGGAATGTGGCCTCAGAGCATGATCTTAGTGAAACTGTGTGTGCATTCGGGTTGAGTGGGCTTCTGGATGTCACTGTTCATTATCTGCGCCAGGATGAGAACTTTCTCTTGCCACTCTTGAACATCTGCCATCCAGGGATGTCTCTTAAGTGTTGTTTGCTTCTTCTATACATTAAGTAGTTCCTAATTCAGGAAACTCTTAGTAATAAGAATGGGTTCAAGTACAACATTTTTTTTTTGACAGGCAGAGTGGACAGTGAGAGAGAGAGACAGAGAGAAAGGTCTTCCTTTGCCATTGGTTCACCCTCCAATGGCCGCCACGGCCGGCGCGCTGTAGCCGGTGCACCGCCCTGATGCCATGGCAGGAGCTAGGTACTTATCCTGGTCTCCCATGGGGTGCAGGGCCCAAGGACTTGGGCCATCCTCCACTGCACTCCCGGGCCACAGCAGAGAGCTGGCCTGGAAGAGGGGCAACCGGGACAGAATCCGGCGCCCCGACCGGGACTAGAACCCGGTGTGCCAGCGCCGCAAGGCGGAGGATTAGCCTAGTGAGCCGCGGCGCCGGCCATCAAGTACAACCCTTTGTCTTAATGTTTTGTCCCTGAGACACACTAATTACTCTGTGAGTCAAGTGTTTTTGGTTTCTTTTTGGTGCTGTTCCATAGGCAATATGCAAACCTTCTATGGTATCATGTTGTCCATTTCAGGGGTGTGTGGCTCATTCAGTGGCTCACGAGTGAGAAGAAGGGCGTCTTGCTTCTCCTGGGATATTCATAGAGGGGAGGACCTTGTTCTGGTTTTTAAGGTGGCCTAGGGATTTGCACATAGACAAGGGAGATTTCACCTTCCTGGCAGCAGGAGAGACATATTAGACTCTCTGGGGACCAGCCTGAGGTTGCATTCCATTGTAGTAATCCTGGTGACTTGGGGATGAGTACAGTTGGGGACTGGGACATGTGCACCAGAGCCAGTTCCGAAGGACTTGGTGGAACTGGATCTTGAAAGGTTTAAGCATTTGGGCAACATGATTGATGGTTTGTTCTCACACACAGTGATGTGTGTGCAGCTGGGGATTGATTGTAGGTGTAATTGCTGAAGACATGGAAGTCCACTGCACCGTGAGTCCAATGCCTGCAAAGGAGTGTCCATTGCACTGGTCCTGGAGGCAGACAAGGGAGAATGTGGTGGGGTGGGGTGAGTTGGAAAGCAGATGCGGATACCAGTGGTTTGTTACTGATTAGGGAGAGGGATTGAGAGGAGGAAGCAGCCAGGGCTCCTGGTGTGCAGGGCAGGGAGAAGTGCAGAGCTCCATATCCACCTGGCTTTTCCCTCCGCTGATTGATTCTGGAGCCATGTACCTCATCACACATTTTCATACCTGAGGAATCTCTGGCCCATGGGTGAAGGGCAAGAGGACCTTTCCCCAATTAAACAGAAATAATAATAACTTTTTAACAGCTTGTCCTGAAGTCTATCATTAGGATGGAGCATTTTAGCCTAAGGCTAATAACCTCATTAACTTGGAAATATTGCAGTTTGGGCAGAGTGCTCCATTAAGCCGCCCATACAATTTTGTAGTGTGACATTAATGAATATATTTGGCACACATATACTTACACCAAGGTTAGGCCATATCATGCAGGAAGTATTGGTGAGAGAGGCACTAGCAGGTATAAGAACAAACCAGTGGTGGGGGGAAACTGACAAAGTGTGTGTGGACATCAGTTTACGTGGTCCCTTTCAGCCTGTGCTGTGCGAGTTACGATGGAGAAGGCAACAGAGATGGAGCAGAGTCAAACTTCATCTTCCTGAGATTTGTCGAGAAGAAGGAGGTCCCCAGGCCTCTGCAGGATTGGATAGCTGAGGATTTTTTTCCTGGGCCCATTCCCTGGAGTCCCTACCAAGCCCTGTTCTTGGTGAGAGAAGGCTCAGCTCAGGGAAATTCTGGATGCTGTGAGACCCTGGCACTCCCTGGTTCATAGTTAGCAAAGAAATCCTTATAAAATTCCAACTATAACCCTATGCAGGGGAGTTTGGCTGGCTGTGCCTTTTGGTGATCAGCAGAACAGCCCTGGAAAAGTTATTGGGAAATTACAGGCTGAAGATTAGCTGAGAAAAGGCAAGACATTGAATGAAGTCAGCACAGGGGCACCATGAGGCATTTTTCTAGCTGCCTGCTCAGAAAGGCCTTTGACAGATGGCCTGTATATATGTCAGAGATAAAATTGGACCCTGTGACCATCGCAGGCAGACAGCTCATCACAAGGAGGGAGCTTCCCAGCTTTGCACCCTTCCTGAGACCTTTCCCCTCCACTGCACGTTGTGGCTGGCTCGGAATCCAAAGACATCAATCCAGTCAATTTACAGCAGGCAGAAAAGATCTGCAAGATTTCACTTAGGGGACCGTAGAGCGGGGTGTGTAAATCAACCACACTCAGCCACAGACGGTGCCCCCACCCAGTGGTCAGCACAAACAGGCTGTCAGGTTCACCCTTCCTGATGCTGGAATACCAGACAGAGCACGACACTGCACTGGCAGTGTGTGATGCTCACAAGAGACCACACATGTGACCGTCTGTGTCCAGAGAACTAGAGCTGTGTCTGACAACAAAGGAAGGTCTCTGGAAAATCAGCAACTGAAGTGAAAAGGTTTTAGGGGAGCACAGGATTATAGAAACAGGAAGCCCTCGAAGTTGTGTTTCCCAGTCCCTTCTGCCAGGGGCCTCATCAGTACTCTGTCCAAGAACAGAGGCTCCCACTCCAGTGGCCTGAATGTTCCTTGCTGAATATTCCTTGCTGCAATTTCTGTTCTGTGTGCCCTATGCTTGTGTTAGTCAGCTTTGTATTACTATAATGAAATACCAGAGGCAGCTAACTTATGGAGAACAAGATTTGTTTGGTTTACAGTTTTGGAGGTTCATAGTCCAAGATCAGGCAAGCCCATTGGTTTAGCCTCTGATGGTGGTTTTCTTGAGGTGGCACATGGTGAGAGAGACAGGTGCGTCTGCCTCTCCTTATACAGCTGCACCCCAATAGCCCAATCCACCTCAATTACCTCTCAAAGCCTCCACCTTCAGACACAGTAACTGGATCAAGTTTCTACCCTCCTAGTACCAATAACATAAGACTTTTAGTACCAACTCCTGGATGTGGGGTGGGGGGAATTCACCCATGGCTTTTTCTCCTTTACAGAAATACATTGTTTTATCAAATTTTTATTTATTTATGTATTTGAAAGGTGGGGAGTGGAGAGACAGACAGACAGACAGAGATCGATCTTCCATCTGTCAGTTCATCAGTTCACTCCCCCAAATATACACAACAGCAGGACCTGGGTGGTGCTGAAGCCCAGGAGCCATTAACTTGATCCAGGTCTCCCATGTAGGTGGTAGGGAACCAACCACTTAAACCATAACCTGCTGTCTCCCAGGGTGTGCCTTAACAGGAAGCTGGAATTGGAGCAGAGCTGGGTTTCAACCCAGGTACTCAGATACAGAATGTGGTCGCTCCAAGTTGTGTCTTAACAGCTGTACCAAATGCCCTGGAAACACTTATTCTTAAGATGTGGATGTTGGCCGGCGCCACGGCTCATTTGGCTAATCCTCCGCCTGTGGCGCCAGTACCTTGGGTTCTAGTCCCGGTTGGGGTGCCGGATTCTGTTCCAGTTGCTCCTCTTCCAGTCCATCTCTCTGCTGTGGCCCAGGAGTGCAGTGGAGGATGGCCCAAGTGCTTGGGCCCTGCACCCCATGGGAGACCAGGAGAAGCACCTGGCTCCTGAATTTGGATCAGCGCAGCACACCGGCCATAGCGGCCATTTGGGGGGTGAACCAACGGAAGGAAGACCCGAGGTCGTGCTTTTGGTCAACAACAGCAGGAGCACAACCCTCCGTATTTGTTCTTTGCTGTTGAGCACTGTGCCCTATTGACTGGCACCAGCAAGGCCAGAGCAGATCCCTAGAAGTGTGGCCCTGGTCCTGTAATTTACCCTAGAAAGCAACTTCTCGGTGTTAAACTTAATAGCTAAGGAACTCTGCAAAAGTACCTGGGAAAGGCGATGTCTGCACGTATGAGTACATATGCAAGCACGTGCATTCATGTGGCCATATGTGTTGTGTGAGTGCTTCAGTAGGACTGAAAGGAAGAGTGGATGCTTGAGATGAATGTTCCATCGTTATTCTGATTGTAGTCAAGATTCTAGAGAAAACTAGGACCTATATCCTATACCTGCACAAATGGAGGTTTGTTACAGGAATTGGCTCATGGGGTTATGACAGTCCATGATATGATGCCTCTAGCTGGAGAGGCAGGAAACTGAGTACAAAGGCCTGGGAACTTGGGCTGCCCATGTCCAAGGGCAGGAGATGGACATCTCAGCTTCGAGAGAAAGCACATTTTGCTCTCTTCCTTTTGTTCTCTTTAGGCCTGTGCTGGATTTGGTGGTGTCCAGCCACACTGGGGAGGGCCCTCTGTTTTACTCAGTCCACCAATTCAAATGCCAGTCTCTTCTGGAAACACCCCCTCATAAGCATACCCAGATATAATGGGTTACCAGTTATCTGACACCCAAAATGAAGCATCACTGTAGTAAGTGAGGATATTAGGATCAGAGAATTATGAGGAGCAGAGGAGGGGTCTGCCCTTAAGATCACTCCTGTGACTTTTATCCAGGAGTCCAGAGGGGCCGAGTTTAGCTGAGGTGTAGCTGTAAAGAGGGAAAAGGAGTCAGGACCCAGACTCCAGTATCCTGACTCCTGGTGCACCCAATTGCCTCTGTGCAGTGAGGGTGCAGATTCCAATAGAGCCTTGGCAGCTTTGCTGAGGTTGCCTTTCGTCTCCGCTCTCCGCCTGGATGCATTTGTGCAGGCTGCTGAGCAGTGTGATTGGCGCTGCGCTGATATGCACACTCCTTCCACCCTGCCAACAGGAGCTGAACCCACTCCACTTCTGTTCAACTTCTGTCCAGGAAGCTGAAGATAACTTGCCGTGCTATTGAGTTGAGCCCTTTGTAGAGGTAAAGAACATTAAGTAGATTACAATGTGCCAATCTTGGTTACTTTCTGTTGGTTGGTGGAGAGATTAGAGGTAGTGAATAGTTGAGTCACTTCACAGCGTGGAAAATGGCTTGTTTCCGGCTCATCTGAAGTTCCAGGGCTTTTGTAATATGATTAAGTGAAGGATAAATGAAGCGTTGGCACATGCTCAATGCATCAGCATCCCTTTATGAATCTATTATACATCAGGAACTCAGCTGTGGTCTCAGGATGGAGAGCTGAGGGAGGCACAGGCATGAGGAGGCCAACAGTCTCTCAGCATCACTGTAGTAAAGGAGACATCTGGCAGTGCAGGACCGAGATTAGAGAGCAATTGATATTTGCAGGAAGTAGGCAGGCCTAGGAGTACTATAGGGAAGAGGCAGCCTTTGACAAAACCTGGAGGCAAAGCAGGTGAGGCCTAGGACAGAGAGTGCAGGTGGCCACAAACCCTGTGGCTGGTTTGGGAAGCCACTGGAAGTAAGGAATCCTCAAGGGGTATGTGGTGCATGACACACTGGTGACAGGTAGAAAGATAAGAATGCTGTCCATGTTGTAGAACACTGACTCCAGTGGGAAAAGGGAGGACCTGAGCTGCTGGCATTGCAGGGGTGTTGGGAACTTCATAGAGATGATGCCAGACTGAGCCTGAACCTGGCTTTGCAGAAAGAGAGGAGGGACATGTGCAGTGGAAGTTTATGGGACAGAATGGACAGGACTAGGGGGCAGCCAAGGAAAGGAGCAGGTGACACATTCGAGGTCCCAAGCTTGGAGGCTGGGGGAAGATTGGCACTTTCCAGTGAGATAGGCAATTGGCAAAAACAGGGTTAGGCATTGTGGTTCAGCAGATTAACCTGCTGCTTGGGACATTCACATCCCTCGTCACAGGGCCTGTGATTGAATCCTGATTCTGCTTCTAATCCAGTGTCCTGCTAATGTACTTAGAAGGCAGCAGATGATGGTGCCAAGTGCTCGGGTTCCTGCCTCCCAGTGGGAGAAGTGGATAGAGCTCATGGATCCTGGCTTTGGCCTATCACAGCCCCAACTGTTGTGGGCATTAGGGGAGTGAACCAGTGAGTAGAAGAGATCTGTTTCTTTCCCTCTCTCTCCCTACCACCCCCTTTTCCCTAACCCTCTTTATCTCTATCCCTCTGCCTTTCAAACAAATCTTTGAAAAAATTGGCAGAGATACCAGGTTTAGGGAGGAAAAGAATCTGTTCATTTTTTTAAAAAAAAAATTATTTCAGAACAGTTAACACAAAAGTCACAAAATAGAACAGAGAATTACTGCAAATTGTTTATCCAGCTCCCCCTAATTGTTGACAACTTATGTAAGTGTAGTACAATGATCACACCATGGTCTAAACACTGTTAGAATACCATTCTCTAAATACAGACTTTACTCGGGTTTACCTGCTAAGGTGCTCCATCTGTGGTTCTCTGGATTGAGGTGCCAACAGATGACACTTGGGGATTCAGGGTTCCCCACTTCCTCTTTTCATCCATGTTCTGTACTTCATTTTGTTTGTTCTTTAGCTGCGACACAATTTCTCTTTGAATCCCTTTGGTGTCATTTTATTTTAGGTTATGTGTAACTTGTTACCGTACATGTGTAGCCATCCCCTCTCTTCTGTGTATCACCTCAGGATTTTTCTGTTATTTTTAGTTTTTTTTATTTTAAATTTTTGACTTGTATGTAATACTTGTACATTTTCATGGGGCACAGTGCAGTGCTTTTATACAAAGACATAGAGGTGTGGGTATTTGTTGCAGTGGTTAAGATGCCATATCCCATATAGGGTGCTTGGGTTTGATTCCCAGCACTGCTTCTGATTACAGCTTCCTGCTAATGTGCACTGCTAATGTGCAGTAATGGCTCAAACAGTTGGATTTAGTTCATGACTTCTGGCCTCAGTTCTGATCTGTTGTGGGCATTTGGAAAGTAAACCAGCTGATGGAAAATCTCCCTTTTCTCTCTTTCTTCCTCTCTCCCACCCCCCTCCCGCCCCACTCCTCTCCAATTCAAATAAATAAAAATAAAACATTCACAAGCACAGGCTAAAGCCAGGCACCTGGTCCTTTTACTCTGCTGTCCTCCCCACTCCACCCTCTGCTGTTTACCTCCGTTGTGAAAACTGTCTTCCAGCGTCAGATCACTCAACGTTTACTGAGTCCTTCTAGGTGCTGACACAGTGCTGTCGGCTCAGTCCTCATACCAGTGCTTCAGGTGCAGGTAGCACAGCAGAGCAGGGCCCTGGGAGCTGAGCAGCTCGCCCGCCGCAAGCCATACGGGACCAAGTCATGCCCTGCTCCTGACCTCTGTGCACACATGCATCTTGATACACAATTGGCTTTTCCCTGCTGTTCATTGTGTGTTCTCTGTTGTTCTATGTGATGATAGCTTTGCTTGTTTTCTGTTCCTTGTAATTTTGAAGGCAATATTTTTTATGCTACTGCTGGTTGCCTTTAAGATGATGGAACTCCCCTGTGAGAGCTTACTACAGGTCTCTGCAGTCCCTTCCAGGGGACTCCTGTGGTTCTCATCCCATTCAGCCTTTTAGCAGCTTTGCGGATGGTGGACTACAACTCTCTTCCCATAACTCTTCCCTAGGGCTCTCCCTGACACCACATGGTGCTTGTCTCCTAGTTCCCCCTTGTCTACTCCACTCTATAGAGAAGTTGGCCTTGGGCCTTGGGTCAGGATGTTTCCTCATCTTTTTATCTGCAACTTTCCTGGGCGACCTCCTTCACTCTCCCTTTTGCAGTTCTCATCCCAGTCCACGTCTCCAGGTTCATGTTCTCTTTGAGACTCATGGAGACAACTGCCATCTGGAAAACATGGCTCAGACCCTGCCCTAAGGAGCTGACAGCTGCACTCCATTCCCTGCTGCTCTCCTGCCCCACTTGCTGGATTCACTCCCACAGTGGAGTCATCTGCACAGGTCTTACATAATCTAACACAATACCTCTCAGCCCATTGATTTCTCCCTGGTTTCCCTAGACAAACAAAAGCCTTCTAGATGGTCGCCTCCCATGTGTCCTCCACTTGTCATTGTAAGTCAGATTATGTCACCTCTTTGCTTAAAAGAACAGGTGCTTCCTCTGTTGCTGGTGGGAGTACAAAATGGTACAGAGCATGAGGCACAGCAATTGGGAGTTTCTATCAAAATGATAAGTGTATCTATGTATGTACTCTTTGTTTCAGCAGTGCCTTCTAGGAGTTTGTCTTTTGCATGTATTTGTATACCTGCAAAATGATGTATGTACAAATTGACTCTCAGCAGAATTGAAACAGCAAAATATTACACACCATTCAACCCCCATCAAGAGGAAAACAGAAGAATAAGCCAAGGCATATCCACACAGTAGAATATTTTGAAGCAGTGAAAAAATAATAATCAAAAGACTGGGGAAGCCCTTCATCTGCTGATGTGAAAATGTCTCTAGGATATTCTGTTACCTGGAAAACAGAACAGAAAATGATGTTATAAAGAATTCTGTCTTAGTTTATGGGAAAGAGGTAGAAACAAGCATCCATATTTACTTGAGTGTGGAAGTGGTGGGGTAGATAAGAACGGGGGACAAAGGGAGACTTCTCATTGAGTAACTTACTTAGGTATTTTGCTGTTTTAACCGTGATGACGTATCACACACACACACACACACACACACACACCCTCAGGGATCTCCTTTCTGCATGAGTTGTGTGAGCTGCATAGACAGCATAGTCAGGTCTCTGCCTCCTTCTCACCTCCTGTTGGGTGCGGCTCCCTCTCAAGAATGCTCAGCTGTGTGGGCTGTTCTCGGATCCTTGGCAACCTGAGTCTCCTTCTAGCCTACAAACTCAAGGTTCTATTTGAGTTTTGGGTCTTCCTTCTCCTGATGGGGTGAGGTCTCTCCAAGTGTCAAGGTGCAGTACCTACACCTGCCACCCTGTTACAGGGGCCTTTTTGGCCTTCTCGCTCCCACGCCTGAAGCTCCTATAAGCTACCTTTAGGGAATACTCTGAACACCGTCCAATTCTCCAGTGTGTTGTTTTTGTGTTTGTCTCCCATACAAGCCATTTACTCCAGATCAGACCCCACCAATTTTTACTCAGAATCTTAGGCAACCGATATGTTTTTGAATATGTGAAAAGTAAACTAACCCAGAATCTAATCAGCATTTTCCTAGCAAGGTCACACAAAGTAATGTTTTCTCCCCTTGTAGTCAATGAAGAATTTTGCTCACCTTTACTGTTTTTGAACTTCAACACTCCCCACAATATACTTCGGATTCTCTGGAAATTTGTTTAATTTTGTTTACGTTGTATGAATTCTGATTTTGTTAATGTTATATGAATTAATTTCTTTATATTTTTTGACAAAAATTACTTTGTGGAGCAATTTTTGATACATGTCAAAATGAGTGGAAACTATAGAATTGACATATGACCTCTCTCTGCAGATATGTTCAACCTCTTCCATTATCAATATCCTCAATCAGAGTGGTACATCTGTTACACGAAAAGAGTTTCGGATTTTGCAACTTGTTACCATGTGTATATCTTTTATTCATAGGTAAATCTGTATGTTCAAACTGTTTAAGTGAACACACACACAATTCTTTCTTATTCATGAATTTTTGTGTTCATGTTTCCGCCACTCTGAGGAGGTACGCCTTCTGTCTTGGCTTGCTCAGACGGCCACAGCAAAATACCACAGGCTGGGCAGGATCAACAGAAACACATTCTCCGTGATCAAAGTGCCAGCAAATTTGGTTTCTGGCAAGGGCTCACTTTGTGGCTTACAGGCGGCCGCCTTTTCACTGTGTGCTCACATGGCCTCTTTTTTGTGGGTATAAGAAAAGGAGCCGGGGAGAGGAGAAGAAAGAAGAGGGGAGGGGAAGGGAGGGAAGGGGAGGGGAGGGGACGGGAGGGGATGGGAGGAGAGATCTAGCATTTGTTGGTCTTCTTATAAGGATCCTAGTTCTATTGGATCAGGGTCCCAACCTTATCACCTCATTTAACCTTAATTATCTCCTATAAGTCCCTCTCTGATCCCTCCTCTTCCCAACTTCCAAGAATCATTATTTTAGATTCACGTTAAATATACACAAAGTCTTTACCCCTGCCGGAATCAAATCTATGTCCCACTTCTTTTTTTTTTTTTTTTTTTTTTTTTTTTTTTTTTTTTTTTTTTTGACAGGCAGAGTTAGAGAGAGAGAGAGAGAGAGAGAGAAAGGTCTTCCTTTTTCCATTGGTTTACCCCCCAAATGGCCGCTATGGCTGATGTGCTGTAGCCGGCCCACTGTGCCGATCTGAAGCCAGGAGCCAGGTGCTTCCTCCTTGTCTCCCATGCAGGTGCAGGGCCACAGCAGAGAGCTGGACTGGAAGAGGAGCAACTGGGACAGAATCCGATGCCCCAGTCGGGACTAGAATCCCGGGTGCCGGGGTTGCAGCCGGAGGGTTAGCCAAGTGAGCCGTGGTGCCGTGGTCCCACTTCTTATCTAAATATCCTCCAAACCTTGTGTGAATGAGATATGATCTGTTCTGAGATAGAATTCCTCTCTATAATGCTTCAATAAAAAAGAAAGAATTCCTCTCTGGCTGTGGACCTGTGAAACCAGTTCAGTTCCGTGCTCCCAAAATAAAATAGTGAGAACAAAGCTCTTCTACTTACTTGGAGTGATGTCCAGATAAACCCAACATAAGTTGAAGATGCTATTAAATCAAAATGTATTTAATATCCTTAGCTTACCTCAAGTGCACTCAGAATGCTTCCATTAGCCTATAGTTGGGCAAAATTACATAATACAAACCCTTTTTTATAATAAAGTATTGCATGTCTCATGTGATGCCTTGAATACTGTACTGATAGTAAAAAATAAATGGCCATATTGGTGTACTTTTGTCCTATCATGAAATGGAAATACTGAAAGGTGAATCATTGTAAGTGAGGAGCCATCTGTACATTCTCAGGTCAGAAGGAGGAAATCAGAAAAAAGAAAGGTATGAATGGTTCCAAGTAAGTACCAAACCTGGTAAAGCAAACTCTCCTAGAGAAAAATCCTCTTTGATTCAGTACTTCACATTATGGATACAGCAGGGCAGCAGGTTTGCCCCACGGCCTGAGGTGGACCCACATCTGAGTCTTGTGGGCGGGCTTTGCAGGTGGGCAAACTCCCAAGATTTCTGCGGGAGATTGTCTGGTCTGCTGAAACCAAGGTGGTGGCCTCCTCACCCTTTAAAACCAAGGAAGCAGTGGTCATGTTCTTGGAATTATCTTCCAGATCATTTTCCCATTTCCTTAAAAGAATAGCCCACATTTGCAGCCAAACAACTCTATTCAACCTGTAGAATATGAGTCCAGCAGCCTTACTTTAATTCATTGCTTCTCACCCCCTTCAGTTCCATCTGGTGGTGATTCTGCTGGTGTCATCCCCTAATCTCTTCTATGGGTGGTTGTCCAGCCACACCCATGATGTCCACTTTGGGACATGCTTTCCTTTCCCTCTCTTTTTTACCTTATGGTAAGAATTTTACTAGCCTTCAAGTTCTTATTTCTTTTTGCAAGACAAATTCTCTTCAATTCTCTTTTCTTATATTTTATCACAAGTAAGCAGGTGGATCCAAGTAACATGCACATTTTGCTTAGAGATTTCCTTAGCTAAATATCCAACTTATAGCTCACAAATTCTAGCTTTTGTAAAACACTCACTGACACAATTCAGCCAAAGTCTTTGGCACTTTATAAGAAGAATTGTTTTACCCCCAGCTTCCAATAACAGGTTCCTTATTTCTGGATTGAGACCTCACTGGGGTGGCCTATCAACCGACATTCTACTCATCATGAACAGAGGATAGAGCATTTCTCTCTTGCTCTTGGATCACCTTCCATGTCCACCATGTCCACATCTTTACCAATTAGCTTTTCAAGTCAGGTGAGGCTTCTTCTGTGAATGCTTCTCAGGACTCTTCTGACCTCTGCTCACGTCTACCCAACTCCAAAGCCTCTTCTGGACTTTAAGATGTTTTTTCTAGCAGCACTCCCAGTTCACCTTCTAAGATGTTTTGACCCTCAGGAAGTGTATGCGAGTGATATATTTTCTGAGACTGCTGATGCTACCTTTCTTCATGACCCAAAACTTGTCTGAATTCTGTGTTCTTTATTTACCACTTCTTCCTCTTCCTTCTGAGGCTCTGTGAGCACAGAAACAAGATCTGAGGTCAGCCTAATTTCCATTCCTGTGTAGCAAACCTGATTGTCTATCTGGGTCCTTAAACATTTTTAATTTGTTTCTTGTTATAATTCAAAATGTTGCCACGGTTTCTAGACTGTTCTTTTCACCTTAATTTTACTTGGCAGAGAGGAAGCCAGTTACAAATGCAGACTCAAAAAATTGAGGCGAAGTGCTTAGAAACAATTTTTCTTACATAATACCAAGAACCATTATTTTAGCTGATATAAAGGCACATTTTAAAGGTTTATTTAAAAAGAGTTGTCTGTATAACATAATTGTTATTTTAGGCATGAAATAATTTTAAATTTGTTCCAAAATTCAATGAGAAATATTTGTTCTATAGTGTTTGAACAGTATCTTCCCTGTCTCCTTCTCCTTTCTCAGGTTCTCTTCCCAAATTGTCCTCATTTCTCTGCCCAGTTTTTTTGCACCTCCCCTCCTTCCTTCCTTTCCCCATAGAAACTCACCTTTCTTTCCTTGGGTGGTTTTCTGTGATGGTTTCTTCCACCATCTCATGTATGAACTGCTACCACTTCTATCAGTCTGTCTTTCCATCACCATCTTCTGCTTGCCCTACACAGTCTTTAGACTCTCATATGTTCATTCATTTCTTGTCACTTTTATATATTTCTTCACATTTTTCTCTCTTCACTTCTTAATCTCTTTCTATAGCTACACCTGTCCCCTTATCTCTTAACTCTATGTATGTGTTACTTTCTGGGCCTCTGAACACTTTCATTCCTCATGAGAATCAGGCATAGAAAATTCCTGACGTAAGTCACCAAGGACGGAGGTTGAGCCTTTGAAACAGCCTCTCTGATACAGCCCCACACGACTCGTGGGCAAGGCATTCAATCTAGCTTTACAGTGACATCCTACTAGGGTAGCAACAGTCCTAGGACTGTTCCAGTTTGTCACTGAAAGCCTTGTGTTCTGCGTAATCCCTCAGTTTCAAGCAGATTGGGACATCTGATCATACAACATCTTCCTAACTTTTATCCTGCATCTTCTTATGCAGCCCCTTCATTGTACTGTGCTCACCTCAACACTTGACCTCGGATTTTTCTTCTTCTTTCTATAGTAACTTCCTGGTGGTACTGTTTTTGTTAGCAGATCTCCCTTGTACCTTGCACAGATCAGTGTAGTGCCATGTCTTGATTGGCACATTCTTGTTCCATGGTTTTAGCCTGCCTTGAATTGACCTTTCTTCTACCTCTTTTAATCTGTGACAGATATCTTCATTATGTGAACATGTGGGGCTCCTTTGGCAGATACTTTCAATGCTGAAAGATGCCTTTCTTTGTACTTAAAAATTATTCCTGGTGTGGGAAATATCCTCACCTGTCCACTCAAGAGATGGACTCAGGAAGTACAGTGGAAGTGAGACTTCCTCCTTCCCTCTCTGTACTTGAATTTCCTCTTGTGAGTTGGCTACTCCATAACATCCTGCTACATCTGCAAGTCAGCTAACAGTAATCTTTTATTCTGTGTTGAGAACGGGCCACCAGACATTTTCTTACACCTGGCATGTCATCAGTCTTTACAGAGTAATGCCAGAGGTGCCTGGGCATATCCCATGCTTCATTGCATCTTTCTTGCTGTGGTCCTTCTCTCTGCCTACCCTTGATACCCAGGGCTCTTATGGCCTTCATCCAATGGCTGTATTTACTGATATCCTACTTGGTTTCACCTCTTTGTTTGGTATCTACACAAATGACCCTAACTTTAAGTTGACTTGGACAGCAGGTCATATCTGAAACAGAAGACCCTAGGAGTAGGACATGAGCCTACTGTCCTACCCTGTTTTTCATTGTTCCCTAAGGCATGGCCATGAAATTTTGCTTCCCTGTTTCTTGGTACATTTAGACCTCCCAATAGATGAGTTTTCCTTCCTCAGTACCCTTGTTCTCTGCTTCTTGGTATTTTTGTTTCTTAGCATTTTAGTCAGGGGTGATTTGGTAGCATAAAAGTAGAAATGACTCAAATGAATTTGTAAAAAAAAGTTAATTATAGGCAACAAAAGAAAAGTTAGGTAATATTAATTTCATCAGAATTTAAAACATTTATGTAACAGGAGACACTATCAAGAGAGTGGAACGATAACCCCCAGAATGGGAGAATGTATTTGCAAATTGTACTCATATATATGAAAAGAGTTGCTCTCTAGAATGTACAAAGAACTCCTGTAGCTCAACAACAAAACATAATATCTATTTACCTTTTTTTCTGATTTTTAGATTGGAGTTTTTTTTACTGTTGAGTTTTTAAGAACCTTTGTATGTTCTAGCTAATAATCTTTTGTTAGATATGTGATTTGGAAATATTTTCTTGTGGGTTGTATCACGCATTTATTCCTTTCACAAGATTTTTACAAACCAAACTTTTTAATTTAGAAGAGCTCCCTGTTACCTGCTTTTGGTACCAAGTTTAAGAAACCTTTGCCTACCCGAGACTTTTTCTTACTTTTCTAAAAAAAAATCTATGGCTTACATTTTACATTTAAACCTATGAAGCATTTTGAGGTAATTTGTGTATAACACATGTGTTGAGGTTGAAATATATTTTTTATTTCCTAACACATGTCCAATTACTCTAATCCCATTTTTTGAAAACGCTGTCATTCCTCCAGTTAGTTGCCTGTACATTGTTATAATCAGTTGGGTATATTTGGGTATTTTTACTGTTCCACTGATATAATGTTTTTCTCCCCAATATCACCATGTCTTGATTACTGTAGCTATAAAGTAAACCTTAATTGCAAGTACAATGTTTTCTCTTACTGTATTCTTTTTAAAGAGTGTTGGAGCTATTCTAGGGTCCTTGTGGTTCCAAACAAGTATTAGAATAAGTTTGTCTATATCCACAAAAATCCTTTCTTGGATTCTAATAGGACTTATATTAAACCGGTAAATAAATTTTGGGAGAATTGAAATTCACTATCTTTCAGTTCCCAGTCCATGAACATGGTATATATATCAGTGTGTTTAGATCTTCTCCGATTTCTTGCATCAGTATTTTGTAATTTTCCACACATGGATCTCACATGAGTTTTAAATGCATGCCTCAGGTTTCAGCTCATATGAGGTGATCACAAATATCATTATAATTTCTATATATTAATGTTAGCACATAGAAAAATTACCATTTAAGAGTTGATGTTCTAAACTATGACCTTGCTGAACTTATTAGTTCTAGGACTTTTCTTAAAGAATTATTGGAATGTCTATGTAGACAAATAGGTCATCTGTAAATAGAAACAGTTTTCTTTCTTCCTCTGATCAGTGTGGCACATTTCTTTTTATGTGTCCTATTAAAGTGATTAGAATTTACAGTACTATGATAAATAAGAAGGAGCAATTGCTGACATCTTTGCCTTCTGTTTTCAATCTTAGAGGAGGGGAGAAATATTAGGTATGAAGTTAGCTATAATTTGGGGGATTTTTAAAAATACTCTATCAAGTTGTAATGGGTTTTGTCAAGTGCTTTTTCTGCTTTGATTGATAATCTTCTATGTTTTTTTCTTTAGCCTATTGATATGATGAATCACACTGATTGATTTCTAATGTTGAACTGGCTTTGCATCTGTTTAACTCCAACTTGGTAATGGTGTAAACTCTTATTACATACTGGTGAATCACTTGAAATTTTTGAGGATTTTCATATCTAAATTCATGGAAGTTCTTAGTCTACAGTTTCTTCTTCTTCTTCTTCTTCTTCTTTTTTAATACTGTCTTGCCTATTTTAGCCAGGATATATTTTCCCCCAAAAATGGATCGGGACTGAGTAATAGTCCACTTGTATGTATACAATTTTTCTTATATGTGTGGAAGTTATATATGTACACACACATATTTTATATATATATATATAAGTATATACATGTAAATACACGCACAGTCAATATGAATCTACAATAGAGATTACTAGAGTCTGGGAAGGGTGGGGGTGGAGGAATGTCTGATAATGGACAGCAAAATAAAGTTGAGTGAAGGTAATGGGTTCTGGTGCTCTGTAAAACACTAGGGGAACTATAACCCACTATAAAGAAATAAAAGGACTGATTGCCTGGTATGAATGGTTTATGGTGTGTTTATTTGTTGAAATATTGCATTATGCTATATAAAATGTACAGGTATTTCACCTTAATTCAAAAAAAATTTTTTGACAGGCAGAGTTAGACAGTGAGAGACAGAGACAGAGAGAAAGGTCTTCCTTCTGTTGGTTCACCGCCCCCCCCCCAAATGGCCGCTACGGCTGGTGCACTGTGCTGATCCGAAGCCAGGAGCCAGGTGCTTCCTCCTGGTCACCCATGCAGGTGCAGGGCCCAAGCACTTGGGCCATCCTCCACTGCCTTCCCGGGCCACAGCAGAGAGCTGGATTGGAAGAGGAGCAACTGGGACAGAATCCGGTGCCCTAACCGGGACTAGAACCTGGGGTACTGGTGCCACAGGTGGAGGATTAGCCTAGTGAGCCGCAGCACTGGCCCAAAATTTAAAAGGTAAAATTTAAAAATGAGTTAGTACATTCTTTGGTCTGCTATTTTTTGAAATAGATTGCATAAAATTTTTTTTATTTATTTATTTTTTGACAGGCAGAGTGGACAGTGAGAAAGAGACAGAGAGAAAGGTCTTCCTTTGTCGTTGGTTCACCCTCCAATGGCTGCTGTGGCTGGCACACGGCGCTGATCCGATGGCAGGAGCCAGGTACTTATCCTGGTCTCCCATGGGGTGCAGGGCCCAAGTACTTGGGCCATCCTCCACTGCACTCCTGGGCCACAGCAGAAAGCTGGCCTGGAAGAGGGGCAACCGAGACAGAATCCGGCACCCCGACCGGGACTAGAACCCAGTGTGCCAGCGCCGCAAGGTGGAGGATTAGCCTAGTGAGCCGCGGGCCGGCCGATTGCATAAAATTGATGTCATGTTTCTTCAAATGTTTTTAGAATTATTCAGTGAAATCATATGAATTTGGAGACTTGTTCTTTCAGATATTTTAAGTTGAAAATTCAGTCTCTTTAATGATTATGGAGATATTCAAATTATCTATTTTATCTGGCATATGTTTTTGCTAGAATTTTGTGGGAAGCATTTTTATTTCCTAAGTTTCAGGATTTAAAGGAATTGCTCATAACATCCCCCTTATTACTTTTATAATGTCTTTAGAATTTGTAGTGATATCTCCTATTCATTCCTGATGCTAATTCTTTGAGTGTTACCCTTTTTTATTTCTTGTCAGTCATGCTAAGGACTCATCAGAAATATTATTGATTTTCCCCAAGGAATCAGTTATCTCTTCACTTATTTTTGTCTATTTATTCTGTTTTCAGTTTATTTTATTTCTGCTCTTATGTTTATTATTTCCCTTCCTCTGTTTGATTCGAATTTATTTTGATCTTATCTTCCTACATGTCTCATTTCTATTGTGCACATTTAGCAGAATAAATTTCCTTTTCAGTACTGCTTTATGTGCATCCCATATATTTTGATTATGATGTATTTTTGCTTTCATTCAATTCTATGCCTTTTAAAAGTTGCTTTGAGTTTTCCATCTGACTCTGGGTTTTTAGAGTATTGTTTAATGTTTATAAGTATAGGGATTTTATAGATGTATTTCTATGATCAACTTTTAGTTGCATCCATAGTGCGTGAATAACATACAGTTGGTATGATTTCAGTTATTTTGGATTTGTGGAACTTTGCTTTTTGGCCCAAGATATGGTCTGCCATGGTGAAATTTACATGGCTGCTTGGAAAAAAAATGTGCATTTTTCTGTTGTTTGGTGGAGTGTTCTGTTGGTTGACTGAGTTGATCCTCTATATCCTTATTGACTTTCTAACCATTATATATTTTACTGGGAGAGTTGTGGTGTTGGAATCACCAAGTATAACCATGAATTTGTCTATTTTTCCTGCCAGCAGTATTGGTATTTGAAAATCTGTAGTTTGATGTGTATGTACACATTTAGGATTATGATGTTGTCCTAGTGTATTGATCCTTTTTATAGTTATGGGGTCTCTCTCTCTCTCTCCTTCCCTCCTTTCCTCCCTCCCTTCTTCTCTCTCTCTGGATATCTTCTTTGCTCTTAAGTATTTTTTATTAGATAGTAATATAATCACTCCTGCTTTTAAAAGAAATGCTAATATTTACGTGATGCATTTTTTCTAACCTTTTATTTAGATACTATTTATGTCATTGAATTTGAACTGAGTTTTTGTACCAAGTTTACACTTGGGTCCTATATTTTTTTTAAGATTGATTTATTTATTTGAATGGTAGAGTTACAGAGAGGCAGAGGCAGAGGCAGAGAGAGAGAGAGAGAAAGAGAGAGAGAGAGAGGTCTACCATCCACTGGTTCACTCCCCAGATGGCCGCAATATCTGGAGCTGCACTGATCCAAAGCCAGGAGCCAGGAACTTCCTCTGGGTCTCCCATTTGGGTGCAGGGACCCAAGGACTCGGGTCATCTTCCACTGCTTTTCCAGACCATAGCAGAGAGCTGGATCAGAAGTGGAGCAACTGGGACTCAAACCAGCGCCCATATGGGATGCTGGCATTGCAGGCGGCAACATTACCCACCACGCCACAGTGCTGGCCCCGGTTCTTGCCTTTTTAAATTCACTCTGTCAGTCTGTATTTTTTCATTGATATATCTCGATGATTTCCACATAATGTAAATATTTATGTGTTAGAGACTTCTATTTTATTGTTTTCTGTCTTTGATTCTTCTGGTGCTCATTCGTCCTTCTCTTTTCTTGCCTTCCTGTGAATTATTTGAACATTTTATGTTAATTTATTCATGGTGCTTTTGAGTGTATACTTTTATGCACTTCCAATTGTAGTTGCCCTGGGTTTTGTAATACATGTATATGACTTACCAAGTCTCCGGGAATCAATACTTGCCACTTGGTGATCTGTAGGAACTTCAATTCCATTTAAGTCTCTACTTTCTTCACTTTCAAATACCATTGTTCATAGCATCAGATGGCGGTAAAAATTTTGTTTCAATCATTAAATATGTTTTATAAACCTCATAAGTAAAAGAGAAGCCTATTACACATACCAGTATTTTTGTTTTTCTCATTTATCCTTTTCCCTTCCTGATGCTTCTGAATTCCTTCAATTATCTTTTCTTTACTGTTTGAATAACTTTGTGAGGTTTTTTACAGTGAGGTCTGCTAATACCAAACTGAGCTTTCTCTCATCTGACAATGTTTTCATTTTCCCTTCACTCCTGAAGAAAAAATTGCACTAGATATAAGAGTCTCAGTTGATAGTGATTTTCTTCCAGTACCATGATTTAATTTTGAATTTAATTGCATTAAATTGAAATTCTTTTGATATTCAAATCTGTGCCTTGATAATGCCCTCCTTTAGCTGCTTTCAAGAATATTCTCTTTTCTTTAGTTTTCAAAATGTCATTATTATGTATCTTGTCATGATTTCTTTGAGTTTATTCCATTTGTTTCGTTTGTTAATCTTTTTGTAATTGTGTTTGCGTTTTTCTCTCCAGATGAGAGAAATTTGCAGCCACTATTTTGTCAAATACTCTTTTTTGCAGTATATTTGAAATGAATTTTTATTTTTTCTGAGGTGTTTTACAAGACTATTTTTTTTTAATTGTATAAATTTCACATATTTGATATATGCAATTTTAAGCCCATAATGATACTGCCCTCTCTTCCTTCCTCCTCCTTTGTTTCTGTTTTTAAAATTTTCTTTAGTAACATGCTTTCAATTTACTAGGTAGTCACAGGCTTAATCCTCTACTAACACTTTAACAAGTAGAAAACAGGAAGACCACTTTTCTGCAGGAATACAGATTAGGGCTATAAACAATAATCAGATCTGAAGATGTCAATTTCAATCATATACATTACATTTATTGTACTATATATATCAGTTAAAAAATCAAAGAAAACATGATACTTATCTTTGGGGACTGGCTTATTTCACTAAGCATAATGGTCTCCAGTTGCATCCATTTTGTTGCAAGAAAAAGGATTTCATTTTTTATGGCCGAGTAATATTCTAATGTGCATATATATACCACATTCAAATGTCCTTTCTTTCTCTTTATCCTCCTCCAGGGCCTTAATTGTGCAGTGTTTGGAACTGTTTTCAGGTTCATTGGATTCTTTGCATAAATTCTTCTAACTTATTATGAGTTCTCCAGTGAAATTTAAACATTCCTCTGGTGTTTCTCAGTTCTTTAATTTTCATTTGATCATTTTTACAGCCTCTATTTGCTGAACTTTTCTAATTTTTTTCACATTTGTTTCAAGAGAGTTTGTAGCTGATGAAGTATATTTTATGACAATTGCTTTAAAATCCTTGTCAAATAATTCCAACATCTGTTTCTTCTTGTTGGTGGTGTCAGTTGATTATCTTTTCTCATTAAAGGTTATTTTCAACTGTATCCTGGACATTTTTTCTGTGAGGCTATGAAATTCTGAGTCCTATTTAAATCTTTTATTTTTGTCATGTTGTCAACCTGTTTGGTCTTCCATGGAGTTGGGTGTTAGCCTGTTTGTTGGGCTGTAGTCCCAATGGAAGTGTCATTTGCAAATGTTATTTTCTTCTGATCGGCTTATTTGATTCCCTTGAGGCTCTCACTGTTGCCTACCGGTTCCACCTGTAGGGAAGAAGCAGTTTGTCCAGGTAAGGCAGTCAGGTGTCTCTTGGTGAAGGAGACATATGTGTGGGAACCTCCCTTAGGTACCCTCCTCACTTGGTGTCTCTGGTGATATGGCAGGGGCAGGAGTGATCTTGGGCCGATGGGGACAAAGAGGCTCCCTAAGCCCAGATCACTTGATATACTTGGGTCCTGCTTTGTGTTGTTTCCCACTTGTTCCTGAATCTGGACTGGGGAGAAAGTCGGCATTTTTATATAAAATTAAGTATACATCTACTCTATGACATGGAGTCCTCCTTTTCTGTATCCACCTGAGAATAAGTGAAGATTTATGTTCTCACAGAAACCTGTATGTGAATGCCCTTGAAATGATGAATGGATAAGTAAACTGTGATACAGCCATATAATGGGATACTATACAACAATAAAATAAACAAGTGATTCGTACATGCAACAATAGGGATAATTCTTAAATGTGTTTTACTAATTAAAAGACAAAAAGTCCAAAAAGTTATGTGTTATGTGAATCAGTGTTATCTAGCATCTAACAATGTTAAACTACTGGAATGAAAATGGATCAGTGCTTATCTTGAATTGGAGGAGGACTTGAATATAAGGGGTAGCACAGGGAACATTTGGAATGAGGGAACATTTTTATACAAATGGTGGTGGCTACTACTATTTGTCTAGATCCATAGAACTATTATTACAGAAATTAAAGTTGATTTATTATAAGATTTAAAAATCCACCAGGATATGAAGGAAAGATGGCATTAAGACTGTAACGAATGAATCAAACTATCTCACAAATGAATCACTTATGCACACTAAGAACACGAGGAAGAAAAGAGGTGATCAAGTAAGTTCCAAAAGCAGAGTTTTGACTGAATACTGTAAGACTAAAGACAAAAGGAACAATAAATAAACATTGCACTCATGCTGGTGTATGTTTTCTAGAGGGATTAGGTTAAAAATTGTGAAGCTATTTTAAACATGTATACTAATGCTCAGTAAATAAATATGAATATATTATAGAGAATGAGAGGCAAGTTTCATAATGTGGGAGAAGGAAGTTAGAAATACTGAAAATGGGAAATCTAAAATAAATTATATGATGTTGTATTGAAAGAAAATTCATTTGTATTTGTGAGTATGTGTATATTGTGTGTGAATAGATACAGAAATAAGCATCAATGTGTCTACACACCAGCTACTATACACACATAAATCTCCCACTGATAGGTACCGGATACCATGAGTCTCCTATAACAATGAGCACACCGTGCATCCACTGCATTGTTTATAATTATCATTCTCCAATCAGAAAAAAAAGAACAGAGCTCTTTGGAGATGTGGTTAATTTGAGGTTATGACTGGGAAAATACACAATAATCCCAGAACACCCTGTGGTGCCAGCAAGTAAGAAAGTGCTGAAATAAAACAAATCAAGAGGAAGCAATGGCTTGTCTTTACATTAGAATTTCAGTTAGTAAATTCAGAAGGAAAGAGAAATTTAAAAAACAAACTCACCATTAGAACACTACAGATGATTGCATAGGCAAATTTCATTGGTGAATGTTAGTGAGAACGTTTTAAGCAGAAAAGCACATACTTGTCTAAGTGTGCATCCCAAAATGTTCAGCAATTACAAAGAAGAAAAATAACAAGTTTACACTGGAGCACCTGGGCAGACCTATTTGAACCTTATAATCAAGGTCAAATCACAATTAATGAATAATCAGCACTATGTACCCACTCCTACATGTCCAGGGTAACCATTTGCTGCTATATTTCCAATAATTAGTGCACTCAATCTAACTATGAGAAAACGTATGAAAAATACAAATTGAAGTCTTTCTACAAGACACCTGTCCAGTGTTTTGTAGAAAGGTAGAAGGGTCAAAGTTCTGAAAAACAAGGAAAATCTGAGAAACTGTCACAAGCTGGAGAAGATAAAGGAGGCAGGTAAGTTAAATGTAATGTGAAAAATCTGTGGATCTGGAACAGAAAAAAGATCATTGTGGGGAGCAATCCGGACTAGACTAAGTTACTCGAATTAAGACTTATTCTATGCATCTGCTCTCCCACAATATGGCGCTGGGAGAGAAGTAAACAGCTTCCGCACAGCTGCCTCCAGTTCAACCAATAAACTGTAGGACTTGCTCCTGATTGGAGAGCAGCGTACTCGGCGTGTGGGCAGCCGAGTTAGGATTGGCGGAGGAGGACGATAAAGGAGGAGAGAGACGGCATGCACCAGGAACATCTATGGGGAACATCTAAGGAACACCCGTGCAGCCCCCGAGAGAACCGGCCGGCGGTGTGCCGCTCTCCTGCGGAAGTGGGGAATGTGGCCAGGGGGAACTGCCCTTCCACGGAGGTGGAAGGGATAGTAGCCAACCCGGGAAGAACCAGCAGCAAACCCGGGGAGGGCCGAGCAGACGAAAGAACAGAGCAGGGTCCTGTGTCGTTCCCCCATGAAGACGGGGAGCGACATAATGGTGCCGTGACTCGGATATGAAGCCTAGGCAGGGTTTGGTGTCGTTCCTCCACGAAGAGGGGGAGCGACAGATCATAGTGGAAAATTTGGTGGAATCCAGTTATATCTGTAGGTTAGTTTCTAGTTGTAGACCAACGCTAATTTCTTAGCTTTAATGAATTTTCCATGGCTATGTAAGAAATTAATGTGAATGAAGCTGGGTGATGAGTATACTATAACATTTCACTATTTTCACAGCTTTTTTTCCTAAGTTAAAAATTACCTAAAGATATTATTAGATCACTTTGTGTGGAGGATAAGAAAACATCAGTTGAAAACCCAGATAAATAAAAGAAAGAAAAATCGAGGATATACTCTGCCTTTCTTATGAGTTATATCCCTGGGTAGTCAAATAGCAGATGAGGGACAATGTCTTCTCACAAAGGTACTCTAGTAAATGAAAAACGAAACTTGTAGTTTCCCATTTGTCTGGCATTGAAGGAGTTTGGAAATCATCACCTCCATTTTCACATCAAGAAAAACATTTGAACAAACTAAAAATTGACAGTTCTTCACAGATCCATAAGATATTTGGGGTCCCAGGGAAAAACCATTGCCCTCAAAATCATAGAGACAGGCAGATTCTGAGAATTACAGCTCTCCAGTGCAGAGATCCAGGAACAGAGATCAATGTTGGAGCCAGGACAGGTGCAGGAAAATGTGAACTGTATTTGATGAGTTATTGGAGGTTTAATGTGGAAAAACTTGAGAGGTAAAACTCCAGAAGCAGGCACACTTCTGTGAATTTTACCTCCAGGATAACTCCTGGGTTGATGGGAAGAACTGGAGAAAAATTCCACTTTGCTTCGCGCAAGGGGAAGAGAAATTAGCAGTTTAGAAACATGACCAGAGCATTATCCTTAGCAAAGCCTGCCCTCAGTGGAAACTATTTTATCTTAGTCTAACTGACTTGGGAGAATTGAAAGACCCAACTCTTCCTCTTACATCCTTGTGGTCTCATGTTGGGGGCAGGGAGTTGGGGAGTAACAGCGAAACACTTGAAGTCACAATCCAGGGCCCTCTGAAAGACTGAAGCCTGGAGCTGGCACTGTGGCATAGTGGGTAAAGTGGCTGCCTGCAGTGCTGGTATCCCATATGGACAACTGTTTAAGACCTGGCGGCTCCATTGCTGATCCAGCTCCCTGCTCATGGCCTGGGAAAGTAGTGAAAGATGGCCCAAGTACTTGGGCCCCTACACCCATGTGGGAGAACTGGAAGAAGCTCCTGGCTCCTCCTGGCTTTGAATCAGCTTAGCTCCAGCCATTGTGGCCATCTGGGGAGTGAGATGGAAGATCTCTCTCTCTCTGCCTGACTCTGTAACTCTGCCTTTCAAATAAATAAATCTAAATTAAATTTTTTAAAAAATTAAAAAAAAAAAAGACTGAAGCACAATCAGAGGACACCCTCTCCCCTACACCTTGCTGCCCTATCAGTAGGGTCTTGTATGATAACAAGAGCTTACATCTGAAAAGTCCATAGGAAACCCAAAGCAATAGGTAAGATCATATTTGGGACATGCTCAGGCTGACTTGCCCCAAGTGGTGGAGTTGGAAGCATACCAGGGGATTCCAATTCAATCCCATCGAGGTGGCATGTACCAATGCCATCTCACTGTTCCAGGTGATCAGTTTCAGTTCACAGTTGGTCATGGTGAAGGGACTGGGAGTCAAAGGGAGCACATAGACAAGTCTAGTACCTGCTAACGCTAACTGATGGAGTAAATAAAGGGGAGAGTGATCCAACATGGGAAGTGAGATACTCAGCAGACTCATAGAATGGCAGATGTCCTAAATAGCACTCTGGCCTCAGAATCAGCCCTAAAGGCATTCGGAGCTGGCTGAAAAGCTCATGAGAGTATTTCAGGCATGGAAAGCCAAGACACTCTGGCAAAAGATCTCTGCGAGTGAGATCCCAGTGGAAAGAACAGGTCATCAAAGAAGGAGGTACCTTTCTCTGAAGGGAGGAGAGAACCTCCACTTTGACTATGACCTTGTCTAAACAAGATAAGAGTCGGAGAACTCAGAGGGCTTCCATAGCCTTGGAAACTCATGACTGGAGCATAGGGAGATTACTGATGCCATAGACAGGAGTGTCAATTGGTAAAGTCAACAACAGGAGTCACTATGCACTTACTCCTCATGTAGGATCTCTATCCTTAATGTGCTGTACATTGAGATTTAATGCTATAACGAGTCCTCAAACAATATATTTCACTTTGTGTTTCTATGGGGGTGCAAACTGTTGAAATCCTTACTTAATGTATACTAAACTGATCCTCTGTAAAAAAAAAAAAAAAAAGAAATTATCAATTCCCAACTTGACTCTCACTGGGATTAAACATGACAATAGGTCTGCTCTGATTTCATCATCATTTAAAAAAAATCATCTATTATTTTTCACTTTATGTTTCTGTGTGGGAACAAACTGTTGAAATCCATACTTAATGTATACTAAGCTGATCTTCTGTATATTAAGATAATCGAAAATGAATCTTGATGTGAATGGAAGGGGAGAGGGAGTGGGAAAGGGGAGGGTTGTGGGTGGGAGGGGCGGTATGGGGGGGAAGCCATTGTAATCCATAAGTCGTACTTTGGAAAATTATATGCATTAAATAAAAGTTTAAAAAAAAAAGGAATCTGGGGCAGGGGTGGGAATTATAGCCTCTGACATCTACAGCAAAGGGCAAACACTGCTGATTCCTAGCCTGATACAAATAAAAACCCATCCTAAAGTCCTACTTACCTCAGTTCCTTTCATCCAGTATTTCACATCTGGCTCCAAGGCATACCAAAAAACAAAACTCACTGTTGAATCAGGAGAGAAATGATCAGAACTAGACTGAGATCTAGCAGAGATCTGAGAATTTTCAGACTGAGAATTTAAAACCATGATTAGCATGCTATGTCTTCAATGGAAAAAGTGAACAACAAACAAGAACAAATTGTCAATGTTGGCAGAGAGCTAGAGCTCTAAGAAAGAGGAAATGCAAGAATCTATCTATCTATCTATCTATCTATCTATCTATATGCATTCATATGTTTATTGACGCATTATTCACAAAATGCGAGACATGGAATCAGCCTAAGCATCCTAATTGTCCATTAGTGGATAAAAATGTGGCATCTGTACTCATTGGGATGCTATTTAGCCTTACAAAAGAAGGAAATCTTGCCATTTGCAACAACCTAGTCAAACTCAGAGGACATCATGCTAAGTGTAATAAGCCAGGGACAGGAAGATAACTGCATGATCTCACTTATTTTGACATTTAAAAACAGAACTTTGGGTGAATTTTTGACATACTGGTTAAGAGGCTGCGTAGGATGCCCACATCCTATATCAAAACACCTAGGTTTGAATTCTGGCCCCATTCCTAATTCCTGCTTCCTGCTAAAGTACACCCTGGGAGGCAGCAGTTAATTACTCTGCCACTCTTGTAGGAGGTGTGGATTGAGTCCCTAGCTCCCAAGCACCTGGGAAGTGAACCAGCTGATGGGAGACCACCCCCTCTTTCTCCCTCTCTCCCTCTCTCTCTTTCCCTTCTCTTGCCCTCTCCATCCCCGCCCTACAGTAGGATAATAAACAGATAAATAAAAAATAGGACTTGTAGAAACAGAGAATACTCATAGAAGAGTGGTTACCAGAAAGACTGAGATAGTGTCTGTTAGGAATCATGAAATGTTGATCAAGGGATGCAAAATTTCAGTTAGGCATATGAATAAATTTAAGAGTCTTTTGTACATTATGGTGACTGGAGATAATATATTGCACATTTGGAAACTGCTGAGAACACAAAAATGATAAGTACATGAGATAATGTATATGGTAATTAACTGGATTTAGCCATTCCACAATATATGCATATAACCAAATCACTATTATATACAATTTTTGCACCAATTGAAGACACAAAAACAAAATACAATAAATCAAAAACACTGTAATGGAAATGAATAATGCAAAAGTGCAAAGATAGAATCAGTGAGTTTGAAGAAATGTCATAGACTCTTAAGTGCATAGAGAAAAAGGATTTAACAGAATATTCAATAACTTTGGGGCAACTACAAAAGGTGTAATATGTATATGATATCAAGGGAAGGAGAAAAAAGAGCAAAATGAAGGAAATGTTTGAGGAAATGATGACCGAGAATTTCCCCAAATTAATGTCAGGCACCAAACCACCAAACTTCCTGGGAAGCTCAAAGGACTCCTGGCAGAACCACACAACAAAATTGACATCTAGGCATATTAACTACAGCTGCAGAAACTCAAAGATAAGGAGAAAATCTTAGAAGAAACCAGACAAGGGTAGAAACACTTTATCTATGGAGAACCAAGCATAAGAAGTGCATCTGACTTCCCTGTGGAAACCAAGCAAGCAGGAAGACGGTGTTGTGAATGTTTAAGATGCTGACAGGGAAAAAATATGAACCTGGAGTTCTATGTCCAGTGTAATTATCTTTGAAAAGTTAAGGACAAATAAGGAACTTTACCAGATTCAGAAAAAAAATGGAGTTTGTCTTTCAAGAAAGGATGAAAGAAATTTTTTGGAAAGAAGGAAAATGACGTAGGTCAGAAACGTGGATCTGCTGAAACTTGGAGGAGCAATAGGGAGAGAATAAATCAGGTAATAAAATCAGTTATTTTTCTTTTTAAATTTTTCATTAACAATACTTGCACATACTGATGGGGTACAGTGTGATGTTTCAATATGTGGATGCAGTCTGTACTGTTCAAGGTAACCAAATTTTTTCCCTTTTAACATTACTGTGATTAGAACCTTGGAGCTACTGGGAAAGGGCAGAAGCATAGAATGTTTCAGCCACAAATGCCTTCGGAGCCTAGTAGGAGGGGACTGAGATGAGATGTGCTGATAAGTGTGCCCCACTTTCCGCCCAGCAGATAGCAACCTGCTCCTGACCCAGCCGCAGTGCTTAGCCACCTGCCTGATCTGCAAATTGCAGCAGCTGCAAAACTAGCAGACTCCGACCTGACCCCCATCAAACCCTCTCAGCCTGTAAGAGAGAGGTCTCTGGTCCCTGTGACCGGTGACCCCTCTCAAGTTTATCCTCTAATAAACCTGTCCCAGCTGTCCAGTCACCTCTCTCCATTTCTGATTCTTCCACTGCTGCATCTCTTTCCTAAAAGGCGCTCCTCTGTTCCTTTGTTCATAAAATATATAATAGGTTATTGTAAACTATAGTCATCCCACTATGCTTTGTGACAGTAGGAATTTATTCCTTTTATCTAACTCTGGATTTATTACCTGTTGTCCAGTCTCTCTTATCTCCTCCTACCCCTCCCAAGCTCTAGTAATTACTATTATGTATTTAGGTTGATTTTTTTTACACTTCCATGTATGAGGGGGAACAATAGTAGCCATCAGGAAAATGCAAATAAAACCAAATGAGCTATTTTTCTTAATCTTAAATAATCTAGAAGATACCATTTTGTTCTAAGTAATAATGGTAATAATTGTGTGGTTATAGCAAGATATAAGGGAAATGAATACAGTGACTTTATAAGGGATGAGAAGAGGATATATACTTTAAAGGTAGTATATTTGAAGGTGCACTTGGATTTATTCAGATTCGTATTGCAAACACTAGACCAACTACTAAAAGATATATACATATATATTTTATTTTTGACAGGCAGAGTAGACAGTGAGAGAGACAGAGAGAAAGGTCTTCCTTTTGCCATTGGTTCACCCTCCAATGGCCGCCGTGGCTGGCGCACTGTGGCTGGCACATCGTGCTGATCCGAAGCCAGGAGGCAGGTGCTTTTCCTGGTTTCCCATGCGGGTGCAGGGCCCAAGCACTTGGGCCATCCTCCACTGCACTCCCTGGCCACAGCAGAGAGCTGGCCTGGAAGACGGGCAACCGGGACAGAATCCGGCGCCCCGACCGGGGCTAGAACCCGGTGTGCAAGCGCTGCAGGTGAAGGATTAGCCTATTGAGCCACGATGCCGGCCTAAAAGATATTTTCAAAAAAGCATAATTGGTATACTAAAAGAGGAGGTGAAAAAATAGTGGAAGACAAAAAAAAGAAACAAAAGCAAGGACGTTGAATAAAAAGCACTAACAAATATTGTAGATAATAAATCCAGGGGCAGCGCTATGGAACAGGTGTTAAAGCCACCGCTGTGGTGCCAGCATCTCATATGGGTGCCGGTTCAAGTCCTGGCTGCTCCACTTCCAATCGAGTTCTCTGCTATGGCCTGGGAAAACAGTACAAGATGGCCCAAGTTGATTAGCATTACCATGACATATCTTTGTCCATTTACTTTTTTGGGCCTCAGAACCCATGTGTGAGACCTGGAAAAAGCTCCTGGCTCTGGGCTTCGGGTCAGCATAGCTGTGGCCATTGCAGCCATCTAGGGGGTGAACCAGCAGATAGAAGACTCTCTCTCTCTCTCCCTCTCTCTCTCTCTTTCTCTCCTTCCCTCCCTGCCCTCCCCCCCACCTTCCCTCCCTCCATCTCTGTAACTCTGCCTTTCAAGCAGATAAGTAAATCTTAAAAAAAAACAATAAATCCAATTATACCAATAATCACTTTAAACATCAGTGGAATATATGCATCAATTAAAACAAAGTGTCAAATTTGGTTAAAACATAAGACCCACATATATGTTGCCTACCTTAAACTGGTTTTTATATAAAAACACAGATTGATTGAAAGTAAATGGACAGGGGCTGGCGCTGTGGCCCACTTGGTTAATCCTCCACCTGTGGTGCCGGCATCCCATATGGGTGCTGGGTTCTAGTCCCAGTTGCTCCTCTTCCAGTCCAGCTCTGTGCTGTGGCCCGGGAGGGCAGTGGAGGATGGCGCGGGTGCTTGGGCCCCTGCACCCGCATGGGAGACCGGGAGGAAGCACCTGGCTCCTGGCTTCGGATTGGCGCAAGGCCAGCTGTGGTGGCCATTTGGAGAGTGAACCAATGGAAGGAAGACCTTTCTCTCTGTCTCTCACTCTCACTGTCTGTAACCCTACCTGTCAAATAAAAAAAAAAAGTAAATGGACAAATATATGTCATGGTAATGCTAATCAAAAGAAAGCTGGAGTAGCTATATTAATTATAGACAGACCATACTTCAAAGCAAGGAAAATTATCAGGGATTAAAGGGACATTGCATCATGATAAATTGATTAATTTAACAAGACAACATCCTAGTTATGAGTATGTCGGCACCTAAGAACAGCATCAAAATACATGGCACAAAAGTGATTGAACTTCAAGGAGAAATATGAGATTCGAGGGTAATTCTGCTATGATGCTGGAGACTGGAATACCATTCTATGAGTAATTGATAGATACAGCAGGGAGAAAATCATAGTTAAACTGAACAATGCCATCAGTCAACCAGACCTAATTGACATTTATAGAATACTTTCTTCAACAACAGAAGAACATACAATCTCTTAAATTTTACACACTTATATTCACCAAGATAGATAATATTTTGGACCATAAAACATAACTCAACAAACTTAAAAAGGGTAAGTGTAAACACAGTGTTAAATTAAGTATCTTAATGTTTTACAACACTCAGTTAATGGATCTGGGTGCCAATTATCATTAATTTGGGGCATCAAAGGATTGCAGTCTAACCATGATGTACTTCCTGATGAGAGCTTGCTGTACCACCTATAACCTTGTCGAAGAAGTGGAGCCTGACTCTGTCTGAGCCTGTGGATCAGTCGCTAGTTTTCAGAAAATATAGAGAAATAGGAGCTGCATGTTGAGTTTGAAATATAGGGTGCAAGAAACTTTAAAAGGTATTAGAACCCAGATTTGAAAGAGGGGAAGGGAAAAAGAGAGAGAGAGGGAGAGAGAGAGAATAAAAATGGAAACAAAGGAAGAGGGGGAGGGAGGGAGGGAAGGAGCAAGGAAGGGATGGAGAAAGGAAAGAAGCAGGAGGAGGAAAGAGGGAAGGGGGGATGTGGGGAAAGTTTGAAGGAGAGAACTCTAGAATAAAAGATGAAATACTAAATAACAGCAAGTTGGAAAAATAAATATAACTGTACTGTAGTATCTAGTGTGCAAAGTGATGACAAGGCCATAAAGGACTTTGAGAATGTGCCCATGACAAACATCGGTATAGTTACATTTGGAGACAGGCACAGGATGCACTTTGGATGAGACCTGAGGAAGGACTTTTGGGGTTGTTGCAAGGTTTTATTTCTTGCCCAGGATGGTTGTGACAAAGGCATTTGTCTCTTGATCATAATCAACTAATATGGACCTTTGTTTTGATCTGGATTTCTGTTTTGTCTTAAAACAAAAGGACACATAAGTACTCTTATTCCACTGGGTAATGTATGTACAAACCCAATGGGGCTGGCGCTGCAGGCAGAGGATTAGCCTGTTGAGCCGCGGCGCCGGCACCCCGGGTTCTAGTCCAGGTCAGGGTGCTGGATTCTGTCCCGGTTGCTCCTCTTCCAGTCCAGCTCTCTGCTGTGGCCTGGGAGTGCAGTGGAGGATGGCCCAAGTACTTGGGCCCTGCACCCGCATGGGAGACCAGGAGAAGCACCTGGCTCCTGGCTTCAGATCAGCATGCTGCGCCGGCTGCTGCGCACCAGCCACAGTGGCCACTGGGGGGTGAACCAACGGAAAAGGAAGACCTTTCTCTCTGTCTCTCTCTGCCACTGTCCACTCTGCCTGTCAAAAAAAAAAAAAAAAAAACCCAATGGGAAAAGCTAAGGGGAGCATGTCCTGGACTTGGGGGAAGAAAGAATATGTACAGAAGGGAATGGGGTCTCCTTCTGCCTCTGCTCCTTTCTGCACATGTCACACCCTCCCTGGCCAACAGCAGGTAGAGCCTTCTCACAGTAAATTTTCCTAGCCCTTGGCATGTTTGACTGCCTAGATCCAAAGGTAACTTTCATCCCAAGACTGATGGCAGGAGGGAATCTGATTGGGGTTGGTTATTCAATGAGTGAAGTATTCCTCCCTGGATTAGGCATCCAACAGCTGAGCAAAGATGGGGACCAGTACAACTGGGCTGTCCTCATGGGTGTTCCTGGGAAGACAAGGGGATCAAGTTCGCCTCCAGCATGGTCTTGTATCTTGCTAAGTGTGTTTTGGGGTCTTGGCTTTTGATGTTCTGGATTTTTCTGTCCATATTGCTGAATCAATTTTCTCTCTTTGAGTTTTGTTATCACATGTTTATACAGGAGAATCACTCAGACATGCAATCTTTTTTTTAACTTTTATTTATGAATATAAATTTCCAAAATACAGCTTATGGATTACAATGCCCCCCCCATAATTTCCCTCCCACCTGCAACCCTCCCATCTCCCGCTCCCTCTCCCCTTCCATTCACATCAAGATTTTCAATTCTCTTTATATACAGAAGATCAGTTTAGTATATATTAAGTAAAGGTTTCGACAGTTTGCACCCACACAGAAACACAAAGTGAAAAATACTGTTTGAGTACTGGTTATAGCATTAAATCAAATGTACAGCACATTGAGGACAGAGATCCTACATGAGGAGTAAGTGCATAGTGACTCCTGTTGTTGACTTAACAAATTGACAGTCATACATGCAATCTTAAAAACTATCAAGTCATTAAATCTAAGAATTCTTGAATCAATTTGAGAAACACTGTTATTTTATCCTTACTCTGAACTCTGTCCAAATTCTTGGCTATACCAATGATCAGATATGCAGTACACATTGTCTTTAAACAACACAAATAACAAATAATCTCAATTGACATTTCAACTTTTCTGGTAGCTGCCATTTCTTCAATGAGCCAACACTTCAGAACTGATTGCTCTGAGAAAGCCTCACATACATTGAGTCTTGCAGCCTCAGATACAGCCCTGTTCTCTCTTAATCAAACAAGTTAAGATTGGCTCTGGACATGGTTCTAGGGAAGAATAGTCTTTGTATAAGTGCTACAGGTTCACATGAATGTACTCTTTGTGTTGATCAGAAAAAAAAAGTCAGTGCCATAGTGTTAGAGAATTACTGAGTCATGGGTTTCAAATATCTATAAATCCTGGAATCTGGAATCTGCTGAGTCGTGATATTTGAAAATTAGATTCATTTGTATACAAGCCTGTACTTGCATTTTTAGAATACTGAAGTCACAGCTCTGGAATCCCACAACCATTCTCTCTGAAAGCTTCAAAATTTTAGCCTTGACTTAAATATTCTGTGCCTATTAATTCACGAATATCAAGAAATTAAGAGTCATGGAGTCATTATGTCTTAAAGATGCAGCTGTGGATGCTAGAGCAGGGTACAGATTTGTGGAAAATGCATATATGGGAAACTATGCATGGATCTCAAAAAATTTTTAACAAAAACAAATGTATCTTTTAATTTTACTTTCCCACAAACTTTTTAAAGAACATCATATGTGTCTACTTCAACAGGAATACTCCATTGTTAAAGGAAGTCCCTGGGGGCAGCATTGTGGTGTAGCAGGTAAAGCCACCACCTGCAGTTCCACCATCCCGTATGGGTGCAGGTTCAAGTCCTGGCTGTTCCACTTCTGATCCAGCTCTCTGTGATGGTCTGGGAAAGCAGTGGAAGATGGCCCAAGTCATTGGGCCCCTGCACCCACATGGGAGACCAGGAGGAAGCTCCTGGCTACTGGTTTCAGATCAGTTTATCCATTGCAGCCATTTGGGGAGTGAACCAGCAGATGAAAGACTCTCTCTCTCTCTCTTTCTCTCTCTCTCTCTCTTTTTCTCTCGCTCCCTCCCTCCCTCCTTCTCTCTCTCTCTCTGCCTCTGCCTTACAAATAAATAAATCTTTTCTTTTTTTTTTTAAAGGAAGTCCCTGGTAGGAGTTAGTAATTTGTTCTGCATTAGTTACGTATCAGTAGCTTTATAGAGGTAATATATTGTTGTAGTATCATTAGTATTACCCCTGCTTTAAGGGTCTAGAGACCAAACCTAAGAATGTGATGTGAAAAGTTAGCTGGTAGATGCGAGTCAGAACTTTAACCTGTGTGTCTATTAGAAGCCTTGAGAGGTGATCGTGACCGTATACAGGGAGTGAGAAGATCATGGAGGAGTCAGCCTCTGGCCAGCATCTCATCCCAACTGCCTACAAAGTCTCCTAATCACCTTCACCCATTCTCTGTCAGGGTACAATAGTAAGGCAGACTTTCAGCTAACGCATAAGGCTTGCAAATGGCCCTCTGCTGACTTACCATCAAAAATACTCATACATAATTACTCTTCTGCTGCTCAAATCCCAGAGCTGTTCTAGGAGAGAGTATAAGAATGGGTCCAAAATTTGTGGATCTGCACATTAGAATCATCTGCTGATCTTTTTTGAAGATTTGTTTATTTATTTAAAAAGAGTTAGAGAGAGAGAATGAGAGAGACACAGAGAGAAAGAGCTTCCATCTGCTGGTTTACTCCCCAGATGGCTGCAACAGCCAGGGCTGAACCAGGCTGAAGCCAGAAGCCAGCAACCAAGAGCTTTATCTGGGTTTCCCCTTGTGGGTGGCTGGAGCCCAAGCCCTTGGGCCATCTTCTGCTACTTTTCCCAAGCCATTAGCAGGGAGCTGGATGGAAAGTGGAGCATCCAAGACACAAACTGGCACCCCTATGGGATGCTAGCATTGAAGGCAGCAGTTTTTGCCAACTAGACCACAATGTTGCCCCCATCTGCTAATATATAAATCCTTTGAAAAGCCTTGTCCCACCCAAACAATTTAAGCCACATTCCTGGCATTTAGGGCATTTGGTACACCAGCATGGACATTTAAAGCTATCTAGATTATTGCAATAGGAAGAAAAGCTTGGGAACTACACACTTATTCTGTTATTATGGACAGTATTGATTTCATATGGAATTCAAGTAAAGGAGTTTTTTAAAAAATCATGAAGCGAACAATGGGATTAGAACCTCTGGGAAGAAGGCTGGGTAGGGGTGATTTTCAGAAGCTCCTCCTGCTGACAGAGAGGTGAAATCCCTGGAGTTCCAAGAACTCCCTGAACTGTGTCATTCTTTTTTTTTTTTTTTTTTTTTTTTTTTTTTTTTTTTTTTTTTTTTTTTTTTGACAGGCAGAGTGGATAGCGATAGAGAGAGACAGAGAGAAAGGTCCTCCTTTTGCCGTTGGTTCACCCTCCAATGGCTGCCACGGCTGGCGTGCTGCGGCCGGCGCATCGCGCTGATCCGAAGCCAGGAGGCAGGTGCTTCTCCTGGTTTCCCATGGGGTGCAGGGCTCAAGCACTTGGGCCATCCTCCACTGCACTCCCTGGCCACAGCAGAGAGCTGGCCTGGAAGAGGGGCAACCGGGACAGAATCTGGCGCCCCGACCGGGACTAGAACCCAGTGTGCCGGCGCCGCAAGGCGGAGGATTAGCCTAGTGAGCCGGGGCGCCGGCCTGTGTCATTCTTTTCTACAACTTAGGAACCTGGGTTTTAGGATTTTTCTCCCCATGGTTTGAAATTGTGAGTCATCAAATCAGCTATTTTAAGGTAACTAGTGAGGGCTGGGTTTCTTCACTTGCAAGTTCTAGAATTGCCCAAACAGCCCAGTTTTCCAAGGACTTTCTGGGTTTTTGCTCTGAAAGTCCCATTTCTTGGGGAAACTGCAGTCCCCAGGCAAAATGGTATGTTTGATCACTCTACTCGCAATCTAAGAATTTTGAGTAATTTATTTTCCTCCATTTCCTTGGATAATCTCTCTTCATCCTCATCTCATAAATGAGCCACCACCATGATTTAACCTAACCACATTAAACTCTGAGGACATTCCCTATATTCTGAGAGATGTCATCCCTAACTCCTGAAGCTTCCATTCTCACTAAGAGCCACCTGCTTCCCTTTTGTTCTTAAACCCACACAACCCCTAGATCCAAATTCACTGACACCTCTGGGTCAGGATTGGACTCTCAGTTATCCTTTCACTCACCTATGAGTGGTTCATAGCCATTGGAAAGTGAAGAGTGAAGCCCACCACTTAACTACTGGTCCCCATCCTTGACTGGGGCTTCTAAGTCAAAGTAAAATGCCAGTTTAGGAGGATAGGAAAGCAAACTGATCCAATTAGGCTCTTTATCTTGTGAGCAGATTTTCTCACACTACCCCACATAAGTGGAAACACACCTCAAGGACAATGGAAAAGAGAAATTTTAACTTACAGTGGGCCTTCACAAGGACATGGGGAAGCTGAACAGCCCAGAATGGTATCAAGCGCAGAACCTCCAAGGCAGCCACCAGGAAGACTTGAATGGGATGGTATCCTCAGCAGCAAGAATCCAGGGACCTCCATTTCAGGGTTCTTCTGGTGGATCATTCACCTAGATGCTGTTTTTCTATTACTCTCTCTGTGGATCTACTTCCCTTTTGCTACTAAAGAATTCCTTATTGGCAAACCTTCCACCTTGAGTACAAGGGAAGTAGATCCTACCTTGCTTAATTAACATCCAAAATACTTTCCATGGAAAATATCTTCATTTAGCTCTTGACTATTGGAGTAGTTACCTTCAGACCACCACTGGTCCACAATCAATCAGCTGTGGACTAGGGGTAGGGGTTACGGCATGACTACATACATTTGTCCTCTCAGAAAGTACTGTAGGCACAGTAGTTTATATCAGAAGCAATGAGAGACCCTATGAGCAGCATGCCCAATGAGATGATAAAATCTTGCATCTCTAGCCTTTTAGGAGTGAAGGTAAAGTGCTGCACATTGAAAGAAGTCAGAATTATTTTGAAACCTCAGCTAGTTTTTAATAGCTGGCCTTGTGAAATTTACACCACATCTTTTGCTCTCATCTGTAAAATGTAAGCTAAGAATTCTTCCATATTGTGCTTGTCATGAAGATTAATTTATGTAGCCTACATAAGCATCCAGTCCACAATAGAGCCTCTAGAACCATTATTTTCCAACATAAATTCAGGCATTTCTTTCTCCTGTCTCTTGGTCCTCAGCCATCACAACGCACCATGACAAAGCACGGTGAGGACTCTTCAATCAATAGTCTGATCTGCTTTGGATGGAGCACAAGCAGGTTGGATTGGGTCACCCAGAAACCCTTCATCAATCCCCAGTCTTTTATGTAATCCAAGCACATGATCAGAGATCTTATACCTTAAACTTGAATCATCAATCTCAGTACTAATGGAATGTAGAAAATACACTTTTCCCCGGAAGATCACTAAAAGGTCACAGTCTTGTTTTCCTCTGATAGATTTTCTGTCATATCATATAGTAATGTTCAGTTGGGTGCTGAGATTACTGTCCTGAGAAAAAACATGATCTCTGTACCTGTGTTACCCAGCTCTCAAATTGGGTTGAGAACTGCTCCAGAGATGACTCTTTAATCATCACTGGCAGCTAACTTTTAAATAGTTTTAATTTTGAGGACATCAGCTGAACAAGATGAACTGTACCATATTACTCAGTCTGGGTCACACTCAGTCTCTACAAACTCCACCTTTCTTTTTCTCATTCTCTTTCTTTCCCTCCCTCCCTCATTGTTTCCCTTTCTTTCTTACTCCTTCCCTTCATTATTTCCTTTCTTTTTCTCTTTTATTAATTTCCCACTTCATCCACAATGTCCTTTCCTATTCCACTCCCATCCTGAACTTCAAAATGTGCACACATAATACCTGAAGAAAGTCCTTTCAAACCATTTTGTACGTTTATCCACGTGAAATAGAGTTGTGGTATGTATATGTGATTACTACAAATGTTTTGTTTTATTAACCACAGACATGTTGATACATGCAAACCTAATTCCTTTCTTGGATTTCTGCTGAGCTCTCTACTGTGTATGTGCGTCATTGTTCATTTCTGTAATGAGGACCACCAACTTCACTCCAGTTCCTTGTTCTTATAGCCAAGTTCTCTTTGTGCACAATCTAAGGCTTTCTTTATGAGATATACTCTGGGGTATTATCAGATCAGGGAGCATACACTCACATATTTTTTCCTGATTGTTCTGAACAGCCCTTCTGGTCTTTAATTTTTCAAATAAGCAATTTTCCATTTCCCCACATTTTCACTAGCATTTAACATGATCAAAGTTTTGCCAATCTGACAGTAGTATGTGTGTGAGTTTAGGTTACAACTGAGGTTAGCTGTGCATTCATTCAGTGGCAGGTGTTCTGCCTGCTTTTCCATGTAAGAGGCTTTTAGTATCCTTCATCCATTTTTTTCTCTGTTAGATTTTTGGCCTTTTCCTTGTTGATTTTCAGAAATTCTTTCTGTGTACTATAGAAAAGAGCAAAGCTCAAGATGCCATGAATAATTTATCTTTGCTAAACAGAAATATTCTATTTTGAATGAATTAAGTCCATAAATTCTTTCTTTTGTAAATGATTTTTGGATCTTAGTTAAGAAAGAGTTTTCCACCTGAATTCACAAAGGCATTCTATACCGTCTACTGGGTTAGCAGATTTACCTTTTTATAGAGGTTTAACTTATTTGATACTATTTTTTGTGCATGTATAAATAGGAATACAGCTTTATTCTTTCTCTAGAGGTAGCTATCCTGCTTAGCCACATAACAAACACATCCTCACTGATGGTAGTGTAACCACCACTGTATACTGTATTCCTGCATACTCATACAGCTCTGCCTGGACTATTGAGGCAATTCCATTGCACTTGTGCTAATAGCACATTTAACATTAAAACAGTTTGTGCTGTGTCTTATTTTAAGTGTAACTTCCCTATCTTGCATATAATTTTCAGAAAAAATTTAGTAAGTTATGAACTTCTAGAATCAGTTTCTTCTATGGGATATGTACTCTATGGAACACTATACAGCAGTAAAAAACAATGAAATCCGGGCATTTACAACAAAATGGAAGAAGCTGGAAAACATCATGCTGAGTAAAATAAGCCAGTCCAAAAGGGACAAATATCACATGTTCTCCCTGATCGATGGCAACTAAACAAGCATCTAAAATGATACCCATTGAAGTGAAATGGACACTGTGAGAGATAATGACATGATCAGCCCTTATCCAGACTGTTGAGGAACAACTTACTATTTTATTCCTTTAAAAAAAAGATTCAGTTTCTTAATTTTCCCCAAAGAAGATAATTACAAAAATAAGGGCTGGTTATTAGAAAGAAGCCAAATATATAGACTTAAATATGTCAAGATCATTTAAAAAATAAAAATACAAATAAATAAGATATAAAATGAAATAGACTGAACACAAATACACTAGGTTTTTTTTTTTTTTTTTTTGGACAGGCAGAGTTAGACAGTGAGAGAGAGAGAGAGACAGAGAGAAAGGTCTTACTTCCATTGGTTCACCCCCCCCAAGTGGCCGCTACAGCTGGCATGCTGCGGCTGGTGTGCTGTGCCGATCTGAAGCCAGGAGCCAGGTGCTTCCTCCTGGTCTCCCATGCGGGTGCAGGACCTAAGCACTTGGGCCATCCTCCACTGCCCTCCCAGTCCACAGCAGAGAGCTGGACTGAAAGAGTAGTGACCGTGACAGAATCTGGCACCCCAACCAGGACTAGAACCCGGTGTACCGGTGCCACAGGGGGAGGATTAACTTAGTGAGCCACAGCGCCAGCCACAAATACACTAGTTTTTAAAATTTAAATGAATTTTCTTTTAAACATGGCAGGTGGAAAATTCCACTAAAATCGGAATAGAGAGGAAAGATGATGGGCAGGCATTTGGCACAGATACCACTTGGAATGCCTTCACCCCATATCAGCATACCTGGGTTCGAGTGCCAGATCCACTTCCAATTCTAGCTTTCTGTTAATGTGCATCTTGGAGGCAGCAGGTAATGGCTGGGGTCACTTGGAAAAACAAAACATTTGCTAGAAGGGACAGAAGGTAAAGTGATGTTACCTTCACAGAAGCAAAACAAGACACAAATGGACTTTAAAATCAAAAAACAGATAAATCTGAGAGGTCCAATAATTTGGAGTTATAAAAAGTGAGAATGGATATAAATGCAGAAAGTGAAATAAAAGTAAAACAATTCCAGAAATATTATTAAATTTTAGGGCATCAATCTCCAGGATTAAAAGTCCCAATGAGGGTCCAGCTCTGTGGCATAGAGGGTAAAGCTGCTGCCTGCAGTGCTGGCATCCCATATGGGCGCAGGTTCAAGTCCCAGCTGCTCTACTTCTGATCCAGCTCTCTGCTGTGGCCTGGGAAAGCAGTGGAAGATGGCCCAAGTCCTTGGGCCTGTGCACCCACTTGGGAGACCCAGAAGAGGCTCCTGGCTCCTGACTTCGGATAGGCACAGCTCTGGCCATTGTGGCCAACTAGGGAGTGAACCAGCAGATGGAAAACCTCTCTTTCTCTCTCCCTGCCTCACCTTCTCTCTCTGTGTAACTCTGACTTTAAAATAAATAAATAAATCTTAAAAAAAAAATTTCCCAATGAATACCTGACACAGTGAGGAGAGGGAATTACAAAAATCTAACCACTGTGATATTCTAGAACATACTGACTGGCAAAGGGCAACAATATAGAAAGATGATTAATTCGGAAGCAGAGACATTAAAATAACATCAGACAAAAATGAATGCCTTTACGTTCCTAAGAAAACATATTTCCTAGGCTAGCACTGTGGCATAATGCATTAACTATACACCTGTGGTGCTGGCATCCCATACGGACACTGGTTCCAGTCCCAGTTGCTCCACTTCCAACCCAGCTCCCTGCTGATGGCCTGAGAAAGCAGTAGAGGATGGCTCAAGTGCTTTGGCCCCTACACCCACATGGGAGACCTGGAAGAAGCTCCTTGCTCCTGGTTTGGGATCAGCACATTTCTGGCTGTTGCAGCCATTTGGGGAGTAAGCCAGTGGATGGAAGGCCTCTCTCTCTGTCTCTCCCTCTTTCTGTCTGTTACTCTGCCTCTCAAGTAAAAAATAAATCTTAAAAAATTTCCCATTCAGACATATATCCCACTTAATTAATCAATCTCATCTGAGAACTGAGTGAAGACACCTTCAGACAGGTCTCAAAACATATGATTGCCCAGTGCTATGCACCCTTTCTTAGAAGTATTTGCTCCACTAAAATGTGACAGTAAGAGAAAACAGACATGTGTGAGAACTAAGAAAGAAATGAATAATAAACAAAAATAATTCCTAAAACGGTGATAAGAGAAAGCTCTAGAATGACAACTGGACATTAAGCTACAAGGACACAATGACCCCAGACTAAAGATTGCACAGGAAGAGCCTCTGGGAAAGTTGGGAAATTATTCATAGTTTAGAACGTTTGGGATATTACTTTCTTTTTTTTTTTTACTAGCGAGTGAAGCATTTATTTGATAAATTTAAAAAGCAATTTAAAATTCATTGACAAGAATTGTGAAAAAACTACAGAGAATCAAATATAAAAGCCTGGATGAAAGTGGGATATTTTGTAAAAGGAACTGAAAGTACCAAGTTTAGTACCAGACGTGATTAAATTTATAAATACCAGTAACAAATTAAAATGTTAAAGTGGTGATCAGATTCTTCCCTTGCTCTAGAAAGTGCAGACCCAGACAACATCACAAGGGCAAATTCTACCAACCTTTCAGGGGCATGTTACTCCTATTTTACACAGTCTATTGAAGAAAATAGAACTTGGATATAAGCTTCCAATCTCATTTTATGAAGTCAGTTAATAGCCTTGCTACCAAAACAGAGCAAGTAAATTATAAGCAAAGAAAATGACAAACCGATTTCACGGGTGAAGACACATTTGGAAATCAGAAATGGAATGTTAGCTAATTAAACCCAATGGTGTATTTTTAAATTAATGAAACAAAATGATTATGGAGAATTTATCCCAGCAATGCAAAATGCCATCAGAGAAAATTCAGCATTGGATCATTTCATTATCAGAAAATCTATCAGTGCAGTACATAGAAGCACATTGAGAAGAAAATCACATGGTTTTCTCAATGCATTCATAAAAATCATGTTTAGAAGTTCAATGTTGTTTGCACAGAAAACACAAAGAAAAGGAGACCCAACAATCTATAAGAATAAGAGAATTCAGCGAAATTTCTAGAAGATCAGCACGTAAAAATGACTTGCATCACCTTAACCCAGTAATATTAGTAAAAAGTAATTGAAAGCAATATTAAATTTACAATAGAAATAAAATCTGTAAAACATTTAGAACAACTTAACAAAAAAGTCTACAATGAAGATCTCAAAGAGAAAAAAAATCACTCTCTAATTCGTCCATATTTTTCTATTAAACTTTTTAATTTTGAGATTATGGTAGATATAATTGTTAGAAATAATATAGAGGGGCTGGTGCAATGGCTTAGTGGGTAAAGCTGGCACCTTTAGTGCCGGCATCCCATATGGCTGCCAGTTCAAGTCCCAGATGCTCCACTTCTGATCCAGCTCTCTGCTGTGGCTTGGGAAAGCAGTAGAAGATGGCCCAAGTCCTTGGGCCCCTGCACCCATGTGGGAGACCTGGGAGAAGCTCTTGGCTCCTGGCTTTGGATTGGTGTAGCTCAGGCTGTTGTGGCTAATCAGGGTGTGAACCAGCTGATGGAAGACCTCTCTCTCTCTCTGCTTCTCGTTCTCTCTCTGTGTAACTCTGACTTTCAAATAAATAAGTAAATCTTAAAAAAAAGAACTAATAGTGTCCATTTCACTTCAACAGGTTTCCACTTTGGTGCTCAGTTAGCTGTCGCCAATCAGGGAGAACATATGATATTTGTCCCTTTGGGACTGGCTTAATTCACTCAGCATAATGTTTTCCAGATTCCTCTATTTTGTTGCAAATGACCAGATTTCATTGTTTTTGACTGCTGTATAGTATTCTATAGAGTACATGCCCATAATTTCTTTATCCAGTCTACTGTGAGAAACAGTGACTTGATCAACCCTGGTCCTGACAGTTGATGTACAGTTTAATACTTTATCCCTTTTAGTATATTTTTTTGTTCTAGTACTAGTGGTTGAACTCTGTAATTAACACACAATTATTCCTAGGTGTATAAATTTAACTGAAAAGTGATCCCTGTTAAATATAAGAGTGGGAATAAGAGAGGGAGGAGATATACAATTTGGGACATACTCAATTGGACTTGCCCCAAATGGTGGAGTTAGAAATGTGCCAGGGGATTCCAATACAATCCCATCAAGGTTGCATGTACCAATGCCATCTCACTAGTCCAAGTGATCAATTTCAGTTCACAATTGATCACACTGATAGGTCTAAGAGTCAAAGGGATCACACAAACAAGACTAGTGTCTGCTAATACTAATTGATAGAATAAAAAAAGGAGAGAACGATCCACAACGGGAAGCGGGATACACAGCAGCCTCATAGAATGGCAGATGTCCTAAACAGCACTCTGGCCTCAGAATCAGCCCTTAAGCCAGTCGGATCTGGCTGAAGAGCCCATGAGAGTATTTTAGGCATGGAAAGCCAAGACACTCTGGAAAAAAAAAAAGAAGACCTAAATGGAAGATCTCTGAGAGTGAGATCCCAGTGGAAAGAATAGGGCCATCAAAGAAGGAGATACCTTTCTCTGAAGGGATGAGAGAACTTCCACTTTGACTATGACCCTGTCAGAATAAGATCGAAGTCGGCGAACTCAAAAGGCTTCCATAGCCTTGGCAACTCATGACTAGAGCCTAGGGAGATTACTGATGCCATAAACAAGAGTGTCAAATTGTTAAGTCAACAACAGGAGTCACTGTGTACTTACTCCTCATGTGGGATCTGTCCTTAATGTGTTGTCCAATGTGAAGTAATGCTATAACTAGTAATGAAACAGTATTTTACACTTTGTGTTTCTGTGTGGGTGCAAACTGATGGAATCTTTACTTAATATATACTAAATCGATCTTCTGTATATAAAGATAATTGAAAATGAATCTTGATGTGAATGGAATGGGAGAGGGAGCGGGAGATGGGAGGGGTGCGAGTGGGAGGGAATTTATGGGTGGGAAAAAGCCATTGTAATCCATAAACTGTACTTTGGAAATTTATATTTACTAAATAAAAGTCAAAAAAAAAAAGAAAAGGAAAAAAGAAAATAATCAATAAACGAATTTCACAGAAGAATCAAAAAAAAAAAAAAGAACTAATACAGCAAACTCCCGTGTATCCTTTGCTCAGTTTACCCCAGCAGTAACATTTCCAAAAACTGTGTCACACTATCACAACCAGGAAACAGACATTGATAACGTCCACCTACCTGATTGATATTTCCCCAAGTTTTACATGTACTCATTTGTGTGTGTATATGTTTAGTTCTCTGCAACTTTACCACACATGGAAACTTACATATGTGCCTCCATTCTTAAGATACGGAACAGCTATACCACTCCAAGATTTCCCATTTTGCCCTTTTACACCTATGCCTACCTGCCACCTCATCTCTCCTGCATCCTAACATTGACAGCCATAAGTCTGCTCTTCATTTCTTTTTTTTTTATTTGACAGGTAGAGTTATAGACAGTGAGAGAGAGAGACAGAGAGAAAGGTCTTTCTTCCGTTGTTTCACTCCCCAAATGGCCACCACAGCTGGCCTTGCGCCAATCCGAAGCCAGGAGCCAGGTGCTTCCTCCCAGTCTCCCATGCGGATACAAAGTCCCAAGCACCTGCGCCATCCTCCACGGCCCTCCCAGGCCACAGCAGAGCTGGACTGGAAGAGGAGCAACCAGGACTAGAACCCAGTGCCCATATGTGATGCAGGCGCCACAGGCAGAGGATTAACCAAGTGAGCCACGGCGCCAGCCCCCTGCTCTTCATTTCTATAATTCAATCATTTAAAGGATGATTTATAAATTTATCTTTATAGGTCTTTTGGGGTCGGCTTTTCAGGATAATTCTCTTGAGATCCGTCCAAGTGGTCTGTCTGTAAATAATTTATTCCTTTTTATTGCTGAATATTAGTCCCTGGCATAAATGTACCAGCTTTTTTTGTTTTTAACCATTTACCCCCTGGTGGTCATTAGGCTTGTTTCCAACTTGGGGTAATAAAAATAGTTAATATGAGCATGAACTTATATTTATAGACTTTTGTGTGAACAAGCATTTTCATTTATCTGGGATAAATACCCAAGAGGTAGTTGCTGGGTCATGCAATAATCATGTGTTTCATTTTATAGGAAACTATCAAACTATTTTCCAGACAACCTGTACAATTTTACATTCCTCATAGCAATCAGGGCTTGTTTTTAAAATACAAACACAGTTAAGAGTGTATTATTCAAACTGAAAACAATATGAAACAGTACAAAGGTCAAAAGTCTCCTACTTCCTTTCTAATTATCACAATTAATGACTGTAATGTTGCTTTGATTGGATTCTTAAACTGTTTCACCCAAGTGGTACTTATTATATCTGCTAGTTACTGCTTTATCAGCAGCTTCTTGTGTATATATCCTTATCAGTAAGAACATTATCTACACCATTCTTTCTTTTTCACAATTCAAGGTAGTTATTTATGTGAAAATTGTCATCAAACATGTTACAAACAGTACTATAAGAATGTGTAGGGACTGTCTTTGTCATAATCAGAGATGGATCATATTTTAGGTAACAGAAGTAGCAACCTTATAGAAGAACTTGGGGACATACAGAATGGATAAAGTTTCACAAATAGGTAACATATAACCCATAACAAAATGATGAAATATCTTCCTTCTGACTAAAGAAGGAAGAAAAGTGGAGCTTTTTATAGCCATGTGTTTTTATATAGACTAATATATAGGATCTATAGAAGGAAAATATAATAGATAATACAAGTAAGAGGTACAATTACACATTTGTAAGTGTTTGATAATAAATGAGTTACTAAGATATACATAATAAATTTCATTCTAGTAACTAATGAGTACTTCTGAGCAAGAGTGACTCAGTGTGTTGGTATTTTAACAGTAAGGAGGTATAGCCTAAATATGGTATGTAAGAGTTCAGTTTGGAAGTAGAGTGAGTAGTTACAGTAATTTTTTTTATCTCACAGATATGGTCTTATTTAACTTCAATATTTGAGGGTGCACATGATTTCTCTAGACAATCAATAGAGTGTGAAGTATATTCAAGAAGAAACAAATTCTGAATATAGCAAAAGATACTGAAACCAAAGAGACCTCACTAAAGAATTCCTTATTAATCTGTAAATCAAGAATGGCAAATATATTTTCTTTTGAGAGTTGACCTGTTTCATGGGAAATCATTGTCTATATGTTAATTTCTTTTACATTTTTATTAATATAAAGAGAACAGATTTTATGCATTCCATAGGTACAATTCCAAGAAGACAACTACACTTCCCTCACTCCCTTGCTCCCCTTGAATTCTCCTACTCCCTCCTCTATTCATCAGTTTTTGCAAAGGCATAATTTTAATCCACTCTTCATTCAGAGGCTTAATTTGCCACTAATAATTCAAAAAGTTAAAAGTAAGAAGGCCACAGTTCCACAGGAGTATAAACAAGGGCTAAAAATGACAATCATAACCCAAAGTGACCATTTCATTCCTATACATTTTTTTGATATTCTATATTAAGTGCCATGTATCAGAGAAAACATGATATTTGTCTTTTTCAAGGTTGGCTTATTTCACTAAGCCTAATGGTTTCCAGTTACATCGATTTTATTGCAAAAGACACAATTCCATTCTTTTTTATGGTTGGGTAGTACTCTATAGTGTATATATACATCACATTCTCTTTACTCAGTCATTGGTTGATGGACATCTGGGTTGATCCCGTATCTTGGCTATTGTGAATGGAAATACAATAAACTTGGGGGTTACAAAACTCTTTCATATGCTGATTTCAATTTGCTCAGGTAAATTCGAGGAGTGAAATGGCTGGGTCATATAATTATCTCTTTTCAGATCTGTGAAGAATCTCCATACTATCTTCCATAATGGTTATACTAGTTTACATTCCCACCAACAGTGGATTATGGTACTTTTCCCCAACATCCTCACTAGTATTTATTGTTTTTTGATTTCTCTATGATAGCCATTCTAACAGGGGTGATATCTCTTTGTGGTTTTTATTTGCATTTTTCTGATGGCTGGTGATCCTGAGCATTTTTCCATGTGTCTGTTGGCCATTTATATTTTATCCTTTAGCCTATTTATGTCCTCTGCCTATTTCTTAACTGAATTGTTTGTTAATGTTGTTGTTGAGATTCTAGATATTAATCCTTTATCATTTGCATGGTTTGCAGATATTTTCTCCCATGCTATTGTTTGCCTCTTCACTTTGTTGAGTGCTGCCCTTGCAGTGCAGATGCTTCTTAGCTTGAAGTAATCCCATTTGTCTATTTTTGTCTTTATTACCTATGTTTCTGGGGTCTTTTTAAAAAGATTTTATTTATTTACTTGACAGGTAGAGTTAAAGACAGTGAGAGAGAGAGACAGAGAGAAAGGTCTTTCTTCCGTTGGTTCACTCCCCAGAACAGCTGGAGTTGCACCAATCCGAAGCCAGGAGCCAGGTGCTTCTCCTGGTCTCCCATACGGGTGCAGGGGCCCAAGTACTTGGCCATCTTCTACTGCTTTCCCAGGCCACAGTCGAGAGCTGGATTGTAAGAGGAGCAACTGAGACTCGAACCGGCATCCACATGGGATACCGGTGCTGCAGACGGAGGATTAACCTACTGTGCCACATGCCAGCCCCTCTGGGGTCTTTTCTAAGAAGTCTTTGCCTATGCCAATGTCTTGCAGAGTTTCCCCAATGTTACTCCATTCTTTTGAAGGCTCCATAGCATTCTAGTTTGTGTGTATGCCACCTTTTATCTACCTGTTTCTAATGATGGGTTTCTATGGAATTGTTCTTTTTGTTAATATTAAATATTGCAATTATATTTTAAAATATTTTGTTATACATATTGCTATATTCTACGGGATAAATTATTATAGTATATAGGATGCAAATTAAATCTTTGATAAACATTACAAAATTGCTGTCCTAAAGTGTTATATTAATTTATTTTTTAAAGATTTATTTATTTATTTATATGATTGTCAGAGTTACACAGAGAGGGAGAGACAGAGACAGAGAGAGAGAGAGAGAGAGAGATCCTTCATCTGCTGGTTCACGCCACAGATGGCAGCAAGAACCAGGACTGAACCAGCCAAAGCCATGAGCCTTTAGTTTCATCAAGATCTCCCACGTGGGAAACAGGGGCCAAAACATTTGGGCATATTCTGCTGCTTTTCCCAGGCCATAATCAGGGAGCTGGACGGGAAGTGGAGTAACCAGAACACACTCTGGTGCCTGTCTGGATGCCAGTGGTACCAGTGGGTGTTTTACTCACTATGCCACAATGCCAGTCCTAGGTTATACCCATTTCTACCCCCTACAACAGTGTTTGAGAGTGTATCTGTTCCCAAGATCCCAGAAATTAGGCCTCTTCATATTTCTTTCTTTTTAAAAAAATTCTATTTATTTGTTTGTTTATTTATGTATCTTAAAGACAGACTGACAGGGAGATAGAGATCTTCAATCTGTTGGTTTGCTCCTCAAATGGGTACAACACCTAGGACTGGGCCAGGTTAAAACCAGGAGCCAGGAACTCTGTCTGATTTTCCTATGTAGGTGCAGGGGTCCAAGTACTTGAGCCATCATCTACTGCCTTCCCCAGTGCATTAGCAGGAAGCTGGATCAGAAGAGGATCATTGGAGCTCAAACCAGCACTCAGATATGCTGGCATCACAAGAGGTGGCTTAACCAAATGTACCACAACACCAGTCCCAAGATTGCTTTTTAAAAAATATTTATTTTATTTATTTGAAAGCCAGAGTTACAGAGGAGGGGTGGGGAGATAGAAAGGTTTTCATCTGGTTCACTCCCCAAATGGCTGCAATGGCCTGGGCTAGGCCAGGCCAAAGACAGGAGTCAGGAGCTTCTTCTGGGTCTCCCATGTGGGTACAGGGGCCCAGGACATGGGCCATCCTCCACTGCTTTCCCAGGTGCATTAGTAGGGAGCTGGATTGTTAGTGGAGTATCTGGGACTCAAACCAGCACCCATGTGGGATGCCAGCATGCAGACAGCAGCTTAACTCGCCACACTATAGAACTGCTCCGCGACAATCTCTTAATATTCACTAATTTAATAGACTAAATATGGAACCTCAACTTCAAGGCAAGGCAACACTGAAAGATAACATTTTGAAGTCTCCTCTTGTGGGTGATCCTGTACCTACCTGGGAGATTGCCTGCCTAGCCCATGCAGGAGGTTAGCCTGATTGCTGGCAGGCAGCAGGCGTCCCAGGCACATTTCCCCTACTCTTGCCTTCTGTTGAAGAGCCTTGTAATTGCCAGTCAGGTAAACTGCTCCAGGGTGTGGCCCAGGCCCATTAGGACCACCTGGAAAGCTACTGTAGCCTATGTGACCTTCAAGCTGATTGGAGAAGCACAGCGGTGCCAATATTGGCTTCATCCTAAAGAATCAGTATCTGAATTAGCTATGCCCCCTCTTCCTGCCCTTTAAAAGCTTATTCTTGATCATTAATAAACAGACATGTTCACTGAAACTTGTCTCCGGTGCTTCTTGTCGAAGAAGCACCATCCCGGCAGTGCACGGGCCTCGAGGGACAAGCCTGCATCCTCTAATCAGATGGGTAAAATATACATAATAAAATCTTAAAGATGTATAGCAAGGTTGCAAAACAGAAAAACTGTATCTAAAGCTGAGAAATCTAGAAAAGCAGAAGCTAGCTGGCTAATAGAAGTCCCTGGCTCCTGGGAAAAGTGAAAAGTGAGGCAGGTCAGTGTTTAAAACAACTTTTTTGGCTTTACATGTTCCAGATACTGAGGGGTACCAAAGGATGCAGACTATGAAAAAGCCTCAAAAAAAAAAAAAAAAAAAAAGATTGCTCTCTTTGGACAGTGGACCACGAAGAGGCAACCTAGAAGGCCAGAGGAGTTTTAGAAAACAACTCCCCTGCTCTCACCCCCACTCCATCAGGAAAGGCCCAGTGGGGCACCTAGACTCCCATTCTCTCCTGGCTGTGAGTAGGCACTGCTGAGTCTGCCTCCAGCCCCCTCACCATGTCAGAGAAGGAACAGGGAGCAGGGACTTTTGTCCTCACCCATGGTAATGAGAACTCCCTTTACAGGACCCGCCACACATGGCCCCTGGACCTGCATCCCACGTAGTGCTGACAGGAGTCGCCTCCCCACCCTGGGCGAGAGACACTCCTTTTCCCAGCCAGAGTGGAACCAGCAAGCCCTCCTGGGAATCGTCAACCCCCAGTTCAGAAGAAACAAGCCCCCCTCCACAGGAAGCTGAAGGAAGAACATGGAATTTCACCCCACTGTGCGACTAGTCACAAGGCGACACCACGTGGTCTGAATGGTATTTGCAACTCTGTAAGTGTGCAATCATACATCACACACTTGTCCGTATGCATGTTTTATTCATAAGGTTAAAATGCCTTATTAATAAGCATGTTAAAGATTCTTACGGATAAAGAAATACTGTGAATGAAAGAACAAACAAGTATAAAAAAAGAGGCAGAAATGAAATAAGATCAAATGGAACACAAATAATTCGAAAGAACCAAAACAAAAACAAACAGACAATGACGTTTATAAACCATCAGCAGAATACATAATGAACTTGAGGTTAAAACAGAGGCGCATAGAACTTACAACCCAAACAGAAATACTTCTGAGAGTGCAAGGGGGCCTCGTAACTTCATGGGCACAGCATGCATGAACCGGGACTGAGCTGAGCAAATTTGGAAATAGAGTCTACCTGCCTGTCACTCACCTCAGAGTTAAGGAGGGGATAAGTAAACAAAAGATCTGCATTTAGAAAGAGAAGACCATGAAGGTCTCCAACATAAATCTGGCCAGAGAAGATGCCACAGAGACAATTCTACAGAATGACAGAGGATATTTTCTAAGGTGAGAAGCTTTCAAATTAAAATTTACTGAGTATCAACCAAGATAAATGAAAACACACCAAGGCATGTCCTTGTGAAACAGAAGCTGATCAAAGGGAAAAAAATATGAAAAATCTTCTGAAGAGAAAAGATAAATTAGCTCCTAGGACTGATAGAGAGTGGCCACCGGTTTGTAAAAACAGCCCAGACACTGTGGAATAAAATCTTCAAAAGGACTGAATGTAAACAACCATCAGACAGAACTTTATGTACAGTTCAAGGATTCTGGGAAGATAATGCTTCAAGTAGCAATGTCATTTTTTAATCTCTCCAGATCCCCCATGAATACACAGAAATGGGGATAGCAAAACCTCAATTTCACAGACAATTTCTACAATAAAGCTAGAAAAGCCAGAGTCCCTGAGAACCCAAAATTCAAAAGAATGCAAAGAAATGACTGACCTCCAAAAGGCATGAGTTGCCTCAGCAGAGGGAAACAGTGGGTGTCACAGCTGAGACCTTCAGGGGGACAAGTTCATGGGCGTGGACACAGAAGGCGCTCCTTCTTGGGGGGTTCATATTTTGCAGTTTGTGTCTGTATTTATTCTTCATAATTTTATCTTTGAAGGTTTCCAGTGTTAACAGTGATGCATGCACCCTGCGGGGGCTTGGAGAATTGGCTCACATGCAGGCCTGTGTCTATTTCTCTGCCTTCCCAGGATGGGCTCTCATTCCCCTCCTCTCCTCTTCCCCTTCTGTGTTCTACAACCACAGCCACCTCCCGGGGACTTGGCCTAGAAGACTTGGGGTTCTGTGTGTGTAGACTATGAGGTTCATGGGGGCTGCATTGCCTGTGAGGGTCTGTATTCATCCCAGAAGCATCCCTATGCTTAGATCAGTACAACATTAAACAGCAATAAAAACCACCTTGAAAGGTTAGCAGAGGAAAAGGAAGTGTCCCACATTTCATTTTCCACTGGACCCTACACATTATGTATCAAGACCTGCTGGGGGTTACTTTACAGAAATCCCAGCAGGCCAACTTTTGAAAGCCTGAAATTGGAAGGTGTCTACTCTCTCTTAAAGAAAGTGGGGGACAAGAGCATCTCAGTAAGGTCTGAGGGGCCAGAGCAGACGGGGTCCTACAAAGGTTCAATATGAACAAGCCAATCTGTCTTCCAGGACAAAGCTCTGCACTGAGAGGAACCTGGTAAGCAGTGTCCAAACTGAACCCAACGGGGACAATGGAGACAGAGGGCAAAAGGAAATCCAGCCACAGGTTGGAGGGTGTCAGGTTTTGAGAACACTTGGTTCCTTCTGAAACTCTTGCTGAGATTCAGTCCCCATTGTGAGATATTATTAAGAGTGGAGAAATAATCTAACTGTTCTACTTGGTAGTGGGGTCTTTCAGAGAAGAAAGAGACAGAGAGAGAAAAAAAGAGAACAAACAAGAATGAGCAGAAAGCAAGCAAGTTTCCTGTCTCTCGCCATGTGATGCCCTCAGGCCCCTTGGAACTCTGCCAGCAGGAGCACTGTCACCAGGTGTGGCCCTTGACCTCGGACCAGCACCATGAGCCAAAATAACATTGTTTTTTAACCTACAACAACAGAAATTGGGCTGGGTGGGGGTGGGAGGGCAGGGTTAGGCTCTTTCAAAAAGCAAGATGCTTTATTTTCCAACACATCTCAACAACAGGCAAGGTTCTTACCTACCTGCAGTCAGGATCCAATCAGAGAAGTATGTATGTAAAGTCAAATCCAGGGAGCTGGCTAAGCAGCGTGGGCCAGGCTTTTGTCTCTGCACCGGAAGCTGGAGTCTGAAGATCACAGTAGGAAGGAAGGGAAGAAGCGTGCACTGGGGAAGAGCACGGAGGAACCAGGACTTGTGAGCGCATGCTGGCTGAGCTGGAGCCTCCTGGGGATGGACTGAGTACTGTGTGAGATGTCGCTGCTGCTGACATTGAAGCTAAACACACACTTGACCCAGGCATTGCCAGTGCTGAAGGAGGATCCAGGAGAAAGCAGAGGCCAGCCTCTGCTCCAGACCAAGGCAGTGAGTCAGCCATTGCTGCCATGACACATGAGCTACCAGGTGGTAGTGGTTTTACTCCCTCCTTCCAAGTCTCCCATAAGAGTCTCTGAACCATGAAGAATAGAGTGAAGGGATTCAGAGAGACAGCAGGCTCATTACAAAGCCACCACAGCATTGAGAGCTGAGAAGTTGCATAAGAAAACCTAACTCAAACCTCTGTTAGTGCTAATGTCATGTAAAATCAGCAACAGGGAGTGATCAAAACTATACAAGTTTCTATAGAAAAAAGAAAATGAAGGCTGGTCAGAAAGACATTTTGATGACAAGAGTAAAAATATACAAACAGGCGAAATCTTTATGTTTTTATTTTTAAAGAATTTATTAAGAAAATACATAGGGGAGATAAGAGAATACAAATTAAGTTATAGAGATCCAGGAAAAAAGAAGTTAAGAAAGGAACACAATTTTATAAATAAACAGAACAAAAATACAAATAATTACAATAGGTAATGTCTTTAAAAATGAGGAATAGGAGGATTTTTTTATTAAGATTTATAAAGGACTTGAGTGAAGGTGATTGTGTAAAAGGCCACCATTACCACCACCAACAAAAATCCCAAGATAAAGGTAAAAAAGAAATAGAAAAAAAGAGAAAGGAATAAAACAAATACTAAAGACTGTTAAGAAGCAAAAGAGTTCAAAGTATGGGCTCAAAGAATATTATGCATACCTAAGATAGTCAAACCAGAACAATCAACATCAAGGTCACAAAGTGTCAGACTTTAAGAAAAAAGGAAATGTTCTTGGGTATCCAGGGAGAAAAAAAGAACACAGAACAGAAAAAAGTCACATAAAATTTTTGAAAATTAGATTACCACCCAATCTCTTGAGTAGTACTTTATGACAAAAGAAAAGGAATACTATTTAAACATAATTACATTTAAAAAATGAGCCAAGTATTTTATATGCAGGCCAGCTGATTTTCATGTATAAAGGGAGCAACTATTATTAATATGCAAACACTTAGGGAATAACTTCCAGGTACTCTTTCTTGGGAATGCACAGGGGACAAGCTTTCAATGTGGGTGTTGCTGGAGAGGTGCTGGCATAAGGACTGGTGGGAGCATTAAATATTTGTTTTTGTTGCACTGAGATTAAATATGAGATACCAGGGAGATGTAGCATGTAATACTTATATGCTTTAATCATGGACACAGAGAAGAAATTTTTTTAATGGAAGATAACATGAAAAAATATGCAAAGACAATTTTTTTATAATCTTTAAAACTTTATTTTGAAAGGCAGAGAACAATAGGGAGACAGGGACAAAGACAAAAATCTCCTAACTGCTGATACCCACCCCCCTCCAAAACCCTCAACAGCTGGGACTGGGCCAGGCTGAAGCCAGGAGCCAGGAATCCACCCATCTGGGTGTCAGAAACCTAAATACTTGATTACTTGTTGCTCCTCCAAGGTGTGCGTTAGCAGGAAGCTAGAATGGAGAACAGAACAAGGACTCAAACCCACAATGCTGCTATGGAATGTAGGTGTCCCAAGAGACATCTTAACTGCTCTGCCAAACTTATAACTTGATTTTCTGTTTATATGTTATGCTGCCATAAAAACTTACATAGCTTCACCAGTTCATTTTTTTTAATTGTTTCAGGAAGAAACAAGTCATAACACAGAGCTTCTACAAACTCCTACAGAATGTAAATATGAGGACTTATTCCTAGCCCATTTTATGGGGCCAGCATAATCTTGATACCGCAACTTTATAAGCCTATCATTGAAACAAGAAAGTCTCAGTTATGGTTCTCTGATAAACAAAAATGTGAGGCTCTAAATAAAATATTTACGAAAACAAATTCAACAATATGTTAAAAAATAAAAACAAATGGATTATATTTAGGACTGTAAGATGTGAAAGACTGCTAAACAGTGTCTATAATTCATTTTTTCCACTGCTCAGGCAGATCTAATCCTGACCAAAACCCATAGTAAAGAATGACTGATGTAATGTACCAGCTGTAAGACAAATAAGAATTCAGCAGGGGCTGCTAGTTACTGAATGCAGATGCAGGGGCATTTTTATCATGGTATACTTTATCTATAAAACTTATTTTAAATATGATAATACTTCAAATTATTTGTGGAAAATGGAATGAAAAGATAAGTTTATTTTGGAACAAAAATTTTTTTGAAGATTTATTTATTTATTTGAAAGACAGAGAGAGAGAGACACACACAGAGGTCTTCCATCCTCTGGTTAATTCCCCAAATGGCTGCAATGGTCGGAGCTGGGCTGATCTGAAGCCAGGAGCCTGGATCTTCTTCCATGTCTCCCATGAGGATGTAGAGGCACAAGCACTTGGGCCATCTTCTACTGCTTTCCCAGGCCATAGCAGAGAGCTGTATTGGAAGTGGAGCAGCCGGGTCTCCAACCAGCACCCATATGGGATGCCAGCACTGCAGACAGGAGCTTTAACCCACTGGGCCACAGCACTGGCCCCACAAAAATTCTTAAATTCATATCTATAGGTGCCTTCAAAATGTACAAGAAAAATATGTACCATAAAAACACTATTCATGACTTCAAAAAGCTTATCTTTTAATTCCCATTTCCTGCAAACTTTTTGAAGTATCCACATACCCCTGCAGTTTTTGTGTTTTCGATCTGCATATAACAGAAATTAGCTGTGTAATCAGTATACAGTTACATGACTTTTGGGATATAAAAGCTGAACGATAACCAAATACAGCTTCCTTCCTGCACTAAGCATCCCGTGTGCAGCCAGCACTCCTTCGAAAGCAGATTTCACACTGAGTAGGAAGAGGCGACTCAGAAAGCTGAATCTGAAAGCTAGGGCCTCCTGGACACTGATGTGGTACATGTACACGATGTGGTACATGGTACATGATGGTACATCTCACCTTACATCTTCTACTAATCAATTAGTAAAGCTTGGTGCTGGACAAGACTTGACCCTCACATAAGCCTGACAGATCATGTGGGTCTTCATATTGCAAGTAGGGTTCATCTCAAATAAAATGTCAGAGGAATTAAAAATACGAACAAAAAAAAGGAGAAAAAGTACCATCATCTTAATAGACATTAAAGAAAATTATATAATTCTATACCCATTTGAAAAAATTTGTATCTGAGAAGAAATGAAAGCAAATATACTTCTTGTGAAAAGGATTATCTAAAATACTAAGTAGGAATGGGCATTTGGATTTGCTACAGTGGTTAAGACACTGTTTGGGGTATCTGTATGCCATATCAGAATGCCTGGTTGGAGTGTAGGCTCTGCTCCCAATTCCAGCTTCCTGTAATGAGCATCCTAAGAGGTAGCAGGTGATGGCTGAAGTACTTGGGTCCTTGCCGCACATGTGGAGGATCCATTTGGAGTTCTGGGCTCCTGGATTCAGCCTGGTCCAGTCCTGGCTGTTGTGGACAGTGAACCAGTGGATGGAAGGTCTTTCTCCATTTGTCTGTATCTATCTGGTTTTCAAATAAAAATAAGTAAATAAATAAAAATTTGAGAAAAATAGGTTTCTCGTTAGCAAGTTTATTGTTTCTTTTAAAAAATAAAAGTAAAAGTATAAAATAGGACAACAAAAAGCTACCACTAACATCTTAGTGATTGCTGTTGCTGAGTTATGTCTCCCAGTAGGATATGTTAAAGTCCTAACACCTGGTATCTGTGAATGTGATATTATTTGGAAATAAAGTCTCTGCAAAAGAAATCATGATCAGATGAAGATGTTAAGGTGGTTCCAATCCAATATGAGTGGTGTAATAATAAAAAGAGAGGAATTTGTATGCAGACACAGGAGAACAACACGTGATGGCAGAGACAGAGAGGGAAGGGATGCAGCTGCTTCTGTTTAGCTAAGAAGAAAAGGAAATAGAACATGCATAAGAACTGGGAAAATAAATAGAAAAATTAGTAGAATTAATATGAGGTCTAGAACTTCATTGAATATAGAGCAATAGCCAATATAAAATATATTTTATTTTATATATATATGAAAATGGAATTAAAAAAATATCATTTCAGTAGGATCAGAAGACATCCAACGTCTATGAATAATTCTTACAATAGTTTCCCAAAATATCTACACTGAAAACCATAAAATACTATTGAGAGAAATTACAGACAATAAATAGAAGAGCTATGTTTACAAAGTACAAACTTAGTTCGATAAAACTGCAGTCCTCCTCAAATTGGTCTAACATTTCAGTAGAGTCCCAATAAAAATTAAATGAATTTTGTAATAATTACATTAAAATGAAAAGGGTCAACAACATTCAAGGCAATCTTGAAGAAACAGAAAAAAAAGTGGAAACTTCCATTACCAGGTATAAGATATTTCTATTGTAGTTAAGAAAGTATGAGGTTGGCACAGTTAAACAAACATGCCAGACTCACAGCTATGTGTCTTCTGAGGCACAAAAGTGATGCAACAAGCAGTGAGAAATGATCATCTTTTCATTAAATGGTATTGGGTCAATTGAATAACCCTATAAAATAATGAATCTCTATTCTCACCTCACTTCACAGCATATACAAAAAATCTCACTATGAAAGGTGGTCAGGATGCTTTTTCAGAAGAAAACATAGGTTATGTCTTCATTACCTTGTGTAGGCAATAAGCACAGGACAAAAAAGAAATTCAAACCATAACTGGGGATGTTGGTAATTTGGTATGAACTAAGACTAAGGAATCTGTTCCTCAAAAGATACCATTTAAAAAGTGAAAATGAGGAAAAAGAATTTGAAAACTACTTGTAATATGTTTGACAAATGACTTACATTCTGAAAAAGAATGACTTCCTATAAGTAAAAAAAGCTAGACAATCCTATAGAAAGGTAGACACAAGAACTTGAAAAATGACCTATTCAAAGGAGTATACCCAATATATCAGTAAAAATATGAAAAAAATGTTCTACTTCCTTCGTCACCAAAGAATTCAAATTAAAATCACAATAAGATCAAGTTATTGGGGCCTGCATTGTGACACAGTGGGTTAAGCCACTGCCTGTGACACCCAGCATCCTATATTGGAGCACCAGTTCAAGTCCTGTCTGGGGCTCTTCTGCTCCAGCTCACTGCTAGCGTGACTGGGAGAGCACTGGAAGATGGCCCAAGTATTTGAAAGGCAGAGTGACAGAGAGGCAGAGGAGAGGGTTTCCATTTGCTGCTTTTCTCCACAGTTGGCCACAATTGCTGGAGTTGAGCCGATCTGAAGCCAGGAGCCAGGAGCTTTCAGGTCTCCCACACAGGTGCAGGGACCCAACGACTTGAGCCATCCTCTACTGCTTTCCTAGGCCATAGCAGAGAGCTAGATCAGAAGTGGAGCAGCTGGGACAGGAACCAGTGCCTATATGGGATGCCGGCACTTCAGGCAGTGGCTTTACCCACTATGCCACAGTGCCAGCCCCAATAAGTCTTTTTTTTTTTTTTTTAAAGCTGGAATGATTTTAAAATCATCAGATCCTGAGTGTGGGACCAGCACAGGGAGGTATTTCTGCAAAAATAGAAACAATTCAAGAGGAGAGCCCAAAATGTAAAGAAGAATGATGTATCACAAGAGAAAAGAAACATGGGGGAAATATAAACTAGCACTTACTGATTAAAACAAAACCAATAATATCTAAGCAATAATAGTGAGGTTTAAAGTCAGGGGTAAAAAGACAGGACCAAAAAAAACTTTCAATAATAATAGCTTACAATATTCAAAGGGTGCATATTTTAGCTTACAGCTAAAATGCCGTAAACTGCTTCTATTGTGTTGGAGGTGGGTAAGCAGAAAGTCTAATTGTGACGTATGGAATATAAAATTTTTATTTTTAAATGTTATGAGTAAGGAAGCTATACTATTTCATGCCATGAAAAGTAACTACCACTGTAAGCAACTATAAAACTGGATAAAATATGCCAGAAAACTTAGAAAAACAATTTTTTGGCAACAGGGATTACAGGACCATGATCCTAGAATGAAAAAACAATGAGCCCTGTATTCTCCTTCACTTTCTGTCTGGGGGAATTCGGGAGAAGCTAGCATGGAATGATAGGACTCAAGAATTGAGTATTGCTAAATGAGTATTGCTAAATGGAGGAGGCAGAGAAGTATTTCTAGGTTGCAGAATGTTGCTGGAACTTAACTGTCAGCATACTCTAGAAGGAGGGGCAACGCAGAGGGTGATGGTCCGGAAATTATGGAGTGAGTGAATCATAGATCTTTGGCCAAGAACTGGGATTGGGCAGGAGAAGCTTCACAAAGCCTGAGAGATGGACTCTTGTAAGGAGAAAACCCAGAGATGTCAGACACTGTGTGTGCTGAGTGATGTTGGACCAGCCAGAATGGAGAGATCTTGCTGAGCACCTTGGCCATCACCTGAGACCCCAGAAAATCAAAGGCTTAGCACTGAGGATCATACCCTGCAGTAATGGCTAGGCTCTGAGCTAAGCTTCTAACTGAAATACTAGACCTTGGTAAAGAATAAAACCAAGCTAACAGGACCAGAATAATACCCTATTAATAACTTCATGCCAGAACATAATATGCTTTTTTTTTGAAAAGAATTATTTATTAATTAATTAATTTATTTGAAAGGCAGCATTACAGAGGCAGAGGGAGAGGGAGAGAAAGAGGTCTTCCATCCACTAGTTCACTCCCCAAATAGCAGCAATGGCTGGAGGTGAGCCGATCCCAAGCCAGAGCCTGGAACTTCTTCCAGGTCAACCACACAGGTACAGGGGCCCGAGGACTTGGGCCATCTTCTACTGCTTTCCTACAGTATACCATTTACAATGTCAAAATTTCAAATATACAATAAAAAGTATGCAAGAACAAGAAAAAGTAGGAAGAGGAAAGGATCATAATTCAGAGGAAAAATAAAGTCTATAGAAACAGATTCCAAAATGACCCAGATATTGGACTTAACATGCAAACATATTAAATGATCTCTTTGATTTTCACTTAAATAAAAATACAGTAATAAGGAATGATTATATTGGTATATTCAGGAGTTAAATTGAGACTTTCAAAAAGAAACAGATAGAAAATCTAAAATATAAAAATATAATTTTTGAAGTGAAAAGTTCATGGGATGAGTCTAACAACAGAGGAAGCTTTCAGAGGAGAGGATATGAAATTCAAGGATAGATGAATAGAAATGGCCCAGCCTGAGGAACACAAAAGAAAAAAAGATTGTGAAAAAGCTGAGTAGGTTCTCAGTGACATGTGGAACAGTGTCAGGCAATCTAAGACATACAGGGTTCCAGAAATTGAGGAGAGAGAATGTTGCAGGAAAAAAATTACATAAAAAATAACTAAAAAAATTTTCCAGATTTAGTGAAAAATACAAACTTGCAGTTCCAATTAACTCACCTAGTTCCAAGTAAGAAGAAACAAAATGAATTGCACCCACATACCCCGGAGTTACACATGTGAAAACAAAGCTTGGAAAAAAATTTAAAAAGCAACTAGGAGAAAATGGGCAGATTACATTGTGGTGTTTGGGAGGTGTTGGCATGAAAAAATGATAGCTGATGTCTTATCAGAGACAACACAATAGGGTGGCATATTTAAAATGCTTTAAAAAAATCCTGTCAATCTATAATTCTATATCTAGCAAAAATATTCTTTAAAATGTGGATGAAATAAAGGTAAGTAACAGCCAAGAACATTTGTAGCCAGCACACTTGGGCTACAAGAAACACCAAAGGAAATTATATTACATAAACATTTAATATTAATAAATATAAAATACATTCTCATTTTCTTATCTTAGTTTTAAAATATCCAACATACTGTTTAAATAAAAAGTAATGACGTATTTTGGAGAGTATTAGCCATACAGTTGTAAAAGACATGATGATAATTACACAATGAAAGGGAAAAGTAAATGGAATTTTATTGTTATAGGGTTTCTACATTTTACAGGAAGTAGTACCATAGTAATCACAGTAAATAGGCATTGTTTAATGATGCATATTGTAATCCCAGAGCAACCACTTACTAGAAGTAAATGGTATCATTAAGAAAGTAAAGGAGAAAATAAAATGAAATATATAAAATTTTGATTAACAATAATAAAAAGGCAGGGAAATAGCACTAGAAGCACACAAATATGAATGGAGTAATTTACACAATGTGTATCAAAATGATAACCTAATTAAATCAATAATTACATGGAATATAAATGGGCTAAATGCTCTAAATAATAGCTGCAGTATTTAGCCTAGAAGAAAGTAATATGCAATTTTATGCTGTCTCCAAGATATATTCCAAATACAAAGCTAAAATTTGCAAGTACAAATTTGTTTAAAAAAAGATGTTCCATGTAAACCATAGAGGTGAGAAGGCTAATGTGGCTCTTTAAATATAAAAGGAGACTACAACACAGGTTCAAGAAAAATATCTCGCCGGCGCCGCAGCTCAATTGGCTAATCCTCCGCCTGCAGCGCCGGCACCCTGGGTTCTAGTCCTGGTTGGGGTGCCGGATTCTGTCCCGGTTGCTCCTCTTCCAGTCCAGCTCTCTGCTGTGGCCCAGGAAGGCAGTGGAGGATGGCCCAAGTGCTTGGGCCCTGCACCCCATGGGAGACCAGGAGAAGCACCTGGCTCCTGGCTTTGGATCGGTGCAGCGCGCTGGCCATAGCGGCCATTTGGGGGTGAACGAATGGAAGGAAGATTTTCTTTCTGTCTCTCACTAACACTGCCTGTCAAAAATATATATATATCTCATGATGCTAACAGCACAAAATAATCAGCATAACAATCATTAATACGTATGCATGTCCTAACAGATTCAAAACACAGGAAACAAAACTGGCACAAGGGAGAATTAAAATAAAGGGATGGGGCCAGAGCTGTGGCATAGCAGGTAAAGCCACCGCTTGCAGTGCCGGCATCCCATATAGGCACCGATTTGAGTCCCAGCTGCTTCACTTCCAATCCAGCTCTCTGCTAGGGCCTGGGAAAGCAGTAGAAGATGGCCCAAGTCCTTGGGCTCCTGAACTCACATGGGAGACCTGAAAGAAGCTCCTGGATCCTGGCTTCAGATCGGAGGAGCTCTGGCTGTTGCAGCCAACTTTACAGCCCACTAGGGAGTGAACCAGAGGATGGAAGACCTCTCTCTTTCTCTGCCTCTCCTTCTCTCTCTCTTTGTAACCCTGACTTTCAAGTAAATAAATCAATCTTGAAAAAAAATAAAGGGAGAATTAAATAATCATCAAAGATAGTCTTTCTTTTAAAATAAAAAAATGTTTATAGAGTGTGGTGGAATAAGGCCGTGCCAAGATGGCTGCTGGCAAGCGAGCGTCAGTTACTCAGGAATGGCTTCAGAACCCACCTGGCAAAGGAGCCTGCCTGGCAACAGGCTGTGATTGATTAGGGCATAGACCGCCCCTTGACCGGTTTGGCTGCCTTGGCTATTTAAGCTGCTGTACCAACTGAAATAAACAAGTCTGCAAGCTACTTTCCTCTGGCCTGCTTTCACCTGACTCTCGGGGTCTGTGTAGTGACTCCTCACCTCTTGCCCCCACCAGGCTCTCCTCTCAGAATGAATCCACCTCAACAATAAAGTATATGAACAATCTTAACTTTATTGTCTAATTGACATTTTTAGTGTACCACACTCAAGAACTTCAGAATACACATTATTTTCAAGTGCACATGGGATATTCAGCCACAGCCCAATCCCAGCTATTACAGGCATCTGGGGGAGTGAATCTATAGAGAGAAGCTCTCCATCTACCTGTCTCTTTCCTTGTTCCTCAAATAAGTAAACTAAAAAATAAGTAAGATCACTAGACAAGAACTTAAGGCATTACTAAGATAAAAACTTACATCTTTGAATGCCCACATTTGAAAGAAAGGCTAAAATCAATGATCTCAGCTTATACACTCAGAACTTTGTAACAGATTGGGCAAATTAAACACCCAAAATAAGTAGAAGGTAATAATGAACTTGAGTAGAAGTCAACTAAAAATAAAAATACAGTTGTGAAAATTAATAAAGCAAAAGTTGTTTTCTGGAAAGGTTAATAATGTTGATAATATCTGGTACATGTAAACAACAAGAAGAAAGCATAAAGTACTGAAAGTAGGAATGAAGAGGAAGTATCATTACATGGCCTATGGGAATATATGGGATAATAAAGGAATATAATAAACTATGCTAATAAAACCAACAACTTAAATAGAGAAACTTCTTTAAAAACACAACGTAGCAAAAACTTTCCCAAGAAGAAACAGAAACTCATAATTGTAGTACAGTGATTAAAATATGATTTATGGTAGAAGCAAAACAAAACAAACTGCCCATAAAGAAAACTCCAGGCACATAGCTTTACTAGTAGGTCTTATCAAACATTTAGGAAGAAATAATATCTAGCAGAAACAATTTTAGAAAATAGAGGAGGAGGGATCATGTCCCAATTTATTTTGTGAGGGCAAAGGAATTGTGCTGTCAAAACTGGACAATAATGTACAGTAGAAGACAATTATAGAGCAATATTCCTTGTGGATGTAGATGGAAAATTCCTCTGAAATCTACCAACAAATTAAATCCAGTGGCAATCAAATCCATGATCAAGAGAATCTGTGCTTTGATGTTTTTCATCAATATTGAAAAGTTCTCAGAATTTATTCCTCAAACATGAGGCATATTCATTGATGAAAAAATTCTGTGTCCCTGAAAGACTTGGAAAGAGGGGGAAATCACTTGAACTTGTGGATTATGGTTGATAGAAATAAACTTGTACAGTGTTAAGAGCAATTGTGGGTTAATTAACATTACCCCACTTTGAGAAATAACGTTAACATTTATACACACCACTTTTATAGTTTTTTTTTTCAGATTGCTCAATCACCTCAAATTGTAGGGCATGGATTTTCCTGTTTATTCTGTTGGTGGACTTCTCCTTACTGTTAATTATTGCCTTGTATGATGGAAAGTCTATTTTTTGGAATGCTACACATTTTATTGTGAACTCACTTTCATGCACATTGTGTGATTTTTCTTTTGAGTCCCATGTGTGAAGTTATGGAAATCCTTCTCCACAAGAATTCCAAATCACATGGGTGGTTCACATTTGACTGTACACCTAAGCCTAATGCACTTTTGGATTTTTAAGTATACAACTTACCTTCTTCCCAATGCCCCTCATCCAGGGTCCAAACAGAAAACATGCTTCCTCCAATTTCCCTAGGTAGTGGATGAAGTTTTCTGGCCCTCTTTTTATGGAAGGAGGGATTTTTTTTTTCCAGGTTCTGGATTTATGTGGATATCTCCCTTCCAGAACCTCATCTCTCACAGGTTCAAGGCTAAAGGCTGGTTGCTTTACCAGACTGTGAGGCAAGTTCAGACTCTTAACCTTGGCATCCATACACTTGGTCTACCTGGGTTATGGTTGCAGTATCAGTTTGTGGGTGACTACACAGATATGTTTCCCATTCCCTGTCTTTATCCCTTGTCTTTATAAGCTCAGATGTGTATTAACCCTAAGTCTTAGGTACTATTTCTTTATGTTGGGAATGCCAATGAGAGTGGAGCCTGCACAGCTCAGACAACTCTACTCCGAGATTTCCTACCCCATTTTACAATAAGAAAAACCAACAAGCACATCCGTTCTACATTGTAAACTAAGCCAGGAAATCGGGTGCCTGGCAGAGTACAAAGCATAAATGCATATTTATTGACATTTGCTCCACCTGGGAATGGTTTATTTCTGTGTTTCTGACATTATGGGGAGCCACAATGGTAAGGAAGCATTGTGCCTTCAGGAATGGGATCTCAAAGACCATACTTCTGTGGGCCACTGGCTACGCAGGAAGTGTGAGCAGGAGGGCGACTGCTGTTTGGTCTGGGTCATTGAGATTATTGCATTGGATACCTGTGCACTTGGAATATTCTATTCTTGGGGTTTAGTTTCTTTGTCTGACTTCCTTTATTTTGCTTGCTGCTGATACCTGGTACTCACCCCCTTACCCTCTGTGTGGTGTCCAGACTGGGAGCCAAGGTGAGGAATAAGGAGCCAGACGTTAACAGCATGCCCATCTGCTCCCCGGGGCTCCCTGCCCAGCTGTCCACTTCTTGGCAGAACACCTGTTCTTCCACACGAACTCAGATCAGTTGTCCCTTCTCCACAGAGTCGATCCTCCTACACCTAGGCTTACTGTAGTTATTAACGTCTACGCAGATTATTTGCTTATACCTGTATCACTTAACAGGCTTCAATTTGCTTAAAGACACTCCACCGAAGTGACATCACGTTTCCTTGTTTTTACGTATCAAATAATTGTGCTCAGTTCTTGCTCCTGGGGTGCATTCAAGCTCGGTCCCCTTTTCGTGAGCCTTTCCTTAGTTCTTGGTCTATTTATTCCAAGAATCCCAAGGCTCAGGCACTTCAGCGACTTGTGAGCCCCGCGGCCTGGGTCCGGGCCCAGGAATTGAACTGGGGCAGTCCAGTCGCTGTGGGGGCCGCAGAAGGCGGGCGACAACGCCGCCAACCGGACGCAGGGAACCCTGCGCCTCGGCTTCCCGCGACCTGCTTCCGGGACCGGGGACCGACCTCTCCTCAGGGCTTCCTCGCAAACACCGGGGAACGACCCCCTCCTCCGGACCCCTCTTACTTGGGGTCTCGCGGAGCTGAGGCTCCCCCATTAGCTCTCCCCGGGGCTCAAAAGGGCCGGAAACAGCAGGTTCGGGCCGCTCTTCCAGCGAGGGGCCGGGGTGGGAGTTAACTTCCCTCCTTTCTGAATCTCTTGGAAAGCGAATGAGAGTGAAGCCGGGGAATCCGCCGGGAGGCCCATCCCACGCACTCGCGGCGTCTCTCGAAGGCTGGCGGCGCGTCCAGAACCGAGCCCCGGGGCTGAGAGAACTCCGGCTGCGGCGGGACGGGGCGAGGGAGCTTCCTGTCAGGCCCGTCCGCTCTCCCCGGAGACGCTTCCTAAGCCTGGTCCCCGGCCGCCGCGTCGTGGAGAGTCCGGAGCGGCTCCCGGCTGACAGGCTGAGGGAGCGGAGCGGAGACAAAGCGCGGGACGGACAGACAGGCCCAGCGCCGGCCAGCGGACAGCACCCGGCTCGGCTCCGCCCGGCCACCCAGCCGAGCGGCGCGCGAACGCCGGGAGCGACCGCCGCGCGGCCGCGTCTCGCAGGCACTCCCGCGGGTTGCAGTTCCCGCGGCGGCCGCCAGGGGCCGGGGGCGGGGCCCGTCACGCGGCGCGGCGCGCGGGGGCGGGCCAGGCGGGGGCGCGCGCGGCGCTTTAAAGGCGCGCGAGCCGGGCAGGAGGCGGCTTCGCGGCCGCAGGCGCAGGCCCGGGCCGACAGCCGAGACGCGCGGCGCGCCGGCCCGCGGCGGCTCCGGCTCCCAACATGCGCGGCTCGAGAGCGGGCGTCTGGTTGGCGCTGGCCGCGTCGCTCTTGCACGGTAAAGCCACCGGCGTCTCCCTGCCACCCTCTACACCTCCGCGGGGTCCCGGGAGCATCCAGGGCGGCTCTGTGCGCCCCGCGCCCGGGCTGGGGGCGGGGGTTTCCCGGCCGGCGCCGGGCAGCGGGGGCGCCGCCCGGGCTGCTGATCTGGGCTGCACGGGCTGGGCGGCAGGGGACCTGGGCTGCGGGGCGTGGGGCGCACCCCCGCTGGCCTTTCTTGAGCAACCTGCCCGGCTCCCCTCTCCTTAAGTGTCCCTGCAAGGCGAGTTCCAGAGGAAGCTGTACAAGGAGCTGGTCAAGAACTACAACCCCCTGGAGAGGCCCGTGGCCAACGACTCGCAGCCGCTCACCGTCTACTTCTCCCTGAGTCTCTTGCAGATCATGGACGTGGTGAGTCCCGCCCCAGCCCCGGACTCCTGGGTGTGCGAACGCGTCGGGCGCCCGGGCGGGCGGGGGACCGGGCTCCCTAGCTGGCCCCGGCCGGCCTGTGCTGCCGGCGCGGTTTCCCCCTGTCCAGGAGGGACCCGGGGAAGCTCTTCCCATCGCCGCGTGGGTCCTGGGACTCGCCTTTACTCTTCTAGGAAACTCGGGGCTGAAGTATCCCGAGCCGGGAGTCGGTGGCGAACACGGGGAGCAGACATCCCAGTGTCTCCCGTGGTGTAAGCGCCGGCATGCAGTCCGGCATTGAGCGTCAATTTAGCCACTCTAGACCGTGCTGCTGCACAGGCTGTGTGGCAGCTTTGGGTAGGGCCTGGCCCGGGGCTTTGTGGACCGCGAATCTCTCCGGGCGCAGGGCCAGCTGGGGGCGTTTAAGAGCCGCTCCCTCCCCCCATAGTGGGCATTTTCCGCTTTCCTTGATGAGGACAGGTGTGGGCAGTCCTTGCGCTAAGGACTGCATGTCCCACACTGGGGATGGACGCCTCTCTCCGTCTGGCAGCTGCCCCCAGCCTCCAGCCCCAGGGGCTTCTTGTCCGACTGCTTTAGCGGTGTGCCCTTTAGTTGGCACATCGGCGCAAACTTGGGTGCTGTTCCTCCAGACCGCCTTGGATGTTCCGTTATCACCGGTGTATCCTTCACATAGTGCAGAAGTGTTTAATCACTACAAATGGGCTTGGATTCTGGTCTGCACAAGGCACTGGCTTCGGTTCTGGAGCAGCGTGGGCTGGAGTAGGGTGGGGCCAGAGATGGTGTTCATGGGGAGGGAAGAACATGGTAGGAAAGAGGTGCGAGACAGCCACAACTCCATGTCTGAAGAGCTAAGTGTCACCAGAGAGGTTCAGGCAAACTAGTATTTCCTCATCCTACAAAGGTTTACCGATGCATGTTCTGTCACTGAAGCCAGTTAACATTGCTGGGATGAGCGGCTTCCTTTCTCCCAGGACACCTGTGTTGAACACGCCACTTCTACAGACACAATCATGCTGGAAAATAGCGACTGTGTCTGATGATGTGGAAAAGTTAGGAGGGAAGAGCTATTACGGAAAGATAGCTGCCTGGTGCATGGGTTATCAGCGGAGCAAAGGGTGCTGTCTACGGGCATGGGAAAGGAGAAAAGATGGGAATTTTTGAGTTGGGGAAGAAAAAGCAGCTGCAGCAGAGTGAATCAAGGCAGGGAATGCATTGTGTGGGTGATGCCTGAGGCTGTAGGGCATTTGGGTGGGGGCTCATAGAGTCCTTATTCCAGGAGCTCTGGGCTTGTACTTGGGATCCTTGGTGGGTTCTGGCTTTGCGGCTTCTGGGTGGTTCCTCTTAGGCAGGTTTTTTAAGCATCTTGAGCCTTTATCTTTTTCTTGTTGGTAAAACATCATCAGTGGTGATGTCCTGTGGCACATCATCAGCCCTTGTGATGAGTTAAAGATTGGGGGTTAAACTCTGAGACACTAAAACCAGACAAAGGACTATTGTCCTCTTCCCACAAAAACCACCCAAGAAAGGACCAGGCAGCTTGAGCTAACATATTCCACAGTTGGCACATGATGGGCTGAGAAAGGTAACCCCGCTTTCCCAGGGATGGCTCCAGCCAGGTTTTTTTTGCTGTTTGTGCTGGCTCTATTGGAGTGGTCCTTGTGCTGGTTGGGTGGGGCATGGTGGCGCAATGGCCACTCAGCTGAGAAGTCAGAGAGAGCAAGTGCAACAGGCCTTGTGTGGCAATGGGGGCCTGTCTGGAAGAAGACAGCATTCTTGGAAAAGCTGGGCACCACTGTCTTGTGAAAAGGCTCTTTAAAGATCAGCTAAACATGAGAAAACATGGGTCTCTAGGAGAAGGTCTGGTGTCATTTTAGGTTACGTGATGTGAAGAGTAAAATAACAATAATAACAATGATAATAATAAAACCACCAGAGTTTGAGGGAGGATGGGATTGGGGAGAAATTCTTGGTCTCACTTTAACTGTGGATCCAATTGTGAACACATTGAACTTCCCAGCCTGGCAACACCATATATTTCTGGAGAGGCCTTGAGCAAATTACTTAACTTACAAAGCCCTGTCTTCTCATGTGTAAAATGAGAATAATACCCACTTCAAAGGGCTTGGAGAGGATTAAATACGAGAAAGTGCTTGACACACTCTGGTGGTTCACTACGGGTTTGCTGTATCTTAATTTAGGAGTCACTTGACTCGGAGGTCAGGAAATCCATGCCTAGAAAGGTGGGGTCACTGTCCACAGTCACTGAGGGATTATGGGCAGAGCTGCAAGGAAAACCCACCCATGACTCTCCAGTCCTTGGCCCTGCATCTTCTGCCTCCTTCAGCCTCTATAACTTTTTGGCAGAGAAAGTCAGTTTAGTTTGTTTAAACTGAACTATAGCTGATTGAATGCAGCTGTCCTGAGATCCTGGGTGAAAAGGAAGTCTCTGTATCAGAAAAAAATATGCCTACATTTCTATTCCAGGCTGGCTTGGCTCTGCCTGTTTGTGAAACAGAGCCCAGTGTTTCCAGCTGAAATCCCAGCACCCTGGACAGAGACACTGTGGGTCTCATGACAAAATCCTGGCTGGTACAGACTCTGTTTATAAATTCAATTCTAGGAGTCCTTTGCCCATTCCAAATGGGTTTTCCAGAGACCATAATTTTCTGTTTTCCCCTAGCTAGATATTATTGTTCCCCTTTTTGTTAGCAGAGGTTTTCTGGCTGGAGTGACAGAGAGATGGTTGTTGGTGGTGCCTGTTTGGTTTTTGTGAAGGGGCATTTGCTTTTTATAAACTTGTTCTGCATGTACTTATTGAATTCCTGTTGTGGACTTTGCTAGGTCCTCATAATTCTCTGGCGAGTAAAGGGTGATTTCTACTTCCAGAGATCTCATGGTCTGGCTAGGGAGACTAACGGGTAAATCCAAGCTTACCACATGTGGTGAAATTTAACACAAGTCTATACAAAGGGCTATAATTTCCAGCTTGGGTAGCTGGGAATGGTTTAAAGGGAGGGTGAATGGATTTCTAAGAGTGAGTAGGAGTTTGCCAGTTGCAGGAAGTAGGAACAGGGTGAGGAGAGACTGAAAGTGTGGTGGAAGACAGGCTGCCTTCAACAAGGTAGATTCTGCAGGACACTGGCTTCTGGTTGGTTCATCTTTGCTGCGGGCTTTCTTGTTAGACTTCGGAGAAAACCTAATGTGCTTGTGTTAGAATCTCTAAAAGAAAGATATAGTATTGACAAAACTGCAAATATTTTTTCAACCCTCTGTGTAAGAATTATGTGTTTCCATAAATATACCTTGTAAGATGGAGGTTATGATGTTCCTTTGGCAGGAGATGCTAGCTGAGCCTGGGAACGGGGTTGGGGGTGGTGTTGTGTGTGAGGTATCTGGAGGGTAAATGCAGAGTTCCCATTTTGCCTGGGGCCCTTGTCTGGGTGCCTCTGAGGATATGAGGAGGCAGTGTGCCAGGGGTTTTGTGGAGCTGCAAGGCCAGCTTGCCATTGCATATTTTCCTAGAAATGGAAACAATCCAAACCATGATATTGATATTAAATCTAACAAGCATAAATTATAGATTAGAATGAGAAATAAATGCACATACATTTTAAAGATGCAAAACTTCAAAGGAATAGTTTTGCCCACTGTGGTGTGTTCCAGTTATTCATCAGGCCTCTTGGTGACTGACTAGAGAGTGGGATGGAATGGTGGAATTTTTTAAGCAGGGGAGAACAGTTACTGGATCTGTGATTAGTCAGAGGATGTTGAGAACTGTCAGTGTGGAGAGAGAGATTAGGTAAGCAATGAGGTCCTTCTTGGTCCGTTTTGCAGTGCTGTAACAGAGTGCCTTGCAATGGGTAATTGGTAAGGCTTATGCTTCTGGAGGCTGGGAAGTCCAAGAACGTGGTGCCAGCATCTGCTTAGCTTCTGGTGAGGGCCTTGTGCTGCCTCAGCATGAGGCAGAGAATGGAAGGGCCAGCAGACACATGCAAATCAAGCAAAGCACAAGGAGCAGCCTCCGTTCCTGACAACCCATTCTTAGGTAATGAGTTCAGTTCTGTGAAAATTAACTCGGTGCCTTTAGGAAGACATCAGCTTGTGTACAAGGGTTCCACCTTCATGAGCAAACACCTCTCATGATGGCCTAACTCCCTACAGTGACACATTGAAGAATTAAGTTTTCCATGCATGAAGTTTTGGAGAACACACTCAGATAAAGCAAGGTCGAAATGAGGGTGGCCACTGTGGGAATGCAGAGAATGGGGCAGATTCAAGTGATGTTTTGGATAATCACCTATGATATATGACTTATATAAACATCATGTGCATTCATACATAAATTTGTAAAGGGAAAGTGCCTAAAGTATTCCTAAATGCATACTCTGACTTATGGTGATTATTAATTTACTTCATGGGCTTGTCACTGGGCTGGGAATGAGATAATACATAAGAAATCATTTTGAAGTGATGCAAATGTGAGGTTTTAAACTGCAAACAGTTCCATAATATTTTTCCTTTATTTTTGCCATTTAGCTAGTCACCTGTACACATATATCTAAAGGCCATTCTGAGTGTTGATTTGCATAAAATAAATGAGCACAGTTATGAAAGCATGTCCGAAAGGCAAGGTGTTTAAACAGAATAATGTGAACCAACCAGTAATTACACAAAAACACAAAACATAATTATGCATGAATGATTTTTGCTATTTTATAGGTTTTGCATTGCAGATTCCATTTTTTGAATGCTTTAGTCCCAAGACAGTAGAGTGAAGTGCCTTTAGGGTTTACTACTGTAGGTGGTGGGCATACTTGTGAAGCCCAGTATACCAAAGATTAGCTTCTTAGTCTCCTTGGGGGCCCTCTGCTCAGGTTCACTAGGTTAATGATCTTGAATATACTGGCCACTATTTAAAATGGTGAAACTAAATATTATCAAACATTAATAATGTATAGTTGGAATAATATGGTATATAAGCTTTTCGAATTGGCTTCTTTTACCCAGTAATATACAAGCAAGATTTCTCCCTGTCTTTTTGTGGATTGATAGCTCATTTCTTTTTTAGTGCTTATATTGTTTATCTAGATGTACCACAGTTTATTTATCTATTAAGCTATTGAAGAACATTTTGGTTCTTCCAAATTTTGGCAATTAGGACTAAAGCTGCCATAAACATCTGTGTATAGATTTTTGAGTGGAAATAAGTTTTCAGCTCCTTTGGGTAGGTATCAAAAAGCATAAATGCTGGATAACATGATAAGGATTGTTTTCTGGTGAGTATCCCTGTTTGCATTACAGCAAAATGCATTCCAACAGCAGAGAATTTCTGTTGCTCGCCATTCTCACCAGCATTTGGTGTTACCAGCATTCCATATGGTCGCCAGTCCAGTAGGTGTGTCATGATATCTACTTGTTATTTAAATTTGCATTTACCTGGTGCCATACGGTGGGATATGTTTTCATGTGCTTATTTGTCATCTGTTTATCTTCTTTGGTGAGATATCTGTTAAGATCCTTGATCCACTTTTTTTTTTCCTTATTGTTGAGCTTTGAGGGACATTTTTATCTGTTTGAATAGCAGTCCTGTATCAGATGTGTCTTGCAAATTATTTTCTCCTACTCTGAACTTTATCTTAACTCCTACTCTTGACAGTGTCTTTTGCATAGAGGCTGTTTTTAATTTTAATGAAGTATATCTTATAAATTATTTCTTTAATGGATCATGCCTTTGGTGTTGTATTTAAAAATGTCAGCACCATCCCCAGCATCAACTAGATTTTTCTTATGTTACCTTCTGGGAGTTTTACGGTTTTGCATTTTGCATTTTAAGTCTGAGATCCATTTTGACTTAATTTTTGTGAAGAGTGTAAGGTCTGTATCTGGATTATTTTTTCTTTTTCACACATGGATGTACAGTTCTTCGAGCACCATTTGCTGAAAAGATAATATTTTCTCTATTGTATTGCCTCTGCTCCTTTTACAAAGAACAGTTGACTATATTTATATACATATATTTCTGGGCATTCTATTCTGTTCCTTTGATCTGCTTGTTCTTTGCCAATACCACATTGTCTTGATCATTGTAGCTTTATAGTAAGTCTTGAATTTTGGTGTTATCACTCTTTCAAATTTTTTCTAATCTTGTAATGTGTTGCTATTCTGGGTCTTTGCCTTTCCATATAGATTTGAGAACCAATTTATCCATATCCATAAAATAACTTGTTGGGGTTTTGACTGCCTGAATCTATAGATCAAGTTTGGAAGAACTGACACCTTGACAATATTGAGTCTTTTAATCAAAATGAAGTAGCTCTCCATTTGTAAGTATTCTTCTTTCATATGTTTCATCATACTTTTTTTTTATAACTTCCCTCCCATCTGCAACCTTCCCATCTCATGCTCCCTCTCTCTCCCATTCCATTCACATCAAGATTCACTTTCAATTATCTTTATATACAGAAGATCAATTTAGTATATATTAAGTAAAGATTTCATCAGTTTGCACCCACACAGAACATAAAGTGAACAATACTGTTTGAGTACTAGTTATAGCATTAATTCACATTGAACAACACATTAAGGACAGAAATCCTACATGAGGAGTAAGTGCACAGTGACTCCTGTTGTTGACTTAACAAATTGACACTCTTGTTTATGGTGTCAGTAATCTCCCTAGGCTCTTGTCATGAATTGCCAAGGCTATGGAAGCCTTTTGAGTTCGCCGACTTCAATCTTATTTAGACAAGGTCATAGTCAAAGTGGAAGTTCTCTCCTCTCTTCAGAGAAAAGGTACCTCCTTCTTTGATGGTCTGTTCTTTCTACTGGGATCTCACTTGCGGAGATCTTTCATTTAGGTGGTGGTGGTGTTGTTGTTTTTTTTTTTTGTTTTGTTTTGTTTTGTTTTGTTTTTTTTTTGCCAGAGTGTCTTGGCTTTTCATGCCTAAAATACTCTCATGGGCTCTTCAGCCATATCCGACTGCCTTAAGGGCTGATTGTGAAGCCAGAGTGCTGTTTAGGACATATGCCCTTCTATGAGTCTGCTGTGTACCACAGTTGATCATACTGTTAGGTCTAAGTCAAAGGGATTATCAGACTTTTATAGTTTTGCTCATAGATTTTATACCTACTTTATTATACATAACTATATATTAAATTGGGGATGTTAAATGGTGATATTTTAAAAATATTTATAATTTATTTATTTGAAAACTTTATCATTTATTTGAAGGTTAGAGAAACACAGAGGGAGGAAGAGAGGGAGGGATAGAGACAGAGGCATTGAGACAGAGGAGTTAGTCTTCCATCTGCTGGTTCACTCTCCCAAATGACTGTAATAGCTATGTCTAAGCAGCTGAAGCCAGAAACTCCATCCTGGTCTCCTGCATGGGTGGCAGGACCCCAAGCACTGGCAATTCCCTGCCTTGCATATTACTGGGCATATTACTGGGAAGCAGGATTAGAATTGGAGCACCTGGGACTTGAACTGCCATTCTGATAGGGGATGCCAGTATCTCAGGTGGCAGCTTTACCTGCTGTATCCCCATGCTGGCCCTAATATTAGATTTTTTAACTTCAGATTCAATTTTTTCATTAGTTGTAGAAAAGTGAATGAGTTTTCAATATTAACTTTGAATCCTGTAATCTTATAATAATGCCTTACTTCTGGGATACTTATTGTAAATTTCTTTGGATTTTCTACATAGACAAGTATATCATCTGCAGATAAAGACAGTTTTATTTCTCCCTTCCATATTTGCATAACTTCCTTTTCAGTTTGGGTGCTCTTTTCTTTTCTAATTAATTACCTAGTAATTTCAGTGTGATATTGAAAAGGAATAGTGCCTGGCAGACACCCTTAACTTGTTCCTACTCTCAGTAGGAAGGATTCACGTTTCTCACCACTAGGTGTGATGTTAGCTCTACGGTTTTCTTGTAAATATTCTTTTTCAAGATTGAGAAATTTCCCCTGTATTCAAGTTTACTGAGAGCTTTTATTAAGAATGGTTATTAGTTTTATGAAATACTGATCTATCGATATATGTTGCTGTGATCGATTACATTAATTGATTTTCAAATATTGAGTCAGTCTTGTGTATCAGGAATAAGTCTCAGGGACTTGGTCATGATATATAATTCTTCATATATATTGTTGGATTCAGTTTGTTTATATTTTGTTGAGGACTTTAGTATCTGTTTGTGAGTGGTATTGATCTATACTTTTCCTATAATGTCTTTGTCTGGTTTTAGTAATGGGTAACAATGGCTTCATGAGTGATGTAGGAAGTATTCCTGCTGGTTCTGTCCCCTGATAGTGGTTCTAGAGAACTGGTGTATTTTCTTCCTTTAATGTTTGGTTGCATTAACCAATGACCCCATCTGGGTGTTTTGTTTTCTGTTTTGGAAGGGTATTAATGATGAATCAAATTCCTTCAGTGGTGTAGGCCTTTCTGTCTCAGATGGATCCAAGAAAGGTTCCTGGTTTTTCATTCTGGTCAGTTTTTTTTCTTTTTTTTACTTGTTAGGGCAGAGTGGAGACTTCTAAGCTCTTTACATGCAGACCTGGACATCAGACCTCACGATAGCTTTGGAGGTGGCATTTCTTATGTTTCATACAGGAAGCTAAATTAAATTTTAAAAGGATTGAGGAGGAGGAGGAAATCAACCAAATTACCATTGCCCAAAGCATCCTGTCGCAGTTCATGCTGTCTTTACTTTGTGTTTTTAGGTACGTGGAGAAATACTTAAACATGATATATCTTCACGTGTGGTACTTTATTTTAAAATTAATGCTTGTTAAAACTGATTAATATAAATAGGCAAAATGGTATACAACATGTTTTTTTAAAGATTTGTTTGTTTATTTCAAAGTCAGAGTTAAGAGGGAGAGACAGAGATTCTTCTCTCTGCTGGCTGACTCCCTAAATGGCCACAATGACTATGGCTGGGCCAGCCTGAAGCCAGGAGCCACGAGCTTCATCTGGGTCTCCCACGTGGGTACAGGACTCCAAACACTTGTGCCATCTTCTGCTTTTCCCGGACATTAACAGGGAGTTGGATAGGAAATGGAGCAGTGGGGACATGAACTTGGTGCCCATATGGGATGCAGGCATTGCAGTTAGTACTTTATCTGCTACATCACAATGCTGGCCCTATAAACAACATATTTTAAAATAAAATGGATTTTTTTATCTTATTATATAACTCACCACCACTGCACATTCAATCCTTATTCTTGTTTTATTTTAGGAATCATTTTTTATAAATTTTCATATGGTATCTCCTGTAAGCAGCACAGAGTTGATTTTTTTAACTGATAATCTTTATCTTTTGTGCGTTTTTACTGTGATTATTGCTATGTTTGGTAAAATCTATCTTTCACTATTTGCTTCCATTTCCACTATGTCTTCTATACTCCTTTGTTCTCTGTCTTACATTCTTCTAGATTCATTACTCATTTGATAACTCTTCTACTTTTTTCTTAGACAGTTATCTTCCTTTTCTTCTAACAATGGTTGATCTACCAGTTACATCAGGAATACAAAACTAAAGTATAATGCAAGTTGTAATCATACCTATACAATGTGATTTTATAATCTTTATTCTGTTTATTCTTCAATTCTGTAATCCCAGTGTATGGACTATTTTATTTTAGTTTATAAATGAGGGGTCTTCAGAAAGTTAATAGAAAAACATGTATCACGAGAAAACAGTGCAGGGATTTCAGGTTTTTTTGTTTTTATTTCTTAAGATTTTATTTATATAAAGGGAACAAATTTCATGTAATTCATATATACAGATTTTTTTTTTATTTTATTTATTTATTTTTTTTATTTATTTATTTTTTGACAGGCAGAGTGGACAGTGAGAGAGAGAGACAGAGAGAAAGGTCTTCCTTTTGCCGTTGGTTCACCCTCCAATGGCCGCCGCGGCCGGCGCGCTGCGGCCAGCGCACCGCGCTGATCCGATGGCAGGAGCCAGGAGCCAGGTGCTTTTCCTGGTCTCCCATGGGGTGCAGGGCCCAAGCACCTGGGCCATCCTCCACTGCACTCCCGGGCCACAGCAGAGAGCTGGCCTGAAAGAGGGGCAACCGGGACAGAATCCGGTGCCCCGACCGGGACTAGAACCCGGTGTGCCGGCGCCGCTAGGCGGAGGATTAGCCTAGTGAGCCGCGGCGCCGGCCATATATACAGATTTAAGAGCATAATGATACTTCCCAACTTACCCTCTCTTGCTACCCTTGCATCTACTCTCCCTCCTCCTTACTTTCTAATGTTTTCATTTAATCTTTACAATGATATACTTTCAGTTTATTTTATAATCACAAGCTTAATCGTCCACTAAAGATTTGAACAAGATATAAGTACAAAAACCACTGTTCCTCAAGTCTAGACAAAAGCTGTAAACAATATTCAAATCTCAAAATGTCAGTTTTGCTAGTATATATAATTTTTATACACTGTTAGTTACTACAGATCACAAAAACATGATAATTGTCCTTTTTGGGACTGGCTTATTTCACTAAGCATAATGGATTCCAGTTGTATCCATTTTGTTGCAAAAGACAGGATTTCATTTGTTTTTATACCTGAATAATACTCCATGGTGTGTGGGTGTGTGTGTGTGTGTGTGTGCGCGCGCGCACGCGTATAATCACATTTTCTTAATCCAGTCACCAGTTGGTGGACATCTGGATTGATTCTATATCTTGCTTATTGTGAATTAAGCTGCAATAAACATGGAGGTATGGATAATTCTTTCATATGCTGATTTCAATTCCTTTGGGTAAATTCCAAGGAGTGGAATGGCTGAGTCATGTAATAGATCTATTTACAGATTTCTGAGGAGTCTCCATACTGTCTTCCATAATAGTTGTACTGCTATACATTCTCACCAACAATGGATTAGGGTACATTTTTCCCCCATATCCTTGCCAGCATTTATTTTATTTAACAAAGATTTATTTATTAGAAAAGCAGAGTTACAGAGTGGCAGAGGCAGAGAGAGAAAGGTCTTCCTTCCACTGGTTCACTCCCCAAATGACTGCAATGGCCAGAGCTAGGCCAACCAAAAGCCAGGAGCCAGGAGCCAGAAGCTTCTTCTGGGTCTTCCATGTGGGTGCAGGGGCCCAAGGACTTGGGCCATCTTCTCCTACTTTCCCAGGGCACAACAAAGAGCTGGATCGGAAGTAGAGCAGCTAGGATTCAAACCGGTTCTCATATGGGATGCTAGCACTGCAGGCGGGAGCGGCAGCTTTACCCATTATGCCACAGTGCCAGCCCCTGTTTTTTTTATTTCTTTATTTCTGTATGATAGCTATTCTAGCTGGGGGGAGGTGAAACCTCATTGTGGCTTTTATTTTTCCCTGAAAGTTCATGATCCTGAGCATTTTTTCATGTCTGTTGGCCATTTGAATTTCATTCTTCAAAAAATATGTTCATGTCCTTTGCCTATTTAATTGGATTCCTTGCTTTGTTGTTGAGTTTCTTAATCTTTATATTTCCTGGATATTAATCCTTTATCAGTTGCATAGTTTGCAGATATTTTCTGTCATTTCTGTTGGTTGCCTCTTCACTTTGTTGAGTTTTTCCTTTGTGGTGCAGAAGTTTCTTAACTTGATGTAGTCCCATTTGTCTATTGTTAATTTTATTGTGTGTGCTTCTGGGGTCTTTTCCAAAATGACTTTGCCTATGCTAAAATCTTTCAGAGTTTCCCCTACACTTTCCTCTAGTAATTTGATACTGTCAGGTTGAAGATTTAGATCAATGATCCATTGTGAGTTGGTTTTTGTATAAGGTGTAAGATAGGGATCGTGTTTCATACTTCTGCCCATGGAGATCCAGTTTTTCCCATTATCATTTGTTGAAGAGACTGTCCATTCTGGTGGGATCGATTTTAGGTCATTTGCTAAAGATTAATTGGTTGTAGCTGTGTGGATTGAGTTTTGGGGTTCTGTTCCATATCATTGGTCTTCATTTCTATTTTTATGCCAGTACTAGGCTGTTTTGATTATAATTGCCCTGTAGTATATTTTGAAATCTGGTATTTTGTTGCCTTCAGCATTGTATTTGTTGTTTAAGATTGCTTTAGCTATTCAGGGTTTCTTGTATTTCCATATGAATTTTTAAAAATTTTATTTAAGGTATATAAGTTTCATGTATTTGTCATATATACAGATTTAACATGTTCCATATGAAATTTAGCATCATTTTTCTAAGTCTGAAAAAAATTTCAAAGGTGTTTTGATAGGGATTGCCTTGAATCTGTAAATTGCTTTGGGTAGTATGGACATTTTGGTGATATTAATTCTTCCGATCCAAAATCATGGAAGATTTTTCCACTTTTTTGTGTTGTCATCTTCTGTTTGTTTAATATTTTATAATTTTTATTGTAGAGATCTTACACATCCGTGGTTAAATTTATGCTACACATTTAAATTTTTTATAGCTATTATGAATGGTACTGATCTTATGAATGGTACTGATCTTACAAGTTCGTTCTCAGTCATGGCATTGTCTGTGTATACAAAGGCTAAGGAGGTTTATATCCTGCAGCTTTACCAAAGTCTCTTATGAATTCCAATAGTCTCTTAGTGGAGTCTTTTGGTTTCCCTATTTATGAGATCATGTCATTGCAACCAGGGATAATTTGACTTACTTCTGTCCAATTTGTATCTCTTTGTTTTCTATTTCTTACCTAATGGCCCTAGCTAAAACTTCCAGAGCTATAGTGAATAGCAGCTGTGGGTTGTTCATATATTGTCTTGATTGTGTTGAAGATTGTAACTTTTATATCTAATTTGCTAAAGGTTTTTGTCATGAAAGGATTTTATCAAATGCTTCTCTGTACCTATTGAGATAATATTATTTTTATTCAATTTGTTAATATGCTGTATTACATTTATTGATTTGCTTATGTTGAATCATCCCTGCATACGAATTATAAATCCCACTTGGTCTGGGTGAGTGATCTTCTGATGTTTTATTGGATTCAATTAGTATTTGGCTGAGAATTTTTGCATCCTATGTTCATCAAGGATGTTGGTCTGTAGTTCTCATTTTTTGGTTTTGGAATTAAGATGATGCTGGTCTCCTGGAAAGAGTTTTGGGGGATTTCTTCTCCTTCAATTGTTTTGAATAGTTGAGGATTGAAATTCATTCTCCTTCAAAAGTTTGGTAGAGTATAGCAGTGAAGCCATCTAGTCCTAGAAATTTATCTTTCAATTCTACTTTTCCAAGAAGTTTTTGAAATACCTTTGTATATATGTACATTTTAAAACTTGATGAGATGATCCCCATTTTCTATAGTCATTATCCTTTGATTTACCCATACATTTACCTTTTCTCTTATTTTGATTAACTTCATATAGCTCCTAATTCTATATGAAATAATTTTCCTTTCTCTTTTTGTGGATGTGAAAGTTACAAAATCAGTGTTTATTTCTCTCAAAATACATTTGTATTATCTTCTTTCTTGAATGATAGTTCAGAAACTCAGACTCTGGCCTGGCTGAGCACATCATCACATTGTCTTCTGGCTTCTATTTTATCTCTGATGACTTCAACTGCATGCTGTTTTTCTACTTTGAGGGTACTCTGGTTTTAATTTCTTTGGCTGTCTTTAAAATTTGTGTGTTGTTTCCTTTATCTTTTGTTCTCTGCAGTCTTTCTATTATGTATATAGGTATTCTTGCTCATTTGTTTTACTTGTTTGGAGTTCATAATTGCTTACTGAATCTGTTACATGGTTCCTTGCCTAAGGTCTGGAAAATTCACTAATTATTTCTTCAAATATGGCTTTGCTTCATTTTCTCTTTCCTTTGGGGCTGTATGTCTTTGTCACATTTTCTCACCTTATCCTAGTAGATCTTATTGACACCTTTGTTCCCAAGGGAATACTTGGCCCTGTCTTGAGACATTTTTGGTGGTCAGACCTGGGGAAGAGGGTGGTACTGACATTGACTGAGGAGAGCCCAGGATTCTGCAGATACCCCACAGTGCATGGGGCAGCAGCCAGTCCTCCCCAACAAAGAAATATCAATAATACTGAACTTGAGAAATGCTGCTTTGTCCTGTGTTTCATATTATTTTGTCATTTCTGCTAGTTTTGTCTCTCCATGCTTCATTCAGGCCACTTTCTCTTGATCTGTATTTAGCCGTGAGTTCTTTCACTGTGTCTAATTGTTGTTAGTCTCACATACTGGCTTGTTTTTAAAGTTTTAGATATGGCATATTTTTTATTTCCATAATTTTATTTTGTCTCCTCCATTTCCTTTTTTAAAAGATTTACTTATTTATTTATTTGAAAGGCATAGTCAGAGGGAGGGAGAGACAGAGCAAGCGAGAGAGAAGGATCTTCTATTTACTGGTTCACTCCCCAAATGGCTGCAGTGATCAGAGTTGAACCAATCCGAAGCCAGGAGTTTCTTCCTGGTCTCCTATGTGGGTACAGAGGCCCAAGCACTTGGGTTATCCTCTGCTGCTTTCCCAGACATATTAGCAGTTAGCTGGTTTGGAAGTGGAGCAGCTGGGACTTGAACTGGTACACACATGGGGTGCCAGTGCTGCAGGCGGCAGTTTTACTTGCTATTCCACAGGGCTGGCGCCTTCACCCCATTTCATAAATCTAAAGTTTGTCCAGCAATTCCTTGAATACATTAATAAAATTATTTTTACAGTCCCTTCATTTTTAGATGCTTTGTGCCTCTGTCTTTGGTGTTGATTTTTCCCTTGGGGTTTTCAGGCACATGTGCTGTGCTGTTTTGTTTTTGTTTGTTTGTTTGTTTGTTTGTTTTTTTGGTAGTTTGTCTCAAACAATCTATGTGAAAAGTTATGGAGATAATCTGAGGGTCCTCGGGAGACTCTTTCTCATTTCGTATTTGCTTCTAATCTACAGCCGTCCTGTGGACATCGACACCCACACATTGTGGGACTGGAAAGCTGAGAAGCTGGGCTGCCTGTCTTAAGGGCTTGTCTGTTGCTAGTTCTGGATACATTCTAGGGTGGAATTAAATATAGAAGATTTCCTGGAGTGTTCTCTCTATTCACTTGAGCGTTGAACTCCTGCCTCTGAGTCTGTCAAGGTCTGCTCAATTTTGTACCCTCTTTAATATCTATCTATAAATATTTATTAAATCAATATATGTAAATATATATTCATATTCTAACAAATCACCATTTGCTCTAGAAAAGTAGCCCCGAATCCCATTACTCCCTCAGGACTTCCTCCTCTCCTTGGTCTTGCCTCTGTAATTCCTCATTGCCCTGAGTTTTCTGGTGCCTTCTAGCATGTGACTTTTCTGTTTGTTCCAGATTTTCTAATTGTTCTCATTCAATTAGGATTCCTGAACCATTCAGTTCATCATTACTGACAGTAGAACTGGAATTCTATGCTGAAAGTTGTGTACAGTGCACCTCCATAATTGATCAGGTTTACATTATAAAAATTTTATCCCCCTTAAACTTTCTTATTGCTCAGGGACATAATTTTACAAAATCTTTTTACTGTTATGTACTGAGAATTATGGGTACTTTTACTAAAGGAATCTTTCTTGTAAATGATACCTCTCAACTCCACCACTGAAGATATTCCCCAAAGAGTTCAGCTCTCTCACAGCTCCTGTTTCATCCCTGACATGCTGTTAAAGGAAGAGAAATAGTCTTGTCATGGGAGGATGCCGGTGAAAACCTCTGCTCTCTTATTGATTTTATTTTAAAAAACCAGGATTAGGTAGTGTTTTACTTCTCAGAGAAGAAAGTCATCTGGTATCTTCTGATAGTATTCCTCATGCTCTTTATTTCATTGATTTTCTTACAATCAATACCAGCTATAAACTATTTTGAAAAAAATCCCAAAAGTATTTAAAAATCATGCCTACGTACATATTTAAATACATGTACCCTCCTTGTTGCATATTTTTGCATATCTCATAGTAAGTCATTACAGGATATGCCTATTTGTATTTCTAAAACATGAAGCTGGAAGATACAATGCAAACCTTGAAGTTAAAGTTCATGGCAAGCCAAAATTACTGATCCAGACTACCTTAACCAAAGGAATTACGTAAAGTCCTGCATTGTGGGTTAAAACAGTGCAGAAGAATAGCCATGGGAAAGACCTGAATGTGCATCTGACTGTAGGCCGTAAGTCGGATTGTGCATACAGGGGCAGATTGGTCTCATTTTCAGGTGGCGGTGAACAGAGGGGGGTATTGTAGCTGTCATGGCTACTCAATGTCACCTGTGAGAACTCTGTCCTGGGGGAACCAGGTGATGTTTTAGTCCCAGGAGAGGAAACTATGTTTCTTTATTTCATGGAGTACACCGGTAGTAGGGTGGCTCTCAAGTTGGTTTCTAATTTGAGAATGGTAAAATGAGTTTTTAATTTAACATCTGTTTTAAGAATTTCACACATAGAATAAATTATGTTTGGGGATTTAAATCAAGCAAATTAGGCCAAGGCTGATCAATGATTGCCAGAGTGTGCTTAATTAAGCTCAAATTGTTAAAATTTACATTTTAAATAACTAGTCAGGAAACATTAGTTTGTTAATATTCTATATTAAGATATTTTATTAACGTTTGAAAGAACCTTTAACATACCAACTAGCACATAGAAAGAAACAAGTTTCATTGTGGAAGTTTTTCTTTTTTTTCTGAGGTGGGAGAGAACAGGAGCGCGCCCCCATCTTACTGGTTCACTCCCTAAATGTGTGCAACAGCCAGGGCAAGACCAGGCCAGGCTGAAGCCAAGAGGTGGTAATTCCCTCTATGTCTCCTTTGTGGTGGCAGGAACCTGCTACACTTGAGCCCTCAGTGCTGCCTTACAGTGTCTACATCTACAAGAATCTGGATTCAGGAGCAGAGCCAGGTATCCAACCTAGGCAGTCCAATGCAGGACACAGGCATCATAACCAGGCTTCAACTCCTGCCCCAGAAGTTGCTCTTTATTCCTATTTTACAACTTTGAGTTGCCATATAATAGACACAAATGTGGCACACTATCAAAATCAACTCTGTGACTATCATAAGCAAATCTACTTAAGGTATTACCACTCGACACAGCTCTTCCTGCCTCCAAAGCAAAAGTTAGAGTAGCCTGCCTTCCAACACCAGAGATCTGTTTTTCCCTTCTCCACAAATTTTTAGACGAGGAATTGCACAAGCACACATTATGTATCTTTGAGGGCTAGCTTCTTTTGTTTAACTTTGTTTTTGAAATTCACCCATGGTGTTGCCCATAGCTCTACATTATTTTATTATATGAATATAACTATTATTTTGATTGATATTTAGGTTGGTTCTATGTCTTGTCTGTTAACACTGCCCTGAATATTCCTATTGTGCATGGATATTCTTATATGCACAGGCATTTGCATTTAGGTATTGTTCATACATATAATTGGACTTGACAGCTCATAGGGTAGCATTGTTTTTAAGTTTTTCAAATGATGCCAAAAAATTTTTAAGTTACATTAGTTAACAATCCCTCAAGATATATGACAGTTCTTGTTGTTCTGCATCCTAAAAACCCAAAACTTGGAATTTTCTATTTTAAATTTATTATTATAGTAGATATAATGATATTTATTTGTGATTTTAATTAACAGTTTCCTGATTCCTAGTAAGGCTGAGGACATTTTTGTTATTCTTCAAAGATTTACTTATTATTTGAAAGAGCAAGAGGAGGAGAGGGATGTCTTCCATTTGCTGGTTCACTCCTCAAGTGGCAATGGCTGGGGCTGGCCAGGCTGAAGCCAGGAGCCCAGAACTCTACCTGGGTCTCTCACATGGGTGGCAGGGTGGCAAGTACATGGACCACCATTTGCAGTTTACCCAGGTGCATTAGCAAGGAGTTGGATCAGAAGAGGAGGAGCAGGGACTCAAAACATGTGCTCCAGTATGGGGAGCCAGTGTTGCAAGCATTGGATTAATCTGTACCACAACACCAGCCTGTTCTCATTTTTTAATTTTCCATTTGCATGTTTTCTTTTTTTATTTAGTAAATATAAATTTCCAAAGTACAGTTTATGGATTACAATGGCTTTTTCCCACCCATAAATTCCTTCCCATCTCCCGCTCCCTCTCCCATTCCATTCACATCAAGATTCATTTTCAATTATCTTTATGTACAGAAGATCGATTTAGTATATATTAAGTAAAGATTTCATTAGTTTGCATCCACACAGAAACACAAAGTGTAAAATACTGTTTTATTACTAGTTATAGCATTACTTCACATTGGACAACACATTAAGGACAGATCCCACATGAGGAGTAAGTACACAGTGACTCCTGTTGTTGACTTAACAATTTGACACTCTTGTTTATGGCATCAGTAATCTCCCTAGGCTCTAGTCATGAGTTGCCAAGGCTATGGAAGCCTTTTGAGTTCGCCGACTTCGATCTTATTCCGACAGGGTCATAGTCAAAATGGAAGTTCTCTCCTCTCTTCAGAGAAAGGTACCTCCTTCTTTGATGGCCCCGTTCTTTCCACTGGGATCTCACTCGCAGAGATCTTTCGTTTAGGTCCCCCCCCCCCCCCCCCGCCGAGTGTCTTGGCTTTCCATGCCTAAAATACTCTCATGGGCTCTTCAGCCATATCTAAATGCCTTAAGGGCTGATTCTGAGTCCAGAGTGCTATTTAGGACATTTGTCATTCTATGAGTCTGCTGTGTATCCCGCTTCCCGTTGTGGATCGTTCTCTCCCTTTTTGATTCTATCGGTTAGTATTAGCAGACACTAGACTTGTTTGTGTGATCCCTTTGACTCTTAGACCTATCAGTGTGATCAATTGTGAACTGAAATTGATCACCTGGACTAGTGAGATGGCATTGGTACATGCTACCTTGATGGGATTGTATTGGGATCCCCTGGCATGATTATAACTCCACCATTTGGGGCAAGTCAGCTTGAGCATGTCCCAAATTGTACATCCCCTCCCTCTCTTATTCCCACTCTTATATTTAACAGGGATCACTTTTCAGTTAAATTTAAACACCTAAGAATAATTGTGTGTTAATTACAGAGTTCAACAATAGTACTAGAACAAAAAAAATACTAAAATGGATAAAGTATTACATTGTACATCAACAGTCAGGACAAGAGCTGATCAATCACTGTTTCTCATAGTGTCCATTTCAGTTCAACAGGTTTCCCCTTTGGTGCTCAGTTGTTGCCGATCAGGGAGAACATATGATATGTGTCCCTTTGGGACTGGCTTAATTCACTCTGCATAATGTTTTCCAGATTCCTCCATCTTGTTGCAAATGACTGGATTTTATTGTTTTTTTTTGACTGCTGTATAGTATTCTATAGCATTCATGTCCCATAATTTCTTTATCCAGTCTATTGTTGATGGGCATTTGGGTTGGTTCCAGGTCTTAGCTATTGTGAATTGAGCTGCAATAAGCATTAATGTGCAGACAGCTTTTTTGGATGTTTTCTTTTGAGAAATGTCTAGTGATATTTCTTGTCTGTGTTTCTCTTTGATTTTTGTTTTGTGTTATTATTGATGTCTGTGTCTTTTTCTATATTGCAGACATGAGCCCTGTGTTTGTCTCTTTGTGCTACTGTAACAAAATACCTGAGACTGGGCTATTTTTTCTTTTTAGAGAAGGAATTTATCTCTTGGGGATTTGGAGGCTGGGAAGGTGCCAGCATCCAGCACAGTGGGCAGCATCATGTGATGGAAGGGCAAGGAGGGAGAGGGGATGCGTCCACTCCTGTGATAAGAAACCTGCTTGAGTGATGGGAGCATGAGTCCATTCATGACTATGGAACCCTTGTGACCTAAACACCCTCTAGCAGCGTCGCCTCCTAGTGCTATCACAATGGCAGTTGAATTTCAACACGAGTTTTGGAGAGAATATCAAAACCATAGCAGTTAGTTACATATTTTGAAAATATCTTCTGCCGGCGCCATGGCTCAATAGGCTAATCCTCCGCCTTGCGGCGCCTGTAAACCGGGTTCTAGTCCCGGTTGGGGCACCGCATTCTGTCCTGGTTGCCCCTCTTCCAGGCCAGCTCTCTGCTATGGCTAGGGAAGTGCAGTGGAGGATGGCCCAAGTGCTTGGGCCCTGCACCCCACGCGAGACCAGGAGAAGCACCTGGCTCCTGGCTTTGGATCAGCGCGATGCGCCGGCCACAGTGCGCCAGCCGTGGTGGCCATTGGAGGGAAAACCGACGGCAAAAAGGAAGACCTTTCTCTCTGTCTTTCTCTCTCTCTCACTGTCCACTCTGCCTGTCAAAAAAAAAAATATATCTTCTGACTATTTTACTCATTATCTTACTTTTTTTTTTAACTTTATTTAGCAAATATAAATTTCCAAAGTAGAGCTCATGGATTACAATGGTTTTTTTTCCCCCCATAACTTCCGTCCCACCTGCAACCCTCTCAACTCCTGCTCCCTCTCCCATTCCATTCACATCAAGATTCATTTTCAATTATCTTTATGTACAGAAGATCAATTTACTATATACTAAGTAAAGATTTCAACAGTTTGCACCCACACAGAACACAAAGTGTAAAGTACTGTTTGAATACTAGTTATAGCATTACTTCACATTGGACAACACATTAAGGACAGAAATCCTACATGAGGAATAAGTGCACAGTGACTCCTGTTGTTGACTTAACAATTTGACACTCTTGTTTATGGCATCAGTAATCTCCTTAGGCTCTTGTCATGGGTTTCCAAGGCTATGGAAGCCTTTGAGTTCGCCGACTTCAATCTTATTCAGAGAAGGTCATAGTCAAAGTGGAGGTTCACTCCTCCCTACAGAGAAAGGTACCTCCTTCTTTGATAGTGTTTTTTTTTTTTTTTTTTCCCACCAGAGTGTCTTGGCTTTCCATGCCTAAAATACTCTCATGGGCTCTTCAGCCATATCCGAATCGTTCTCTCCCTTTTTGATTCTATCAGTTAGTATTAGCAGACACTAGTCTCACTATCTTACTTTTTATTTTTTATTTTTATTTATTTATTTATTTTTGACAGGCAGAGTGGCCAGTGAGAGAGAGAGAGACAGAACAGTGAGAGAGAGAGAGACAGAGAGAAAGGTCTTCCTTTGCCGTTGGTTCACCCTCCAATGGCCTTCGCGGCCGGCGCGCTGCGGCTGGCGCACCGCGCTGATCCAATGGCAGGAGCCAGGTACTTATCCTGGTATCCCTTGGGGTGCAGGGCCCAAGTACTTGGGCCATCCTCCACTGCACTCCCTGGCCACAGCAGAGAGCTGGCCTGGAAGAGGGGCAACCGGTACAGAATGCGGTGCCCCGACCGGGACTAGAACCCAGTGTGCCGGCGCCGCAAGGCGGAGGATTAGCCTAGTGAGCTGCGGCGCTGGCTCGTTATCTTACTTTTAAAAATATTCTGCCTTTTCTCTTTTGTAAACTTTAACTTGAAGTGTAATATGCTTACAGATTAATGATATCTTTTGGTGAACAGGAATTCTTGATTTTAATGAGGCCCATTTTCTGAATCCTTTCTTCTATATTTAGTACCTTCCTCAAATTCATGAAGCTATTTTACTGTTTTCTTTTGGAGACTTTTTTTTTTTGTTGTTTTGCCTTTCATATTTCTGCAGTCCACCTAGAATTGCTTTTTGTGCAGAAGGTATATCACTCTTAAAGTATATCAGCTTTATGGAAATTTTCACTGACAATTAATTTGTTTTTTGAGAATAATTAAATGGCTATGAATGTAATGAGTGCATGAGCATTGAGCTCTATCACTCTTGCACATCACGTTGTCCACTGTGTCTGTGCCTGGATAGACATTTCAATTATTTAATGTGTGTGTAAGATGGAGAGAATGAACAGGCTATGGCAGCCTTAGTATTTCAGTGTGACATGGCACACATTATTTACAGAGCTAATTGTGATGAAGGGCTTATGAGAAGCCTTGGTCCCTAGCCAAGGTTTCCCATTTCTCTACATTTCCCTAAGGCAGCTACTTTACACAGCCTCTGTTTCTCATTATGACTCCTATTTCAACACTGGGTTTATGTTTGTAGTTCTTTGCTGATTAAAAGATCAAACATGAGATTCCAACCAAATATAAAATGCTTTCATTTAAATATTTTCAGTAGGGTTATCTTTTTTTTTTTTTTTTAGGATTTTTGTTAATACAGAAGCTTTGACAAATTTAGCAGCGTTCATTTGATCAAAGAACAGTTTATGAATTGGACTGTGCTCAAAACCAGAAGAGAGAGAGCATCAGTCAGCAATGCAAGCAGTAGGTGTTTACCGGTGGGATACAGAAGAGAGACATCACCTGATTGGCTACAGCTAGGTGTTTGCCTAATTTGGGTGTGTTCTGATCAGTTGGTCTGTTCAGTCTGGTCTTTGACTGAAACCTGGCTGCTTGTGATTGGCTGAAACTCAACTTTTTATTATAGTCCTAAATTAGGTTTTGGTTTATTTATTAAGTGAGATTAATGTTTGTCACATAGGATCTCAAAATAAGGAGATAGCCTCCGGTCAATGGCCTCCTGCTTAATGTAGTAGTTTGTGTATTAGGAATGGAAATGTGTTGGTCAAAGCAGGTCTGATAAGGAAAGTTGGTAGCTCAGGAATGAGAAGATGCTTTTGTTTTGGTGTTTGACATTTATAATCTGATTCTGAGGGGAAATCAAAATACAGTTTCCCAAAATACAATTTCCTAGCAAATCAAAACCTTTCTATACTAATTTTAAAGACAGTCCAAATTGGGTAATTAACTTTTTGATATGTTAGCTTAAAAAACCTTGACTTTATATTCATAGCTTATATATTAAATGAAACTTTTATTGGTTTTAAAAATCAATTAGTCAAAAGCTTTTAAAACTACATTTGAAAAAACTCCTTTACAGGATTTTCTTTTTAAATGATCACTTTGGAATTTTTCATGAAATGTAGTTATTTGGTGGGTTTATGACTAGCTACCTCATTTAGGACAACATTTTTACATTTACCAAAAACATTTCTAGATTAATGATCAATACAGCATTGATTGGAAATTAAAGAATAGTAGGTATTTTGATAAAATGGGCAATGTCAATAGAATTTTGAGATTTGCAAACATTGAGGTGTTTGTAGTTATTCCCCAGGGATGTTCCTACAGACAGTTGCAGATCAACAGCTATCTATAGCTATAGGTATAGCTGTGTTAGGTAAATTTCAGACAGGCTAGAATCTGGCATTGTGACTTCCCTCTTCTTTATCTTAGTAGTTTGTGTTTTATGCCAGACTAGATAGAAATTGCATCAGCTGCTTTTGTCTCAGCTGATGGGCCAGGGAACGGTGTACCGACTCATGGTTCTGGAATCAGGAGGAACTAAATTCAGCATTGTGTCCACTGGGCTGAGTATCAAAAGGCTGAGATGAGATGTGCTGTAGAAAGTTCCTCCTTGCCTCCTTCCTCTATGAGGAAGTAGGGACAGTTTGGATCCTTTTGTCCTGTTCCATGCCTGGAGTAATTAATGCAATGTCCATGGTCCACGCAGCTCTCTGACAGAAGCCAGTATGTGTGCATTAAAACAGCAGTGTACAGATGGCACCGTCATTGTTTTGACAGGGAATACTGTGAGTAGTGGGTTAAAGAAGAAGCTGAGAAGGAACGTTTGACAGGAATGTTTCCTCCACATCCTTACAGTGGTGTTTTGCGTCAGCTGGGAGCAACAGCTGGCCAGCCATGTGTCAGCACAAGATTGCTGTCCCCTGCTGTCCTGCCTTTTTCCAAATATCACTTGAGAAGCACAGTGAATTAGACAAACCACTTTTAAAATGCTTCAAACTTAATTTCGAATGGAAGAAATGAAGAGGGAAATGGAGTGGTTTGGTTTGAATTGGAAAAATGTCACCTATTTCAGAAATACCACTCTGTGGAAGTAAAGTGAATCTCCCTCTGACTTTATCCTTAAGTCTGCCAGGAAGTCTGGAAGGGGCTGTGGGAGTGGAGTGTGTGAATGTGTGTGTGTGAGTTTGTGTGTGTGTGTGTGTGAGTGAGTGTGTATACATGCTACATTAATTTTTATAGCTCTTTTGCTTACTTTTGTCTCTTTAGTGATTATGTGAGATAATATTACATTATTATGACCATCCCACTAGGCAGAAGACATTTTGAGACTTGAACTAGGCCTTCTTTGTATTTGTTATTATCCATCTATCTATATATCTCTATATATGATACAATATATTTTATATTATTATATAATGCAATATTTAACACAAATAGGTGGTGAGATTTTATTTTTGTCCCAGATTGTTGATTTTTTTATTGGATGGGTTTTGCTCTGTTGTGGTTTTTATTCTTTCTGATGCTCAAATATCATGTGGTTGGCTCCTGCATCCTTTTGTTATGGTCTCTGAGCCCTCATAGCTTCTCTATTTTCTTGCACAAAGTAAGTAACAATGAGGTGTCCCACACTCATTGTGTGTACCTCCCAGCCCAGACCTGGGATTTGCCTTTTTCAAAGAGTCCTTCAGTGAGAAAATATATTTGGAAACCACTGACTGACAGTAGGTATTGGAATAAATTCTGACTTGAATCTGATGGTATCTCAGAAGGAGACAACTCAGTGAATGGGAAGTATAAATAGAGAAGTGATTTTTTTTTAAAGCAGCTTCCAGAGTTGATACAAGATACGAATATAAAGTACCCAATGCACACTTCAATTCCAATATACCAAATATAAGGAAAAATCTTAAATTCATCCAGGATAATTAAAGGAAAATTATTCTCCAAAAGAATGAGTATAAAATGGCATCTATTATTAGAAAATCCAGTACTTGAGAGGATGCTTTTGAAGGATTATAATGTTGAAGCTCACATGAGTAATTAATTATTATCCTAAAAATCTCTGCCACATCAGTGTTTTCAAATATGCTAGAGTTCAGAGCTTAAAGCCTACAGATTATCTGAAAGAATTGCTGGGATGTTATATTCAGTTATACACAAACAAAGCCTAAGCAGAATAAGTGGAGTATAAGAAATACGAGTGGCCAGAGTCTAGCAGATTTGTCATGAAGCCTAATTGTCAATTACCAAACACTCCCCAAACCACTAACAGTGTTCTATTGCCTGTGTTTTAGATCTTCTCACAGTAGGTGTAATTCTGGAGGGGTGTATGTGGGTATTTCAGGAGCTAGAAAAAGCAGAGAAGAAACTCTAAGATATGTGTGTGTGTGTATATAGATAGATAGATAGATAGATATAGATAAACACCAGTGAGTGTTTGGCGATGTATCACATCATGATGTTTTAGTCCATGATGAACCCCATAACAGATGTTTCTGCAAAAATTATAATGGAGCTGAATTCCTATCATGTTCCTATCATGTAGTGATGTCATTGTTTGGAGCCTTGTAGTGCATTGTATTACTCACATGTGGGGATGCTGGTGTAATCAGACCTACTCTACTGCTAGTTGTGTAAAAGTATAAGCCATGCAGTTATGTACAGTACATAATACTTGATAATATGTGACTATAACTGGTTTGTATATTACTGATTACTGTGTTGTTGTCATTAATGGAATGTACTGCTTCTACTTATAAAAAACTTAACTGTAAAACAGCCCCTGGCAAGTCCTTAAGGAATGTCCACAAGAAAGCATTGCACTTATAGGAGATGGCAGCTCCAGGCATATTGTAGCCCCTGAAGACCTTACAGTGGGACAAGATGTGAAGGTGGGAGACAGTGATAGTGATGATCCTGATCCTGTGCATGCCTATAGTGTGTCTTAGATTTTAACAAAGAAAGTTTAAAAAATCAAAAGATAAAATAGGCTATAACGTATAGCCTGCTGTATAGTAGGCTGTTATCACCTAGGTTTGTGTAAGTGCACTGTATGATGTCTACATGGTGATGAAATTTCTCAGAGCATAGCCCCATAGTTAAACAATATGTGCATATGCATGCGCGCACACACACAATTTTATGCAGACATAAATAGAAAAAATACATTATCAAACACTGAAAATAACTACTATGTTAAAAGAAATGGGATATCAGATTTTCAAACCTTGAAGCGGAATAATGACATAAAAAATGGAACAATCCAATACATCTAAGAAGTGGTTTTAGAAAATACAACAAAAGACTCTGGTAAACAGGCAACACATTCTAACAGACAAGCCCAATCTTATCCATAATCATTCTGTTGGGAGTGGGACCCCAGATTCAGTTGAAAAAGTTCAAGTTGTATGCTACTTTCAAGAGAGAAAACTTAAATCACACATACACAGGCAAAAATAAATAGCTAGGTTCATAGGAAGACAGGGGAAAGCTACAGCATACTGATAGGGATGATAGACACAGCAGTGGAGCTTGTGCTAGTGCAGGCTCATCGGGAAAACCATCTGCAGCTGGCCTGGGAGGGAGGGGAGGCTTCACCAAGGTGTGAAGGCACTGACTGGCTCTTGAAGCAGGCGTATGGATATGGAGGAAACAGAGCATGTAGCCACAAGATGAGCTCACAGCAAGGTGTGCGAGGCAGAGCTGTGAATCTGGAGGGGCAGCATAGACCACAAGAACTTTGATATCTTTTTTTTAAAAGATTATTTATTTGAAAGGCAAAGTTAGATAAATCTTCCATCCACTGGATCACTCCCCAAATGGCCTCAATGTCTCGAGTTGGGCTGATCCAAAGCCAGGAGCTGGAAGATTATCCTGGGCCTCCCATGTGGGTACAGGGGCCCGAGTACTTGGATGATCTTTTGCTGCTTTCCCAGTTGCGTTAGCAGAGAGCTAGATCAGAAGTGGAGCAGCTGGGACTCAAACTGGTGCCCATATGGGATGCCACAGATGGCAGCTTTACCTGCTGCACCACAGTGCCGGCCCAAAACTTTGATATCTTAAGAGCAAGTTGAGATGCATGGCAGCGGGAGCCAACGTCAATGCCTTGTTCTGTGGTAGGATTGTTACCCCTTCAGTCCTTGAAACAACCCTGTCCAAGGTGCTAACATTATTCTCTTTATTTTGTTGGTTAAATGCCAAAGCTGTCCCAAAGTCATGGTCTTTGTAATAGGGAAGCCATCGTGCATAGATGAAGTATTGATATCTTCCAGGAGACCCTGCATCAGGAGTTAAGTAGTGGATGGCAGTCAAGTCTATCTCTTTCCCTAGCCCAGACCTGGGAAGAGGCCAGGTAGTAGCAATAGAAAAGGAGGAGAAAAGTAGCCCAGGCACTAGAGTGATGGCTCAAGGTCTACTTCAGATGATGCTTTCCATAAGGACTTCTGCATCCCTTCCTACCAGAATTAATGTTTTTCACTCTCATGATATTGGAATACTTATTTACAGGTTGCTGGTAGGATGATTCAGAGAAAAACAAAAGGTTTGAAATCATAGGAACAGCATTTAAAAATGAATTGAGACCC